>NC_060288.1:6545508-7168008 GCF_021613505.1 Equus quagga | reverse complement strand
TTGTGATTGAGTGTCTCCAGGGAGCTGCCAGAAAGCTGAAATAATGACATTCTCTATGAATAGGGCTTTTTGGGAAGTTCAAATTCATTCTTACCTCCCTCCCCCCAGTGGCTGCTATACTGCTGGTTTTCACAGGTCTGTGATTGTGAGGCTATTGGATTTCAAGGCTACTGTAGAGCTGAGGAGAGGGGAACAGGAATAAAGCAAGTTAAATATGCCATGAAAGTCACAGTTCTTACCAAGATTCTGCCATTTTTTTCTTGAATTAAATACTTCCCAGATTGCCTCAAGCCTCTGGTTAATTTCTAGAGTTCTGAAAAAGTTCGTTTTGAGAATTTTTGTCAGTATTCTCCTTGTTTCTATGAAAGAATGGATTTAAGAGGTCCTTACTGACATTCTGGAAGTGCTTTTCTCCATGACTAGTTTTTCTAGTTTGTTTTTCATCTTTCCATTAAAATTTTTATGATCTCTTAAGCTGATGTAAAGCTCTCTCTTTACAGCAACTCCTTTCTTTATAATCTGCCACTTTTAATCTACAAATCCAAAAAATCAAACATGTTAGAATTATACATAATGCATGTAAAAAATTGCTATTACCAAATGCCACAGGGAACTTGTGATATCTTTTGTCTATGCAAACATTATTTTAAAATGATTTCAGGGTATTTTCTAGATCAGGGGTCAGAAAATTATGGCCTGAAGGCAAAATCCAGCCCACAACTCGTTTTTGTATGGTTTGCAATGGCAAAGGAGTATATTTAATTTGTAATGACAGTACAGTTGTGCTAATAGAATGCAATATACATTGACATTGTCAGACTAGGCACTTACACAATATTCCTAATTCACAGTAAAGTGCTGGTTTAAAAAAATTAGGAATTTTAAGAAGACTTCCTTATCACAGGAGAATTTGCAACCAAAGTTTGTTTATGAGTGGCTCATTTGGTAGCCAAGCAAGGAAAGTCATTTACTGATGGGAGTCAATTAAACTGTGTTTAATTGCAGCAGACAATAAATGTGTTCAGAGAAAATAAAATTAATATTATTTACCTTTTAGCAAAAGCAGTTGCTTCAAGAGGTGATATTGGGAGCAATATCAAAAGTCAATTAAAAAATAAGGAAAGTGATTTTGAGTGGTTTCCTTTGGTTCCTTATGAGTTGATAAATATTACTGATACCGTTTAGTTATTGTTTATTAAAGGAGCCAATACTGAGTTTAAGGTAACCAAAAAATTAGCCTCTGTGAATAGTCTACCTGCTGCAACTACCTGTGAAAATATAAATTTAAACTGTTGAGAAAACCCTAGTTCAGTACAATCTGAAGTGGAATCTGCTAAGATGTGTTAGAACTGATAGCTGTAAAAATACATGTGGAGCAGAAAAAATTCCTAGTTGAACAAGTTTACTGAACTTGTGAAATTCAAGGTATAAAGATACCATGCTTATTCATTGTATTATTCATCATCATGTATTTTGTTGGAAATATTTGACTTTATCATGAGTTATTTGGCTAAGAATGTCAGTGGTCAACTTCATTTGCTCTTATCGACTTCAGCATTGTTAGTTCTGTGACTTATTGTCAGAAATAGAAGCTGAATATCCTGAATTGACCTACCATGGAGCAGTTCAAAAGCTCAACTGTGGTAAAGATTTATTGTGATTTTTTTTGAGCTCTGGGTTAAGTGTGAACTTTTTCTGATTGAGACCTGCCATCAATCACTATTGTTGAACACTAACTGGCTTCAAAACTTAACAATCACTGCAGCTTTGATAATTTTTCTTTATGAAATAAATATAAAATTAAAAACAAAGCAGATCTTACATGTGAAACATTCTGTGATAAAGTCATTACAATGACAATTATTGTTCTTTGAATCACAAGTAATGTCATGTTTCTTTATACACTTCCTATTATGTCAAAAGTTAAAACCAGAAGCGAGATCACCATTTCAACACAAATTTGCAGTGGATATATTTTCTAATCTCAGTTCCACCATTGTTCTTTTTAGGGGTGGGGCCTTGATGCAAGTGCAAAGGAAATCTCTGTATTTTTAAGTTCATTTACCTGTGCAATTGAGGAGCTTCCCCCTAACCTTCCATTGCAAGTGATTAATCTGCTATATGATGACATGCTAAAAGGCAAATATTGAGAGAAGAGCCTAATAGAATTCTCTAAATGCCTTCTAAGTGATGACTATGCTCAATTAAAATCACATGGAGCATTATCTGTATTTGGCAGGACCTATCTGTGTGAAAAGATGTTTTCAAAGATGGTAAATGTAAATCTCACTAGGATCAGCATTGACATATGAAGATTTGCAATTGATTTTGATGATAGAGAACACTAACTTTTAATGCCATATTAAGCAAAATCCCTTTAAAAATTCCTTTCTTTTCATGAGTAGATCTGTCATACAAAAAATATATTCATTATTATTATTAAGTTTTGAATATCATCAATGAGAAATTGTGAAAATTTATTTTCTTTCTTGTTCTATCACTATATAATATCATTTTGTCTCTTGGCCTGCAAAGTTTACATATTTCCTATCTGGCCCTTCACAGAAAAAATTTTATTGATCCTGTTCTAGATAGTTAAGTTGACCGGTATCACTTCAGATGACTGGAAAAAATAGGTAAAGACTAATTTTAGGATAATTTTACAAAGGCATTAATTCTCCCACCCAGGCTATTACTAAAAGTTTTGACTATATTAAAAAAGTGTTGAAGAGCTTGGAAAAGTAGAGGTGAATAAAGAGTGCCCACATAAAGAATAATTGACTCTTCAATTAAGAAATCTCTTATATATATAAGATAAAGGAATCAAAGTGTAGAATAAAATAATTATTAAGGCACCTGAAATTTGGTGCAGCTACTGTTAGACTTTTTCCCTGTAGTCCTGAGTGATAGAGGATGAGTTTCTGTCATATGGTCAAGTGGAAGAAATTGGGAGAAGATTTCACAAAACATGTAGTTTCTTTATTTTCTTACAGAGTGATGAGAGCTCAAGCATACCTTGGAATCTATTTCCATGGGGATTGTGATATGGAAGAGAAAGACATGATAGGAAAGCAATGCATTCTTGCAAAAATCAAGAAACTACTCACCAGGAAGGCAAATATTATTTATATTTGTATTAAATATCTGTATAATTCTGTACAGATGCCAATTCTAATCTATAAAAGTAAGAGCTTCTTAGCTGAAAACCTTGACAGTGCTCTATTTTGGATCTTCCATTTGATCTACAAGGGCAGTAAAGAGGGACATGCACACACTTCTGCCTGCTGGACGTCTAGTGGTGGGCCCTGGGTAATCTCATCAGGGCTGTGAGACGTGGCAAGAAAAAGCCAAGTCGAAACCCACTTATCAGCATACACAGTGGTTCCATGGTACAGGAGACACTTAGATGAGACATAAGAAGGAATTTTATTGCCAAAAGTTCTGTGTGTGTGTGTGTGTGTGTGTGTGTGTGTTTAGTGGTGATCTTTATATTATAGGAAAGTTCCCAGGAAGTTTGTAGAATCATACTTTCTCTCTCCCTCTCCCCTCCTCTCTCTGCTCGAAATGGCTGCAACTAAGTACATAACATTGGAAAGGCAATAAATGACTCCACAAATTCCTTCTGGGGATGAAGAAGTAGGGGTAAGAGGTGGGGCATCCAGATGGTTTCTTGATATAACAGGCCTCAGCTTCAAGAAATTCATATACTAATGTCACCTATATAGTCACACATAAGAAAAATCGAGGACTTGATGTGCTGCAGAACCTTAATTTCAAGTTAGAGGTGAACAGAGTAGGATGAACATTCTACTTCTTTCCTTTTGTTCTCATTCATCTTGAATTTAAAGAGCTAAAACATGGAGAGCATCTCAGGAAGAGCTCTCACAACGTTCCTTCCTTATCAGGCTATCCCACCCTGTGACTCCTCTTCTGTCTCCCACTAAAGAACCCTGGCTCTTACCTTTCATCCCTAATAACAGCCTGACTTTAATCCCTTCTTCTTATTAAAGCACTCTAACACTCTAACCACAACCTTTCCCTCCCACCGAGACCTCTAATTCTAACTTTTCACCTTTAATCAAGGCACACCACTTTTAAAAAGTAGCCATCATGTAACACACAGAGCAGGAGGAGAGCTCCACATCATGAGTGATCCCAAGTGGCCCCCGTCTCCATTATCTCCATTGCTTCTTGACAGGTCACCGGTGCTAAGTAAAATGTTATAACACTCAGGATGCCTTTATCCAGCAGGCTTCCCTCCAGTGATGGCTTCCAGATGTGAAGAAATTTTAAAAGTCTGTGGCCCTCAACACATCGTTAGGTCCTTCAACCGGTTCCAAAAATCTGTAATCACCAGCATACTAATAATTTGTCTCCATTTTGACATCCAGCAACAGAGATTTCAGAGAAACCAAAGAAGGTGGATAAGAAGACTTCACAAATAAGTTCCTATTTCTAGAAAAAAAATCCACTAGTATTCATGTACCCTGGAATTATTTTTACTTCCTCTGTACTGTTTGTACCTTTCAATTTAATAGCCCTCCCTCTTTCTCTGTCTCACACACACACACACTAGCACATGTGCACACTCACACCAGTAACATTTTGATGGATGCTATTTTTTCCAGTCCTAATTTCTTCTGGGAGGTTATTATTGTTAGTAATTGCCCAGGCCAAACCGCTCACCTTACTGCATAAGGAAAGAATTTTTGTCACGCTAATCTCTGACCCAGGCTCAATCCCATAAAACCTTAGAAAGTACATCGGTCGAATGAAAAATGAGCTAGTTTTCAGATATTTCAAATTCCTACTTCCCACCTCCATATCCGCCAAAAAACTAAAAGAAAACTCTTTTGCTTGAAATTTGCATTTGTTTCAGTGATGTGTTTTAGGATCAAAAGAATCAGCGTAACCGACATAATTGTTCAGCTCCTAGTCCATTGAACGGAGAACACTGTATCCCAAACCGCCCATGAAAGGAAAATGTTTTTCATTTAGGTCAACCTCTATGTTTACAATGTCATTTGATATTTGGAAAGAGTTGGGTGGTGTGAGAAAGAGCACCTAAAAATACAACCTCATGCTGAAAAGATTAGCTGAGAAAATTGTTCCCATGAGATGTGAGGCTTGCCCGAAGCCCGGGGCTCTTCTGCCCAGGGCTCAAACTCCAGCCTTTATTACAGGTACCTGCTGCTCTGGGTCATGCCTCATTTGTCCTCACATTGTAGGAAATCCCAAATGCAATATCCATAAAATATAAAGGGATTTAAATGAAAGTCTGTCTGGGGAATGGGTGAGGAAGAGGGAAATTGTCTTTTTTATCTTTCTCCTTGATCTTCCGTCTGGTAACAATTTGAGTTCTTAGATGCCTACATGCATGTTTTCACAGAAGATGCTCTGCGGAAAGCTGTCAGTTTATACTCATCAGAAATAAAGCAAAGCTTAGCAGAGAGATTCTCAAATGGTGAGCTCAGATGTGGGTTTATCTAATACCATCCTATTCTTGCCCAGCCCTGGACCCAGGCTACTCTGACCTTGAGTCTAGCTTCTAAGCAAGAGGGTTGAAAAAAATGTCTTTGCAGAGATTTTAAGTGGTAAACATTGAAAACAGAGGCTGTGGATTTGATAGACTCCACCTGTAAAGCAGCATTTAAAGGCAAACAGAACACTATTCACAGCTGATTTGGTTTATGTTAGAACACAGTTTACATCCTCCTATGTAGACTGAAGTAAGATTACACTGAATCTAATGATATCCTGAATTTTAATACATCTCCTCTTTAAAATATTTACAGTCTTTTTTTAATCACACCTACAGAGTTTACTATTAAAGTTTATAATTTCAAAATGACTTCATGAAGACTTTGCATATTCAAAGAATCAGGAGACAGGAACCAGAGGGAGTGTGAAAGATATAATTCACTGGAAGCTGTTTGTCTTAAAACATCCAGGACTCTGGCCACCCAACTGTCCTTTCTTCCACTGAACATCAACCAAACTCATCTATAGACATAGAGGTGTAGAAGGTTGTCTGGGCGCATCATGGAAGGTTTTCTGGGCACAGTGTTTTGGGTGTTTTATTCTTCCTTCTCCCCTCTTCCTCCTTTTCTAGGAGTTTTCCCCATTTTGGCAGTAGAGTGACCAGTTTTAGTACTGAAATTCTCCAGTCCCAGGAAAGCCCTTTTCTGAGCAAACCAGAACAGCCGGTCACCCTCGCTGCCACACAGCAGATTTCTTATTCCCTTCCTTTCCTAAGGTTTCCCACCTGGCAACCAAGATGGTGTGGTGCTTTGCCGATGGCCAGGCTCCTGTCAGCACATGTCATGTCCTGTGAGATTTCATGGCAGGTTTTCTCTCCTTTTTCCCAGTAGGCTCAGAAAGACTATCTGGTCAAGCTGGAGGGATGGCATGGAAGCTCATGCACGATTTCTCCTTCTCTTGGCGAGGAGTGACCACAGAGGCCTTTCTAACAGGGAAGCTAGATTGTTCTCCTGCCTTCCTGAGATTCCTCACAGTCTCTTGATCCTGAAAGTTCTCAGAGCTCACAGGAGCCCCTTTCTGCTTGCTTATACACAGGTTCCTAGGGGAATGGACTGTAAAAAATTATCTATGTTTTTAAACCTTAAGTTTCCCTACAGGTCAAAATAATGCCTCGTAATGAATAAATAACCACCAGCTGAAACCTAGAAAAATGAAATCATCAAGTGGCCATAAAGACTCATTTCTGAAATTTGACTATAGCATGGGTGTCAGTGTGTAGGGGTGTATGTACATGTGTGTAAGATTGAGAGAGAGGGAAAGACCAGCACAAGATAGAGTGGGAAGCACTGATAATACAACTTGCCCTCACCTCTTCAAATTTTAGGTGATTTTCTCCTTCTCAGAACACAAAAGGTGGTATTCAGAAGTGACAATAAATGAGCATTTTCAGATGAGGGGTGAACTGAATAGGCTTGTTGCTATATACAAAGTCATTGGAGAGAAGGCAGCTGTAGCCTGCAAGATGCAAAGTCCTCAGCAGCACCAAAGGCATCCTGGGACTGAGCAATTTTTCTCCATTTTTGGTGGGAACTTGATCACTGCCTTCAAGAGAACATTGTAATGGATTTTTCCAAAGATTGAACCATGAAGGGCGCTGAAACTCCTGGCCCTAAGGACACATTCCTCCTCTCCTCTCCAACCCTTGGCCAAGGGATTTGTTCTTCTCCCCATGCTAAGACTTTATGAAGCTTGTTACTTTTACTTAACTCAAGCCTTGAGCAAAAATTATATCATTCTGCATACAGGCCAGAAAACTCTCTCCTGAGAATTTACAAGCCGCCTATGAAGATTAACAGAGTTTTCAAATGGGATGGTCACATGCCAGGATTTCCTAATGCATCCAGAAATGATGTCTGCAAAAGAAAAAAGGAACAATAGGTGCTTTTTGAACTTTCTAATAGCTATTGTGAACAGTGGAGGGTCTCATTCATTGGTAGATCATCTTCAAGAATAACCGGAGTCAACTCTGTAAATTGGAGATGATGACAACAGACTTAAGCTCTTGGAAACCATGCTTCCTGACCTGGCACTGAAACCTACCCCACCTTCTTAATAAGGGTTTTCCTACATAGTTTATCTCTCTCCCTCATCAGGTGCACCACTGGAAACCAAAGGCACGTGGTCCTTCATTTATATTTTCTGCTATGTGATAGCATTCATACAGGATAAGTTGCTATGGACATGGGAGAATAAAACTTCTGTTCAGAATGGTTCCAGAAAGCAGAGAAGAAACAGCCTGCCTTCCTTAGCTAGGACATATTCAAGCATGTACTCCTAAGACATTGGCTTTATGCATGTGAAAGCAGCCTGAAGAAAGCCAGTCATCAGTAAAAAAGCCAGAGGCTTTATCCACGTGCTGCTCTGCACATCCACAAGTGGACTGGCTGCAAAGGTTGTTCTCGCCCAGCACATTTGTCCTATCAACTTCCTAAGGTGGAAGTCAGAGACCTGATTCTGAGGACATTTCAAGGTTTAGTGCCTCCTGGATGCTCTCAGGTTTCAGTACGACACTTTGCTTGGACACCCACAAGCCTATCTTGTGACCAGTGAACCAACTCCACCCACATCCCAAACGTTTCTTGTTGAGGGCTCTCTCAGATAACTCCCACCATGTTTCTTGCCAAGCTGCCCTACCCAGAAAGCCCCCTCACCTGAGAAAGAGGCCTCTACTGTGGTCAGGATGTGGCTTTTCTTTTTTGCTCTGAATGACCTGAACGGTGCCTTGTGGCTACCTTGTCCTCCAATAGCATCAGTCTTTATGTTATAATACTTGTTTCCAAGTTCTAAGACTGCTAGTGCTGCACATTCTCATAGATGATTTATTAGTCTCTTTAGGAAGCTATATTTCTGCAAGATTCATGTCATTTGCAAGGCATATGGCAGAAGGGAGCTTTAGTTAAGGGATGGTGAACTAAACTGCATCAGGTTTTGCTTTGGCAAGGACACCAGATGGATGCCTTTATGATGAAGTGGGTCTCCTCTAGCCTCTTCTTTTATGCAGGGCTCCAACAGGTGTTTCCTCTAAGGCATATCTGTTTTCCATAACATCAGAATGAAGAAAGATGTTGGCTGTGACAGCTTGTGTACATAGATCATGCTTTTATTATGATAGAAAGGTGTACAGTGATTGATTTGCTATTCTGAGTCAAGTTAAAATGTACTTGGAAGAAGATCATCTTCCATTTGCCAAAAGGGCATTTAATTTCCAGACCAAGCACTCTCCATTCATTGGGGGAGGAAGGAGGGAAGAGGAGAGGAAGTAGGAAAAAACTGCAGAAAGTGACCAGAAGAAAAGTAGGAGCATTTGTTGTAGACTGGAGTGGTGAAGGCAGAGAGCAGGAAGCCATTTCCCTGAAGATAACTTAGCCACACTATATCAACATCTGAGGGACAGTGTCTAGGAAACTGCACATAGAGAGAAGAGAAGTTTCTATGAATGAGTAACATAGCCAGTTCTCCAAATCCTGATAAAAATCAAAACCAGACTCAGGTCTTAGGTCTGATCCCTGGTGAGTCTCTTTAATAAGCTTGGCATAAAGCCATCACACTGGTCCTGTCTAGTACCATTAAGAGAGCATGTGTTGTGTGGCTCTTAGAATTCTGTGTTGGGACTCATGACTTCTCAATATTTAAACCACCAAAAGGCATGTTAACTTGAATGAACAAGGTAACCTATTTTGGTCAAGCTGACCTTGAAGCTTACAACATCTTTTGGCTAGGTAAATGACCACAGTCCACTAAATTTATAGGTAGATCTTAAATGGAGAGAAAAATAAAGAAATGCACCTAGGCCTTGGCCAATCGGGTTAGCAATTAGCTTCTCTACTTTTCCAAACCCTTCTCAAGTGCCCCATCCTTCCACCCCAGCTTCCCTGTCTGGGTCCTCTCTCTATCCCATTACTTTAGGCCTGACACTTCAACCCAAGTTTAAGTAAGTCCCTTTGTCTGAAAAATTATGGCCTAAGATAGCAATTTAGAAACTAACCTGGGTAAAGAGAGCAAAATTGCTAGTCATTATATTGGAGTCTGAGTCTTTGGGCCAGGCGTTGGATAACAGGCTGTGTTAGTTCACGAGGAAAATCCCTAACCCTTCAGCACAGAGAGTAATAGGTTGTATTTCTCCCAGGACATACAGTAAAATCTCACAGGAGAATGATGTCATAAGCTACCAGAGCTGAACCTATAGTGTGACATAGTACAGTGTGTCCCCAAAGATGTATCAAGGGATAGTAACATATTTTTAAATAAGTAAGTAAATAAATAAAACAAGTACATAGTAAATAGTAAACGTTTTGGGGGTCAAATAAGTGTGTGAAACATTGGTGTATACAAATTTTAAAGGATTTCCTTTTTGTAAGACTTTTCAGAACCTTCCATATGCTAAAATGTAGTATGAATCTCGAAGAGGGGAAACTTTTCTCAAGATTTATTTGGCTACAGAAAACATTTCCTCAGGAGTTCTCTGGTTACATATTCCATGGAACATGTTTTGAGAAAAGATATTTGTGTTAGGATAAGATGGACTTAGGCGGTGGTAACAACCACAAAATCTCAGTGGCTTAGCACAACAAAGGTGCATTTCTTGTTCATGTTACACATCCAGCACGGGTCAAGGAGGAAAGGGCACTCTGCTCCACATTGTCACTCACGCAGTCAGGCTGGTCGTATCTATAGCAGGTTAGGAAAGAGCCTGAAGAATCACACCGGGACTTTTCACTATGTCAGCCATCAGTTCTCACATTTCCTTGGCCAGAACTAGTCATGTGGTCCCACCTAACTGCTCCTATGGTAAGGAAGGAAAGGAGAATTGAATGTTGTAAGCACCAGTAATCTCAACCTCAGCGTTATATTCAAATGCCAGCTTTACAATTTGTTAGCTCTTTGACTTTTATCCCTAAAATAAGGAGTATTCTTTAAAGTCTCTGGGAGAGACAAAAATGCTCACTGAATATTTCAGTTGTTTCCCAGGTTCCTCAGCCCCCTTAAAGTTAGCAGGAGCCATGTGACTAGCTCTGGCCAATGAGATGTGAGCAGCAATGATGTGTGCCACTTTGGTCCAAGGCAGTTAAAAGCCTGGGCTTGACTCTCCACTCTCTTTCTCTTCCTGTGCCTTAATAACTGAGGAGGATGTGTGTTCCAGGTGTGTGGGCTTAAGATGATAGAGCCTCTGTCTCCCTAAGACTCTGAGAGGCAGTATGGAGCAGAGACACCTGCTCACCTGAGTAAAATATATATTATGAGTAAGAAGTAGCATATGTTGTGTTGAGCCCCTGGGATTTTGAGGTTCTTTCTGCAGGCCACACCTAGATTCTCTTGACTTAAATAGGTCCTTTCTAACCTTAAACTTTCTGTGATCCTAGAATGGTCTCCTCTCTAATAAGCAAATGTACATTCCTTAGGATGTGAGTTGGATTCTCCCAAAGATCATCTAACCCTTTTGGTGACCGAATATATTACATGATAAGTGTTGTGCCTAAATGCAATGTGGGGTGATCACATAGAGGGCTTAGCCACGAACTTAGAGCAATATTAGAGCAAAGTTTAGCCCAATGTAGGCTGGTGATGGAAGCTGTAAAGAATGCAGAACACATTTAATAAGTAAGAATGTTTCAACACTGGCTCATAAGGAAAGATATGGAAAGGAGAGCAGAGGAAAACAGGGTAAGGAGAGAGATGCCACGCAAGACTCAATCTCACAGCCTTTTGAGTTCTGTATTCAGGTACCTAGGACACCTCTCATGACTTCACCCAAGCAATGGCAGCATCATGATAATAACCAAATTAAGAGCAGAAATGACTACCTTCAAGGCACATATAACCTAAGGTAAAAAGAGAGACTGATGGATCTGTTAAACACACATGCAATCCTTGTGGCCTTGTGCCCAAAGTGCTTAGTATGTCTTCAGCTGTGATACAGTCGGCATTCAGCTCTTGGTGTGCTTCAGACATGAATCTTTATTTTGGAGCCTCACAAACCTGAGGCTGTTCTCTTCGTGTTGTTCTTTGCTTTGGGCTCAAGGATCTAACGAGTTTGACATCTTGGCTTTGTTACACCAGAGCCCCAAATGTTCTCAGGCTAACTCTCTGTTCTCCCTATTCAGGACTTTTCCACATGAAGTGCAACAAGATTTTAGCCAGCTTGACAGCACTGGCATGTTTCACTGGTGCAAAGCAACCGCTTTGGAGAACGTGATTCTGGTAGGTTATCTTGCACCAAATCAAATCAAATAGACCTTCTCCTAGGGTAAATGATGTCCTTCTGCTAGTCCTAAGTACCTGCCATTTCTCTTCGTAAACTGTGGATTTTGAAGGAAAATACATACCTCATCAGCCATTCAAATTGCATGCAAGGTAACAGATGTGGCTTTTGACAAAGACTATGTAGGTCATATGCTAGGATTTAAAACAATTAGATCAGATTCTTCAACTACTTCTTCCCTCCATTAACAGTTTAGCTGAGTCAGTTATTCAGAATAACGTTCTCCTGAAACTTTGATGTTTTGCTACTAAATCTAATTAATTTAAATGCACCAGGGAAATATACTGTTTACAAGAACTCTGCAGTCTTTCCTCTTTTTTTTTAAGTAAGTAATCATTTTCCTAGTTTACTGGTTTTTTGGAGGGGTATTTTTGTTGAGGAAGATTGGCTCTGAGCTAACATCTGTTGCCAATCTTCCTCTTTTTTCTTGAGGAAGATTGTCACTGAGCTAACATCTGCTCTAATCTTCCTCTGTTTTGTATGTGGGATGCCACCTCAGAATGGCTTGATGAGCAAAGTGTAGGTCCACACCTTGGATCGGAACCCTTGAACCCCAGGCTGCCGAAGTACAGCATGCGAAATTAACCACTATGCCACAGGGCTGGCCCCCCTAATTGACTAGTTTTAAAGTTTGGATTTTCTATAGCAGATTTTCTTAAAGCTGTCTACACATAGACTTAACACATTCACCAAGAATGTATTTCCTAGGTGCTCCCCTCCCCGTACAACATGAGTGAATCCTTGTGTTAGAATCCTGTCCCTGTCTCTGTCCTTTCAAGGAGGCAAACCAGCTCAGCTCACTAAAGTGTCAGCAACTAAGAAATAAAAAGCCTTATGCCCTAAGTCTTCTGGATCCCCATCTATTCTCATTTTCCAGAACTGGAAGCTCGGGTCTAATCCCAGTGGTCTACTTTGCAAGCAGTAGTTGGTAAATTTAACTAATAAAAGTGATTGCTTGCATATTGTATGAACTCTATATCATTTTTTCAACTATGACTAATTGATAATTATATATTTTTTCCTGCTTTCCAAAAGTAGTTTAGTTCACTTTTTTCTGTTAAACACACACACACACAAGATCCTTGTGGCTCAGTGCCAGTGTCCTGTCAGAATATGTTCCAATTTTCGTAAAAGCAGATCAATCATTTGATCAGAAGCACAAAATTGTCAGTGCTGTCATATCCACTAGAAGGCTATTTGGGTTGCTGAAACTCACCATTTTAGCAAGTATGTCTTATTCTAAACTAAGCAAAATAAACATCCGTTGAGCAGGAAGCCAAACATGTTTTCAGTGGGAGGGAAATCTTTGAGGAGGTTGGGAAGTTGGTTGCAGATGGAGGCATCCAAGAGACCAAGAAATGGAAATCACAGACGTTCTCTGATGCCATATTTATTAGGCACGCAGTCAGGTTGCTGTAACAGATCTCCCCCTTATGACACTTGACGTGGAATACAGTTCAGAACACCCACTGAGTCTCTTGATACATTTAGAAGGGCTTCTAGTTTAAGAAATGCTAAGTGTCTCAAAACTTGTGGCCCTGGAGGGGAGAAGTCCAGATTGCAAAGTTCAGGGAGGCTTTGAACTTGGTTTAGTTTGCAGAAGGGTCCAGGGGAAGCAGTCGATTTAAGTTACTTTGAACGAACACTGCATCCTCCTCTTCCCCCAAAAGCCACCATCTCTCTCAATTGGGAGACAATTTTGTGCCACAGTTTCCTGGAGAAATTGCCTCTCTAGCTGTGCACAGTAATGCACTCTGCCATGTATCTTGTTTCTAATTGTTTAGTTCTACTTACAAGAGCAATTGTTGGACTTCAGGCATGTTACATTAAATACTGTTAAAGGCTTCATTATTCAAGTTAAAACTAATCAGATTAGCTAGAGACAATTATTTAATAGGTTTGGTTAAGATTTATATCACTCTCTAGGAAGGCTCTCCAGACAAGTAGCTTTATTCCCCCTCAGAACATGATTCCCTTTGGAAAGAGTATTTCCCAGTATATGCTAATTTGACATACTCTAACTGTTGAGATGTCAGATGCTACTTATTTATCTTGTTAGATTTCATCCACTCCTGTTTCATAGAAGTTTGTCATTAACCCAGCTAAGGACTGGCATAAGGTAGAATGATATACCCACTGGAAATATTCTGAGTCTTTATGTGCTCAGGAATGTAGGACACGCTTCATAGAGGAAGTCCTTTTAAATACATTTAACTTATTCTCTACCACCCTCCAAGAGTCCTCCTCTGGAAATCTAGGAATTCAATAAGATTCAGATCTTATTAATAGTTATTGAAGAATAGTGAGTCAAACAGCATACTTTCAATCTATTAATTAATTTCCACAACAGAATGAACTTTTATTTTTAAACCATTTAAACTTAAAGAAATTGAGGGTCAGGGATGTCAACTAGTTTGTTCATAGTCATGCAACTAATGATGAAACCCGCATACAGAATCAGCTCTTCTCACTCCAGGTCGAGTACTCATTCCTCTCCATCCCAGCGCCACGAGAGATGATTGATTCATTCCCTGAAAGAAATCATACCAAGGCTTAAAATAAGTTTCCTACAGGAATAACATTCTTTTTTATTAAAGTTACATTTATTGTTTTTAAAAGTCTCCATGAATGTGGGGGAAATCTCATCTAAATATTCATCATGAATATTATTTTGTTTTCGACTTAGAGGTATAAGGGAGATGTTATCACTTGGCAATGCTGATGATAGTGAGAGACATAGTCAAATGTTTGGGATCAAATGGAATTTTTATAACCTTCTAATTTCTTTTGTGCGTTTTGCATGATGATTTCCCTCAGCTCTGGAGTCTATTCAATCAGTTCAGTGTATGAGGTTAAACCATACGAAATTGACAATATTCAACCATTTTTGACCCATAAAAAGTCAATTTCATGTGGTTCAAACTAATATGTATTTTCATTTGTATGAAAAGCCAGTGAAAACTGCAACATGTTATACAGCTTGATGTAATTTTTAGGGCTCTCTAGAAGACTTAAGTTTAGCAATGGAATTTGGAATGTTTTAGTTTTTCATTGAAGCTTCCTACAGCATGTACAAGGCTAAAAATGTATAATGAAAATAAGAGATATTTTCTCCATTTGGTTCAGTGATTTCACACCTTGAGGTATGATGCTGATCTGAGTTTTAATTGATGCACTTCAAGCTAATAGAAAACTAAAAACAGTGAAATAAGAAGGAACTCCGCAGAAAGATAAAAAGTATAATTGCACACTGTTGATAAGGTCCATTTTTTATGAGCAATTTGCAAAATTGTATTATCCTCATGAAAGTGCTCCTCTGGTTGTACCTAGAAGAGTTGGGATGAGGGGAAGGAGCCCTCTCTGAGGGACTCTTGTCTTGTTTCTAAAAATGACCAGACTCTGGCATGCTTATGCTTAGAAACGAAGCGACAAGTCAAAGCATGAGTTTCAGAACCACGTTGTAGCATGTATCTTTGGAGACGCCCACTCAACGCTGATGGGGCTTCGGAATTTTGTAATGCCTTTGAGAGCTAGCAACTATACCCGGCAGGAGCTGAAGGACATTGTGTTCATTGGCTCTCTGGATTACCTGCAGAGAGAATGGCGATTTCTTCGGAATTTTCCCCAGATATACATTCTGCCTGTAAGTATCACATAAGGGATAGTGAATATTTATAATGATAATAACACTAACAGTACTAGCATTAATAATAACAAGAATAAAATAAAAATGGCTTGCAGTTATATAGTGCTTATTGGTACCAGAAACTGTTCTAATCATTTTACATATATTAACTCATTTAAACGTCAAAATAACCATATGGGGTAGATTTTAAAGACGTTGAACTTTAGGGATAGAGAGAGTAAGCAACCTGTCCAAGTTTACACAGCAGGTTAGTAGCAGAACTAGGATTTAAATCCAGACATTGTGGCTCCTGAGTTTATGCTGAGGGGCCACTCTGTTTTATGTTTATAACTATGTTTTATAGTCTTTCTATAGATCAGAGTTTCTCTGCATTTCTGAATCTGATTCTGACTTAATGGCTGAACCTAAGCTGATACCGGCCAGCCTCTGCACTCTACCTCTCTCATCTTTTCTGGAGACACGGCTTTTATGGAATACATAACGCCATGCAGTCCTTGATAGATGAATGAAAAGGAAGAATTAGCTTTACATTTCTGAGAAATGGATCCACTATGCAAATGTGGCATTGTGGTTGTTATCATATTTTCTCTGAAGCTTCATAGGTCTGTATCCCATTATATGCCACCATTTTCCCGGATGAAAAACAGCCATTATGTGTGGTGTGAAATGCCACCAAAGCATTTGATTTTTCATGAAATAATGCTGTCAATATGTAAGGAGTATTTTTCAAACTTCAAAAATGGTTCTCTCAAAAAGTAAATTTTGTTTGCTTTTTTAAAAAGCCACCATAAAGTTCCCTGCCCTGCTCCCATACTTTAGTCCATAGAAAAGAAGAAAAGAAAATGACCAGAAGTCTCCAGACCCAGCTAGGAATTACCAATATTCAAGTCTAAGCTACCTGAAGGCAGGACCAGATCTATCCCTGTTTCTCCACCAAAGGAAAGAAGCAACCAGCACTTTGCTAGTTAATCTGGAGAGTACAAGCAGGGTGAGCTACAGGCAAAATTGTAAGGATGCAGAATCTGCCTTTAGACTCATAACTTCTCCTTCCTCTGAATTTTCCTCACCACTGTTACCCTTACTCTGCTTCTCTGCTCCCACCTGAGTCATCTAAATGGATTCAGGCTCCTCCATCCCCACCCTCTTTTGTGTCACCCAACATGCTCTCAGAAAAGGGTCTGTGAAATTTAGTCACATTAAGATATTAATGATTGATGAGGCTAAATCTGTCAACTATCAGGCACTAAGTCAATGGAGGCTGGAGAGGCTTTGGCTCAAAAATCACTTTACTCACAAAGATCCACCACCATGAGTCATGATATAAGATCCTTTCATCTGGGAAGTCCCTTATTTACCTGGTTTTCTCTCATTAGGGATCTGCACTCTATTCTGGAGACCTCCATGCAGTCAACATAGAGGAATGTTCTATGTGTGCTGTCTTATCCTCCCCATCCAAGTCAGCAAGCAGCCCGACTCTGGCAGACACAGACACCATCATGGCCACCCTCGCCATCGGATCATTGAAGATTAGGTGCCATACCCAGACAACCTCGGAGCCACGTAAGAACAACGCCCTAACAGGAAGAGGCTAGGGAGAATGGAATAAGGAAAGAGAACTAACTCCTCTCTGCAGCACTTTAATCATGGGGAGGAGGAGAGGTTGGGCCAGATGTCCTCTAAGATCCCTTCCAACTCTGAGAATGCTGTTGTAGAAATAGTGGACAGCTCAGTCCTTGGGAATCCTAAGTCAAATGAAAAATGATATTCATCTCTTATAAATGAATGCACATAACACTGTTTCCCCATTTTAAGGAAAATCACAAAATTGTAAATGCTATTATTGTTGTTATTGATCAAATATCAGTGAACATAACAATTGGTATATTATTATAATTAACAACAGGTATTATTGTTGTCAATCAATTCTCATTGGATCTTATAGATGTTCAAGATACTATTCTTAGTTTCATGGTTGAGAGAATGACATATATTCTCATCTCTTCAAGATGCTTTCACTATATAAATTTTAGAAGATTATCTCTAAGGTCCGTTCCAATTTCTATAGACTGAAAATGTCATGTTTCAGCTTCAAATTGGAAAGAGACAGTGAGAAATGGAGACGTCTTCAGGATGGGGCTCGTGTCTTTTGCTCCTTTGTATTTCTCTCAGTGCCTAGTACAACTAGTAGTAGATGCTTTATACACACCTATTGAATTAAAGCCAATGAGCCAGGGAGCTGGACTCTTGAGGAGTTGCCACACATGTCACACTACCCAGAATGTGCTTGAGGTAAATTCCCACTACAAAATTGTGGTTTCCCTTCTCTCCCCAAATGGGAAAATGCTTTCTACAAATGTTCTACTAGCCACTCAACCTAATATGAAAGTACTGTTACTGAATAATTTTCTGTATCTAAAACAGATTTTCAATTCAAGAAATAAAGGTAAACCATGATTGGAGTCCATACATAGAGCCATTTCCCTTGGGGCTGTTGATCCTCTGTAATCAAGCTCAGGTATTCAGTCCTCTGGCCACATAGCTGGTGACCACAGCTATTCCACTTTGCATGGAACTTGGAGATGTCAGATGTCAAAGGCATTGTAAAGCTTTCATGATTATGGCTATGGATAAAAGTGTTCATGAGTCAAACTGGAAATACAAAAGAACTCTCTCTGACTCCTACGCACTGTTGCTAGGAAGGAAAATATAAGGTTCTTGGGACAAAGGAATAAACAAGTAATCTAGTCTAATTTTTGGTAGGTGCACTGAGCCAGCTACTTGACACACCCTCACTAAGCAACCAAACACCACTCAGCACCCAGGATTTCAGGAGTTTTTGCAAAGCAGAACTAATAGCAAAGCACCTCATGAATATCACAGTACCATGAAAATTCAGACTAAGGAGGTGTGAGCCATACCTCTGCTGAGAAAATCTGAAGATCCATGAAAATGCTGTTGTGTTCAGCTTGTGAATCCTTAGCTTAGCAATTAGGGTCACTCAGATTTACAAAAGATCTGTGCGTGGTGTGTGAATGTGAGTATATGTGTGTATCATTCTTGCAACTTTCTGTAATTGGGAAGAAAAGAAATATTCACTTTAAAGGCAGTATCATCAATAAACAAATGAAAATGCCCACTCAATAAAAGCTTGTGATAAAATGACAACAGGAGAAGCCGTCTAGTTAATCATCTGGGTGACTTGTCTTTCCTGTTATTATATTATTTTAATCTCACATCCTATGTAGGCTAGAAAGATATAAACCTATGATTTTAATTCTAGTTTCCTTTATATCTAATGATTTTCATCCTTTCTCTTATTTATTCATTCATTCAACAAAAATATATTGAAGTATGATGTGTCCTGTACTCTTTTATAGGCTAGAAGGTTGCCCTTAAAGGAACAACTAACTGGATTGGTAGAAGGAATAGAGGACAGAGGGAAAAAGGATTGGAAAGAAGGAAGAGAAAATGAAGGACTGTCAAAGTATTTGAATCTCATGAAGTATGAGTAGGCGCTTTCCTCAAAGATAAAAGAGAAAGTTTAGAGAAAAATATATTGTGCAGGTCTTGTATCATCCTTCTGTGGATGTCATCATACCCTTTTGTGTGATGGGGAAATATAAGTCCAGAAAGGCTCTACTGTGCCACCTAGTGAAGGTCATAAATTCTGTTTATCTTGTGCTATAGCATCAGTAAAGTCACATTGTCAGCACATATGAATAGCAAAGGACTATTACTCAGAACTTCACCAATTACTCTGGCATCATAGAAATCTACCTGGAGTTTATATATAGAAATTCCCAATCCTCAGAGAAGCTTGTTTGGTTCTATTAACCACTCTTTCCATTTCATATTAATACTCCTCTTGCACCATACCTAAGAGGTGGAAACAGGAATACCCACATCCAAGAATTGAAAGTATAAATGATGGTGAAATTCTTCCAGGAGGTAGAAAGCATCTTCCGTGCTGAGCACCAACATAAGTCTGGCTGATGCACAATTTTCTTTCCCTTCCTCTAGGACAGTGATTCTCAACCAGGGTCAATTTTGCACTGAGAGGTCATCTGACAATGTCTAGAGATAGTTTTGATTGTCACAACGTGGGGGATGCTTTTGGCATCTAGTGAGTAGAGGTCAGAGATGCTGCCAAAGATCCCATAATGCACAGGACAGTCCCAAGTAATAAAAAACTTTTTGGCCCCAAATGTCCATAGTACGGAGATTGACAAACCTTGCCCTGGCTTACCTGGTGAGCCTTTTGTGGGATTAGTAGGCTTTCCCACACCTTCACGGTCATAATAAAGTTGCATATGAAGCTCATCTAGGACCATCAAGGTTGTTGCATACAGTGATTCACCAAGAGATGTTGGGGGTGGCGGGACAACGGAATCAGGACTCTCCAAAGGATCAGTAAGAATGCTGGGCCTCCTGGACACCTCCATGGAAAACTTCAGCTTTTCCAGTGATATTGTAATTACTGCCCTGTCACGTCATAAAGAGAACAGGTAGGCAAACCTAGGTACTGAACTAAATAATCTGTGGCATAATCTAAACATATAACGGTAATTAAGTCTGACAACTTAATATGCTACTGAAATTTAAATGTACAGTAGTAATCTACAATTAAGCAATCTTTTGTAATAGCAACCTGCCAGCCTGGAAGATTTCAGGTATAATACTGTGTACTATTAGGTAGCAAAAATATTGACATTAGTAAAATGTGCCCAGGCTATGATCTGACACATATTCAAATTAACTATTGCTGTACAGGAAAAGATGGAGTTAAGGCAGAAAGTCAGCTGCCATCCTTCAGCTGGTGTCAGAAGCAGATATTTAAGCAGTCACTTTAGCCGATGTGGATACGTCTGTATCCAATGAGAACATTTGACTCTGAAAGTTAGGATTTTCCAAGCCCTTTGTTCAGGGAACTGGAATCAAAAAGTAGGGTTCAAAGGAGAATTTCCTCTTTGAGGGAAACTGATCTCAATGTCTTACTGAAAATGCCAGCCAAACTTTGTATATTTTAGTAGGGCTACAAATTAAAAATGGCATGGGCTTTGATCTTGGTGCTCATCAGAGTATGAAAACCCATCCACCGTTTCTAAGCTATATAAT
The DNA here is from genome assembly GCF_021613505.1 of Equus quagga. Classification (NCBI taxonomy): domain Eukaryota; kingdom Metazoa; phylum Chordata; class Mammalia; order Perissodactyla; family Equidae; genus Equus; species Equus quagga. Next base: position 7,147,447 of record NC_060288.1, on the reverse strand, counting down.
CTTAGGCAAGGTATGTAAAGCCTGAGTCAGTTTTCCCATCTTCAAAGGCGATCTAAACACACTTAATTCACAGACTTGATGTGACCGTGGTATAATTCTTATCTCCCTACTCTTTCTACTGCTTACAGCAGCCAGAGGGACCTTTTGCAGATATTTATCAGATAATGCCAATTCCCTTCTTTAAACCATAATGGTGACTCATGACAAATATGGGAATATCATATAGGGTCCTGCAGGCCAATAGGGAGTTTGAATTTTCTCCTATTTCATCCTGTTTATACTGGCTCTTTCCTACCTTAGGTCCCCTATGCCATTCCCTCTGCCTGGAGGGAATTTTTCTCATCCCTCAGGACTCTGTTCCACTGTCAGAGAAGCCTCTCCTCAAACCCTGTCTAAAGTAACCTACCACGTAAAGGTTTGGGTTTTTTGCAGCCCCCATCACTATATGGAAAAATTTTGTATTTGCAACATGTGGTATGTCTCTGGGGCAGGGACTCTTCACAGTCCTAGCATGGAGTATATACTCTAAATATTTGTAGAAGGAAGAAAGGAAGGGAGGAAGGAAGGGAGGAAAGGTACATAAACCATCTCTCACAGTTCTGGGAATAAAGTAGAATCTCATTCGCCCCAAGTCTTCCTGCATTATGGAAATCCCCAAAGACTTTTTTAGGGAAAACAGCTTAAGGTATTCAGATCCCATCATGAATAAGATTTACCAGGATATTAGGATGTCTGAACTCTTAGCCATCAATGTAAATCTTCCTCTTAAATAGCAGTGTGAACAAGGAAAAGATGGAGTTAAGGTAGAAAGTCAGCTGCTGTCCTTCAGCCAGTGTCAGAAGCAAATGGACTTCCATTCCCTCACCTGAAGTTAAAGGGTTTTACTAAATTACTAAGGTCAGGTCTAACTGTAAACCAGATGTGTTGAGCTCTTCCCGTGGGGCTTCTGTTTTTACCCTGAATCGTCCTTGAAGCATGACTCAGAAGTTTAGTGGCTATCAAAAATATAAGCAGCTCTACTCTGCATTAATAAGAAGTGAAGGCTTTTTATTGAATACTTCTTGGGGAGATGGAAGAGATGGTAAATATTGTAGTAAGTGGCATTCTTTCTGAAAACAATCTCTTTTTGGATTTTCTCTTTCCACATCCCCATCTCCATGATTAGATCTCCACAGCCTCTCTTTGTCTGTCTCTTGGGCTGTCTTACCACCTAGCTCATCTCCCTTCACTCCACATTTCACTCTCCCTCCCCTGCCACCTACCTGGCTCAGGAAACAAAGGATCCTCCAAATATTTCACCTTCTTCCAAGGCAGCAGAGAATTTTAACTACAAGTAGAATTTTAACTTTCACAGTATTTTTCCCCATTACGTGATATTCTAGGGAAAGTTCAAGAAAGGTAACCAACAGTTTTAAAGCATAACTTCTGATGAGATCCTTGTGTGTGGTTTTGTTTGTTAACGAGACCCCGATTCCCATTTCTCTCTTCTGTTTTCTTTCTTTACATTTTTTATTTTAATTTGGAGACCCAAACTCTGGTATCCTGCTTTTTTTCTTTGAAACTCTTCATGGTTCATCATGTGATCATGCTGTGTTTCAGACCAGTGCTGAGCATCCGCTCTCTTTTGGAGAGACTAGATGAGACTAGACCAAAGGCAGGAGGGAAGTCTGTCTGTAGCTGAATTCAAAGGTCAGAGGCCCCTAGTGACACTCTACCCAGTCTTTAAGGAGCTCCAAAGGCATTCCAGGTGAGGCAGACTAACCAGAGATGGGAAGCAGCCAGTTCAGCTGAAGAAGAAAGAAGACATGAGCAGTGATCCAGCCCAGAGAGGATCTCAAAGAGCCAGAAACTAGTCATGATGTCTCCAAAAGCACTGATGGAACAGCTATTTGTTCACAGTTTCCTCAAGGTTATACAAGCAAATGGAGGTGATTTGAAGCACTTCCTGCCTGAGCCATTGTTCAGCACCACCACTCCATGGAGAGTAATCATTATTTACTTATGATGTCAATAAGCAACTACTGGGAGAGCTTTGTCTTTTTTGTAATTCATGTGAAGTGCCAATTAGAAAACCTACACACATACACACTTACACACACAACACTCCATATGTCTCAAAAGGAGATGCTGAGGAGGCCCAAATTTTTTTTTTTTTTTTTTTTGGAAATATGCGGAAGGATTTAGGATTTGGGCATGACAGTAACTTTGCCAAGAGAAAGTATTTAAGTTACACGGTGTACTTCTATATCCTTGTCAACATTTGCAAGGCACTTTATTTACATTTGTCAATCTCTTTTCTTCTTTGTTATTATCTGTCTACAGAGTCTTCAAGGGGCTGTAATGGATATTCTGAAAAATCAGACTACAGAAGAATCCCCATTCTCACTGAACTGAGTAAGTTGTGTTTCAAAGACAAAATTCAAGGGACAAATCTTTGTGAGCCATGATTCATGTTCCAAGTTTCTTTTTAAAATCCACAATCCAAGGACTGGGGAACCAGAACGTGGCCTAGAGAGCATTAAGTGCTTGACTGGACTTTACACCAGGCTTTTACCCAATTGGTGACATCATCCAGCAAAGCATGCTAGATCTGGGTGTCAGAATGCAGGAATAGCATCTGCTTTCTCCACTCTTCCAGTTATCAGAAAAGGGAGACCAGCAACTGGCTCAGTCTCACTGAGAGCGAATCTCCCACAGGCTGGGACATGGACTTGAAGACTGCTAGAAAGGAGCTCTCTATACCAACTTACCTACCCATCATGGAGCTTAGGTCAGGCAGCTTCCTTTCCTGTAGTGATAGCAGCGCTGGCATTGGGGTGAGGAAAGTAAGGCACCCAGGGTGCAGACTTTAAGGAGACATTCACTCTTGGGGTCCTTAAATTTTGTGTCCCAGGAGTCACCCTGTATCATCTTAAGCCCGGCTCTGAGTGGTGCTCTTCTGAAATGGAAGTACTCCATGCAGAAATAACAGGATAAACTTCTATCTCTCACCAACACCTTATGGAAAATGCACATACATGAAACTTTCCTAGATATGAGGAGCTCTGAGAACAGAAAGAAGGGAAGGGAAGACAGGGAAGGTGACTGGGTACATTTTGGGGTATGTTTGTGAGGCACTAGGGGACACACTGGGATTTAATACTGGTAATAACTGATGAAAAGAGGGGAAGATGCCAGAGAGGTGAATGGTGCCTTTAACAAAGATTGGACCAACTCCAAGATGATCTCTAAAGCTGGTCCTGAGCATGTGATTTGACTCGATTCTATAGTGTAGCAAGATTCCTAATGGGCATTCTATGATTCAGGGTATCTAAGCTGAGTGAGACTTATACCAAACTAGATGAACCCAGAAATGAAGTCCCAGAAATGAAGCAAGGGTACAAAGAGAGGAATCAGTAGGTGACATTACCAAGTTGTCTGGGAGTGACAATGCAGTAGGTGGGAAAGAGTCTAGTCCCCCTGAATCCTGGACCAGCATCTCTTCGGATCCAGCTTTGAAGATCTCAGATCTCTTGATCCTGACTGGTACCTGCCAGCCCATTTGTAACCCTCTCAAAACTGTCAGCTGCAGTTTTTACTTTTAATTTTTCTACCTTTTGAACCATCTCTAACTCCGAGGTGTATATATACCAAGGACATTGATTAGAAGACTGTAATGTAAGAGTATTTGGAACGGAACCAGCCAGCTTCTCACGGGCCCAGAAGTGTATCTGGTCCTTCTCCAGGGACTTATGTCTTTGTTCAACTAAAGGCTTTCTGGCACTAGGTGGCCCTTGTCAAATTAGCCTGACAAGTCATCTGCCAGCTCACTTAGTTTTTTTGTTCTTGTTCCGGCTGGAAAGGGTCACAATTACATGAGAGTTACAGGTCTGACTGCCAGCACTTTGGTACAGAATGTACAGTGACCTACAGAAAAATAAGGAAAATAGCTAGCGAAGCTGAGGCTGCTGGTTTAGGATAACACAGCCAGATTTGGACAAGGGATCCTGGGATAGGTGTGTGCATTGAGGGTTGGCAATGCGAGGAGAGGAAAGTGTGTGTACATAGGAAATGTGGGTTGATATTAGTCATACACTGCTCATCTTTTATAAAAATATGTAGTACTTAGAGGAAAATGATTCACTAATACCAGCAGTATATCATTTCCCCCAAACTTAATAAGGAACAATTAAAGAATTAGGGAATAATCCAATCTTAGTCAGGAATGTATTCTGAGTTGTCTATCTAGTAGGTTTTTTTTTTTTTGATCTGTAATGTGACTGTCAAGAACTGTGAAGGGTCTAAGACTTTGTGCTCCTTGCAAACTAAGAAGTTAATCTGCCACAGTTTCATGGATGCTGGCAGAGGACACAAGACCGCTGGGTCAGAAATAAAGAGCAGTTATTATTAACAGCAATAGCAGTAGCCAGAGTGTCACTGTTTTGTTCTGGTTGCCCAAGACCTCATTCCCACATGGTGGCATGAGAAGGGCCAGGTGATACCTGTACCCACCATGGATTGCTTTATAAGAGAGGTACCCAGAACTTAGGGAACCAGGATCTTTTATAGTGGGAAGTAAGCATGCCTTCTCTTTGCTCTGGTGGGAGATATTTCTATCTTCCAATGCTATTCTCTACACAAACACTTTTGAAGCAACAGACTTGGAACAAAGAAGATCAGTACCTCTGCCCACACTGCCAACAAAAACCAATTGCATTCCCTCAGAGGCCACCCACAAGGGTCTGAGTTTCAGCCTGGGGCCAATACAGATATGCTAATGGATAATTTGGCCACTGCTACATTGTCCTCAATTAGGATGATTCTCTGAGGCCTTGCTGCTCAAAGTGTAGAATATGAATCAGTAGCATCTGGAAGCTTGTTGGACGCTAGGATCTCAGGCCCTACCCTAGCTCGACCTGTGAATCAGAATCTGTGTTGTAAAAGAGCCTCAGGTGATTCATATACACATTAAGTTTTGAGAGATACTACTTTAACTCCTTCTGGGCCTGGATAACTCTAGAAACCCAAATAAATACCAAGCCATGGTATGAAAAAAGACTATAACTGGGGTGATCACATGTTCTATTTATGCCTATTGTCCAGTGCCATCATTGAGAGTGCCTCCCCTTTACTTCCAAAAGTGTCCTTGTTTGAAAGACAAATTATATGCGGGTGACAATTAGGACACTTGCTTGGAGACACTGGGCTGGAGGCACAAAGATATCCCCTTGATGATGAAGGTACCCAGGAGGGATACATGTCTTTAGAGGAAGAAGATACTTGGAAAGACAAGAAAAGGTATTGAAGGAGAGGTAGATCCCACACTGACGCCAGAGTAGGCATCAAATCCTTTGATTAAGTGGTCACCTTTTGCCCTGCCTTGTATGGTAGTCCTATATTTCTAAGCTTGTCTGCCTACCTTTGTTCTTTTTTCTTTTTCTTTTTTTTTTTTTGGCCTCTTTTGATTTGCAGAAAATCCTTCCAACATCCACTTTATTGAACAGCTTGGTGGAATGGAAGGAGATCTCTCTGGAACAAGCCTGCATCTCAGCACTTCCTTTGCCACAGGCACTGTCTTTTCCGGCAGCTTCTTGGATTCCCTCCTGGCCACAGTAAGTAGAGCTGAGCCAAGGAGCCCTCAGGACCAAGCCCCTTGCAGAGGGAGAACGGATGGCTTAGGGCTTGGGTAGATGATGATAATGCCTCACAATTCTAAGTTCTCTTTGATTTTCCAAGAAAGCTTATTCACATACATTATTCCATCTTTTCTCACAATCAGTGGACAAGGGAAGCAAAATTTTCACACTTTCAAGATTAAAAACTCGAGGGTGTTAGAGCTGGAACACTTGATACCAGGATGAACGAGGGCATAAGTGGCAGAGAGACTGCCTTTCGGCTTCAGGTGCATCTCAGCAGATCAGGCCCTTTGGTGTCAGAGCTTAGGAAACACTGCCTTCTCTTCTCTCTAAAATATCCCCAACAGCTTACAGAGAAAGCAGCTGTAAAGGGACACTGGGTTTAAGGGAAAAGCTTTGGCCTTTGGTGGTGTAAGTTTTGTTCAGAGCAAAGTCAATTCTCTCTTCTCCTTGCCCCTCACTTGGGGTGCATGTTTGACCACCTGGTTGTTCTTTAGCTCTCAGCATCTCTTTGACCACAAAGCCGATCCCTTGTATCAACTACAGGATTTCTGTACATAGAACTAATTCATTGTATGAATACCTTTTGAGCACCTACTCTGTGCAGGGCACTGTGCTGGGGGCTGGGAAACAGCAGCAATGGAACAGACAAAAGTCTCTGCCCATGTGGAACTCATGCTGGTGGAGGAGATTGCCATAGACATGATAAGAAGGAGCATAGCAGGTATGTCAGACAGATAGAGGGATAAGGTGATGTGAGATAGGCAATGTAGGGTTTGGGGAAGGAGTTGCATGTTTCAATAATGCGGCCAGGGGAGGCAGCCCTGGGAAGGTGCTGTATGAGTCAAGTTCTGGGGGAGAGGAGAGCACATGCCATTCTGATCTTTGGGGAGGAAACACTGCAGGCAGAGGGAAGAAGGGCAGAGGTGGGAGCATGCCCAGTGTGTTCTGGGAATTTTACAAAGACACGCAAAATCTGAGTGTAGCCATTTGTGAATGGCTGCAAGAACTCCTCGAAAGGAAATCCTTGTAACCCGCTACCTCACAGACTCTTCCCACCTGGATTTTCAAAGGGAAAGGTTCCAACAAGGCTGAATATCAACATACAAATGCTTAAGTGCCCAAGGCTCTGAGCACAGTTTGATAAACTTGCTGCCTTCTGGAATTCCATGTAGAAGAGGCATCATTCCTGAATTGTATGGATGCCTCAAAAGTGCGGTGTGCACTTTTAGGGGAATGTGACTAGGACATGTGCATCACCCTCATGACTGAAGCTTCAATGTCATTTGGTCCTAAGGAGATTATGTTGCCCTGGGCTCTGCCCCTCTAAGCCTTTAGGGGTTGGGGGGATCTCACAAACTCATCGAGCTCTCAGGAAGATAATACCATATCAATGATAATTTAACATTAAACTGGGTGGTAGACTGTGGTTTTCCTAAAGGGTTAAGAAGCACTCAGCCTTGACTGAGCCATGGAGAGATGTACCGGAGGGAGTAAAGTAAGGTTGCTGTTCTGGGAAGGCGGCTCTGTCAAGGAAAGCGTGTTATCACTGTCTGTCACTTTAGGTCAATTATCTTCTCTGTGATTAATGACTGGAGTGTGAAGCAGGAGGTGACTTTTGATGAACTGGTCCTGTCTGCAGGATAAGTGTAGATGGGTTTAAGGTCCTAGTTCTCCTCAGAGATCCCTAGATAGGAGGCAGCTTTGTGCCTTAAATTAAACTTGAGCCTTAATTAAACTCTACTACCCACACAGGTAGGAATGAAGTCACAGGTTCTCTTTAGAGTTGGTGGGAAGAGCAGGATGGGCAGAGAAGGACTGATAGAACATAAACAAATACCAGTGAACACATCACATAAGCCAGCAGAGGAAACAGGAGCTTGGTTATAAGAGTCAGCTTCTGGGCCTCTCATCACTGGCCGCATGAGTGTGACCTTGTGAGCTTGTGAGGAGTCCCCCTTCCTCCTAGGCTGCCTTTGGATATTGTATCAATGGGCTTCTCAGAGGGAGAGGACAATCTAATCCTGCTGGAAAATGAAATAAGCTAGGTGAAAACTCAGGAGTCTTCTGAGGCCACATGATGAAGTCTGTGGGAGAGTGAACAAGCCACATGCTGTGGCCTGATATAGGGGAAGGGTTGTATGAGGACACAAGCCACACTGGACCATTAGCTTGTCCTTGAGGATTCCTGGTAAGTGCTTAGTTTAGGACGTGCACTTGGTCAACTGAAATGGCAATGGCGCTTTAGGGTAGAAAGCATCCTTTACGTTAAGGGGGCCGGCTGGGATCTTCACCCTCTAAATCTCTACCTAGTGGCCTTCTGCCCCAGCTTCTGATATATGGCACAGTGAAGCAAACACACTTTAATACTATTCAGAGCTTCAGCCTTAAATCTCCAGCCATGATGAGCTGAACTAGAACTTCAAAAATAATCAGAGAATATTGCCCACACTTATTCCCCTTCCCTCTGAGCCAGGTACAATTTGCTCGACTTGGCCTTCTCTGGGTGGGGATGACTTCCTAACATAGCAGCCACACAGAAAAAAAGAGCCCAAGGGTCAGGCCTTAGCCCCTAATTCCATTGTCTTCCCTCTTCTGAGTGCCTTTTGATCTTGGCTGGTCTCCTGACCATGTGGCAATGAGAGCAGGAGCCTCAGAGAGAAAGAGAACATTTATCCTTTTGCACTAAAAACATTTGGGGCCACTGTGGTGCCTCCAGAATATGTTCTCCCACACTCCATTTTATTCTCCACACATATTAGAGCATCTCCTTGTAGAAAAGTGTGGGAGGAAGGCAAAATACCCCTCTCCCCTTAAAGTTAGGATGACAGTTATGGGCCCCAGGGTATCTCACCCTCTAGCAAACTCCCATGGTGGACACCACTAATGATCACAGTCTCGTGCCTTCAGCTCATACCTGTAAGTCTTTCCCAACACAGACCTTAAGGCAACTTCTTCTAAGTTTTATCATTGAGATAATATTAATAATTTGAGCAATATCTGCGATAGGAACAGTAATAGCAGCATCTCTCAGGTGCTTATGTTGTGCCAGGGTCTTTGCTAAGCACGTTACCTACATCACCTTGTGTAATTCGTCTGTCAATCCAATTAAAAGAATACAATTATTAGCCTCATTTTACAGATGAAGAATCTGAAGCTTAGAGAGGTAAATAATATGCCAAAGAGATGATGAGTTGGTGTTCAGACTCAAATTCATCTGATTCCAGATTCAGAAGTTACTACTACAATCCGCTGCCACTCCAGAAGTCTTGTTCTGTTATTAGATGTATCCTTTCAATACACTGACGTTTTGCTTAGAGGAGTCCATCTTCCAGAGTGCTCAGGAGTTGCTGAGGAGACAGGCAGGGAGAAGGAGACCCCACTGTACCCACCCACACCTTCCCTCCTCAGAACAACTCTACTTTCATCTGTGTTGTATATGAATCTCCCATGTAAGGATTTCTGTTGTTAAGAAGACTTTGAAAACCACTCCCTAGAAGTTAGAATATATGACAAACAGAGAGGCATAAAATTAGACCCAGAGGCCTGTTCTCCTCTATTCTGAGACCGGTTTCTGGGTTCCCATGAGGAGTCCTGCACGGAGGATGGGAGTCAGCCATTCTGGCACATTTTGCATGTGCCATCATTTCCCTCCCCAAAGAACATCCTCCAGGTTTTACTCTTCCAATCTGCCGCCCAGCATAACGCACCACAAGATCTGTTTCCCGTTGCTGCACAGACTTATAACTAGAATCAAATGTTTGTTTCCCTGACACCTATCCTACCCAGAAGGGCGAGGCTAAAAACAGACACGTTCACAACTGACTCCCTCAGGAAAAGGGGCTAATGCCTCAGCAGTTTCTGAAACAAGATGAGATCACCAGTCTTGGCTCCAGTCATGGCGAACTGTATTTCCAACCTGATATTTAGGGCCCTCTCTCTTCTCATGTGTGCTCAGAAGAATTCACGGTACCTCTCCACCCGTCCTCCAAGTAATCTTCAGAAACACGTGGGAGAATGAACGTGCAAGTCCTGAGTATCGGGCTGTGAACTTGTCGCTGTGGAGAAATACTGGTTTTGTTTTAGATTTTCATGTATTTTTTTTTCATTATATCCCCTGATACATTTGTGATTTTTTTCAGTATAAAATAATGGGTTTCTCCTCCAAATCTCCTGATACGGTTGGCACTCTGGCTTCAAGTATCCTGTGGTATACTACCGTAAACTTCCACCCCTGTTAGAGAAACATGCCTAGGAGGTATAATTCGGATTCACTTCTAATGCTCTATCAGTTCAGTGCTACCAAAATTAAAATATGGAGAAGTACTCAGGCCCACAAGTAGGGCTTCCATATGGTTTTACAAGAATAGAACTTCATAACTGGGTGTGAACTTAGGGGCAATTTCCTTTACTTTTAAGGAACTTGAGGCCCACAAACGTTTCATGATATTCTCGAGGTCACTCAGCTGGTTAGTTGCAGTTCTCTTCCCACATAGCCTCATTCTCAATTAGATGTATTTCTCTAAGAATGTTTGGTCTTAAGTCCTTTTGAGATGCTCAGAATAAAAAGCAGCAAGTGGCCAGGATGTTAATATCTTTATTATTAAGTAATATTGTAGATTGTGAGAGAGATCTCAGGCTTCCTCGCAGCTCAAAGTTAAAACAGTTAGGGCTCCCACGTTTTCTAACAGTGGAAGTCCAAATTCTAGTAAATCTGATTATATTAGAAACACTATCCAAGTTTAGAAGTCTTAAAATATTTCAAGCACATTTCAACTTTCGTATTTTCTTAAGAAAGAAAAAAAGGAAGGAAAAAAGAGACCCATAAGCCCAATACCACAGAACTCCGAATCATAAGAATATGAGATGAGCTCACAAAGGGTGACATGTAAATCCCTTTATTTTCCCCAGTATAGAATTGCAATCCTTTTGATGTCAAAACTGAAGAAATGATATATTCAAAAGCTAAGCCTCTCTCAGTTAAATATGTAAAGTACCTGTTTTCATAGAGCCGTGGACACCAGGATAACCCTGGAATTTACACCTTGTCTTTAATCAGTGGGGAATTATTCTAACAGCATTATGTTTGATCACTCTACACTACGGCCACTTGTTCTTAAACGGATTGTGGCTCGACCTGGATTTACAGCCTCCCTTCCCTCCTGGATTTCAGGGAGCCAATTCCACAATACCCTTCTGGGTGGTGGCGGGACGGAACAGGGAAGAAATGTGAGGAGGACGCTGTCACTCAGGTGATTCCCTCAGTCTGGACATTAAAGTGGAGAAGGCATTTGAAGTCATCTTTTAATCTGAAAAGTATTATAGAAGCTCTTTTCCTTTTATTTTCTCTCAATTTATGTAGATTATATTATTTCCTAGGTTACCTTTTTCCAATGGCCCCTACATTTTATTAGCAATATTTATTTGTTAAAAATCAACTGCTAATTGCAGTTCTTACAGCTTTTAAATGCACTCCTTGTTCAAGGCACTCTCGAGGACATGACTGTTAAGAAGACAAAGTCTGTCCTCTGAAAGAGCATATAATTTAAGGAAGTGTTGCTCAGAGTGTGATCTGAGGACCACCAGTGTCAGAACCACCAGAGGTACCCTTTAAATTCTGACCCAGTAGATCTGGGATCCCAGAAACCTGCACTCTTGAATATCACTCTAAGTGATCCAGATACATAAGAACTAATGTTGAAAAGAGTGGAGTTTAATAATGTTTGCTCTGTATCTCATTTAATCCTGCAAACAACACTCAAAGGTAGGTATTATCGCGTCAGCTTTAAAGATCATAAAACTGTTGCCGAGAAACAATACATGAATTGTCCAGAGGTATTCAGCTAGGACATGCCAGTTCAAGAACCAAACTCAGATGTGTTTCAGATAAACCACTAACTATAAAATACGGAAGAATGAAATAGAGTAAAAGCCAGTGACCATGGGATCACAAAGAAAAAAAAACTTCATTCTGATGAGGAAGCCAGCAAAGTGTTCGCCAAGTTGATGAGAGATGAACCAGATGTTCCAAAGCAAAGGCTTGAAAGAGTAAACGTATAGCTTGAGCCATTACAGATAGACTATTGTGCACTGGGGGACCATTCATGGGGGAGAGAAGCTTGGTTTTACAGCAGGGGTATGACACTAAAGGTTTGGAGAAGTGGATGGGGTGATCTGATTTGTGTTTCTAGAGAATCTCTCTGGAAGCATTTTGCACAATGGATTGCAAATGAGAGGAAAAACAAGGAAGACTAGTAAAGAGGGGTCTTATCATAATCTAGGCTTCAGAAGATGTTTCCGAATTTGAGAGTAAAGTGAATGGCAAAATTTCTAGAATAATAACAATTGAAGTCATGCTTATATATTTATAATGAAAACAAGATTTTTGATTTTTATATAGATGATATATAAACATATAAATTGTCATGTCTACTGTTAAAAGTTGAATTTAGATAAAACAAAGGGTAGAAAATTTTGAAAATTATGTATTTAATAGATTTGAGAAAACCTAATGGGTAATATATTACAATGCTAATTACGTATATGTCAATGCCTAGTTTACACTGAAAGTGGTAGGGATCCTTTGGAAAAGGAGTTTAAGAAAATGGCTAGGATTATGCAGACTCAGGGTAGTTTAAAAATAAAAGTTGGCCCGCGTGTCTTCCTCTGGTTTCATTTTGCTGCCAACAATTCTAAAATTCCATTTATTTATTCAACACCTACAATTTGTGAAGTGTACCATAAGAGCTATGGAAGATCTAAATATTAATAAGACCTAAGTCAATCTTTGTCCTCAAGTGGGTCACGTTCAAAAGGAATACAAGGAAATTCACATCCAGAAGATATAAGTATAGATGACAATAATGCTATCAGTAGTCCCCTAAGGAAAAATCTATCCAAGTCTCACTAAACACATATTTTTAAATATATGTTGATGATTATTAGGCTATCCATGGTCCGACCTGTTCTTCAGGTGATTTTTGGAAGAGGGGACATCCTTGGTGTCAGTATCATTACTCATTTTCTCCTTCTGCTACAGTGTAAGCCCTGAGGGAGCAGGAACTGGGTAAGTGTTATTTTCTCTGCATAGCACCTAACCCAGTGCCCTTCCCAAACTGCCAACTTTTAGCTAATTTTAATAATGGTAATGAGAGACACTGCTTTACACCATCAGGTCCATTTCAAACAGTGATGTCCACGAAATCTCCAAGTCTGTATACTTCCCCCATTTCCGTATTGGCTCTTCTGACTTTGCACATGGCTTGTCCTTGCTTTCCAGGCCTTCTACAATTACCATGTCCTGGAATTACTTCAGATGCTGGTAACAGGAGGGATAAGTTCTCAGCTGGAACATCATTTGGACAAGGATAAGTTCTCTGGGGTGCCCAAGAGCTACTCTACAATTTTGTCTGGCACAACACGTTGTAAACTGGGGCTTCTGTCCTTAAATCAAACCATTTTGTCAGACGTTCAAGTGAGTCTACTCTTATCATAAGAGAGTTTCCCACTTCCTTACTTCTCTGAGTTTCTGAAAATGATCCAGACTGTTTGAGTTTGTAGATGGCCTGTAGCACAGAAATAATGACGCTAAAAACAAATTCATACAACCTTGTATTCAGAGAGTATTTTACAATTTACAGTGCATTTTAATGTGTTATATTTACTTTTTACAACAATTCCGGGAGATAGATAAAGCTGTTGTTATTATCCCCATCTTCCAGATAAAAAAATCCAAGTCTGCAGGAAGCATCAGGGGCTCCAATAACTTTATACCTTGACAAGGGTGTTAATAATAATTGTAATAGCTAATATTTACTGAGCATTTCCCCTGTGCCTGTCTGCGTTGGTTTTCTTCACTTAATCTGTCCAAGCATTTGCATTATTAATTTCATTGAACCGATCAAGAAGCTGAGACCCAGGGAAACAATACTTACCTGAGACCACACCGTCTCCCAGTGGCAAAGCAAGGGTCCCTCTAAGGCAGCCTGAGCCAGGGTCTGCCCACTCCACCTACACCTGAACTGCTAAAGAAGTCTGATTGGGTCAGCTGAAATCAGCAGAAGGATTCTGTGTTAGAGTCCAAGAACGTGACTGGGCTAGCCAGTGGAAAATGCTTGTTTCCTTAGTCCACTGAGCTAGTGAACAGCAGATTCGAGCAAGGGAGAAGATAAAAATTCTGGCAAATTCCAATGGGGCATCCAGGTACGCGGGGATCAGATTAACATCCAGTCTGGGAATGAGTAATCTACATATCGGTTAGATTGGTGCATTTGGGTTTAGTTTTTTTTTTGCATGAAGATTAGCCCCGAACTAACATCTGCTGCCAATCCTCCTCTTTTTGTTGAGGAAGATTGGCCATGAGCTAACATCTGTGCCCATCTTCCTCTATTTTATATGTGGGACACCTGCCACAGCATGGCTTGATAAGTGGTGCATAGGTCTGCACCCAGGATCCAAACCAGTGAACACGAGCTGCAGAAGCAAAGCACATGAACTTAACCACTGCGCCACTGGGCGGCCCCTGGTTTAGTTTTGATTGACACTGCATTCGGCTATCCAGTGTTATTGTCAGGGGCAGGGCTTTATAAAGAAACATCTTTTGTTAGTTCAGAGGACATCAGCAGAGCCCCTTTCACAAACAGCGGACTCTTCTGGCCTCTGGGCCTGGTTTGTCTTGACAGATACTGCCAAAAAGGGCAAGCCCCATGCTCTGTGCCTCTGAGTTCCAGATGCAAACAACATTCCAAAGTTCCCTCAGTCTGGTCTGTCCGTTGCCGGTCTGTGGCCTGGCGCTCCTCACCTAAGGTTGACTTGTGAGTCATTATAAGCCCAAGACAACTGCTGCTGGCAACTTCCTGTTGGTATCAGAGGTGACAGTGGATTGCTCAACAATCCTCTCCTTCCTTTCTCCGTTTATGTCTTGTCCTCACTTTGTTCTTTACTCTGAGGAAGCACAGAGGTGAACAAACTATTGCCTTTTGACTTCACTCAATCCATTCGCCTCTGCTTTTGAACCTGTCATCTCCCGGTAGTGCCTTGTTGGCTCTAGCCTGAGAGCGAGGTCCAGACGAGTGCTTGGGGCTGTAATCTGTTTTAGAGTGGGATAAGAAGATCACTCCCTGGACGTCACCTAACATCCCAACTCATTATCTACCTTGAAAACTGAATTTTCCAAGCTGTTGCTCATTGTTACTTCTTAATGGTTACCAAAACAGCAGTAGTAATAAAAATGAGCATAACAATGTGCCACATCATACCCAGAAGGCTCTTGGAAGACCAGAGTGATAAAAACAAACACTAGGATTAGATGCCCAAAACTAATCATAAACTTGATTTCCAAGGCACTTGACACAACCACCATGCAGTTATTAGGAAATGACTTTTGGGTCTTGCAAACTTCTACTACAAGTAAAGGCAAATGATAGTAAGTGCTTTCCATTGCTACATTCAAGTGCCAACAGACACATGTTTTTGTCTTCTCTCCCCAGCCAAGAAAGACCTTTGGGCAGTTGTTCTGTGGCTCATTAGATAGTATTGGAATCCTGTGCCTTGGCTTATACCGCATGATGGATGAAGAGGAGCGCAACCCAGAACGCAAAAGGGGAGTACACTAGTTTGGGAAGTGGTAGCTGTCCATCCAGGCATGAGAGCGAAAGTTACTGTATTCAATGTGAAACAGAAGTCCAGAGCTCAGGGTCCACAGTTTCAAAGAAGGGTACAGGGGAAGCAGATAACAATGTAGGAATAAGAAGGATAGGTATAAACAACGTGAATGAACCCCTATGGTCAGGGTTCAATTAGTATTGGCCATATAAGAAGAAAGGTATCTGTCCCCAATGGAAATTGAAATGTAGACCCAGATTTTAAATCGGAGTTCTTTTGTAACTTACCCCTCATCCATATCTACACAACTTTTTAAAGCTGAAAGCCACTGACCACATTGGAAAGATTGTATTCTGCTGGACTCATTGCTAAATATTTACTGAGTGTCTCTTTTCTAGCCACTGTGCTTTGTACATATAAATTAGGTGGGTGATATACTCAGATTTCAGTTTAAAGAATGATCAGTCTGACAGCAGTTTAGGGGAAGATAGAGGAAATGTATGTAGAGGCCAGGAAGAGAAAAGAGAGAGTGCATTCTAAAGACAACAGTAATGTCAGTCCAAACTAAGATTCTCACAGTGGAGATGGGCAGGACTCTGTAGAGAAAGAGAAATTAAAAATAATAGAGTGGAAATAGATTGATGGAAACTTGTTCCAGGAGAAAGGGGAAGGAAGCCAAATTACTCAAAGTGGGGTAGTCTTGAATAGAAAGAAAGACAGTTCTCTGCTCATAGCAGAAAAGAATGGGTGCCAAGGCAGATATAGCTATAGGTGAGGGGAGTGCCTATGGGAATTTTTATGTAACCCTAGAATTTCTCAGTGAGGTACAGACACAGCTATTTCTGAGAGATAAGATGGAGGAAGTATTATAAGGAGTTGAGAAAGAGGTAAAAGTTTAGATTAACTACTGAGGAACAGAAGAAGAGGCTTATTGCAGACTTGTAGAAACAATACTACACTGTAAAGTGAAAGGACAAAGGATTGGAAATCCTGATGAAGTTAAAGAGTAGATGTACTCAGAGTACAGGAATGAGAGAGAAGGAATGATGGGAAGTTGTAGTCAGAGAGTGATTTATTGAAGCATAAGATTTGGGAGATGTCAGGAAATTACAGCATCCAGCATCTTGCCAGGAAAGTGGATTGGAGATAAAGATCACTGAGGAGTTGAAATTAAAGAAATGTGTCTGGATATTGGAATTGTAAACCACATACACACTGCAGGCACATAAGAGGATGGTGGCACTAGAGTTTGAAAGAAAAAGTGTTCCAAGTGCCAAAGGCCCAAATAAATAAGAAGGTCTATAGATGCCACTGATGAATGAAGAGGGAGGAGGATATGGCTGTACAGCATTAACCACAAAGATGGTGGAGGAGGAATGATGTTCTGGAAGCAGCATTGGGAAGCATGAGTGATATCAATCTCTTGCTCTCTCTCTCTGCCTGGACTCCATCCCTTTCTCCAACACCTCTGGAAAACCTATGGAACATGGTAATTGGGAGAATATACACCCATATTTGAGAGGACATCAGGGAAGGAAATGATGTTTCTGTCTTAAAGGGAGTCTGTGATTATAGTAGATCTTATTTAGAATATCATGGAGGTGACAGGACACTCAGTGGGAAAGATGAAAGCAGGAAGATTATTCAGTGAAAGAAGGTCAATGGTGCGTGGAGCTGGGTGTTTTGGAAAGAAGAGGTGGTCATTTGGGGCAGCAATGAAGACATGTAGGATGAAAGTCAGGAAAGGTTATCCTGCTTCAGTGTTCTGACATCAACACTGGTGTATTAGTTCATTTAACTCATGTGTATGGAGGGTTTGCTGTGTGCCTGATATTGTGCTAAGGCATCCTGCCTTCCTACAGTCTTTCCATGCAGCTCCAGGCTCTGGGTGTTCTTTAAGACTCATTGACATTCACTCTTTGCTTACCAGTCAAGGTTTCAAATAGAACTTTGGTATAATTGTTTTTTCTTTTCTTCATTGGCCACACTACATTCTGAGTGAAAGTTGGTGGCAGAAGCATTTAGGTAGGTATAAGCTAGGGTGGAAATATCTGGAGTGCATGTAATCTTCCAGTTTTGACAAAGCTTGGCTAAGTGCCCAGCATGTACCAATGAATTCATTAGTATGGACATTAAAAGCAGAGAAACCTGGAGTCAGAAAGGCCGTTAGAGATCGATCAGGCCAAACTCCAGTCCTAACCGTCTCCCATGAAAATGGTGAGAAAAGCAAGACCCAGAGAAGGGAGATGCCATGCCCAGAGTCAGAGATGGTTGGGTTCAGAGGCGGGGATGAAAACTAGTCTTCCAGTTCCTAGTCTGGGACTTCTCCTGTTGCACTATTGTGCCAGAGATATTTACTATTCATCAGAGACCAATGAAGCAAACGAAGCAAAACAAAAGCATTTCGTCTTTTGGTCTAGCAAAATGAACTTATTATTTTGGCCATTGCCTGTAGGCACATTGTCCCAGCTGCAGAGGCTCAGAACTCATCTCTGGCTTTTCTTACAGGTTTGTGATTATCCGGCCAGCCAATGATTTTAAGCTGCTGCCCTCGGATCTTGTGTTTTGTGCCATCCCTTTCAGCACTTCTTGTTGCAAACAGAATAGTAGTTCATCTCAACTTCCCTGTGAAATTATAAATCCAGCACCACTGACATCAAAGACACTTATAGACATAAATAAGCCTCCTACAGTTAATCCAGTTAACCAGACTACAACACAACCATTAGTTCATTCTTTGGAGTCCAAAATTATCCCTGTTAGTGATTCTAAGCAACCTGTATTGACCCAGAATGGTAGCCTGTCATCCCAGATACATCTGGGCAAAACTGTGGAAGAAAATGGAGAGGAAAACATGAAGGAAATCTCAAAGAATGCCTTTGCAAATTCAAAGTCACGCTAGAATTGTTGATATTCTCTACAATCTCCTAGCTCGCTACTTACAAAGTATCTGCAGAGATAATGAATTTGAACAGGGAAAATAAAAATGGATTCATGCCATTTTTGTGCCCATTACTTAGTGGTTGGCCAGCAAGCCCACACTGTTTTGGAAGAGACAAAAGTCTGATCTAATCTCACTGGATCTTGTGTGATAAATAAAGAAATATCTGATAAACACCTCTGTCAGGAAAGTTCATCACTCTGTGTCTCTGAAGCAGAAAGCATGTTAGCTTGAGCTGTGTTAAAGATGTTCTTCAGTACTGATTGGGTTTCTCCAGTCAGGGAATATAAGTAATCAAGATAAAAAGTGAGAAGGACTTAGACACAGGAGATAAGACATGAAAAGCGCCAAAATCAAGAATCTTATACTCTTTATCCTCAAACAGGCAAATAGTAAACTAGTATATTATCTCCTTCTCTTTTTTCTCATACTTTTTCTTTCTTCATCTCTTTCTATAGGAGGTGAGAAATACTAGATAGGGAGATGCTGGTTTGAATTGAAAACAAATTTATGTATAACTAAGACCTAGGAGTATGCCTGGCGCAACAAAGAATGTGCGAGTCTCCTGGGATGGGGTGCCTGGGTGAAGTCAGGGGGATCAAAATATATAACTTTCCAAATTCTCTAATTCAAGAATAAAGACATCATTTCATAAAAGGTATAGTACATTTCCCCATTTTCCAAAAAGAACTTTATATTTAATTAAGTCATTTCATCTGGGCCTTTCTCTGTTAACTTGGTAAAGTTCAGCACATCCAGGAAGTATTTCCCATTTGGTG
Source organism: Equus quagga (assembly GCF_021613505.1). Lineage (NCBI taxonomy): Eukaryota > Metazoa > Chordata > Mammalia > Perissodactyla > Equidae > Equus > Equus quagga. Next base: position 7,128,509 of record NC_060288.1, on the reverse strand, counting down.
GCCTTATAATGGTGAACTTTGTAAGCAATGCCTTTTTGTGTTGTAGATACAAATAGGTAGAAGGGAAGAGCAAAGAAAATAATAAACTGTAGTTCTCAGAAATTGTTTTACATAACGTTTATGATATCCTTGACATTTTAACAACATCTTTGCTGATTTGTTATTATTACCTCCATTTTACAAAGTAAGATCTATGTGACAAATAAAGTTGCCAGATAAAATAAAAAATATCCAGGGGCTGGCCCCGTGGCTGAGTGGTTAAGTTCACGTGCTCTGCTTCGGTGGCCCAGGGTTTCGCCAGTTCAGATCCTGGGTGCAAACATGGCAACGTTCATCAGGCCATGCTGAGGCGGCATCCCACATGCCACAACCAGAAGGACCCACAGCTATAAATACACAACTTTGTACCAGAGGGCTTTGGGAGAAAAAGGAAAAAATAAAATCTTAAAAAAATAACTAACAAATAAAAAATATCCAGTTAAATTTCAATTTCAGATAAATAACAAATAAGTTTTTAGGACAAGTGTGTCCAAATTATTGCACTTAGCTAGGAATTGATCAAATCAACTTTTAAACCTCTTTTATTTCACTCCAGCATGTATAGATATTATGCCTCCAAGCTCAAAAATAAAAGAAATGAAACAAAACTAAAAGAAAAACAAAAATATTCATCTACAGGAAATAAAATTTTGTATAAGTTAAGCTTTGGTTGTAATGAAATCAACTCAATCTATGCGGAAAAAAGAGCAATTGTAAGAAAGTTGTCAGAAACCAAGGAAATATTTTTCTCTTTTGTAAGCTTCCTAAGTCTTCTTCATCTTTCTCTTTTTACAGAGTGACTTTCTTTGTTTTTCCATATACATGGCAAAATACATTTTTGTGCAATTCCAAATTTATAGGTAGAGTTATAGGCACATCGAAGATTTAACTGGCCTGTTTCTGAATCGCAAATCCTAATTTCTAAAGGAAAGTAGGTCGTATGCTCATCAGCCAACAATGGCTGAGAAGTAGGCGCCTCTGAACAGAGGATTTGTCCTCAGGAAAGGAAGGGAAGATGTTCAGGGTCTGGGAAGACATTCCACCAAACATCTACTGCAAAGACAGTATCATTTCTTCTCTCCATTCCCCAGGCCATTTTATGCACATAGCAGGTTTAGTAGAAACAAAATATCCCTGAGAAAAGAAATATGGACTGGTCATATGTGTATTCAACATCCATAAATCTAATGCTGTACACTTATTGATCAATCTGTTTAGCATCTGAACCTCAGTTCTCTGGAGTAAAAGCTTTTTCCACAAATTATCCCATTTCTACCACAACAGAGGAATGTGAACGAAAAATTCTTCAGTATTTTAGGATAATGGGTACCAGAAATATGGCTAAAGAAAGATTGAGGTATATGCAACTATAGTCAATGTGTGAGTATTCATACTGCCAGTCTTGATAAACAAAATTGGCAGAGTACCCTAGACTCATGTTCCAAGTGATGCCATAACTCCAGAACCAAACCCTTTACCTATAGATGGCAACATTTTTTTTTCCTGAGGAAGATTATCCCTGAGCTAACATCCACCACCGATCCTCCTTTTTTTGCTGAGGAAGATTGGCCCTGAACTAACATCTGTGCCCATCTTCCTCTACTTTATATGTGGGATGCCTGCCACAGCATGGCTTGATAAGTGGTGGATAGGTCTGTACTTGGGATCTGAACTGGCAAACCCCAGGCCGCTGAAGTGGAGCATGCGAACTTAACCACTGCACCACGGGACCAGCCTCACATGGCAACATTTTAATACATGTCCTTTGGCAGTATAATGGATACTTAATTCATAATGATTGTTATTAATAGAAGATTAAATTTTTAATTAATTAAGGTTTTAATTCTTATTCATAGAAGAACTGATATGAAGACGAGAAAACAAAAAGGAAACTTAATAGTTCACAAACAATATGTGGACCAGGAGCTTTTAAGATTTTTTGAGCCTTTGACCCTTTTGAAATTTGGATGAAAGCTGCAGGCTTCCTCTCCAGAAAAATTAATATATGCGTGTATTCCACATAATTCATCAATGTGGGAGGAAGCTCATGGATCACTTTTTGTCTAGTCTATCTATCATCTTCCCAAATCCCTGATATAGACCTTCTGTAACCAGTGGCATGGTCCCCAGAAAGAACATAGGGCAGAAGAGCAGGGATATCTCATAAAACATTTGTGGTCTCGAGCAAGTTCTCAAAGCTTTCTCAGTTATGTTCCCAGCTTTTTTACTTTGTGTAAAAACAGAAAGTTGAACTAGAAGGTTTTGAACATTACTTCCATATTCATTCATTGAACACATATTTATTCACTATCTACTGTGTGTCAGACACTGTCTAGATACTGAGGATACAGCAATTGCCAAGACAAAGTTGCTTTCCTCATGGAGCATGAACTCTATTTGGAGGAGGCAGAAAATAAAAGAATAAATAAATTAACAAGATAATTACAGATTGTGTCCAACACTGTGAAGGAAATAAACATGTTGATGTGGTGGTCAGGGACCACGGAAGGGTAGAAAGGATCTTGTGGGAAAACTGTTTAGGAAGAGGAACTTGATATGTTCAAGAAAAAAACACAAGCTGGTGTGGTTAGAGCATAATGAATAACCCAGAGGAAGAGTCACATGAGATGAGATTGGGAAAATAGGCAGGACCTGATTAAGAGAGACTCTGTAAACCATGAGAAACAGATTACATTTTATTTTAAGTGCAATGAGAAGCTCTTTCACAGTTTTAAACAGTGGAATAAGATGTTGTCATTTATATTTTCAGAGATGACTCTGGCACTTAGGTTTCAGTAGTATGAATAATCAAATTCAAGTGAATTCTCTTCCTCTTACAAACACTCAGAAATGCTAGGTAAATTATAACAAAAGAATTTTTAAATGTACAGAAGCTCTTAAAAGAAATGGAAACTTCCAACCAGAAGCAAGAGGGAGGTTATAGCCAGAGATGGTGTCTGTGAGAGATATAGGAGTCATAAATAGGACTGTTTGGTCAGAGACCACATAGTGTCATATGGAGATTGGAGATGTAGATGAGAACAGAGACTCAATTTAACCATCACCTTGGAAGGACCAGCCCATCTGTGTAAGAGGTGATAAAAAGACTCTTCTTAAACAGGACTCCAAATAGACTCCAAATAGACAAGAAAATTTATCATCGTTTATGGATCAGGTTGTAAAGAAGCACCTATCATGAGAAACTGAAGACTCAAGTTCACATCATGTGCAGATGTAGCATCCAAATTCAGATCTTGTGTGGTAGGAATTTAAAACTGAGAAAGCAATGCAAAAAAACATTTGGTTCCAGACCAGTGACACCTTTGGGGTTACTGCCAGAAAGAAATGAATAATCTTTTGCAAGAAAGAATTCTACAACTCAGGGCAAAGAGGACTCCACGCAGGGGAAGAAAAAGTGAATTCAAGACTATTTAAAATTGACAATAAGCCCACAATAAAAAGTTGGAAATGAAATGAAGAAATTATCCTGAAAAGTTAGAGTCAGCAGACAAATCACACAAGAGGGTTAGTATGACACCAGACACTGGGTATTAGAACAATCTGAAAAAGACCATGAAATTGATACACTTAAAATTATGAAAAAGTCACAAAAAATATGATTAAGAAGTGAAAATGAACGAAAAGAATAATGTGAAAAAATGAGCAGGCAGAATTGAAAAAAAGTCAAAACTTCTAGAAATAGTTGATTAAATTAAAATTCAGTATATGAATTTAGCAATAAATTAGATGCAGGTAAATCTGAGGAATTTACTTAAAATGTAAAATGGAGAGATAAACACATGGAAAAATAAAAGAGAGGTTAAGAGACATGGAGGAAGGAATGGAAAAGCACAATAGATAAATAATTCAATTTCCAGATGGGGAGATAATGAGAAAGATGCAAAAGAAGGCTTAACATTTTTAGAATTGATAAAGTACAAAAATCTTGAGATATAAGAATTTCAATGAGTCATGATCAGGAAAATTAATATAAATCTACATACAGACATATCCATATTTAGACAGAAAAGCAGACTTTTACAAAAGGATTACCATTAAGAAATTTAGGGGAAATAAAATATAATGGACCAATAATATCAAAATACTGAGAGAAAAATAACAGATGATGTAAAAACATGCATACTATACTATCTAAATTATTCAAAAGGGGAGTGAAGGAGATCTCATCAAGATGGCAGAGTAAGCAGACTCTGAACTCGTCTCATCTCACAAACACAACCAGGTTGTAACTATTTTTGGAAAAATTACCCTGGATAGAAAACTTAAAACTGGATAAAAAGAAACCCCACAACAAGGGACAGTCCTGACTAAGGCGAAAGAGGAAGAAATTCCTTCTGGAGAGAAAAAAAGCCACCTTCAGGAGCAGCGGAGTTTCTCAGCCAGCCAGGCGGGAGCCACCCTAAGGTACATGGCCCTCCCTGGAGGAGTGAGGTCTGGAATGGGAGCTGATAGTGCTATAAGCATCCTTCAGACTCAGCAAAACTGAGATGAGAGTCTTACTATCTGGCTTCACTGGCTATTAACTGCAGTGGGGATAACCCCAGAAAAGCTATCAGATGGAAGCCAAAAAAAAGGACCCACACACAAACTCACCCATCTTAGCAACCTAAAATCACCAGAGAGAAGGCTGACAGTCCCTTGGTGAAAAGAGACTCAACTGGTGGGCACTGGGGGCATCTTGGTGAAAGGAGGGACCCCTCCAGAGACTGAGACATTGGTGGTGGCCACTGTTGTGACCTAGTCCAGGTGTGCTGACACAGACCTCAGCCAACACCACTGAAACTCTGCCCCTGGCCCGTTAGCCCAGGGGTCTGCCACACCCACTAGAGCACACATTTAATCCAGTTCAGCCAGGGTAGGCAGCCCCCCTAGGGACCAGCCCCACCCAACAGCAAGCCCTCAGGCTACTTGTTGACCTGCATTGACTGGGTGCCTTGATCCTCTATAGGCAGGTGAGTGTGTCAGTCTCTGTGGGGCAGGGCCTATGTGAGAACCACGCGAACTGTGGGGGGCATTGGTGAAGAGATGAGGGCCTCTGCAGTGGGGCATCAGGGTACGCCCCAAGGGGTTTGGAAGTGCACATGGACCAGGACTGTGCTGACAGTGTGTGTGGTCCTGTGGGGGGGGGGGGTGTGTGAGGCTTATCCGTGGCAGAAGACCTGTGCTTCACAAATAACCATAAAAAGGATCAGCCTCACCTTCCAAAACCTGAAACAATTGAGTGCTCCTGTGCTAGGGCCAGCACCACTCAGCTGCACTCCTAAGAGATCTGACAACAGCCTTGTAGGCCTGAGGCCTATAGCAACTATAAGCCTCTGAGACTAGCAATCAACTACTCTGGGTACTTACACAATTAACAGGAAAACTGCAACAGGAGTGTGCTGTTAGACCTTGTAGACAACCAAGCTGAGGTTCCCCAAACCAGATTTACAAACAGCTGGCCAGGGAAGGAAAGACTAAACTCCCTGGGTACCTGCATTAAGAGCAACCCTGCCACAGCAGAAGGACACAAGTAGCCCACAAAGTGGTCACACTTGGATAGTGTGGACTGGTGATGGGAGAGAAGTACACTACTGGACCTCAAAAGGCATCTCTTACATAAGTCCACTTCTCCAAGATCAGGAGACATAGTTGACTTACCTAATACATATAAATAAGCACAGAGAAAGAGGCCTCGAGAGGAGACAAAGGAATACATTCCAAGCAAGGGAACAGGACAAAACCTTAGAAAAAGGACTAAATGAAACAGAAATAAGCTACCTACCTGACAAAGAGTTCAAACAAAAACTCATAAGGATGCTCACAGCTATTGCTAGAAGACTGGATAAACACAGTGACCTCATCAACAAAGAACTGGAAAATATAAAAAATAACCAATCAGAAATGAAGAGATTAGATATGATTTCAAAAACAGAAAATGTGGGAGGAGAGGAGTGAAAAAGTAGAGCTTTTAGAAAGAGGTCAAGCTAAAGAGTCTATCAACTTGATACAGACTGTTATATACATAGAATATTACATAGGATCCTCATGGTAATCACAAATCAGAAACCTATAATAAGTAAACAAATAAGTAAAACAAAAGAAATCAAACATATTACTAAAGAAAGCCATCAAACCACAAGGGAAGAGAGCAAGAGAAAAAGAAAGAAATGGAGAAGAACTACTAAAACACCCAGAAAAAAAAGTAACAAAATGGCAATAAGTACATATTTATCAATAGCTACTTTAAATGTCACTGGACTAAATGCTCCAATCAAAACGCATAAGATGAAAAACCAAGACCCATATATATGCTGCATCCAAGAGACACACTGCAGACCTAAAGACACTCACAAACTGAAAGCAAAAGGATGGAAAAAGAAAATGCAAATGGCAAAGAAAAGAAAGTGAGGTTAGCAATATTTATATCTCACAAAATAGACTTTAAAACAAAAACTGTAACAAGAGACAGAGAAGGGCACTACATAATGTAAAGGGAAAAATCCAACAAGAAGATATAACATTGTAAATATCTATGCACCCAACATAGGAGCACATAAATATATAAAGCAGTTATTAACAGACACAAAAGGAGAAATAGACAGTAACACAATAATAGTAGGGGACTTTAACACTCCACTCACACCAATGGATAGATCATCCAAATAGAAGATCAATAAGGAAACATCGGCCTTAAATGACACATTTGACCTGATGGACTTAGTGGATATGTACAGAACATTCCATCCAAAAACCACAGAATAGACATTCTTTTTAAATGCATGTGGAACATTTTTCAGGATTGATCACATATTAGGCCACAAAACAAGTATCAATAATTTTAAGAAGACTGAAATAGTACCATGCATCTTTTCTGACCACAAAGGTATGAAACTGGAAATCAACTGCAGAAAGAACTCCAGAAAAGCCACAAAAATGTTGAGATTAAACAAAATGCTACTGAACAACTATTGGGTCAATGAAGAAATCAAAGGAGAAATAAAAAAATTCCTGGAGACAAATGAAAATGAAAATATGGCATTTCAAAAATCTATGGGATACAGCATAAGCAGTTCTAAGAGGGAAGTGTATAGTAATTCAGGCCTACCTCAACAAAGAAGAAAAATCCCAAATAGACAATCTAAAAGTGCATCCAAAGCTACTGGAAAAAGAAGAACAAAGCTAAAAATCAGGAGAAGGAAGGAAATAATAAAAATCAGAGCAGAAATAAACAAAATATAGACTAAAAAAATAGAAAAAATTAATGAAACCAAGAGCTGGTTCTTTGAAAAGATAAACTAAATTGACAAACCCTTAGCTAAACTCACAAGAGAAAAAGAGAGAAGGCTCATATAAATAAAATCAGAAATGAAAGAGGAGAAATTACAATAGACACCTCAGAAATACAAAAGATACTAAGAGAATACTATGAAAAGCTATATGCCAACAAATTGGATAATCTAGAAGAAATGGATAAATTCTTAGAAACATACAACCATCCAAGACTGGACTGAGAAGAATTAGAGAATTTGAATAGACCAATCATCAGTAAGGAAATCGAAACAGCAATGGAAAACCTCCCCTAAAATAAAAGTCCAGGACGAGACAGCTTCCCTAATGAATTCTACCAAACATTCAAAGAAGGCTTAATATCTATCCTTTTCAAACTCTTCCAAAAAATTGAAGAGGAGGGAATGTTTCCTAACTCATTCTACAAAGCCAACATTATCCTGATACCAAAACCAGACAAGGACAACACAAAAAGAGAATATTACAGGCCAACATCACTGATGAACGCTGATGCAAAAATCCTCAACAAAATACTAGCAAATAAAATACAACAATACATTAAAAATATCATACATCACGATCAAGTGGGTTTCATTCCAGAGATGCAGGGATGGTTCAACATCCACAAATCTATCAACGTGATACACCACATTAACAAAATGAAGAATAAAAATCACATGATCATCTCAATAGATGCAGAGAAAGCATTTGACAAGATACAGCATCCATTTATGATAAAAACTCTAAAAGAGGTATAGAAGGAAAATAACTCAACATAATAAAGGCCATGTATGACAAACCCACAGCAAATATCATTCTCAATGGAGAAAAATTGAAGTCTATCCCTCTAAGAACAGGAACCAGACAAGGATGCCCACTGTCACCACTCTTATTTAACATAGTATTGGAAGTCCTGGCCAGAGAAATCAGGCAAGAAAAGGAAATAAAAGGGATCCATACAGGAAAAGAAGATGTGAAACTGTCACTCTTTGCAGATGACATGATTTTATATATAGAAAACCCTAAAGAATCCACTAAAAAACTTTTATAAATAATAAATGAATACAGTCAAGTAGCAGGATACAAAATCAACGTACAAAAATCGCTTGCATTTCTATACGCTAACAACAAAGTAGCAGAAAGAGAAATAAAGAATACAATCCCATTTACAATTTCAACAAAAAGAATAAAATACCCAGGAATAAACTTAACCAAAGAGGTGAAAGATCTGTACACTGAAAGCTATAAAACATTGTTGAAAGAAATCAAAGACACAAAGAAATAGAAAGATATTCTGTGCTCTTGGATTGGAAGAATTAACATAGTGAAAATGTCCGTACTTCCTAAAGCAATCTATAGATTCAACACAATCCCTATCAAAGATCCAACAACATTTTTCACAGAAATAGAATAAAGAATCCTAAAATTTATATGGAACAATAAAAGACCCCAAATAGCCAAAGGATTCCTAGAAAAAAGAACAAAGCTGGAAGTATCACACTCCCTGATTTCAAAATATACTACAAAGCCATAGTAACCAAAACAGCATGGTACTGGCACAAAAACAGACACACAGATTAATGGAACAGAATTGAGAGCCCAGAAATAAACCCACTCATTTATGGACAGCTAATATTCGGCAAGGGAGCCAAGAGCATATGATGGAGAAAGGAGAGTCTCTTCAATAAGTTGTGCTGGGAAAACTGGACAGCCACATGCAAAAGAATGAAAGTAGACCATTATCTTATACCTTGCACAAAAATCATCTCAAAATGGATTAAAGACTTGAATGCTAGACGCAAAACCATGAAACTTCTAGAAGAAAACATAGGCAGTATACTCTTTGACATCGGTCTTAGCAGCATATTTTCAAGTACCATGTCTGACTGGGCAAGGGAAACAAAAGAAAAAAAATGAATAAATAGGACTACATCAAACTAAAAACTTCTGCATAGCAAAGGAAACCATTAACAAAATGAAAAGACAACCTAACAATTGGGAGAAGATATTTGCAAGCCATATATCAGATAAGGGATTAATATCCAAAATATACAAAGAATTCATACATTTCAACAACAAAAAAACCAACAACCTAATTAAAAAATGGGGAAAAGATCTGAACAGAGATTTTTCCAAAGAAGATACACAGATGGCCAACGGGCATATGAAAAGATGCTCAACATCATTAGCTATCAGGGAAATGCAAATCAAAACTACAATGAGATATTACATCACTCTGGTCAGGATGGCTATAATTAACAAGACAGGAAACAACAAGTGTTGGAGAGGATGTGGAGAGAAGGGAACCTTTGTACACTGCTGGTGGGAGTGCAAACTGGTGCAGCCACTATGGAAAGCAGTATGGAGTATTCTCAGAAAATTAAGAATAGATTTACCATATGATCCAGCTATTCTACTGCTGGGTATTTATCCAAAGAACTTGAAAACACAAATGCATAAAGATACATGCACACCTATGTTTATTGTAGCATTATTTGCAATAGCCAAGACTGGGAGCAACCTACGTGCCCATCAAGGGATGAATGGATAAAGAAGATGTGGTATTTATACACAATGGAATACTACTCAGCCATAAGAAATGATGAAATCCAGCCATTTGTGAAAACATGGATGGACCTTTAGGGTATTACGCTAAGTAAAATAAGTCAGAGAAAGAAAGTCAAATACTGTATGATCTCACTCACAAATAGAATATAAAACAATGGCAAACACACACATAGCAATGGAGATTGGATTGGTGGTTACCATAGGGAAAGGAGGGAGGGGGTGGGCACAAGGGGTGATTAAGCTCACATGTGAGATAATGGAGTATAATTAGTTTTTGGGTGGTGAACATGATATAATCTACACAGAATTCGAAATATATTATAATGTACATCTGAAAGCTATATAACGTTATAATCCAATGTTACAGCAATATAAATAAATAAATAAATACGTATAAAGGCAAAAAAGAGGAGGACTCAATAAGTATTTGTTGGATGAATGAATGGGTGAACAAATAAATGATATATTCCTGGGGAAAAATAGGGGGAGAGCAAAAATAAAGACGAACAAAGACTGAGAACATAACACTTAGAGACCTTTACTGAAAGAACTAGTAAAGGATATACTTTGGTAAGAAGAGAATGAACCCCAAAAGATGGAGAAATATATAAGGAACAATGATAAGAAAATAATTGGAAATTATTGAGGTAAATATAAATAGCTTTATTTGCAATAATAATAATAGTAATAATTTTGTAAAGGTTAAGAACAAATTGGAACTAACATAATAGGTAGAAATAATAGGTGGTATGAAAGAGGTGTGATTAAGCAAAATTGTTGTAAGATCATAGCATTGTTCAGGAGGAGAGCAGAGCTAATTATTAACTTTGGCATTTATTGTCTATTAGCATATGAAAATTTTGGAAAATAAACTCTAAAGAAAAAAAGAAAGAATATATATCTTCCAAATCAGTTGAGAGAAACTAATCAGTAAAAGGACAAAAAAATGGAATTCAAAAATGTAGACTCAATTCATGACAAGCTGGCATTTCTTTTAGAAAAGCAAATTAAAAAAATGGTATATAGAAAAAAATGTAAAAGGTAGTAATAAATGCAAATATATGATATTAAATACATATAAATGGATCAATAGTTAGGTAAGAAGTAAGATTTTCAGATTAGATTTTAAAACCAGTTATATGCTGTTTATAGCATAAAATATAATGATTTATAAAATATGAAACTGAAAGAAAATAAAGAGATATACTACAAAAATATGGACCAAAAGAAGTGGAACTATTAGTATCAAATTAAGCACACCTTAAAGCAAAGATCATTACTGAGGAAAATAATTTCATTTTTTAACCATAACACTAATCTTCAACTAACAAATGATAAAACAATTCTGAAATTTTATGCACATAACATGGCCTTAAAATTTAGAAAACTATAACTGACAAAATTACAAAGAGAAATTGAGAAACCTACAATCATAGGGAAGAATTTTAACACACTTTTCTCAGAAACTGATAGATCAAGCAGAAAAAAATTAGTACTTGCACAGAGTAATATGAACTACGTAGTAACTACCTTGATCTAATGGAGATAGGTAGGTAGATAGGCATATAGATAGACAGATAGACAGACAGATAGATCACTGATCTAACAAATAGTAAATGGACACTCTTGTTCAGCACAAATACTGTGTTTTAATTTCCCATGAAGTCACCAACAGGGCCAGTCAATATGAACCAATGATACCAACCACATTGCAAGAAAATTCAAAATTGGTAACAAATACCCAGACCTCAACAAACAAAATTTACCAACATATTTGGAAATAAACAAAACAAAAAACCTACATCAACCATGGGTCAAATTTAAAACTTTATAATGGATGTTAAAAACTTTTGAGATCTAAATGACAATAAAAAGACTATATATTAAAATTTGTGACATACTTCTTCAACAAATGGTGGTGGGAACATTAGATATACACATGCAAAACATGAAGTGGGACCTTTATACCATATACAAAAATTAACTTAAAATGATTAGATCTAAACATAGGACCTGAAACTATAAAATTCCTGGAAGAAAAATAGGGGAAATCTTCATGACATTGGATTTGCCAATGATAGTTTGTATATGGCACCAAAAGCCCAGACAACAAAAGTAAAAATAGATAAGTGGGACTACATTAAACTTTAAAAACTTCTGCACAGCAAAGGAAACAATCAACAGAGTGAAAAAGCAACCTACGGAATGGGGGACGATATTTGCAAACCATATATCTGATAAGGAGTTAGTATCCAAAATGTATAAAGAACTTCTCCAATTTAAAAACAAAGAAATCCAAACAACCCAATTAAAAAATGAGCAAAAGACTTTAATAGACACTTTTCCAAATAACAAGCATATGAAAAGATTCTCAGTATCACTAATCATGAAGGAAATGCTAATCAAAATCACCAATATCACGTCACATCCACTAGGATGCTCACTATCAAAAAAGAAAAAGAAAACAAAAGACGTTGGTGACAATGTAGAGGAATTGGAAATCTGTGCACTGTTGGTGGGACTGTCAGGTGGTACAGATGTTATGGAAAAGAGTGTGGAGTTTCCTCAAAAAATTAAAAATAGAATTACCATATGATCCAGAAATCCCACTTTGGTATATTTCAAAAAAAAAATTGAAAATAGAATCTTGAAGAGCTATTTGCACACCCACGTTTATTACAGCATTATTCACAATAGCCAAGAGGTGGAAGCAAGCTTAATGTCCATCAGTGGATGATTAGATAAAGAAAATGTGGCAAAGATATACAATAAAATATTACTGAGCCTTAAACAAGAAGGAAATCCTGTTACATGTTACAACATGGATGAACCTAGAGGACATTATGCTAAATGAAACAAGCCAGTCACAAAAAGACAAATCCTGAAGATTTCCCTTCTATGAGGTATCTACAGTAGTCAAACTCTTAGAAACAAAAAGCAGAATGGTGATTGCGAGGGAGTCGAGGAAGAGGGAAAAGGGAATTGTTGTTCAGTGGATATAGAGTTTCAGTTTTGCAAGATGAAGAAGTTTTAGAGATCTGTTGTACAGCAATGTACATATAGTTAACGCTACTATAGGTTACACTTAAAAATGGCTAAGATGCTAAATTTTACGTAATGTTTTTGATCACAATGAAAAAATTGTGCTATGTGTATAAATCAGTACAAAGAAGTGAATTTGTAACCTTATAAGCATATGTGGAAATAGATGAAAATTAATTAAAAGTTAATGAGGAAATTGCTCAATTTAGCAAATTCAATAAATAATAGCAAAGTAAACTAACATAAATCTAAAGAGATTTCCCACCATCCTTGGTGTTTCCCAATATACTTGTCTGGAACAGGACATCAGAACACAAATCTAGAGTCAGCTTTACTCAATAGCTACCATTTGTTATTTTGAGAAATAGCAAGAATTCCCTCTATCAAACAGATTGTTCAGGTAGCCTAAAGAAATGCTGGAGCAATATTTGAACAAAATTGAGGAGTAGGGTAACTAGGTTAAGATGAAACTGGAGGGGAATATGCGAAAAATCTCTTTAAGATTTGCCATTCAAAATGTGGTCCCCAAACCAGCAACCTCCACAACACCTGAAAGCAGGCTCCATCTCAGACCTATTGAATCTTAATCTGCATTTTAACAAGACCTGTAAGTGACCCGTAAATTTAAGTTTGAGATATATGTGTGCATGTGTGAGTGTATATATATATGTCTATATATATCTAGGTCAGCCCTGGTGGTCCGGTGGTTAAGATCTGGTGCTCTCACCACCACAGCCCTGGTTTGTTTCCATTCAAGGAACCACACCACCCGTCTGTTTGTCAGTTGTCATACTGTAGTGGCTGCATGTTGCTGTGATGCTGAAAGCTATGCCACTGGGATTTCAAATACCAGGAGGGCACTCATGATGGACAAGTGTCAGTGGAGCTTCCAGACTAAGACAGACTAGGAAGAAGGACCTGGCCACCCACTTCAGAAAAAATTGGTCATGAAAACCTGTGAATAACAGTGGAGCATTGTCTGACAGAGTGCCAGAAGGTGAGAGGATGATGCAAAAAGACCAGGCAGGCTTCCATTCTGCTGCACACAGGGTCGCTAGGAATCAGAATCAATTTGATCATACTAACAACTATATATGTATGTAATATATATGTATATGTGATATATAATATATATGTAACACATATGTAATATATACCATACATACATATGCATACATATATAAATACACACACACATATAGTGGCTTCTGAAAAATTAAGATCTGAAGATTTGGTTTTAGATAAAATTACCTCCTCCAACATGTAGCTATTTGGCATGTTAACTTCTATTTAAGACGTATGCTATGCTCTTTCCAAGTACCTCTAATTAACAGTAAAATCCTCAAGCTGAGGACCTTCAGACTGTAAAGGAGTTGAGCGAGGTTGGAGTTCAGTGAAGGTGGTGGATATTTTCCTGGAGGAACGATAACCTATAGCTCAAAGCTAGAGTTGTTTCTTCCAGGCCCCAAAACAAAAGAGCCCAACCTCTGTTGCCAATCTCCCTTTTTTTGCTTGAGGAAGATTCACCCTGTGCTAACATCTGTGCCAATCTTCCTCTATTTTGTATGTGGGTCACTGCCACAGCATGGACCCTGACAAGTGGTGTAGGTCCGCACCAGGGAACCGAACCTAGACCAATGAATATTCCTCAGCAAAAAAAGAAAAAAAAAAAGAGCCCAAAATCCAAAAGTAAACTTACTGCAGTTTTCTGATTGGCATGCTTCAGGAATACTAGAAAGTGAGGAGAAGGGTGGGAGGCAGCCAGGGGAATGAGGGCTGCTGGGGGCAGGCAGGAGAAAGGGAGGAAAGGCTGTAACACTAATTAGGTTTGAAAGAATACAGGATGAGTCCAGCCACTGCGGGCAGAGAAGAAAGGAACAGGAGCAGCTGATGCTAAGTTCCACTAAACTAACTGCACGTCCCCTGGGGACGTCACAGGGTAAACCTGATAGTCTCTGTCATTTACAATCATTATCAGGCAGGCTGCTTCTGTAATTTTACTGGGGATCCAATTAACAGATTCCTGCAGCCAAGGGGGGAAATTCCCAGCCTGCCTCTTGTTTTTGAAAAGGAAAATTAAGGCAGCTTTTGTGCTGCTGTCTGCTGACTGCTGCCTATTGTAAAGGCAGGAAAGGGACAAACTTCAGACAATGCAGTGACTCCTCAGGTCGGGTGGATGGTTGGAGTCAGCCTTTTCACTGCCTTAATTTACTCTTTTCTCCAGCAACCTAAATTAGCCTCCAGATAGCCCAGTGAGCCTTATTTCTTTCTTTTCTGAGATATGGAAATGCTAACCATCTTTCACTCTTTCTTGCCTTAAAGAAAATATCTCTGCAGCATTTCATCTTGCAAATAAGCGGGGAAAGGCCAGCTAAGGCACTGAGAAGGCAGTAAAGGAGGGCCACTCTGCTCTGATCTCAGATTTATGACTCAACCACACCTCCTTCCCCTGATACCGTCCATTCTCTTGCCTTCCAGGCACAGTCAGACTTTTTCACTAGTCGTCCACATTCACTACTTTATTCTGACTTCTCTGATTCACCACTGAAGCCACCCCAACCTGGCTGTAAGCCCCATTATTCTGCTAAAAATACTCTTTTTAAGATCACTAATTACATTTCAGTGCCTCAGGATAGTAGAATATTTAGTACTAGCCCAACTCGAAGCCACAGCAGGATTCAGCACAGTTGATCTCTCCCTCCATCCTTTGTCTTCCCTTGACTGCCATGATGCAACCATCTTCTGGTTTTTTGCTTTTCTGACTATGCAGTCTTATGTTACTCTCAGTTCTGCTTTTATACAACACAATTAGGTATTAGCATTACTCAAAGCTTCATTATGGACCTTCCTTTTTTACTCTCAGGGGTCATTGAGTGATCCAGTTAATTAAGAAAACTGGAGAGCATATACCTGAAATTAAAACATTGGCTACTTACCTCTAGCCATTATTTCCATGCAAGAATGTAGGCCCAGTTTTCCCAGACTTAGTTTTTCTGAGAAATTGACAATTTTGATTTTTATATAAAAATATTTTATGCTTTTAAATTTTTGTTTATAGCTATGATAGAGTAGCTATAGCAGACCAACCTTCACTCCAAGGAAAAAATTTAAAACTAGATAAAATTTTTTTTAAATACCTGTTTGAAGTAATCATAGAGTAACAGAGTCAGTAAGAACTTAAAAGGCTAAGATCCAAGAGAAAAGAAAAACACGGAGGTGAGCTCACTGCTCTCTGCTGTTTTTCCCTGGAGGCATTCGCTGATTAGTGGGTGGTACTAAACAAGAGATCAAGTTGAATTTTAAGGCTAAGAGCTTTCAGCAGTCTCATCGGAGTTGAGGGTTATCAGGGCAGCTAGGAATTGAGGAGACTAGGTTTTGGGGAAAAGAGAATGGGAAAACTGTGAGCACGACTTTCCATGCTGCTTTTGTTCTTGAGAGAATTATTTATTCCTAATATTTTCAACTTAAGAGGCTGAGAAGCCAGGAAAAAAGAACCAGTTAAGACTGGCTTTGGCCAGTCTCAAAGTGCTAGGAAGGTGAAAATGGGCATTCAAGCCCTGCTAAGGGGGATGGGCCCAGGGAAACCAGCTTTGCTTTCATTGGAGATTCTTGAAAGGTCCTCCTTGAGGATTACTTCCAGCTAGAAATAGAATAGTTCTCACAAAGCCTGAAATCAACTTTAATGTGTCCAGTTCCCTGATCGTATCAAGGTGATCAATTCCTACGGTAACCACCTATCAGTGAAAAATAAATTCTCTCTGCCAGAAGATAGCATTATTCAGAGTTTCTACACTCTTTATACACAATTTCCAGCCCTCAATAAATGTGGTTGGAGTCAGCTTTATCTCTGCCCTAATTTGTGCTTTTCTCTAGCAACCTAAATTAGCCTCCTGACAGGCCAGCAATACTTGTTTCTTTCTGGTTCCTGAGATATGGCAATGTTGATAGGCTCTTTTATTCCTTTTTGCCTTTGAGAAATAAATAAGTAAGTAATTACCACGAATGACAGTACATAGACTCAAATGACCAAAAACCAAGAGAAAAGAAGTAGATAATGGAGACGACCCACAGATGATCTAGATATGATACATAAGACATAGGCTTTAAGGTAACCATGATTAACCTGTTCAAGAAATTGGATGGCACTCCAGTCAGGCGCCAGGTGGAAGTGCAGAGGGATAACTCTGGTATCACTGATGCTGGCATTGCACCTGCTCTTTAGCCATGAAGGAGACAGGCCAGGAGGCTAATGCAACAGCAGTGCAAAGGGTTGCTGGGATGCTTCAGTGCCTGGACAAGCTGGACAAAGTGGAGCAGTATTGCAGAAGAGAGGTCTAGAAAAAGGCCTCCGTGGATGCTAGATGGAAGGCCATGATCCATCACAATTGAATGGGATGGACACAGGCCTGAGCCTGCTCCAAAATGCACTGAATGATCTCAAAGACATCCAGCAGTCCCTGGCTGACGTCAGCAAAGACTGGAGGCAGAATATCAACACCATCTAGAGCCTCAAGGATGTGAAGGATGACTTGTGTTGTGCAGCTCAGCCAGCTCACTACAGCTGTGGAGAATCTCAACATCTTCTCAGTGCCCCAGATTGTGAGGGAGATCCAGGACCTCGTTAAGCAAGGAGCACTCCTGCAAGCCCTCTGGAAGCTGATGGGCCTGGAGTGCTCCCAAGATGGGATGACATTCGCAGCAGTAGCACCACATGGACAGTTGGAACATGGGCAATTTGACCCTCATCCACGGCTACTTTGGGAGCACATGGGGGCTCTCAGATGAGCAGGCCAAGCAGCTGTGGGTGATGCTGTAGAGGTCACTACTCAACATCCCTTATGACCCCACTTGGCTGATCTCAGTTTTCAGGATCAGCAAAAGGGCAGAAAAATTGACCAGAGCATATCTGACCACAAAAAGCAAGCTAGCTTTGTTCTTCCTTGGAGGTCCAAGAATTGGAAGGAGGAAATGTTTGCCCTCTTGGACAGAACCATGACTACTAGAATTAGGGGCACATGGTTAGATCCCAGGGAGTCCAACAAGATGTGGTTTGTCTGCCCCTTGGAAATCATAAGGAAGTACATCCAGGATGACCCATCATTGCCAAAAACCTGATGATTGTTTTTCTCCCCACTATGAGATTTTCAGAAATCTCCTGAACATGTACTACCAGGTCCTGAGTATGTGGATGCAGGAGATCAGTCAGAAGACCTAGAAGCAAATGAGATCATGAGCCTGTTTGATGTGGGTCTTAAACACCTACACAAGTGCAAAGATGATGCTGAATGTGGAGCTCGCCCCAAAAGTAGAAATCAATGCCCTGGGCCTTTACTTGCTATAAACATGGTCTCTGAACTGCTCCACATGTACATGTCAGCTCTCACTTCAAACATCATTGCTTAGCTGTGGAAAGCACTAGAAACAGACAAGAAAGACTGTATAAAAGAGATTGAGCGTGAAGCTGACCAAAGTGAATACTCACAGGCAATGCTCTCTTCTAGATGTTTGAACAGACTCTTCAAGTTGCTGCTCAGATAAGTGAAAACTTGAAAACAAAGGTATTAGTTTATTTCTTAAGCAAATGAATTCTTTGTTAAGTAGACACAAAGGTGAGACTCAGTTGTATGAAGAAGCACATCTGAGAAATCACCAATACCCACACTATGTTCAGTGTGCCAACAACTGCCAGACCTTTAAAGAATCCATAGTCAGTTTAAAAAGAAAGTATTTTAAAAAAGAAGTGGAAGAGGGCATACCTCTGAGCCAACCAAACATGGATAGGATTTTAGACGCCATTGCAAAGAAGTGCTGCAGCAGCCAGGTGGAAGAGGTCTTCCTGGATCTGGAGCAATAGCTCAATGAGCTGATGACAAAGAAGTGGCTGTTAGGCTCAAATGCTGTAGACATCATCTGTGTCACCATGGAAGGATATTTCACTGATTTCACCAAAATTAAAAAGCCATATAAAAATAGGATGTGGAAGGTGGTGGTGCTGTCCCTGTGGGCCATCATCCAGAAGTACGTCTCATTCTAGAGTGCCAAGGAACACAAGGAGGGTGCCAAGAGGATGGTTAGTGATGCCTAGTAGCTCCTATTCCTGTTCCAGAATCCGCCTTCTGACTTTGGTGATGATATAGATGGGTATTGTGACACTATTGTCACCATTGCAGAAGTTATTGAGCTAACAGACCTGGAAGCTCTACCTGTCTGCTCTACACGGATGTCGCAACTCTGGCCAGCAAATACCCAGACATCAGAGATGACCACATCAGCAAGTTGCTAGCCATGTGAGGGGACACCAGCTAGGACATGAAGAAGACCATCATTGAAACTCAAAACAGGGCCTAATGCAGGCAACTCCAAGCTACGTGCCCATATTCAAGGAAATTGTAGTTTCAAGGCTGAACATGGCAAATCTTCTCAAGTAGTTTGTCTGTTTCCAGCTTTGTGTCCATTATTCCACACTCATCATCCCCACCCTCAGAAATATATTAAAGGAAAAGTGACTCTCCAGGGTTCACATTAGATGTTTCAGCTCCATGTGCCTGTCTCTTGAGATATCAAGCCTGTTGTTTGTGAGGTGCCCAAGCACATGGCTTTTTGAAGACTGAGCCTCTGATGGCTGTGGTTCTTCAGGCTTTCTCATTTTTGTCATAAACATCTTTTGTGAGGCAGGATTCTGATGTAAAATGCCTCACGGTTGATTGTTTCTCACACTGGAAAAGGTGTGTGGAGAAGGAAGAGGCTCTGTCTTCATTTACCTGTTGGTCTTCACTCACTTCTGCATGGTGTAAAGACTTCTGAAACTCTGCTGCTTAATAAGAGTCTAAACTCCCACAGAGAAATGAAAAGGAAAGAGAAAAATTGGATGTCAAAGTAAATAAATTTATCATAAAATGATGATCTACTGAAAAAATTAAGTACAAGAGGTAAAATCATAAATTTAATAGATGGGTTTAACAGCTGTTTGGGTAGTTAAGAAGGTAAAATTACTGAATTGGAAAGTAGGTTAGCAGAAAAAAATACAGAGTAAATCATGGAAAAGAAATATGCATAAATGTGTATCAGAGACATATGGGACATGCTAATAAGATCTAAAATGTACTTGAAGCCCCAGAAAAACAGGAGAAAGAGAGAGAACACATGAGACAGAAAAAATATTTGAGGAAATACTGACCAAGAAGTATCCTAAACTGAAGACATCAGCCCACATATCCAAGAATCTCTTTGAATCTCAAGCATGACAAATGAACAGAACTGCTAAACACATCATAGTAAAAATTCTTCAAATTAAAGTAAAATAGAAGATCATAAAGGCATCCAGAGGGAACAAAAGATACATTACATTCAAAGAAGCTACAATAAGATCGATGGCTGACATCTACAGAAATAATGAAAATCATGGAACAGGGGAATAACAAATTTAAAGATTTGAAAAAAAGAAACTGAGTACCTAGCTTTCTATGGCCAGTGAAAATATCATATAGAAACAAATGCAAAATGCAAAAATTACCAGAAATAGAAAGTGAGAGAATTTATCACATTTATACTTATACTAAAAGAAATACCAAAAAGAATTCTTTAAACAAAATGGAAAGATCCATAAATGGAAGTACAGAAATAAGTAAAGAATGAAGAACAAAGAAAAGGGTAAAGATATGGATAAATACAAATTAATATTGAACTATTTTTAACAATAGTAACATTGTCTTGTGGGATTGAAAATAAACGTGGGAGAGAGATAAATGGAATTAAAGATATCTAAAATTTGTGCATTACCAGAAAATAGTAGAAAACGCTGGTGAAAATACTAATTCATAGTAACTTTATTAAGTGAAAGATGCACATTATAATCTCGTGGATAAACATTAAGAGAATAATGCAAGGAATGCATAATGAACTATGAAAGAGCTAAATGGAAAAAAGGAAACTTGATTAATCAAAAAGAGGGCAAAAAAGTAAAAAGTAAAAAGACCAATACTAATCAAGTAGCAAGATGGCAGCTTTTAAAAGTAAAAATAGACTACTCAAGAAGCAAAAATTTTGAGACTGAATAAACAATGTTAAACCATATGCTGCTTAGGAGACACAGCTCAAATATATGACACAAAAAGATTGAAAGTAAAAGGAAAAAAGGATAGAAAAGCGTTTATCATAAAAATAAGAAGAAACCTGGTGCAGCTATTTAATAGCAAATAAAATAGACTTAAAGGCAATAAATAGTAGAGATATTGAAAGACATTTCATAATGATAAACATGTTAACTAATGAGAATATATAAAAAAATTTAAATCATCCTTATAGTATGAAATGTTTAAAGCAAAAATTGACAGAAGAGAAAGAAAAATAGATAAATATACAAAGTGGGGTATTTTAACAAACATCTCTTGGTCACTGATGTATTTAGGAGAAAAATACCACTGACAGTATGTAACACTTGAGTAACATAATTGCATAAATCAACCTAATTGACTATACAGAACACTGTACCCAACAACTGCTGAATACAAGTTTTTTCCAAAGAGAATATAGAATATTCACCATAATTTGATCATACTTGGGCCATAAATAACATGTCAATGAGTTTGTAAGGACTGAAATTATTTGAAGTATGTTTTCTGATGACGGAACAATTAAGCTAAACACTAATTTTTAAAAACCTAGGAAACCTCTCAAATGACTAGAAATGGAGCAATACAGTCTGAAAAGTCCATGAACTTAAGAAGAAAACAAAATAGCAATTAGAAGACTTTGGAAATTGAATTACAATGACAATATTATATACAAAAGAGTAGTGCTGCTAAAGCTTTACTTAGCAAGAAATTTATAGCTTTAAATGCTGATATTAAAAAAGAAGAAAGACTAAAAGTTAATCCAAATATCATTCTCCATAAGTAATAAAAAGAAAAGGAATTTAAGCCTAGAGAAAGTGGTAAAGGAATTATTTAGAGTAGAATTAACAAAAGTAAAATTAATGATACAATACAGAAAATTTAAAAAAGCCAGAAGTTGTATCTTTACAAATATTAATAAAATCAGTTAACAGTTATCTACTGATTAAGAAAAGATAGAAAATTCTAAACTTTTATGTTTATTTATTCTTATAAAAATTATATTGAGAAAAAAGTCAGTATTAGGATTTGAAAAGGGAACGTCTGTATAAATCTTTCCTTTTATAAGAAAAATGAACAACATTATGCAATAAATTCAGTGAGTTGGATAAATTGGGAACATTCCTTGCAAAGTATAATTTATCCAAAATGTCATGAGAATAAACAAAATATCTGGAGTCTTTCTGTATGAGTCAGTGTCCAGTCAGGAAAAGAAATCTCTCCACTAATTTAAAGAGAAAACATTTAATGTAATAAATTATAAACAAATAACACAGGATTAACTGTGTAGAGGGATAAAGAGAAGTACAAGAACAGAACAACATATTTATCTATACCTCATCCTCATTATGGAAAAAAAACGCTTCTTAGATCTAAAATTCTTTGTTGAAAGTTATTTTCTCTCAACACTTTGAAGTTATCATTCCATTGTCTTCTGGATTACACTGTTACTATTAAGGAATCTGTTGTAGTTCTGAATACCTGCTCTTGATGTCTTTCTCATGACCTTTTCTTTCTTTGTTATTCTATTACGGCACTAGAATGAATTACTTTTTATTTCTCTTGCTTGGAATACATTGTGCTAGTGGGACTTTTGTTTGCTATAGGAAATTTAGAGCCATTGTTTCTTTAAATATTACCCCTCTTCCATGTTATCTACTTCTGGGACTCTGATTGAACATACTTTAGATATCATCTATATATTGTAAAGTCTCTTTCATAATTTCCATTTCCTTTATCATTCTGTGCAGCATTCTTATTCATTCTTTGACTATATCTTTCACTTTACTAATTGTCCTTCAGCTATTAGTAATTTCCCATTTACTTCTTATACTCAGATTTTTAAAAATTCACCTATTAAACGTTTCATTTCTAAGCATTCCAGCTGTATTCTTTTTCAATTCTGTGTATTTAATTTTTATAATATCTTTTTGAATGTGCATATTTGTGGTTGTATCCTTTATTTTTTGTTAGCATTTTATACATAAAATGCCTAACAATTCTATTTCAGTCCTTAGAAATCTAAATATTTGATTTGTGTTTCTACTTTCAACATTACCTTCATTCTCTTGGCTTGCTGATATTTTATTTCAAGCTTATTATTGATCTCAGTCAGTGGAATCATTTGGATCTAATTGTGGAACTTTCTTCCAGAAAGGCTTTGCTTCTACTGGTGCCAGTATCCAGAGGGCTCTACAGGCTGGAATCACTTCAGTACCACCATCACGTCTTCTCCTCCCAACACACACACATATACACACTCATACGCCACATTCAGTGCAAAGTTCCCAGCTCAACTTTCTACCTCCTAATAGTAGCTTTATAATATCCTCTACCCCTAGGTCAACTGCATCCCTGCAGTTTTTCCATTATTTGGGCCCAGCAACCTGCTGCATCTCTGGCCATAGCATACAGATTTTCATTTGGGTTTTTGGTTCCCTGTTTAGAGCTGTGGTCCATAGAGAATGCCCCTACCTCTTATGTAACCAGCAATGCCTCAAAGCACATTTCCCATGCAGGGTGTATTTGTTCTGCATAGAAAGGGCCGTCCCAGGACACCTGTCAACTATTATGACAGAAGCAAAAGTTCTAGTTTATTTTGGCTGGAAAGCAAATGAGATGTTTTCATGAGTAACTTTGATAAACTCTGGCCAAAAGCATTGTTCTAAAGGGGCCACGTGAAAGTATGACACAGGGATGGTGTAGGTGGATGCCAATGAACTCAATTATTCTTGAATGTCAGAACTACCTGGCATTTTGAGGAATGACAGTTTGCAGGAATTAGGAAGGAAACAGAACTCTTGGCACGTACACTGGCATTCTTATGGAGAGCTTCCTTGGCAGAAACAGTGGCATGGCAGCTTAACACATCAGATTGGATGCTGTCTCTACAGCATATACAGTTTATACCATAAAACTGATTATTTTCTTCTATAGTTCTGTATGTATATAACTCAGATTGTTGTACCCTTTCTTTTACCTTTCTTAAAAGTTGACTTTAGATCATCCATTACTGAATCAAAGACATTAGACTTACTTTTCCTGCAACAAAGATCTCCTCGGGTACCTCCCAGGTTGTTGGTCCCTCCACGGTGATTTGAGTGGAGCTGGTATTGGAAGAGCAAAATAGTGCCTTTGCAACCAGGAAAAGGCTAAGCTCCTGTGTCACCCTATGTCTGGCTGTCTTGCACCACAGCAAGAACTGTTCCATTATCTCAAATGGCACAGGCCGATCACCTTAATAGTTTAACAATTCTACCGAGTAGTCAATTGACTTTACACATGGATTTTGCCTGGGTTTGGTGCTTGAATCTGCTATAAGAGCCTACAAACAAGGACATCAGCTGCCTGAGAGTCAGATGATGGGATGTGGAGTTCAACCAGCATGATGCTGCACAGAGTAATGATTAAAATCTGCTTCTACCTGATGATTACTCTATTGACAAATGGGAATAGAATATACAGATATTTGAGAAATGGTAATACTTGCTATAGGGTGCCTGAAAGTCACCCTTATTCTCATAAAATACAAAGCAGACAACTAATATCTCAGCTGACTGAATTTCTGTTATTCTGGCTCCTAGAATAGCCTTAAAATAAATTTTACTTTTATAGTAAAGCTAGAAAATACATACCCAATCAGCCCTGGGCTTTTGCTGAGGGGATTAGAGGCTTAGTCAGGGTCAGGAGAAGAAACTCTGACTCTTATTGAACCTGTGTGGTTAGGGATTTGACTTAGAAGTCTCCTTTAATAGATAGCCAGAAAGTGACCCATACTAAAATGGACTTAGCTCTTCTACAAAATTGTCAATATTGAGTTGATTGTTACTGGCATTTGAAATCATGGACATAAGTAGAATGCTATCTAAGTCATGTATATTACAGATACCAACAAATCAGACTGGATGCTGTCTGCATAGAGGGAGCAGAGTCCTCGATCACCAATCCTTCCTCAGCATTGTCAGTGGTTACATCATTGCTGAATTCTGAATAGCTCTAGAAGGGTGGGTCACTTGGTATGGTGGGAGGGGAACTAAGATTAGTTAAAGCAGTGACTATTTACCAATCAGCATGGAAGTATTTTAATAACATATCAACCAGTATTGCCATACAAGAGCATACTAGTCACATATCAGCTGTGGTCCTTAGAAATCTAAGGTGCTTGCCATTTATTTAGAGCAAAACTTGCTATTCTATTAGAGACAAAACCTCTTGAGAAGATTTTATAGAAGTTCCTACCACTTTCCAGATAAGACACATGATATTTTTTTTGGTCATGTGGCTGAAATTATTTTGAGAGTCCTTACAATATTGTTTTCCCAATCAAAATCATTGTTAGTTGCTGGAGTTGGAGTGAGTTGGAGTAACTCACTCCAAGTGGTCTTTCCCTCAGATAAATCCACAGAAATAGTTCTTTTCAAGGTCACCAGTGACCTGCATATCATTCAGCAGAGGGGCTAAGTTTCTGTTCTCCTTTCATTTGACCTCTCTGCATCATTTTACGTAGATTATTATTGTCTTCTTCTGAAAATCCCTTCTTCACTTCATTTTCATGATCCCTCACTCTCTTGGTTTTCTTCATTTCCCACGGGTCACTTCTTGCCAGGCATATCGAAAAGACCCCATTATCTACCCTTGTTGTGTATGGAATGTTCCAGAGCTCAGACTTAGGTTGCCTCATCTTCTCTGTGATCTCATTCCTCAGTGATCTCATTCAAGTCCATAACTTTAAATATCTTCTTTACGCTGATGACTTTAAAATTCATGTCTTCAGCCCTTACATCTGCCCTTGGTTCCATGTGTCTATAACTTCAATAACCAGGATGTCTGACAGCATGTGAAATTTAATATAACCAAGAAAGAACCTCCGACTCCACCGCTACCTCCCCCAAATCCTCTCCTCCTCCATTGAGCTACATCTCAGTTTACTTTACCCACATGTACTCACTGCTCAGGCCAAAGGAAGAAAACCTTATCCTCTCCTTTCCTCAAGCCCATATCCAATCCATTAGCAAGTTCTGTTACTTCCACACCTAAAATACATCTGGGTTCCATCTACTCATTGCCCCTCTATTACCAGCATCTAGTTTACCCTAGTTCATCACTTCACAACTGAACTGTCTTCCCGGCCTCTTAAAAGATCTTTTAAGTTTTAAGTAAGTTTGTTGTGAGATTTTTTTAAAAGATTCATTGTCCCAATTACTACTGTATTCTTGACATTAGAATAGTGCTTCACATATTAGGTGCTGAATAGATGTTAGATGAATAAACGAATAATAAACGTGAGATTTCATGCCAAAGGAATACTTTTTGTATTTTTACAAAATCTCACTTAGTTCACAAATAATTTATAATTCATTCTATTGTGTCATACCACTAGAGATGGGAACAAAAGCACTTCAGAATCATGGCAGCTCATTATTTTGGTGCTATCAAAGATAGTCTGTGTTTGGGCATCCTTATGCATGGGGATCTGATCTGAGACAGAAGAAACCTTCCTAGCCTGCTGCCAAGAAGTTAGTACTCCAAGAAGTCTGGAAAGAATTGTTCTTTTGAAAATATTCCTCAGAAAATGCGTCCTTTCTTAATCCATGCATTTAGAGTAGACTATTAGAAGTTCCCATTTTATTTATTTTCTTTATTAATAGAACCCACTTTGTCACTCCATTTCCCAGATGCCCTCCTCACTGCATTCTCATTTTATTCTTGCCTTTGCCTTTTAATAACCCCCAATCCAAATAACTTAATAAACTCTCATTAGGCAGCACTATCTTCCTATTGGAGTGAAGTCTGAGGAGCAGTCATGTGTGAAATGCATGATGAGGAAAAGAAGCTGGTTTTAAAGGCAAGGGGGCCTGGGCTCCAGTCCTGGCTCTGCTGATTTGTCGGGCATAAATTTGGAGAAGTAGCCTCACTTCTCTGAATCTTATTTTCTAACCCAAGAAATGTTGCTAGTAACGCCTCCCTTCTAAGATGCTTGTGAAGTAGTCTATCTAAGACAATGCACACAGGTAATGTGCAAGCCCCGTGCCTGAAGCTAGTTGGTTTCCGAAAGCTGCTTTGTTTTGGATCTTTCCTCCAAGGGCTCTATTTTTGTCACTGTCAATCAACTATTACCAACTGCTATAACTAGTGCCCAGTGGCAGGGACTACCTCTTCCCAGGAGTCAGGCAACTTGAAGACAATGAGAAATGGGGAAATCCTGAGACAGTTGTAAAAGCTCTCACTCATTAAATTAAATGTAGCCACCTGAGCAGACTGTGGTCCCACTGGAGAGAATCAATAAACACTTCAGAATGAGTGAATAGATGAAGATGGATGATTTTTCTTCATCATTTACCTACTAGATAAATCTGGCCACATTTTTCATTAGTTTGCTGTACTTTACAGATAAGAATCTCTTGGATTTGTAAGATGGTACACAAAGAAGTGCTGCAGGACCGAATGAGTGACTAGAAAGCAAGGAGGATAGCGGTTGAGGGAGGAGTTGTGAGTTAGGGGAAAGCGGAGATTTGATTCTGCAGAGAAAATCCTTACTGGGTCAAGGCCGTTTTTGCATAATTCTATTATCACTAGGAAGAGGAGAAATAATCATGTTAGGTGTGTGCTATACTTCTCGACGTGGCTTGTCTTACCTTACTTTTGAAGTCAGACAGGTTTAAATGCTTTGTGTGAGTGAGTTGTTCAGAAGGCACCCAATCAATAAGGCAGGTGCTGCCAGAGCAAAGCAGGGAAGTTTTTGATGTTGACAATGACATACATTCTTGCGCAGAAAGGAGTAATCCACTTGGTCACAGTTATGAAAAAGTTCTGTGTGTGTTGCTTTGGGGAACAGAGGCAGTGCCATCTGGGAGGGTGGACTCTAGAAAGGCCAACCGCAGGGCATCAGTGTGGTGAGGGGCCAGCCCATGAGCAAGAGCAGCCCTTTATTGAGCCTCCCTGTCCTCTGTGTGGAAAAGTGGGCAATTCACATGAGCAGCCGCCTAGGGTTGCTGTCAGCATCGGCTCCACCTCAACTTCTGTTTACAGTGCCCAGGCACCTCTTCAATTTACATTCAGTTTCTGCCTGCCATTGCCTTTCGCTGATGTCCAGCACTACACAGCAAGGCCCATACTGTGGTTTTCCAGGGCTCTGCTCATTCAAGGTGAGGCTTGTCAGAAGCCTACCTGACAATGAACCAAAAGTGGTCAGGGAAACATTTTTTCACCTGGCCCCCACATAGAGATGCCCAGTATGAGGAAAGAGAACAAAAGCCATGGTCTCATGAGAGTCAGTTGGGAACATTTCTTCCAATTCCAGTGATGTTGGCAGCTTGAAATCGTCCATTGTGGGAGCATTTGCACCATCGAAACCAGCAAACTCTACAACTAAGTTTGGTTTTCTTGTTTTTTATACCTTTTGAGAGCCGGTTGTTAAAGATTTGCCAGCATAACATTGGGTACGGTACAAGAGGCAGCAAGAGAGAATCTGGAATCCAAAGTCCTTAATTACCCTCTCTACCTCCTCTCCGAGTGGCTGCTCAGATGGCTCAGCTGACTCTCTCCTCTATAGTTTGACAACCACTGCAGGCAGTAGCCAGCCACAGAAAGTTGTGTGTGTGCTCTTGTTTTCAATCACATTTGTATTTTAGAAGGGTAACCCTGGCCACAGTGTAGACTGAAAGGGTATAACATCAGAAATAATATCAGAGGCAAAGGAATCAGATGGTAATATAATTGCCCTTGTCTATATAAAAGATGGTGAGGCCTGAACTAAGGTAGGAGCAGAGGGAATGCAGAAGAAGGAATAGATAAAATAGATGTTAGGGAAATAGAGTTGACAGGACTTATGATTGATTGGGTGTCAGGGTAAGAAAAGAAAGGAGTAGCTGATAACATCCAACTTTCACATAATATGGCCATTCACCAAGACAGAAGGAGTAGCAGATTTGGTGGAAAATTGATTGCTTACATTTCGAGCAAGTTGGGACACTGAGAGGCAGGTAGATGGGGCTGAAGCTCAAGGAGCAGAGTTGATTAGAATGCATTTTGAAAGTCAGCATATGGTGGCAAGTGACAGCAAGTGACAAGAAGAGATCACTCAGGGGTGGTATGAAGTGAGAAGAGGCCCAAAGAAGAAACATACATGGAAAACCCAATATTTAAGGTGCATGCTGAAAAATAAGAGTCAACAGGGGAGAGGAGAAGGACTGATCAGTGAATTAGTGGAGAATTAGGAGAGAGGCAAAGACGGAAAAGAGAGAATCGAATAGCCATTAATGTAACATATTGGGTCAAGGTCAAGAAAGATGAAGTCAAACAAAGAATGCATTAGGTTTAGTTGGAGATGATTATTAGGGCATTTTGCCTTTTTTCCCTGGAGTGCAGGGAGAGAAGGAGCCAGACAGGTGTTTGAAGAACAAGTGAGCAGGAGGTCGAAATAGAAAACAAGAAGCAAGAATTCTAGGCTTGGAAGGTAAGAAAAGGAAAGGAGATGCAGGGTCAAGGGAGGACTTTATTTTTAAGATGGACAGCAGACTTGATCATAATTTTATGCTGTGCAGAAGGGACCAATTGAGACGAAGTAGCCAATTTGGGAAGGAGAAAGGGAGCCATAGATGCAGGTCCTGGATGAGACAGGAGGGTTTGTCAGGAGCACGGGTGGAGGGAAAATCCTTAACTGAGAAATAACAGCTCTTCCTGCAAGACCAGAAGGCTGGGGTGAGAATAAATGCAAATACAGACAGCTTTTTGATTGCTGGAAATTGAGGGAGCTTAATGCCTGATATTCTCAGTTTTCTCTTGAAGTTCCGGAAAGTTTGAGTGGTAGAAGTTTGAAATAAGCAACATGGGGAATGGCAGAGAGCATAACATTCTATTCTAAGTCTACATTACATTTTAATGCTTTAATACACAGACATAATTTTACTGTTCTGTTGTTTTTTGTATATTTTGTTACCTCCTTAACATCTGTACTATCACAGATAGAATAGCACATCTTACACCGCATTGCTATTGCTCATTTAATTACCTGCCTTTCCATCTAGGAATAAACCTAGACAGGGTAGGAACAGTGCTTCCAGCCCAGCAGAGTACCTGAAGTATGATGGGTGATTAACAAATGTTTGTTGAACGGATGCATGATTGAGTAAATGAGTAAATGTCTGAATTAGTTCAATCCACCCAACTAAATGGTGAACTCCATTGTATCTTAAATTTGGGGAGATTGCTCAGCATTTTCAGTACATAGGAGCTGCACAATCCAGATTAATTAAAATGAATTGGGCTGCTTCAAGACCCACGTGTTGGTGTAAAAATCAAGAAGTGCCTTCCCAAGGAGAAGCTCAAGATGAGATGATGGAGGAATGGAATTCAAAACTAGCTAAACCTATAGAAGAAGAGATGGCTGTCTTCCTCCTCCCAACAGCTTCCAGTTATTCATTTTTTCCCCCAAGTTTTAGGGAAAGTATCCTTTGAGCATCCCAGTACCTAGTGTTTTCCATTTCTTAGTGGAATCAGCAGGTCATACAGAAGGATTACCAGCATACCTCATCCGACCTGTTCTCTGGCTTCTTGGACCTCAACCCCCATGGTCTAGAGACCAAGGCCCAGAGAAGGTAACCAATTAGTGTCAGAAATGTCCCTGCATTGGTGACTTTTCTAGCTCTAAAACTGTGCTCCCAATTGCCAATCCTCTGTACTGAGAGACAGCTAGAAACCCTTCAGGCACACAGTGAGAGGCGGCTCCTCTGCACTGCTCTGAGGTTGTACCATAGCAAATGATAGTGGCAGGGAAATGTCTTAATACAGCATGTTGTTTAGCATAATTGATGTTCAGATGCAGCGTTGGTAGAAACAAGCCCAGTTAATTGGTCTCTCAACCTACATTAGCTCTTGCATTGCAGCCAATTAGGCAGGGGCCGGAGGGCCCTTTGCTTGGCCATTACAGCCCTCCATGCCGAGGCGGGAAGGTGCTGGCAGTTAGGCAGCAGAGCTGGTGTAAATGACTGTGATGAGCTGTGTGTGCAGCTGCACCACAGCCGGAACCATCTGTCTGTTTAGGAATGCGAGACCTTAAACAACCAATCTTAAATGCAAAAAAAAGGAAGATAACATTCAAGAGAGGGAAATCTGGGCTCTCCCCAGAGGTGGAGTGCTAGAGGAATCTTTGAAGATTATAGATTTGAAGGCTATAACCCTAACATTAGTCCTACAGCAATATTTCTGATGAACTAAGAGCCTGTCTCCCTTCTCTGAGCTCAGTGTTATTGGAAATGCCCTGGACACGGACAGGAAGGACACATTTTAAGGAGACACTATAAGACTGCTGCTCCAAGTGAGGTCTGTGGACCGGCAGCACCATCGCCATCTGGTAGGGTGTGAGGAATGCACATCCTGGGCCCAGTGCTGACCAGCTGAATGAGAATCTGCACTTCAACAAGATCTCCAGGTGTTCCATATGCTTATTCAAGTCTGAGAAGCAGTGTTCTAGGCCAGGGGTCAGTGAACACGTTTTATTAGAAGGCAGCAAGGCCATTCATTTGCCTCTTGATTATGCAGTTTTCACACCCCAACAGCCGGGTTGAGTAGTTGCAATGGAACCTAAAATATTGATTCTCTGGCTCTTCACAGAAAGAGTTCGTTGACCCCTGCACTAGGCAGACAGAAATCTCTGTAACCAACCCATGTGGCTAGCATTTCTGTGAGAGGGCAGTTTAGTCACAGACATTGAATTCGCTGTTTAAATATTGTCATGGACATCATGGACAGGTTAAGTAATATATGTTAAATGATAATGCTCTCAAGTCTAGGGGCATAGGAATTCTAAGCTCCTACAGACACAGCAGCAAAAGTTGGCAAAACCTTTGGACTTTCTGCTACCTTGACTGAGTCAAATAGTTTGAAGGATCCTTTTCCTCCCTCATTCACACAGAGAATAAAGAGAAAATGGCAAAGTGGCTCTCATAATCAAACAATCACCAAATTTCTATGTCGCGTTCTTGATAGCATATTCATTGCAACTGGAAGTATTAACTCTTTTCCAGACATACCGAGAGGCTGCTTTGACTTTATGCCAGTATTTGGGGGTAATTTTATACCCAGTGAATTACTCAGAGACTGCATTCTCCCCCTCTTGATTTTCACCAGGGTGAAATGGTAGACACGGTCTCTCTTAAAACAGGTGTGGCTGCTCTGCTTCATATATAGCAAAAGGATTGTTGAAAATACGCATTCTGTAGTGGATGCCATAAAGAGAGCTTATGCAAAGACTCTACAAAGGACTTCAGTGACTCATGGCGAGGAAGAGGCCTGCTAAACCAACATTTCTGAAATTGCTGAGATATTTTGATAGGACATCCTGGCCTGAGGCTTCTAGGCTTGCACTGCAAGAATATTAAAGAAGCACCTCATTGTGTTTTTGAAAGCCTTGGAGTTTTTCCAAGTTCGTGCTTCCCAGGTCTGTCTCTGTCCCTCTGTCTGTCTCTCTGTCTCTCTCTCTCACATACACACACACACATACCACCACCAACAAAAGCCAGGCTGCAGCCTCAGACTCCAGATGCATGCACCCATCATAATTGCAGCCCTGCCAGCAGTCATGTAACTGCTTAAAGACCTCAACAGCCTTCTGGCACTTAAAGGAAAAAAAAAATCATCTAATTAATCACAGGTGAAACAGCTTGGACTGTCTCCAAAAGCCCCTGAATTTACTGCCAAGCTTTGATGCTAATTTTCTTTCTAAGTAACCCCCTAAAGAAATTTACGATTAGGTAATTAAAGTAATGAATAAAGAGATACTTAGGTGGAGGGAAAGGAGGAGAGGGGAAAAGGCTATTATTTCCATCCTGCAATAAACGTATCTGGGCATGCATCATTTGTGAACCCCAACTTAAAGGTCCCCAAGTGGCTTTCTCCTGAAGAATATTTTTAAAATCAATATTTGAACGACCAAAATGAGGCATATAAATGACGTTGGGAGCAGGTCACTCTGCAAGGGCTCGTAAGAGAGGAAAGGAAACCTGCCTTCTGCCAGTACTTTCTCTTGACTTTTTTTAACGCCACAGCTTGTGTCTTATGGGGAGGCTGGCGGTGGTTCCTCCCTGTGAGCTGATTGGCCAGTATCGCCGGTTTGATTTCGAGACCGCACCTCTCTCCTGTATTCCGTGGCGCCACTGGGATAGGTCCTCGATTTCTGCCTTTAATTGGCTGGAAAGAAATTGCCCCAGTCTTGTGTTCAGGAAATGTTCGGGGGAGGACTTTAGATTTTATCATCCCAGCCCTGATCCTTCCCTCTATCTCTGACACTTCATATTAGAACACTCCAGGAATGGGAGATTTAGTTAATTGCCTACTTTAGGTTTGAGAATTAAGCAGAAATACTCCTCATTTAAATGAGGAATCAAACAAGTTTCTGCTAAACTCCCAAGTGCCTAGAGCTGGAACTTGCTGGAAAATCTTGCTAGCAATGCTTTTTCTGTCTTAATAAATATAATGTAATAAGCCTAATGCCTTTTTTAATAATTCAGAATCTTGAATTTTTGATTGAAAACTCCTTGCTCTGATTTATATCTACTTTCAAGATAATTTACAAGATTTTTGCAAGCAAAGATCAGAGCAGGTCCCCATTTTTTCTCTTTACTGAGTCTAACAGAGTACTAATTATTTATTATTGCTTGATTGTATCACAGGTTTTTACATGGGGCCAGCCCCATGGCCAAGTGGTTAAGGTCATGCTCTCTGCCTCCACGGCCCAGGGTTTCACTGGTTCAGATGCTGGGCTTGGACCTAGCACTGCTCATAAGCCATGCTGAGGCAGTGTCCCACATGGCAGCAGCAGAAGGACCTACAGCTGGGATATACAACTATGTAGTGGGGGGCTTTGGGGAGAAGAAGGGAAAAGCAAAACAAAGATTGGCAGCAGATGTTAGCTCAGGACCAATCTTTAAAAAAAAAAAGGCATGCGAGCTTATACTAAATAAGCACTGACTCAAAGATATAGAAACTTATGTCTTTCTGGATATAAAAAACCTGGAAATCAGTTGTTGGTTTTTTACTAAGTCACCATAGGACTTAGTGGTGTCCTATGTGTTTACTTCTTTCCTCTCCTGAAAGTGGAGGAGTGAAAATAACAGAATCAGAATTTTCATCTAGAAATGAAGTTAGAGCTTGTATAATCTTAAGCTTCATTTCAGAGCTGAGGGGACTGAGGCCCAGAGAGGTAAAATGATTAGGCAAAGATTCACAGCCATTTAATGAGTATGAAGATTATAAACTCTGAAGCAAGATATATCTGCATTTGTGAACTCTGCTACTTACCAGCTGTGGACTCTGAGCAACTGCTTGCCTTCTGAGCTCCATTTTCCGATTTAGAAATGAAACAATAATATTCTTGAGTTAAAGATTAAATGAGCTAATATAGGTAAGATTCTTAGCATTGTGCAAACACTAAAAAGTACTTAGCTCTTATTAGTTTTATTTAGTTATCCTGTATTTAGTTGTAATTTTATTTTTATTGAATGGATTCTTTTTCATTCTTCACAATTTCATCCTACCTTTCATGGAAGGTGGAGTCATAGTCAAAGGCGGCCCTTTGGTTGCAAGGGGCCAGAAGCGTGTGGATCTGCCTGTTTGGAGAAGCTGGACAGAGTCCAAGGGCTCAGTGTAAGAAAATTACACGTTTGAGAGGCCTCTCATTCAGAGCTTCATCTTCTTCCTTGCAAACACAGAATGATATGAGTTTTGAACCTCATTCCGAAGTGAGGAATGAAAGATCTTTTCCCCAGAAAAAGCAATTTCAGGACATGAGTGAACCCCAGGAAAGAGATGGAGGGTGGGATTGGGGGGTCCTCCTGAACTAGCCAAGGTTGAAGGTCACCATCTACTCAGCCCCTATCTCCCTGATCTAGTCCCCAGTCCTCAGAGCCTCAGGGCCCAGTTCTTCTCTGAGCCTTTATAAAAGGCCAGGGAAGTTGGAGAATCCTGCCAAATAGGAATTAAAAATGACAAAACAGCTGATTAGATCTGAGGTGACAAGAATGAGAAATAAAAGCCATTAGAGCCCATTTGCAACGTGCCCTCAGCGAGTCAAGTTTCAAGGTGTTCCTCCGAAGATTATTAATGGCATGACAGTGTTTTCCGTGCAGGAATCTGATATGTGAAATAACACCAGTGTACACACACTGCATTCTGGATGGTAAGAGGGGCCTGCCCTCATTTATTTAGTTTCGCAGATTTGAAGAGACACCCTAATTTGGCTGTCAGGGTGAGGGCTGGTGCAAGTACCCAGTGCTTGGAGGAATAGATTTCCACAGTAAATAGTTTTCTTCTACAGCACGGCTCAGCCAACTATGGCCCATGGGCTAACCCTAGTCTGCTGCTTAATTTTTGTATGGAGCAAAGAATGGTTTTTGTATTTTAAGGTGGTTTTAAAAACTCAAAAGGAGAATATGTGATGACACACGGAAATTTTATGAAGTTCAACGGCTGGTGTGCATAAATAAAGTTTTATTGGAATATTGTCATGCTCATCTGTTTACATATCATCTGTGGTTGCTTTCGCGCTGCAATGGCAGGGTTAAGTAGTTGTGAGAGAGACTGAGTGGTCCATAAGCCTAAATTATTTACTGTCTAACCTGTACTGAAAAAGTTTGCCAACCTCTGTTCTATAGGATTTCTCAGCCAAACTATTTTCCTTTGCAAAAAGAAAAGTAGTCACAACTTAGCAAAATACTATAAGGGTTTCCTGTGGAAGAACACCACCTCGTTTTAGACTCACAGTATGAAAATCAACTCCCAGGGACAATCACCCAACCCCAAGAGCAGCAAGTTCCAGGTTTCATAAAACGTCACTTGAGTTGAGGTCCTCCAGGCCCCCTGTGGCCATCCAGACACACGGACAGGCGGCAGTTCCAAAAGGCAATGTGAATACCTTATTCTTTCCGAAGTCATCACAGGTTTTTCATCAGGAATCCTTCTCTAGCTGGTCCCCTTACATTTTGCATTCATCTGTAAAAGACAAGTGAGAACCCAGAGATGACGTGAATCCTAATTATTTTCATATCCACCTGAGCCATCATGCATTGTTATCTCATTGCTATGCCTAGACTTTTTTGCAAGGTTCTACATAATTTCCCCCCTCCCTTAGGAATGGTTGTGGTCCTCAACTGAGTGTCAAAGATACTCGTTATCCTTGAGTCTCAGATTGCTTCCAAAGTCCTTTTCCCATCAGTTTTGGTAAGTGAGAGCAGATGTGGTGGTCTCGACATGGAGAATGACATGGCTGTTTGGAGGACAGATGGAGGAAGAATGACAATGAAGAACAGCAGTAACACTAGCCTGGGGGCCTCAGACGCCACATCTTCACAGGATCAATCATGCAATCTTTCCTTGAAAGACATGTTCAGAAGAGCTATTAGGTGCCGGTGACCAAGGGACTCATCGTCCAGTAGGACAGATGCACACACATGTTCATGAATAGGACATGTCAAAGAAGAGGGACAAACAAAACAAAGGGGCCTTGGTGGCGGCACATCCCCTGGACAACTTAGCACAGGAGGTAAAATTGGAATTGCATAAAAAAAGACCAGTTGGATTGCACTAGTCAGAGAGGAGAATTTGTGGAATTTTTGTGGTGAGAAAAGCCTTAAAAACCGAGTTATTTAATACCTTCATGATAGTGAATTGGTGACAGAGCCAGTCTCTTGACTTCCTAATTGAATGCTCTTTCAAAGAAAATAGAGTTGACAAAGACCCTTTAGGCATGTCTCAATTGCTTGAGGTAGGAAGCAATGAGGTTTATGGTTTTTAAGACACAAAAATACTTCTTGGGTAGCCCTGTCTTTGGCGAGGAGCAAGGAGGAAAATGAGAGGGATTTTGAACCCTGCTCTTTTATCAGAAGAGATAAAATTGGGACAAACAATCTCGCTCCTGGACTAATGGAACCACAACAGCTTCAGTTTTTTAGATCTCTGCTGCAGGATAAATAATCTCTAGATTGAATTGTGGGATGCAGGTCAAGTGCCACCCCAGAAAATCCAGAGCCCAATGCAGGAGCTGGATCATTGAAATGACTTTTCTTCCCCTTTTCATTTTTAGAAGTTCTTTCTCATAGATCTTCACAGTATTTTTTTCCTCTTTTCCATAGTGCAGAAACTCTTAGCTATGAATACTAAAGTTTCTTTCCATCAAATTTGGAAGAAATAAAAAACATTATTTTTGATGGTGACCTCACAAAGGTAGGGGGAGGGAAAGTGTGGGATTAATTTAAATGACTTCAAAGGGTCTTTTTTGTTTCCTCTAAATTTCATTCTTTTTAAATTGCATCCCTGAGTTGTAAGCAGGTGCCGTCACATCCAACTGGATAGGAATTGTGAAATGCTCAAGCTAATGGTCTCGCAACAAGGTAGGTCGTATAGGAAGCCAGCAGAAATGGTGTCTGAAAGCAAGAACTATGACATAATACCCAACTCACGAAGAATATCTCAGTCACCTCAGAGCATCAGAGGGAAACAGGCTCTGTGAGCAACAAGCCCCATGGTAAGCAGAGCTCCCTGTGCCTCCTTCATGGGGTTGCCCATAGATAAACTATGGGAGCTTGAAATTTCACCTGACTTGGTCCCTACCTCAGGTGCTCTGTACAGCTCTGCCTGTGCCGTCAAGTTCGAATCCTTTGAAAAATGCAGAGGACTGTTTGTGTCAGTGGGTAATTTCCAGTGCTTCAGGGTAAATTTCCTAATAACTGGAACCCCCGCTGGCCCTCCCACCTGGTCACAGCTAATAGAAGGGCAACTTCACCAAAGGCTTGGCAGCAAGCATGTTGGTCTGCTCATTGCCTTCCAAATAACCAAAATGAATCTTCCAAGAGGCACAAGAACATCTCTAGCCCAGAAAATATCAACAGAGAAATGAAGGTGAGAACAATTGGTCTATTCAGGTATAAACGTATCCTTCTCTATAGAAGGCAGATACCCTTCCTCCATCCCGGAACAGTGAATATGTGTGTGTTGTATAGAGTAACTAACTTTTGGGGGGAAAAAACTCCATTAACTAGCAGTGTGCAATTGTTATAATTAAAAGCCTCTTTAGCTAGAACAAAGTTTATTCCTGTTCAAACTCAGAAGAGTAAAAGGTGGCTGAGTTTCACCCAGAAGTGTCAGCAGGTTTGAACTCGCCTTCCTACTCTCCTCTATTCTGACAGTCACTGGAAGCCTGAAACCCCTTTGACACTGGCCACAACGATGACAGATCCTCCCTGAAGACTCTACAGCCGCAAACAAATGCATTGTTCTCCTTGTCAACCCACTGTTGAAAGGTGATCCGCAGCCAGCTGCAGTTGGCCTCATTTGTTAGTGTTAGCAAGTATGAGGCTGACGCTCATTACCCTGAGAAAAGCGAAAGCTGAGAACCAGTTCCTGAAATGAGCCTGTTGAATCAAGGACCTGTCAGCAAGGCTGGAGGATGAATGTGCCACCTCTGGCTGGTGACTGAAGCCTGCTTGTCCCTCCCCATGCTCCTGCTTGTTCCCACCTTCAACAGCCCATGTCCAGAAAGTACAATCACAGGGGTGACTTTGATCCAGAACATGAGTATATATTCAGTTTTCTTTCCAGCACTGCACACTGCTTCTCTATGGAGCAAAGGAACCCAGTGGCTATGACTTTTAGGAGACTTTGGACATATGGCCTTCTCAGGCAGAAGTGGTCACTCCATCATCCTCATCCCCACACAGCAAGGCATGACGCATTTCGTTGTGCTTATGTGTCAATCTTTCTTTATTAAACTGTGATCTCCTTAAAGACAGGGGTTTTGAGGACAGGAAGGGACCAGTGGGGAGCATGGGCTTTGGACTGGGTTCAAAAGCTGACTCTACCTTATGCTCAAGGTTAACTCTTGAACCTTTCCAAGACTCAGTTTCCTCACCTAAACAATGAAGGAAAGAAGTAGAGAATGCTATGGACTGAATTGTGTGCCCCCCCAAATTCATGTATTGAAGTCCTAACCCCTAGTACCTCAGAACGTGACTGTATTTGGAGATAAGGTTTTTTAAAAAGGTATAATTAAGGTTAAATGAGGTCATTAGGGTGGGTCCCCATTTGACATGACTGGTATCCTTATAAGAGGAGAGTAGGACACGGACACTCACAGATGAAAACCTGTGTGAAGACACAAGGAGAAGAGCGTCATCTACAAGCCAAGGAGAGAGACTTGGGAAGAAATCAACCCTGCCAACACCTTGTCTTAGTTCTTTTGGGCTATAACAAAAATGCCATAAACTGGGTGGCTTATAAACCACAAAAACTTATTTCTCATAGTACTGGACACTGGAAATCCGACATTAGGGTAACAACATGGTCAAATGAGGGCCCTCTTCCAGGCAGCAGACTTCTCCTTGTACCCTCATGTGGTGGAAGGGGATAGGGAGTTCTCTGGGCACTAATCCTATTCATCAGGACTCCAGCCTAAAGCCTTCACCTCCTAATACCATTGCTTTGGGGGTTAGGATTTCAAAATATGAATTTTGGAGAAGACAAAAACATTCAAACCTTACCACATCTTGATCTTGGAATTCTAGCCTCCAGATTTGTAAGAAAATAAATTTCTGTTGTTTAAGCCACCCAGAGTGTGGTCCTTTGTTATAGCAGCAGAGATTCTGATTTATAAGAAGTATGTTTTGGGTCATTCAGATGACCAAAATATATTTCTCACATATATTTAGTCTTTGTCTATGCTTCCTGGCTCACAGCTCCCAAACCTTTGGAATTTCCTGAGCAAGAAGAGCAATGAAACCTTCTTTTGTCATATTTGGTCTCTTATTCTCAGTTCCTGAAATCTTCAGAGCCCTAAAGGTGAAACAGGTGTTTCATTATTCATAACAAGCCCCTTTCCACCACAACTAGGTTTGTGTTAATGAGCTGACTTTTGGAAAGCACCAAAATCTTTGGATGGGGGCTGGTTGCCAGGAGAACCAACCATGAATAGAGGGGTGGAACATTCAGTCCACCTCTTGATTTCCAGGGAGGGAAGAGGGCCTGGAGGTTGAATCAATCACCAATAGCCAATGATTTAATTAATCATGCCTATGTAATGAAGCCTCCATAAACACCAGAAAGGATGAGATTCAGAGAGCTTCCAGGTTGGTTTACATGTGTAGATTTACGGAGAGTGGCAAGCTCAGGGAGAGTGCAAGCCCAGAGATGGCAGGGAGCTTCCTATATACCTTGCCCTATGTATCTCTTCATCTGGCTACTGATTCATATCCTTTAATATCCTTCATAATAAACTGGTAATCTAGTAAGTGAGTTGGTTTCCTGAGTTCTGTGAGCGACTCTAGCAAATTACTCAAACCCAAGGAGGGAGTCACAGGAACATCTGATTTATAGCCAGTCAGTCAGAAGCATAGGTAACAACATGGGCTTATACTTGGCGTCTGAAGTGGAGGGCAGCCTTGTGGGACTGAGCTTTTCACCTGTGGAATCTGATGCCATCTCCAGGTAGATAATGTGAAAATTGAGTTGAACTGTAGGACCCTAGCTGGTGTCTCATGCATTGCTTGGTGGTGTTGAAATTTGGTCCAGAACCCAAAATAGCAGGCCTAGAAAACCAATACAGGGAAGTCTAAGCTAGAGTTCTTTCAGCCCTAACAATCTAGGCTCATGGATTATAACTTGAAGGATCACATACCCCTTTGAGAAGGTGCTAGAAGCTAGGGACTCTCTGGGAAAATGTGCAAGCACACAGAAATTTGCAAACCCTTCAGGGCCTTACTGACCTACCTATGGATTCTTATTGTCCTAAGGCCTTCTGGAAGTAGGTTGATGATTTGATCTTTCATGAGGCAGGAAGAGAAAGGGAGTAAAATCCTCAGGTGGTAATGACATTCCTTTGGAGGTAGGCCCTTAGAAAGAGTTAAAATCTGGGAAGAAATTATGCCACTGTCCCTTCAATTCACATTCCCTGAAAGTGATTTTGGTCCTTTGAATTTTTTTTTAATATCTTTGCAGTCATGAGAAGACCCCATCACAGCATTTTCCCTACTTTTCCAGCTTTGCTTGAAAACACAATAAGTGGGTGGAGTTTATTATGCTATGATATTCAGGGAAATTTCCCTTTTCTGCCCAGATCTAAAGGATGAAAGCATTTGGCCATGTCACTTAATTTAAAGGAAGATGGTGTGTGATGGGCAAGGAAGGACATGACCTGGGTTCATGTTCTAAAATGTTTAGCCCTTGCAGCCACAGAACCTTCATAAACAACTAAAGACTCGACTTCAGCTAGAAAACTCTAAAATTTAGCATATGTATCCTTATTCTTCCCATCCTGGTCACCCACTCCATGATCTACAACTTAGCATCACCACCAGTCCGGACATTTCTGGTTCTAGGCTCCCCTCCATCCTCTCCTTCTTCCATGCCCCTCTCCATTTCCCCATCACATAAAATCGGCAAGTTGAAAAGATCTCTGTGGATCTTTTCCCTTCCAACTAAAAAGAAATTCTACTATTTTATGATTCTCTGAATCCCAGTGCTGTGGTAGCTCTAATTTCAGGCTTGTCTTTAATTCTTGGCTTTGCTTCACAGAGCAGCAGAATAGCTTATGTTGCAAAATGCATCCAAGAGAGCAGTGCCCCAGAGACCAGGAACAGGGTGAATGCAGGCACAGCTAATGTGAGCACAGCAGCCTGACTGGGCAGGGGAGGAGGGCGGGGGCCTTGTTTGTGGATTGTAAAAAGCTTTGCTTGGCAATTTGGCTATGCTGATAATTACAGGGCAGGGGAAGTTGGGAGTGAAGTGATGGTGGAAACTTTGGTTAAGAGCTATTCCAGAAGTTTCTCCCTAACTTGGCTCTGTTGGAGAATTGGGAGAGCTGGCAGAGAGTCAAGGATAAACCTTGAAGGGAGCAAGTCAGTGTTCTTACCTACCTAACTTTAGGAGACAGCCCACATGGCCTGTGCACATTTTTTTTCAAATGATACTGGAGGGGAGCTTTCCTTAACATGAAATGAAAGGTCATTGACTCACCCTTACACTTACTGTATCATGTCTTCTTGGACAGTCCTATCAGACAGAACCCAGGATAAGTAATGCATAATTTAAAGAACTTCTATAAGAATTAAGTGAGACAGAATGGGCAAGTGCAATTTGGAAGTTGTCATTTGCTCGTCCAATGAGGGAGGGGTATAGCAGAAGCAGCCCTGGCTCTGTAGACAAAAGAACTGTTTAAGATCTAGCTGTGCACTTGGCACTTGAGATCTTGTAACCAACTCTCTTTAAGTCACGATTTCCCTAATTTTGAAGCAGTGTAGAAGTTGTAATTGTAAAAACAATTACAGGATAAGTTAGGATTGGTAATAATAAAATAATAATAATAGTCTCCCTTCAAAAGGAAAAGGAATCACGTTCTCCAGAAACTTCAGCTTTATTCTTGACTCTGAAGGATTTTCTCCTTGAAATTTCCTCTCCACGGACTTGGCTAGGTCAAAAATGTTCTTGTCACAATATCTGTAAATGACGTTTTTAAATTTCAAAGTTCTGAACCAAACTCTATTGCAGCCTTTAAAATCATCCAGTGAGGAATCACTCACCCTGGGCCATCAAGGGGCAATTTCCCTTTGTTTGCTGTCTCCAGAGGGCATCAAAAGGTGGTTAAACAAACTAGCCAGTCTTTTTGGGGCTGCCACAAAAATAATTCCAATTGTAGCATAGGTGTAGATATTATATTTGTAAGTTTTATGGACATATTTAAATACATGTTGTAGAGACACAATGGGTAGCTCTAGGTGAAGGAATTATGGATGATTTTGGGGATCTTTTCTCTATTTTTCTTTATTTTCTAAGTTTTCTCCAGAGAGCATGTATTTTTCTTTTGAATCATAAGAAAGGATTAAAATTGTCCCTAAACGTTGTTGAGTTAGCCCAGCATCTTGTCCAGGTATAGACTCTTCTCTCAACTATAATTCTCTCTTTTTTTTTTTTTTTTTACTGATAGGCTCCAATGGCCCTTTAATCCAAAGGAGGGTCTTTCCGTGAGGGGTCTATTTCCTTAAAGATATCTGGGAGAAGCCAACTGAAAAGGCCACTCATTTCTTCCCAAACTTTTAATAGCTTTGTATTTCCTCTTCCTTTACAGATCCTTAACCAAAGAATACGATGCCTATTTTATGTCAAAAAGATCCCACAGACCTGCAAAATCAGAAGTGCTTAGAGTAGGTAGAGAATGGGAATCACTGAGAGCTGGGGTTTTGTCAGGTAAATATTGCGAAGGGAGAGAAGGCAAGGGTGTTGAGGGTGTATGCAAGAAAGTAATTGTAGTGAAGGACGGTCTAATCTAAGCTGGGTAAAGAATAGATGGAGTTATTGCAGGCAGTGAGCAGTAAAAAATAGTGAAAAAAGTACTAGGGTCAATAAATTGGCGATCCTTGTTAACCTACAGATTTGTTGGAGTTAAGTTGCTTAGAAGAAATGAGCAGCAATGTTAGAAAATGGTGATCAAAGGGTGGGATGCTAAAAATCAAGATTTGGGGAGTAGTACTATTATTAGTAATGAGAAAGAGTAAGTTATGGCCAAGGGAGAGTGTGGCTAAAATGAAGCAGAACATGCATTCTTATTGAGAAGGAGGTTAAGGAACTGAGAAGCCAGGGGTTTAGATGGATCTTCTCACCTTAATCTGAATCACCAAGAAGGAAAACAAGAATAGTGGAGGGGGGGGGGGGGGGGGTTGGGGGGGGGGGGGGGGGGGGAACCCACCATAGTGTGGGAGGGGCAGGGAGAAAAAAGTGCTAAATTTTCAGTGAATGAAAATGAGAACCCCAGGGGCACAGTTTGTAACTGAATGGAGAATAGTGTGTTCTTCAAAGAGCATGGAAAACAAAACCCTAGAAGCTACAAAGGAGGGGAAGGTGGGGAGTACTCCACCCCAAGGCTCTGCTGAGAGCAAAAGATAGCCCCACTTGAGAGCACAGCAGGGCGTCAGTGTCCTATGGGCAGGCAGACTTCAGTGACAACAGGAAATGAAGAAATCAGAGAAGAGTCTGAACAAATACCCATTTGCTGATGACAAAGAGCAATAGGAAAGGATTTGAAAAGATAGAGGAAGATGAAAGCCCGAAGTTTATTTAAAGACAACTGGAGGCATATTAAAACTTTTACGAGTTTGTCTGAGCAGAAATTGATTGGAATAAGGAGGCGCCAAACCGGAAGTGGTTAGGAGTGCTCCATAGACAGGAGCCCGGGGAGAGCTTTATTAAGAAAGATGCAGGAGCAAAGCAAGGAAATTATTTGATTGGCTATTACTTAAGAATTTGCCTTATTTAGAAAAGCCTAAGATTGATTGTCCTTAGGTTTCGATTTCTTAACTTTGAGGCGTTTCAGGTTTAGGTTTTGGTTTGCTTATGTAGGCTGCTAAAGCATGAAAGCCACCTCAGTCTAATGGCCTCCTTGTTTAATTAAACAGGTGGCTTGTTTAACGTACAGAACCCTTTGGGAGGAGACCATTGTGTCAAGTGTGAAAGATGACGTGAGTGGAGCCACATCAAAATAAAGCCAGAGCAACCATTTCAGAGGAATTGCCTTGCAAGCCTTGTTTTCCTTGTCTTACAAACTGAACCAAACTACCAATATTCTGAAGAGTCAGCAAGGACAAGAGTATCCTGTTTGTGAGGACTGATAAAACTGGACTTTGCCTGATGACCAAATCTCGAGCCAATCAATGAAGCACAAACCTAGCCTTACCTCATCTAGCACCAATGAACTCTTCTTTAATACAACTCACTTCGTCCTCCCTTTTTCCCATAAAAATCCTAAACCCCTCTTCTGTAATGGGAACACATTTTGGGTTTCTACCTGAATCTGTGTCTCCCAAATTGCAATTCTAATTGACCAAAT
Organism: Equus quagga; assembly: GCF_021613505.1. Lineage (NCBI taxonomy): Eukaryota > Metazoa > Chordata > Mammalia > Perissodactyla > Equidae > Equus > Equus quagga. The sequence goes on along the minus strand of NC_060288.1, from coordinate 7,083,599 downwards.
AAATATCTGCTGTTTAAACTGCAGTAATTTTTTTCTCTGTTGACACAAGAAATGCCCAGGAAGGCTTAGAAATTTTGTGCAGAATGAGGTACAGAGCAATGTTGAACAAAACTCATGGTCCCTTATGGTGAGCAGAATAAATCTTTCTTGGGGTTGATCTCTCCAGAGGACTGGAGCAAAACAATGGGACTGTGTCAAGGGTTGAGAGAGTGAGTAGAAAAAAAAGTGTGTGGCCCTCTTTATCACAGCCATAGACAGTTCCAGGGTCTGGGTGAAGGCCATGAGGAAGCCTGTTGTTCTTTCCAAGAGACCTGCAGCGATGTAAGGACAAAGCATTTTTATCTTCCCCTTTCAGAAAGAAATCAAGAAGAGCTCAAGAACAAGAAGCTCACATGTGCACGCAGACAGAGACACACAAACCGAAAAACATACATCTGATTCAGGAAGCTTGCTTCAGATGCCTAATTTCTTAACCTTCTCACAGCAGGCAGGGGAAAACTAAAAGCCCCACCTCCCAGGTGGCCAATGGCTTTTTCTTTTTTCCATACTTCTCTAGTGATTTTATTTATTCTTTGGGTTAAGAAAAGAGAGAGAAAGGGAAAAACGAAAAAGCCCACAAAAATGCCCAGGCCTGCTTCAAAGGGAAACGGGACCTCTGACTGTTAGCAGGGGAGGTACATGCGTGTCCAGTTTTTCCTGAAAGCTGGCCCTGTTTTCTGTTGCCTCATGGCAGACACATGAGTGATTTATTGCTTCTTATGTCTCTAAGTTTGTAATAAAGTTTTCAGCAGCTCTTTTTAGCTGCTGCAACCTCTGGCCCTGCAAACACACACACACACACACACACACACACACTGACTTCACTTTGTTTCTTTTTCACATAATGTCAACTCATAAAGCTTTCATCAAGTCAACCAGGTGGAAAAATCCCCTTGCTGAAAGAAGCATTCATTCAGGGGGGTGGAGGCGAGCCATTGGGCAGGAGAGGGGAGTGGTAAACAAGGTGGGGAAGAGAAGAAAGTGTGCTGATGGGAAAAGTTTTATGCGTGGGGAAGTGAGTGTAAGTTTCCCAGGGGTGTGCCCCCTTCTGAAAGGTCTCCTCTCCTTTATGTACCCGTCCTACCAACATCCACAGAAGCTGATAAGTCTGTCTTTACAGGAATAGGAGGTAGATTTTATAATATACTTATTCAAAGAAGTAAAGCATTGGAACTAACACTCAATGACGGTAAGAAGGCTTAATCAGAATCAAGTATTCCTCCCTGTGTTACAGGCCAGCATCTTGTGAGGAGGTTGGTTTCTACTTCCTTCCTCCCATGATCCCACTCACCCCCTGGTTTCCATCTCCAACTCTGCTGCATCCTGGCCTGGTCATCCTAAGCACTGGACCCCATCTTGCCCCTTAGAGCCTTCTCAGCTGCATGTCAGTCATCATGTACCCTACAGCCACGTGGAAAGGAAAAGAGTTGCTAGAAGAATAATGTCTTAGAGAAGGAAAGGACTGGAGGGATCAAGAATACAAGGAAACGTAGAGTAAGAAGTTTTGTGATGTCCTCTATTTCTTAAGGACTAGTATCGCTACATAGGGGTTTAAGATTTGGGGAAAGATTGAATATGGCCAGAGCACTATTTCCTGGTTTTCCTCCCAAAAGGCTAATTTGACGAACACTCCCTGCATTCCTAGGATCCAGATGAAAGTCTCAGGATAAACTGAGGATTTCCAGTGATCCCATGAAACACCAGGACATTAACCTCACCCTTCCAGAGACTGGATGGAGAAGACTTCAGTCTCTGAATTCTAATTTTTTCCTCCCTTACTCATGATACTTGGTGAAAACATAGCATACCTACTGCTAGAAAGCAAATTAACTTTGTCCCAGAGGCATGCTAAATGGGAGAATAAGAAGCAGCAAAATGGAAATATGTGAATACTAATAGAGACAGAGCTGCATTAATGTACACAGTCACTGCGTTCTCTCTCTTCTCTCCTCAACTCCAAAACCACAGTGGGATTTCCGAAAGATAATGCACTGATATCTCCAAACAGTGTTACTACTTTTATCAGTATTTTTCTCTTTTTCTTTGATTTTCCCCATTTTAAATATAATTTTTGGTTATTTTTGCTTATTATGTTTGGTACTTATCAGACTTGGAGTTCACTGCTCTTCCTGATCTGTAAATTCATGTCTTGCACCAAATTAGGCAAAATTTTGACTATGATTTCTTCAAATATTTTTTTTCTGCTTCATTCTCTTTCCCCTCTTGTTCTGGCCTCAACTTTTGTTGGACCTTTTGATATTGGCTTTGGTTGACACGTCACTGAGGTTCTCGTTTGTTTTTTTACTCTCTTCTTCAGATTGGATATTTCTGATTGCTCTGTCTTCATGTTCACTGACACTTCTGTCATCTCCAATTTGATAAGTCTTTCCAGTATATTTTTTTTAAATAAACTTTTTATTTTGGGATGGTTTTAGATTTCCAGAACAGTTGTAAAGATAGTACAGAGATTTTGCCTCTGTACTAAGACCCTCACCCAGTTTCCCTTATTGTTAATATCTTACATTACCCTGGTACATTTATCAAAATTAAGGAACTGACTTTTATACATTATTATTAAATAAATTCCAGACTTTCTCTAGATTTTAACAGGTTTTCCATCAGTGCCCTCTTTCTGTTCCAAATCCGGTCTGTGGTACTGTATTCATTTAATTGTCAGGTCTCCCCAGTCTCCTCTGTCCTGTGAGAATTTCTCAGTCTTGCTTTGTTTTCAATGACCTTGACTGTCATGAGAAGTACTGGTAGCCCATACAATACCCCCAATCTGTGTTTATCTAATGTTTTTCTCATGTTTGTAGTGGTCTGAACTGTTTTTACTCACAACACTTCTGGCACCAAATGTGTGGGGTGTTCTCCCCACACCAACAATTCTCTGACACCAATTGGGTGTCCTACAATTAATTCCATTCTAACACTGACTACATAGAATTAGCATCAGCCTCCACAGGTTAAAGGCTTAGTCCCACAAGACCTGCCCCACTTCAGAGGCCAGTCACAAGTAGCAGGTACCCAGAAGGTCCCCAAACTCTGTCCAACTTGGCTACAAAGTCGGAGGTTCTCACAACTCCCCGCTCAGTTTTGATAATTTTCTAGAACTCCTCACAAAGCTTAGGAAAGCGCTGTACTTCCTATTACCAGTTTATTATAAAGCCTATCTGAACAACCAGGTGGAGAAGGACACGAGCGAGGTCCAGAAGGGTCCTGAGCACAGGAGCCAGGTGTCATATCAATGATGGAATCTACAAATGAAGGCAAATTCACCCTAGAGGAGGCTGGAGGGAGAAATAGGCTAACGACAGAACTCCACAACAGGCAGACTTGGAGTTAAGGATGAGACTAATAACATCAAAATCCCTCTTCTTGACACAATCCGCTATAAACAATTTCACTAAGCAAATAAAATTTAGACCAAATTTTCTTGAATAATCGCAATTGCCAGAGCTTACTATGAGCAAAATTGACTATAAAGAGATCTTCAATTGCCATGATAAGAAAATTGCTGTCTTCCCTCTTGGAAATTCTATGTTTCCTATTATTCCTTTCTCTCTTGCCCAGTACTCCAGATTAAATTTAAGTTAAGGCTAAAACTCAGTTCAGAAAATCACTGAAAACCCAGAACTCATCTCCACTTGATTTATCTCATTGAAATAGATCCATTGAGGGACTAAGCAGCTGAATTTGGTCCTAGTTCTTTCTCATTGAATTGACCCATTCAACAAAATTTATTGAAGACTTACTATGTCCCGAGTATTTTTTTATAGGCACGCAGGACATAAGACACAATACTTACCCTCAAGGAGCTCACAGTGCAATTACATGATCTAAAAAGAAGTGACTTCACTGTACTCAAGCTCAATTTATTCATCTTTAAAATAGATAGAACAATCCTCATCCATTTTTGAGAGGCTAAATATTCCCATAGGTGTCAAGGAAGCCTGTGCTGCATTGCAAAGTGAAAAGTAACCTATGAGAAAATTATTTTTACCTTTTATACACCACTTCATTTAACAGTCAATAGGCTAAACCTGAACTATGTGGATGAATTAGGCAATTTTCTGCCAAATTCTCTGGATTCCTATGAGACAACTAGTGGAGTAACATGAAATCACCTCCTCTTCTTAAGGATTACAGAAGTAGAGGTTCAAGAAGGGGTATTGTTTTGCAGATTTAGAAAGGATGACATTATTTAAGATTAGGCTTGTCTTTAAGTAACAAGGACTCAGAAAAGAGTAATCCCAATCGGGTAGAAGTTTATTTCTCTCTCACCAAGAGAAGTTGGAGGTAGATACATCTAAGACTCATATAGTAGTTCTAAAGTAGTCTGAATAGAATCCTTCCTACGTCTAGTTCCACTAAAACCCAGGGTATAGTCTTTGTTCACTTGGTCCAAGAATGTTACCATAATTCCAGCCATCACATTCATTTCTAAGTAGCAGAATGAACAAAGAGAGCTGGAAAAGCATGCCCTTTAACACACGACCAGTCCACTTGCAGTTCATTGGTCAAAACTGAGATACATGGCCACACTTAGCTGCAAGGGAGTCCAGGAATGTAGTCTTTAACCAGCGGACAATGTGCCTAGCTAAAAGTCAAATTTCCTTTGAGAGGGAAAATTAGAACAAATATTTGTAAGGCAGCTAGCAGTCTACCACAGGGAACATCAGAAAGACTCTTGATAAATATTCATGGACATCTCCTTCAGGCCTACTTCCTTTCCTGAAAGCTACCATCTGCTACTGCCTAGGATAACCCCAATTCCTAGCCAGTGGTTTTCAAACTTTAGCAGGCATCAGAGTCACCTGGAGGACTTGTTAAAACAAAGATTGCTGATACCCACTCCCAGAGTTTCTTGTTCACCAGGTCTGAAACGGGGCCAGATAATTTGCATTTTAATAAGTTCCCAAGTGAGGCTGATGAGGCTAGTTTGGGAATCATAATTGAGAATGACTGAACTAGGCAAGTTTGAAAAGCAGGAACAAAAGGAAAAGGGCGGAAGGCAAGAGATTATGAGTATTAATAATGGAGCAGGCAAGAGAGAGTAGAACTGACAAATAGCAATGACATCAAGCCATGATGTTGGGAGTGCTATAAGTCAGCACCTCTAACCCACCTACTAAGTCTTAGAAGAGTTTGTCTAGTGTTCCAGGACATTTTGGAACATAACGTTACCCAGATGCTGTTGCTCAGGAAATCCTGGGTGTTACTGTGCCTTGACCTGCTTAACCCACTGTTTTGGAATTAGCAGAGGCCATGCTTCCTTGCTCCAAATTGCTGAAATCTGATTTCTTCCTTCCTTCTGACACATCACCTACAACCTCGATGGAATTACTGACCTGTGACCTGCCTGGGATACTTGACTCAAGCTTCCCCTGGGAGGGTAGAATGGAGACACTATTTCAGCCACAATCAGCTTCCCCTGTCCTACAGTCTCACAACATCGGTCACATGGGAGCTCCTACTTTCCTCGCCATCTCTCCAAAGCCTTCTAATCCATGACCTCTTCCATTTGTGAGGCTGCCAGGGATGCTAAGTCAGAAACTTCTAGCCACTGATCAAGAAGGACAACATCCTTTGATTGGGTGGGACATCTTACTTTTCACTGGGGCCTTGTTTTTCTATTTGTTTTGCATGCTCCCCCAAAACATAATTTTACTCCTGGCTATATACATGTAACTTTGGTGAGAACTTAGTTTGTACACACTATCTTCATATTCTGTTTATTTGTGTATATCCTTTCTCCTCTAGCCAATGGGAGCCCCTGAAGCATCCATCCTAGTGGCTGACATCTAGGCAATCTGCAAGTGTTGAATGGTTGACACTGAGCTTAGAGTTTTTCCATACATGTTTGTCAATAGGGCTTTGAGATTCTCTGCTGGCTGCCTTGTCAAAAGGTCCAGGCCTTACCTCCACCTGCAAGCACCACTAGTTTGTGGTCTCATTCTCTTTGCCTCCCACTCACCTGAAAAAAGATAGTGCTCAAAACACAGGGTGTACTACTTTTTCATGAGTGCCAGGCCCTAATGCAGGCATTGGGCAGGGACAGACAGAGATAAAAGGGGCAGAATATCAATTCCTAAAGATTTTCTGTGTAGGAGGAATAGCAAGTGTCTGAATGGTACCAAAGAGACCCAAAAGGCAGCAACAGCAATCTCAAGGATTGATTCTGACCCATTGGATCAGTGAGTGTTTGATGAGAAATTGGTTTCCACTGTTGTTCTGTGTGTGTGTTGCATGTAGAGCATAGAACCAGATTCACCAGTTTCGTTCCCTCTCTGACTCATCTTGCTATGAATCGTCATCTCCTTCACAATGCTGCCACCTCGCAGACCCCCTGGAAATGATTTACTAATCTTGAGGGGGGTGTAGGAAATCAGGAAAATATTAATACTCGAAAAAATTGCTTCTTCCTTATTCTTCTCTGTTACTCTATTTGGTATTAGAAGCTCAAGGCTCAGCCAGAAAGCAAAACCATATGAGGTTTTAAAGTCCCCCATACCTCAGGTGCCAGGCTGTCTATGCAAGATGAAATTGATCTGTTTTAAAGACTCGATTGGGCTTAGGAAGATAGTTCCCTGAGCTGGGTTCATCTGCCCTAATCAGCTGCATTTTTTTTCAGTCTCATTTAACTTTTCTTGCCACAGGGAGAAAATAAGTGAGAACTATAAAAAGGGAGGGAGTGAGGAAAGGATAGAAAGAATTAAAGGGCTCCTGAGTGAATAGGTAATTTGATTCACTGTTGACATTGCTGGTGGAGATAATTTAAACAGTTGACCTACTGATGACCCTTTAAATTGAGATTTCAGAGAAATTTTTAAAACCAAATAAACTTTAGAGTAATGAAGACGATTTTGTAGACTCTAAACTAATCCAGGTGGTCAGACTAGGAAGGGGTTGGGCAGGGGTCATTACTGCGGAGGGATCTGAAAAGATAGTTTTTCTCCTTCTGCTTAAGAGCTATTTGTCATAAACAGTCAAAAATGTTTGGCAACCCATTACGTGTAAAGTATTATGTTGGACAACTAAAACATGCTGCAGAGAAGATAGAATATAGAGCACACAGAAAAATATTATATCTTCATATGTTCCAGGTACCAAATGTTACACACAATAATAATGTAAAATGTTGGAGAGAGAGAGATGCCCGCAGGGTGTGATGTTCAAATAAAGATTTCACATAGTAGGTGAGACTCTAATAGGGTCTCGTGTGGCAAGTAAAACTCAGATAGACAGAAGAGAGGTGGTTGCTATTCTGGGTAAAGGAAAAGACATGAGATTAGATATGGGGAGAGAGAAGGCACTAGATATTTCTGTGTTAATAGCTGCTTAGCAAAGTAATGAGCAGAATCCCATGGAGAATTTCAGGAAAGGATGCTAACGTAAGTGAAGGTTTATAAAACTCCACTCTTATATATTGCCAAGAAGAACCAAAGCAAAGCAAAGTAGATCAAAATAATTTATTACTGCTGAACTGATGGAATGATCCTTACTTTATATCATTAAGCCCTGAGAAATATGCATTATATACAATCTGGTCCAAATTGAAATGAGTCACCAAAGGCTGACAATCCACATCCACTTCCTAAAAGGTCTATACCGTGTTGTGGGAAGATGAAGAAATTTTATGTAATAATTTTTTTTGAAGACTCTAATCCCCAATTTATTAAAATGAAAATTAAGTGTATGAACCAGCCATAGGCAAAAAAGTAAACACTCTGAGTTTCTTTCCTGACTGAAGACAAATGTACCCTGTAAAGCCAACAATTGGGATAGAAGATTACATAGTCATGCCACTTTTTTTTCCCTCTAACATGATTTCCTAATGGTGACATAGGCAGACTCTGCAACAAAGACACGCTTCCTAATGGGGAGAAACACGGTTTGAAGCACAAACGGCCCTGGTGGAGTTGTTTCCGCTAGTATAAAGAGGCAGAATTTGCACACCAAGTTCTTTAGCTGCTCTTGCTCTTCGACTACTGAATATCTGAACTAAACCTTTCAATCCATTATCCAGGCCTCCACATAAAATTCAAAGGGGAGATTAAAATGGTGTAAAAGTAAACTGAAAATGGAAACAAGAAGAATTCACTTTAGTCGGGCAGATAGCAAGACCAGAAAGAGTTTATCTCATTAAAAAATGATGAGTAGGAAAACAAACAAAACAAGCAGACAAACACAAGACCCATGGAAAAATCCTGCAATGATAAATGTGCACCCCAAAAATGAAAATGAATATAAATCATAAATTTTAGGTGAAACTCATCCTCTAGAATAAGATTTAATAAGAAAATATAAGAAAAATGTAGACTGCATCACACTCTCAAGGAAGTTAAAGAAAATAAACTCTATAAAACAACTGAAAAGAGGGGGATAATTAGTAGCCTGGGTTTTTTAAAGAGAGAGTTGCTGGAAATAATAAAACAATTTAATATGCTAATACGATTGCATTTAAATGGCCTAAGATCCAGCAAAGATAAGAATTAATAATACAAGAATAGAAATAGGGACATGGAGAGAAGGCTTGGGAAAAACAAAACTATAGAGAAAAGTCACAAAACACTTTTGGTTTTTAACTAATATTGGTAGAGAATTGATGTAAAACCAAGCATAGAGATGTTAAGTGGGCTTGAAGAAGAAAACAGAACAAATGGGACAGAAACAGTATTCAAAGACACAACAGAGGAAAACATTCCTAAAGTTAATGAAGATTTCAATGTACAGACTGAAAAAATTTGCCATAATTCATCAAAATTATCAATAAACATCAAGACATTTCCTAAAGAATCTTCTGAATTTCAAAAATAAAGAAAAAAAATGCTACACGTAGTCAGAAAAAAGTAACTTACAAAGAAAGAAAATCAAACTAACCTCAAAGCAAAACCTCAAAAACAAAATATTTCACGAGGAAATGGCACAATATCTCTATCTTTAGAGTTTTAAAAGGGCTGGGGAATGTGAACTAAGGACTTTTATGTCTAGCGAATTTCCATTCCTGTGTATTGACAACAGAAAGACAAACTCAAAGACTGAAGCGTAGCACCCCCTGAAAAACCTGAATTAATCAAAATAAGGAGATCATGAATGAAGAACATTTGGGAAAAGCTAATATTTAACATCTAATGTACATAAACACAGAGTTGGTCCCAAGTGATTTTGCTAATTATGTTGAATGGAAAGAGTGTAGATATCTAATTCTTCAAGGACAAAGTATACAATATAGGATCCTATTTTGTTGATGAGGACATAACACTCCATGAATTTGTATCTAACCTCTACTTGTGTGTGTCAAATAGAATAAAATTAAGCCATATAAAATAAAAATCTGTTTAAAATGAAATAAAAACTTTGCTGAAACACACTGGCAGTAGGAGACACATGACTCAAAATCAAATATGAAACACCTTTAATGTTTTAAATAGAATACACCTATTCTGAACGATATAGTCAATAAAATTATGATGTACATTATATACTTTCAAATTCTATATTATCAAACTCTATATCTGATAAATAAAAATATATCTACTTTTTATGTGCAAATGTTAACATTTTTTAAAAAGCTGATTGTATAAAATGTGAAAAAAATTTAAATAAATTCCAAAGATAGCTCAACTCCTGTTTTGACCATAATGCAAACAAAACAAAAAATAAATAACAAAAGTACAAATAATTCATAAACTATTTTAAACTCTAAGAAAAACCTCAGATTAAAGAGAATATCGAAATCTTAATTAAAACATTAACAACAAAGGAAATCTTCACATTCAAACTTACTGAATACAAACAAAATTGCACTCAGAGGAATATTCATAACCTTAAACAACATCATTACTTAATAGAAACTGGTATAAACAATTAGTATTTAATTCAAAATTTGGAAGAATAAGTAAACAAGTCTAAGGAAAACATATGAAACCAAAATTTAATGAATTAGAGTTTTGCAAGATCTAAACAGCAAAACAGATAAATCCACTAACTTGTTTATCAAGAAATATAAAAAAACCAGCCCGGATGGCCTAGTGGGTAAAGTTTGGCATGCTCCACTTTGGTGGCCCAGGTTCAGTTCCCGGGCACAGAACCACACCACCCGTCTGTCAGTAGCCATGCTGTGGCAGCCGCTCACATGGAAGAAGTAGAATGACTTACACCTAGGATGTACTACCATGTCCTGGGGCTTTGGGAAGGACAAAAAAAAAAAGAAAGCACAAATATACAATACTGGATAAGACAGAGGGGATATATTCCCAGATTTATTTTTTTTTCACAGATTTGATGGAAATTAGTGCGTTTCAAAAAAAGCCTTCATTTGATACTGCATCTGTAAAATTGAAAAATGGATGAAAATAAAGATTTCATTGAAAAATTATACATTACACAAATTAGCTTTAAAAAGAACATTTAAACTGATTAATAATCACTGGGGAAAAAATTAAGAATGCTGCAAAAACAGAAATGACTTCCCCCTTAAAAAAAAAGAGCTCTGATGTTTCCCAAAGTGATTTATAGGAGCTCAGTAGTTTTTGAATGAAATACCTAATTCTGAAAAAATGAGGATTCTTTCTAATGTTTTCCTGAGGCTGTGGCCCTGGGAATTAGCCTGGACTCATGGCCAGCTAAATCAGAAATAAATTTTAAAACTTTATTTTTCTAGGCAGCATCAGGAGCCGGGAGAAGGTGGACGGTTAAATAAAACATCAGTTCACACCTATTAAAAGCAGTCGAGGCAAGGTTCCTTGCCAAATTGGCTTGAAGAAATAGTGTGGCAGGTATGCTTTTAATGAAGATCATTTCTCCACCTTCCTGTTTTAATTTGATTTCCCTGGCAGAGCTGTGCTTCCTTGGCTCGGAGGAAAGCTGCTTAACTACCACCATCTCAACCGGGAGCCAGACGGAGCTGGAGTTCTTCACCACTTCTGCATTTTGGCTTTTGACTTCCACAGGGATGGCAGCACTGCCTCCACCGGAGTCCTGGAGAGGGTCCAGCGGGAAAGGAGGGGCTGCTCCGTTTGCTGGGACTGGCCACACAATGTCAGTGGCAGAGGCTTTGCCCACTTTCAGCTAAATTATGAACCATATCTTCTTCCCAGATTCGTGGCAGCTACACAGACTCTCTTTGTAAACTGCTCCGTGCTGCGAGGGCCCCCCGAGCTAGGAGCAGAGCTAAGGCCCGAAGCCTCTGTTCAGTTTTAGAGCAGGCTGGGGCTGCATTCTTAGTTAGCCCCCAGGGCTCTCCGTATTTAACCACACTTTCCTTATAGACGACATAAAAATTTCATGGCTATTTCATTGTTTTCCAAATAGGTTCAAAATTATATCAGCCTGCAGAATGTCCCACAAGGCCTTAATCCAGGCAGACAAGTGTTTGCTGAGCACGTCTGTATTTGTTTCCCATTGCTGCTATAGGAAATTGTCACACACCTAACGGCTTAAAACACTGCTTATCTTTTATCTTACTCTGTAGGAGATCAGAAGTCCTAAATGGGTCTTATGGGCTAAAACTAAGGTGTCAGCAGGGCTGCATTCCTTCTGGAGGTTCTAGAGAATCTGTTTCTTTCCCTTTTCTCTCTTCTAGAGGCCACCTGTACTCTTTGGCTCATGGCCCTTTTCTCCATCTTTAAAGCTCATCACTCCAATCTCTGCTTCCATTGTCACATCTTCTCTCCCGCCTCTACCCTCTTGCCTCCCTCTTTGAAAGACCCTTGTGATCACATTGAACCCACACAAATAAACCAGAACAATCTCACCATCTCAAGACCTTTACTATAATCACATCCACAGAGACCCTTTTGCCATGGAAGGTAACAGACCCACAAGTTCCAGGGAATAGGACCTGGACATCATCAAGCACCACTTTTCTCTCTACTACGATGTCCTCAATGGATAGCCCACCCTGGTCAATATAATTCAACCAGGCAAGAGCTGCCACAAGGTTATATGTGATTAAAATGCAGTGAAAGGACAAGAGGTGTAACAAATGTTCAGATCTCCAAGGAGGGAGAGGATATCTTGTTTGGGAGTGCTCAGATGGGCCATCAGGGAAGGAGGGCCAGGGAATAGAACTGGATCTTGAAAGATGAGGGAGAAGTTTGCTTCCCTGGGTTCCAGAGGGAGCCTTTACGGGCAGCAGTGAGTTAAGGATATGAAATGCCAGCGTTTTCATTGCACCCCTTGCAGAGGCCTCTCCAGACATACAAACACCAAATAAATATCTCTTGAGAGAGAAAGAAGTCAGAGTTTTTCTTTGGAACCACCCCTTTCACTCCCATCTATACCCTTTGTCAATCTCCAGAGAAATCGGTCTTTATCCCTCAGGATACACTAAGGGTGATTGGGTCAGGGTTATGCCCAAATGGAGCCTTTACTTCTCTTGGAAGGAGCCTCGTCAATTCCTCTGTTTAACAGGAAGGGGATATGTCCTAATTTCCTCAGTTGGAGCTCAGGATCCCTTTCTTGCTGAAGCAATGTTTATAGTGAATGTAAGATGTGGTTGGAAAGGACTTGATTGGAAAGGATTTCAGAGAGCATCTAGTCCAACCTTTCTCAAAAAAACAAGCTGGTGGTTCAAAACTAAATTCTCCCACCTATACCAAAGTGTGTGAAATCTCTGTTCTGCCCTTACTATCCTGGGGTTTTAAAAATATTTATTTTTAGTTTAATTCAAAGCCATCTGAACTCTACCACTCATTCAACAAATATTTATTGAGCCAGACACCCTCTTATTCACAAGTCTAAGAGGACATGGCCAGGAGGAATTTATTCCTCCCACTAATAAATGTGGGCAAACTGAGCAGGTCCCTTAGCAAGCTGGCCCCAACACAGTCTCACCGATGTGCAATTATACTAATCCTCCGAATTTCTAGCTGAGATTGTCAATTCCTTCCTAGACCATCATTTGACACATTATTTCTGTATCCCATGAAATCCTCTTTCTCCAAATTTTCCTACTAACACCTACTTCCATTCACTCTTCAATCCCAGCTCATCCCTTCAAACTTTTTGAGTCTATTCTGAGAGTTCAGAATGTGAGCGGACAAAAAAGAACAATGTGCACCTGGACCACAGCCTTCTTGCTATCGAGGGCTAGCATGCCATGAGACCAGGGACGATGCAACTGGATTAGACACTAATATATACAGAAGAGAAAAAGTCAAGCATGATCTCATGTTTGAAGCATGCACTCATAGTCTCATGGAATTAACAGTCCAGTTTAAGAGATAAAAATTAAATAATCATGTAAATGAACACATACAGTAATTCCATATTTTCATAAGTGTTATGAATAAAGCATGTGCTATGAAGTAGAAGAACGAGCAGGCAGCATGGTTTTTACTGGGGTATCAGAGATGGCCACACGGAAAGCTGAGAAATGAATGTTGAATGGGGCTTGGCCAAAAACTGACTGGGAGGGAGAGAAGCACTCCTGGCAGAATGAGCGCATATGTGAGGATCATACAATAGGAAAGAGTTTAGCTGTTTGAAGACCTGCACAAGGACCAGTGTGGCCCTAGTAATGCATCTGGCAGTCTTCTCATATTTCCTCCCAGGGGGAGTTCGCTTATACTCTTCATCTTCATGTGAAAGATCTGTTCTCTGAAGAGTTGCAAATAAACAGACTGATTATATAAACACCTAACTGCTCATTTCTCATAAGCTGCTTCCCTGGGTCATAAGCTCCATGGTCTCAGTGAACTTGCCTTCAGAGGTGAAAGGCTCTTATCCTTGACATGAAAGACAGAAAACCACGGTCAGTGCCAGCCCAGATCAAGGCTTCTCCCCTGCACTAGGGAATGAAACACCAACCCTCCCTTACACGGGACCTCTTGCATCGTTCCACCCCTGGATGTCCCCCTTTTTATTCTCTGAAGGTTGAGGACTGGGGAGCAAAACCTGCAATGCCGCGGGCACAGAACACATGGGGAGAGCTGGTTCAAGAGCAGAGACTGCCAAGGCCAGGATAGGTAAACCTCTAAGAAAGAGAGTGAAGGAAAAGGGAAAAAGAAAGCTGGACCAGCCATGTGTAAGTCCCTTTCCACCTATTTACCTCATTAAATCCTAGACAACTTACATGTCTACTCTGATCCTTGTTTTATAGATCAAAGGGCCTAATGCGAGAGTGACGGGTAACTTGTTTAAGTTCTTATGTAATAACTGACTGTGATTTTGAATACAGGCTATTTCCAAAGTTCTTGCTCTTTGCATTACATTAAATAGAGTGGATCCCATCCGCACAAAGTCATCAAGCCCAAATCAGACTCGTTTCTGCTCTCTGCAGTTCTTACGTGCATGGGTTATCTCTTAAGGTGGGGACAGTATATCAGAATAGATGCTTTTAGGCTTCAGTAGGTTTATGCATCAGGGAGCTGTCAGGACAACATGTCCAGAGAGAATGGTCCAAGTTAAGAAGGAATCTGGCTGGTGAATACCCATAGTGAATCTAACCCTCGAAAGTAAGGAATAGAAGTCATCAGGCAGAAGATCAAGGTCTTCAGCTGAGCAGACAGGCTCTGTTTCCATCAGAATCCAAGATCCAGTCATTCTGTCAACACGCAGTGATGGACAAAGGGCTACAGCCTCATGCTCAACAGGCCTCTGGGGCAAGGTTCACCTGCAGACACTCCCCAGACCTTCACTCCAGTGGATAAGATGCTCCCAGGGAACCACTAGGTCTGGCTTTCACTGGCTCCAGAGAAAGGGATTTATTATATCCAGCAGTTGGGCAGGGCTGGAAGGCAATGACTCCAACTGGGACTAACTAACGTCCGTATTTGGAATTAGGCATGTCCCTTTTATTTCCTCCTGAATAGGATTCTATTGTCCAATCTGGGTATAGCTGCTCAGATGTTGTGAGAGATACTTCCCTCAGCAAAGAACAGAAGAGGTGCAGGCAACAAAGAATGGCTGCCCAGGTATATGAGAACAGGGCGAACTGAAAGCAGCATTCACCTGGAGCAGAGGGTGGCGTTCTGACACATTTGAGAAATTCTCAAGTCTCCTCAGAAGATGAAGGCCATTTCATGTGAGTCCTCTTTCTCTTTATTCTCTAAATTTTTAGAATAGATGCCCATTCCATCAAGGCTCTTTATTTATACCTTAGAACTTTCTGTGCTGATGGAAATGTTCCTGTGCTGTCAAGTATGGCAGCCACTAGCCACATGTGGCTGTTGAACACTTGAAATGTGACTAGTGTGACTGAGAAAATGAATTTTCAATTTTATTTCATTTTGATTAATTGAAATGTAAATGCAAATAGCCACATATGGCAAGTGGCCACTATGTTGCACAGCACAGTTCTAGACATTCAAACTGTGTAAGGACAGCAACCATGATTTATTCATCCTTCTATTCCCAGTGCTATCACATGCCTGGGATACATATTTTGCACTAAATAAATGTTTCCTATTTGACAGAATGAATAGAGGAAAGAAAGAATAATTAAATGATCCTACTGTGCTAACATGGAAAGGGGACAGCAATTCCTTGTTTGAATTCTGTCTACCTCTTACTAGTGTGTATGAATTTTGGCAAGCTATAGTTTCTATAGTCTAAAATAGCACAATAATAATATTAATAATAATTGCTAACATGTATTAAATGCTCAGTGTATGAATCCTTTATGAGCATTAGTTTGTTTGATGGATGCTACAGCCCATTTTTCAGTTGAGAAAACTGAGACTGCTGAGAGATTAACTCAATGATTTCAGACTGAAGGTCATGACGCATTACTGGGTATAAAATCAATTAAATTGATTCCACCAGCTTAATTGTATACAACATATACATATGCATACACACATGTATGCATACATACATATATACACATATATATGTATTATATATATATAAATGGTATGTGTGTCTATGCATATTCAAAAGTGTTTGAAGGCCACTAGATTGAGCCACTTTGTCAAGGCTATTCAGCTAGCTAACAGTAAGTTGGGATTTGCACCCAGTCTATCTGACACCAAGTCTTAAACCTTAACTGCTGTACTCTACAGCTCTGGTTTTGTAAGAAATGTGTTTAAATTTTAAACAACTGACTTACACATAAATCCTAAGAGCCTCAACCATCCATTAGGTATGGAATGTGCATGCGTGTGTGTGTATGCACACACACGTCCACTTGCTTTGAGTAATGCCTAATATCTTTTAGATTTACTCTATTGTCTCTGGCTATGGACCAAGGAAAATTGGTCCTAATTTAAATGTCTCTAAATTGATCTGAAAGACTCCACTTTGGCAAAGATTGCCAGAGCTCACCAATATGTGTATTTCTCCATTTCATACGGGGTACACCACTGGGCTGTATTTCCCATTTGTCTTCAGGTTACGTGAGGCCACACCCTTGAGTTCCAGTCTATGAAGTGTAGGTAGAAGAGCTGTACACCATTTCCAGGACTGGCCTCTAAAACCTTCCTCATAGCCCTCTAGATGCTTTCCTTTTGCTTATCACCAGGCTGGATGCATAGAATGAAGCGGAATATTCTGAGGAGATGGTAGAGCCATGGGATGGAAAGAGCCTTGGTCCTGAATGACTGTGTAGAGCACAGCGCCCCACCCTCTCCTCCCACCCTGCTTGGGACTGTGACACAAGTGAGAAATAGTCCTTTGCTGTAGTATGCCAACTGAGATATATTGTTTGTTACAGCACTTATCTCATACTAACTAATATACCACTTTCGTTGGTGAGATGCACAAAAGAAAATAAATCTGAGATGGTCCCTCTGCTCCCATCTCATCTCCACTGTCACACTAAGGGAGGACCATGGAACCAACCATGAACTCCTGGGGTCGGGTTGGGTGAAAAGTATGCATCTGACAGCTTGTCCTGATTGTTTGGGCATCAGAGGAGAAGGACAATGGGTCATCTTAATAACATGACCTTCAATTTGTATACTGGTTTGTAATTTCACAACGGGCTTTCTCAATATGTGATTTCATGTGATTAAGTTGAATAGGGACAAGAATCTCCATTCTACTGATGAAGAAGCTGAGGTTCAAATATAGTGATATTTACCTGAAATCTCACACATTTCCATGTCTGCAAATTAAACCAGCAATTTACTGAGGAGACAGTGGAGGGAGAGGCAGGAGGCATCCCAAAGCCAAAGATGAGGTTGGTCTATATAAAGCAAGTCCAAGCTATTGCCTATTTGGTAGAAGAAAAGCATACACTATATGTGCTGTTTTAAACTTTCCAAAGTATTCTTATAACTGTCATCTCATTTGAGCCTCACCATAACTCTGTGAGGCAAGCAAGGCTAACACTATCACCCCATTTTACAGATGTGTCACTTGAGGTTCAGAAAGATAAGGTAACTTTCCCAGGTACGTAACTCGTTAGTGAAAGAACTGAGATTGGAATCCAGGTCTTCTGACTCCCAGGTCTAAATTATTGTTGCTGAATTGTGCTTCTTCTTGATCCCTGATCTTAGAAAACTTCTTGTCCAGAATGATAATTCATCACTAGCCAGAGTTTTCTAGGCCGTCTTAGCTCTGCATGAACTGGATATTTTTCTCATATTTTTTCTAATGCATTTTAGTTCAGGGAAAATCAGTGGTTTTGAGGAAGATGGAAATGTTTCTTAATGTACTAGCTGTTCCTTTTCTTAAGCTTTCTTGATGTTCCTCATCCTGGACCAAGGAATATTTCAGTCTAGTGCTGCAGTATTTGATGGTGCCCGGATGGTGTTGCTGTGGGAAGTTGCCATTGCTTTGGCAGGGCAAAGGATGGGTGGATCAGGGAAGGGGAGATATGATACATCACAGCCTTGAGATAAGGAACCATAGGCTCTGATTTCCCATCTTGGAATCCAACCACTGATTGACAAGAAAGAAAAAAAACTAAGAGAGTGAGGGTGGCACCACTGTCAGGCACACATGTGCTCCATTGTCCCTGGGATCTGAGAGGATGCAAGATAATTCTTGGGACAGAAGTTCATAAATCATTTCAGCCATGTGGCTCAAGAAGGAATAGACATGCCACGGTACAAGGATTGATGGCAGAAGGCGGGGATGAGGCAAGAATCAGAGATGGTACAGTGGGCTGAATGGTGGCCCTCATCACCTCCTAATCCATGGAAACTGAGAATTTACTTTAGATGGCAAAAGATGTGATTATGTTAAAGATCTCGAGAGGAGAAAGTTTTCCTGGGAAATCACATGTATCCTTGTGGGTGAGAGGCAGAGGACGTTTTGAGACCGATGCACAGGGGAGAAGGTGACGTGAAGATGGAGCAGAGAGAGATGTAGTGCAAGCCAAGGAATGTCGACAGCCACCAGAAGTTGGAAGAGGCGAGGAATGGACTCTCCCCTGGAGCCTCTGGAGGGAGCGCGGCCCTGCTGACACCCGGATTTCAGACTTCTGGCCTCCACAACAGGGAGGAATGAATTTCTGTTCTTTTAAGCCACCAAGGTTGTAGTAATTTGTATGGCTGCTCTAGGAATTTCACATGAATGGGTTATATTAGCATGTGAGTCAAGTACTGAACGTCTGCTGAGGAAACCCTGGAGGACCTAACCCTTGCCTACACCCTGAATGGGTGGGTAGGAAGAGCGTCCAATACGAGCAACCAGAAAGACATTAGATTTAAGCCAGTCGGCTCAGAAAATAATTCCAAATTGAGTTCTACTTTGAAACTCTAATGGAAAGCAAAGTATGAGAACTGAAATTCTAGGTGATTTTGGAAGCTGAGACTGTCAACAGACCAGTGAGTAACTGGTTATAAACATGATTATGATCTCTACATACCTCCCAAAGACATGCCCCCTTTGACATCCTCTTCTGCAGCAAGGGAAGAAATCTAGGAATTTGCAACAAGTCAGAGTAATGGGAAAGGATTTTGAAAGGTAACTCATAGTTGTGTGTGCGTAGGCAGGGCTTGGCAGATAATTGTTCTTTTAGGATAATAAGGTCAGAGTTACAGTAATAGGAAGAAAAGTGTTATTTTATGCAGACAAAATGAAGATTTTTTGGAGGGCAATAAACTCATCTTTGCAGAATGAGATATGACTGATCATTTAGATATTTGAGGGAAAAGTGAACTGCAACCTAGAGGGAGAAAGACCCCTGTGTGTCCACCCTTCTTTCCCTCCATCTTACCTGCCAAGGGCACTGAAGTTCACATTTTCCCTCTCAGAGCAACAAAATTGGGCAGAAGAGGGAAGACATTGGACTCACAATAAGCACCAGGGACAGGGAAATTTACACATCAAATATTGGGATGTAACGATTTCTGAAGGAGGAGTACTACGTCAGAAAAATCCATGGTGGGCAGATAGAATTTGTGGGGCGGGTAGGGTTTAGAAAACAAAGAAAGGATGCAATCTCCTTGGGGAACGAGGGGCATTGGCTTAGACCAACTTCTGGGAGCTCAGAGGGTGTCCACACGGGACACCAGATGATCTGGCAGTGAGGCTTGCTGTTTCTTACACTAAAGGGAACAAGATACGTTAGGCCATCAACTCCTGGTCCAGTTGCAGGCCCACCTCTGCGCAATCTGAACCTTTTACCAGGGCCTCTGAGTGAACAACTGCTTGAGCCTTCTCCAGGGCTGTGTGTGTGTGTGTGTGCGTGTGTGTGCACATTCGCTTTGCAGAAGGGAATGGCCAAGGAAGTATCTGGAATAGGGAGAGCATTAGCCCCTCCGTAGCCTATGGAGTGTCGATGGGGGAAGGGTTATCTACCCACAGTGGACAATCCAGCGGGAAAGACCATAAGGTTGATCTTTCCAGTCTCCCTCCACAGAGAATAACATAAAAGACCACACCACATTTTCCCATATCCTTTGGGAGGTATAGTGGAAAGGAAACAAGCACTGTAATCAGACAAATTAAATCCCAGTCCCAATACTTAGCTGTGTGTCTTTAGGCAAGTTACTTAATCTCTCTGAGCCCCACTTCCCTCTTGTATAAGAAGGGCCAGTGTCTACTTCACACAGTTTCAGAGCTAAATGAATGACACATGCACTTCGTTTACTATGTATGCTCAATCAACACTAGATCCCCTAGAAAGCCATATTGTCTTCAACATCCCATAGACCCAACTGATATCTGAGAAGGCCTTCTCTAAATGGGGAACTCAGATTGACCTGCTCCTCTTAATCAGCAGCGATTACTTCCTTCAACCCTCTTATCCCTGATGCAAATCTAAACTGATCCACTTACCTCCTAAACTAGACATCATGGAACATATTTTCTCACTGTCAAGAAAAATCAGATTTAACTTTGGATTTGGACTTTGTATCCTTTCATTTGATATCTTCATTAAATTTTACATTTGCAGAGACCTCACTAATCATTTATAGCCATTTGCTTTTATGACCAGAGTTTGGCACAGGGCAGTGAAAACCTCCTGGTCAGGGACTATCAGCAAATTTCGGGCAGAAAAGGTAGGAGGACTCAGAGCCCAGAATTCGCTCTGTGGCGGCTCCTGGCCCCTCCCTCCAAGCTTTCTTGCTGCCAAAGGACCAGGCAAAGGCCTCAGACCTCAGCCCTCTGCCACAAAGAGGAAATCACAGCAAAATCACCAGCCTTTGCCTCCCATCCCTTTCCATTTCATTAGGTCAGTGAAAAGCAGAACCAACAAAAAACAATTTTTGCTTTTAATTTTAATATTGTCAATTGTAATAAACTCAACTAAGTTTCACTAGCACATTGCTTTCTATTTGTTTGGGAGAATTAAGCTGTAGTCTTCAATTCCTGCCTTAACTAGATATTTGGTTTTGGAATAAGACTGCCGCCTCTCACTATGCTAATGAATTCTGCTGGCTGCTAAATGCTGAGTTTGTGGGGCTATTTGATTAGTTTACCACTAGTGACTCACTTAATACAATATGTAAACAAAAGGGGAAATACTTTCTGAGGCATTGGAAGCACTTAATGGCATCAGACAAGATGGTCATAGCAAATTTGCTGACCCTTTCCATAACTTAAACAGCAGCCTAATCATTTTGCACAAACATGCAGTTGAGACTTAAGTGTTACACAAACAGTTAAGATGAATAAAACTTTATTAAGTTGGGGCTGGGTACTGGGTGACTCTGGAGAGCTGAGTATCAGGTGAAGGCAGCCAAACCCTAAGGAAGGGCTTCCTGTCTCCAAGGGGACTCCTGGTTTCCCCCTAGGAGCTCCTGATCCGAGAATGCTCTCTGGGCTGGCAGCCTTCTTGGACTGGCCGCCATTAGTGAGTGTCCTGGTTACGTCTGGGTGAGAATGACAGCAGAAACGCCATCATTGCTCTCAGCATTTGTCATTTCCAGGTTGGGAGAAATAAGTATAGAGGAATCTGAACTGACACCACAAAGTCACAGCTTACTAAATATCTTAAACGTGAGAAAGAAGAGTAGGAACATGTTGGCTGGTAGGACTTCACAACTCTTCTCTGAAGTGTATTTCTGACCACGCTTTCAGGTGAGAGTTCCAAACGTGTGTGAGACAGAGATGCTGATAAACTCCCTAATACAGCTGTCAGGTTATGATCAGATTCCTGCCTCTTTCTCCACTTGCTCTCACTACTTGCAGATCTATTTCAAAACTCACTGGAGGTCTCTCAGCCCCTCCTCCCTCCAGCCTCCCTCCTCTGAAGGGGTCTTGAATAGCTGTCCTCTCTGCCAGAGCATCCTTATCCTGCATCACACCTTTTCTTTCTGGCTTCATGGGTTTCCTTATCCACCTTCTTTGCCCTGCCTAAGTCTGAGCGATGTGTTATTCCACCAGCAGAACTTCGATATCTTCAGTTTTCTTCTTACTTGTCTGTATGCCCCCAACTCCAATCTGAGTTTCATGAAGGGAGGGGCATGTCTACCTCATCTACTGCTATAGCCATGGTACCTTGCAAGAATTGTGGCACATGCTTACTAAATATTTGTAATCTGAGTGGATAATGGAGAAGCTGTGTGTCTCTAACTATTGATGTGTTTGAGCCCAATAGTGGTGTGTAGGGAGGAAGAGAAGGACTCGAAATCAAACTGCTGATGGTTTTATTTCCTGAACACAGGACATTTCTCCCCATGTCAGTGGGCATTTGAACATTTCAGATATAAAAACCAAAGCAGCTCTCTGGTTGTTTGAACTGTCCTTGAAAACTGAGCCTCAGGTCAGTACGCCTCCAATCTCTATAACTTCTAGGATACGTAGGTGTTCCCAATGCATCTGTCTTGGCTCAGGGCATCCCTTGCAACACGCCATTTCAGCCCTCCCTCTGTGCTTGGGTCATTTCCTCTGTCCAGTTAGCTTGATTCACTCATTAGGCTCCACTCCTGGGTCTCAGACCTGGGCTCTATTCTTTGGCTCAGGCTGAACAAGCAAGATTTTCCCTTCATCAGGCTAATGAAGTAAGAGTCTTATGTCATCATTAGTGCTGGTGTTAATCCAAGCAGAACTAATATTGGTGTTGTTCCAAGTAGAATTAACCAAGCCCAGCCCCCAACAAGCCAGATGTTAGTCAGGCATTTCTTACTGATGTTAATGAGTAACTCCCTTGGGTTTCACAAACAGCTGAGTCCACCAAATGAACTTCAGGGACCTAGAAGCAAGCTGCCTGCCTAATAGGCATTTGTCCTGGGAGGATACTGAGGACTTAGAACTTCTGAGCTAAAAGCAAGAAATAGTTCCCTTTTCTGGGCAGCAAATGACCGTATCATTCCTAGCTGTTCCAAGGGCAAAGAGAGAGCCACATCGGGGCAGCTAACAGGCCCCAGAGGCTTCCTAGGGAGTGTTTCTTAGAAGATCCTCTTTCTTCTGTGCCTGTCTCCATAAGGGTTCTGAATTTCTGCATTTATTTCCTCCACTGGACTGTGAGGGCAAGGACTGTGTCTTTTCACCTCTATTTCTCTGGGACCACGTAAAGAGATCAGCTAACTGTTGCATTGAAATAAATTATGGTAGAATGTCTTTCTGAGATGGTTTGCTTCATCTTCCAATTCCGCTTAGCTTTTCTCTCACTTGCCATCAAGTAAAATGTATCAGCTCTAGACTTTCCATTTGTACTTGATCACTGCTGTCATAGGACTGTGATAATAAGAATAGAAACCATTTATAGGAAGGGCCAGACACTGTGCTAAGAAATTTGCATGCATTTTTCAACAACCTATGAAAGCAATATATCAGGATTTTAAATAAATGACCAAGGATTGGGGTCTGGGTGATGTGGGAGTAGGGGTTGGTTAAATGATTTGCTGATTTGCTTAAGGTCATAGAACTCACCCAGAGAAGATCTAGAATGACTCATGACACCACTGTCCATTCCACTAGCAGTTGATGACCTATTCAGCATGAAGCTACCCAGCTATCCCAGCTGGAAAAAAATGGGGACAGATGTCTGTAGTATTTCCTCCCTTAGCCATGAAATCCCCATAGTAGGAGAATTCGTAAATAAGAGGCTTAAAATACTATGAGAAAAATAGAAGGGATGAGGAGGATAAATGGAAGCCTTTAAGAGTATTTTTAGGTTTTCTAAAATAATGAAGACAATACACTAAAGAGACTATCAAAAATAATTTGTAGATGTTCAATTACTATTGGTTATTCTACACTTGATTTCCATCTACTCTTCAACGCCCCCCATGCTAGAATGCTTTCAGACTCTCAGTTTCAGTGAAATGCATATAAATGTCTTTAATTAGTAGCAGACAATATGAATACCAAGAGGATTTTTCCCTCTGTGGCTGTTCCTCCAACCAGATGTTCAGAGTCTGGTCTACAATGACTCAGCTATTGAATCCCTCCTCCTGGACCCCAAGATGGGCCTAGAGATGGAGCAGAACTTGGCTCCTGCAGTGGGAAAGGCGAGGCTTTGTCAGTCCACCTCCCTCCTGTGCTGGAGCTTCATTCCACCTTTGATAACTGCACACAAGAGCACAGCAGAGCCACCGGAGCTAACTCTGCCCATCCTCTCACTCAAGTCTCAGCTCCCCCCTTGATATGAGGGCAAGAATGTGTCCTAAAGGCCAGGTTTACTTTGTCTCCGTTTCCTTTTCCTCTCTTAAAGGAGCATTGTAGAAGTCTCTATGCCTAATTCTTTCTATTATTTCTTCCACTTGATGCCCTTTCTCTCTGCCCAACCTACAGTTTCCTCTCTTTCTAATTATTCTTGTCAAGACTGACTAAAACTTTCAGTATAATCAAACTTAAATATTCAGTTCGAGGAAAAGTATATAGAAGTAAATCTATTTATAGTAGGCTTTTCTTAAAGGACACCTGTGGTTGGGGAGAGTTACTGCATATAGATTCTTTCCCTGTGTCAATGCCCAGTCCATTTGTGCCAAACCTGTTTTCTGAGAGCCAAACTATGACAATAATAGACCCATTTATTGAACACCCGACCCTGTGCTCCAAGCAATGTGCCAGGCTGGGTACTTTCCATGTACTATCTCTATTTAATGACCTTCTAAAGAAAATATGTTCATCTCCACGTTACCAATGAAGAAACTGAGGCCCATCAATGTTAATTGTTTTGCCTTGAAGTTATGTTTTTGAAGATGAGTTCACTTCTCTTCCCTTTATTTATGAAACAATTGTTCATACCAGAGAAGGGGAAGAAGGCTGGTGTGCCTACAACAGCCAGATCCAAATTTCTGCGGGTAATGCCTTAGCACAGCCTCTGTCCTGGCGGGGTAAAACTTCAGAGCCCCACAAGGCCACCAAGAAACATGCCCCATAGTCTTTCGTTCTGTGCCCTCCCATGCCAACCTTGTTTTATGTGACCTACAGCATAATATGATCTGGTGTTTTCTGACAGATAAAATGCCATATTTAGAAAGCCTCTATTTTGCATTTGGTTTTTATACTTACCACCAGGTCATTCTCTTTTCTCAGTCCTCTCAATATTTAGTTTTCTAGTTTCAAATTGAGACACAGTCCATAACACTGTAGGACACTTTATAATGATAAATGAAAGATCAAGGTATTCTTTCACAAGGATGGTTTCCCAGTTGGGCATAAGGAACTAAAGACATAGGTGAAAACTCTAGAAGGAACTGTATTCCTCTTAGGGACATGGACCCTTTAAGTTTGTGATGTTCCTTGAGCATTTACTAGGTGCCAGCATTTTTATGGTATGATTTACACATGTTGTTACATTTAATCTTCACAACTCAAAGAAGTAATTATAATTATCCTTATTTTATTGACAGGGACACTGAGAATTGAAAGGCTAAAAATTATAGCGCTAACATTAGAACCCAGGATGGTCTGACAACAAAGCCAACAAACAGGTGGCTTGGGAAGTCTAAATCCTTGTCACAGAAACATAACTCCTCCCAGGAGAATTCTTTGTTGCAGTTCCACTTAGCTTGATAGTTGACATCAACTTCTTTATTGGCCAAGTTTTGGTCTAATGTCTGTTGATCTAGGCACCAGATGTCTCCGATTCACTTGTTCATTGAAGTAAGGAGCCCACGACCCCATCTTAAATGTGGAAGGCTGCTGCTATGATACTGTGATTCATGTTAGACCTTTATCCTGACCTAAGCCCTCCCTCTAACTAAATCTAACCCCAACTTGAAGTACACTACCTTACAACATCTTTGCCCTCTGCTTCCATGCCATCTGTATATTCTCAGGGGAGATCAATGATGCTCCAGCATCCTCATGATCCTCTAGGGTCAAGGCCTACAGTTGACAACACCCAGGGAGATTCTTGCAAAAGCAGAGTTGATGAGCAGAACCCTCGTACACTTCCTTCTAGGAAAGAAGAAAGGCTCAGAGGGAGGAAGAACACCTGATGGTGGGGCTGGAGGTTGATGCTGAGCCCACTTGAGCTTCAGACTTTGTCCCTTCCACTGCTCACGAACAAGGAGCTGGTTTTTGTCATCCTGCCAGGAAACCTTGCTAGTGCTGCAGCTGCCCAAGGTGCAGGACCCTCAGGGAGAAGTTATGAGATGCCAGCATAGCAAGGATAGAAAAAGAGAAGAAATCAAGGGCTGAAAGTTTCTTAAGTTATTAATTTAAAGCAAATGATTCATTTTGGCTGGTGGATTCAAAAGCGGATGTCTGTGGAAATAGCAGTGTGAGGCATTCAAGAGCATAGAGTTATAAATGAAGGTTATAAACATGCATTGTTGTGATTATGGTTAACAATACTATTATATACTTGAAAGTTGCTACAACAATAGACCTTAAATGTTCTCACCAAAAAAAGAAATAATAATGATGTGACGTCGCAGAGGTGTTAGCTAACGTTATGGTGGTAATCATTTGCAATCTATAAGTGTAGCAAATCAACACTTTGTACACCTTAAGCTTTCACAATATTACGTGTCAATTATATCTCAATAAAGTTGGAAACAATTTTCAATTAATTAATATGCATTGATGTAATCTGTTACTTCTATCCTTTATTTCTCTCACTCCTGTGTCCTACTCCAGGACATAGGAGTGACACATGGAGTGAGAAGTTTGTGCTACAGAATTGTTTATCCCCTCCCCATCTCTATGTCTCTCTTCTCTATCAACACTCATACGTGTTCATGGTCCACCCTGGTGGTTTAATCAATGGAATTAGGTGAATTATTTGTTCTTGTTAGCCAGGACTTAATGTGTACTGGATGACAGTATCACCAGTTACACTTATGAAGTGTCAGGCAATGGCCTAGTTTTGGAAATAATCATATAAGTTTTCTCCATCTATATGTGTAAAAACACATTCCCAAGCACTCAAGTATGTTTTCCATTTCCATCTTTTCTCAGGAAAAGCCCAACATTCATCTCAATAAAATGATTAACACATGCTGAATGCAATTTCAAAGCCGCAGAGACCCGTAGTCATCCAAACACATGATAGCCACACCGAAGGGAACATAGGCTCGCCGTCCCACCCTGCCACGGCCGCAGCCCACCTCTGGCCAGCGAATCCCTGGACTCAAATGCCCTCAGCTCCCTCTCTCATCTTTGCAGACTGTCAAATCGCCAGCCTCCTCTGATCCCTGCCCTCCTTTTCCTCCAAATTAAATTTCAACTTTTTGTAAACCTCTGTGAAAATGACAAGCCAGTGCCAGAGCTGTCTTTTAATACACAAAAGCATAAATAATGCCATCCATCAGGTCTGTCACTCAGAAAGATAGATTACTAGTTGTCCAGACCCCCGAATGACACCAAAGCCAAAGTTAGAAAGTGTCTCTTTTCTTTTCTGTGGTCGCTCTCTCTCTCACAGGCTCGCTCGCTCGCCCGCTTTTTTATTTGCCGGACTGCTTGATTCTGATTAATGGTCCTGTCAGGATGGGATTCCACTTGCTCGGATAATGAGTCAAGAATGTATTCCCTGTCACAAGCGCAGCAGATGTCAGGGGCAGAAGGGCTCAGGGATGCCAGAAACAATATACAGTTTCTTCCTAGTCCCCTGACAGGCCAATATGCTGCACAAGGTCTAATTTATGTAGACAAAATGCAGGCGGGGCTGCGGCAACCGGAAAACTGCCCCAGAAAGCCCGGACTACAACGCAGCTCACAGCGGGCCCGTTTGTTGTCTGGGCCCATGGCAGCAGGCTGGTAATGAACATCAGCAACAGACTCGACAGTGCTGCCTCCCAAGGCCCGAACGCACCGAGAGGCCCAGGACCCCTTTGACTTCATTAAATGGCACTTTATATCATTATGGGAAGAAATCAAACAGGGCAGAGGGCTTCTGTTTCCTTTAATGGCTTGATTAGGTTATTCACTGCTGGGCTGGAGCATTATCATACAAGCTGCTGAAGGGTGCTGAGAAGTGTCAGCCGGCAGAGCTGCTCCAGCCAGACACCCTCTCTGCTTTGACGGGACTAATTTGATCTCAGAAGTTTGTGCACCAACAGAGAGCGTCAGGGCTCTCCGTCATTCCACGGGTTTCCAGGAAGCAGCGCGGC
The DNA here is from genome assembly GCF_021613505.1 of Equus quagga. Classification (NCBI taxonomy): domain Eukaryota; kingdom Metazoa; phylum Chordata; class Mammalia; order Perissodactyla; family Equidae; genus Equus; species Equus quagga. The sequence continues at coordinate 7,055,709 of NC_060288.1, read as the reverse complement.
TCCTTGGCCAAAACACAGATGCTTGGTCTCAGCCCAAAGGGGGACATGCTTGCACACAATCAACCTGTCCACATAGATTTTGTGCATGTGCACACATTTCTTTTTTAAGAAAAATCTCTTGGGCTGTTTCTTGAGTTACAACATTAAATCAATATATATTTCCCTTAGAAATTAAAATACGACCACATGCCTTTGACAAACAATTCAGACAGTGAAATGGTAAGGACACACTGGAATTAGATAAATCAAAATCAGACATGGGAACTGTCACATCACCAAGAGTAGGAAGATAAAACTCATGTTTACCAAACTCCATTTTAATGTTAACCAGATCACAAACATCTTCCATTAAAAAAAAAAAAAAATCAAAGCGATGCTAATACTCCATGTATTAAGTAAGCTTTGTGTGGCTTCTAGATTTCATTTCTGTGGGTCTGGTGGACTCTTCTGATAAAGTCTCTGGCTTCAGGTGCTGGGCTGTGAATCCTGCTCATTAAAAGGCAGCAGGCAACATGACTGAGCTTGTAAAAGCCCCGTCAAAATGTTATAAATTCAGCTGACGTTTCTTTATTTCTAATGGTGTTTTTCCTATTTTATTAACATGGCTTTCTCCTTCACAGAGACTTTTTTAATTTAGAAAGGATGTTGACATTATAGGAACCAATGTGATGCAGCAGGAGCATGGATTCCAGAGGTGGGCAGGTTGCTGTTCCAGCAGGTTCTGCCTCCTGCGAGATTCAGGGCTGTGGGCAAATCCCTTAGGCTCCCTGAGCCTCATCCCTTTTAGCTGTGAAATGTGGCTAATGCCTTCTACCTGGCGGCACTTGACATCATGCATCCACCATGCAGAACATGTGTTAGACCTTGTATAAGCATTTTCTGAAAACTAGGTGGTCAATAAATGGTAGCAATTATTGTTATATATTTTGTCCCACTGCCTAACCCTGTCCCATGCAAAGCTACTACTATGCAGATATGATGCCTTTCCCACTATTTAGTGGGAAATAAAGAAATTAAAATGGGCTCCCCGTAGTCATCAGCCACTCAAGTGAGTTCAGATACACCAGTCTCATGGTTGCTCACACCTCCAAAGCCCATCCTGGTTCCAAACACATGTTCCAGCTTCTGCTTCTTAGCCACAAATTTAACCCTGTTCCTTCCAAATCCTGAGCGCTGGTTGGGTCTCTCCTAATTCCATCTACACGTTTCACCACTAGTGGCCACTTCAGATTTTCGTAAGCAATAGCAATGGGGAAAGAAAGTGGGAACCAAGTCCTAAAGTAGTTTGACTCCACTAAGGTGAAAAGATGTCCTGTTTAATGCGAAAAAAGCAAGTTGCAGAAGAGTATGTATAATAAAACCCAATTTCTATGAAATATGTGTGTTTATTTAAATTTACTCTATTTAATTTCTGGAAGGATGCATAAGAGATTTGATGGTAGTTACCTCTGGGTAGATGGGACGTCAAATTTTTTATCATGGCTATGTGTTACTTTTATATTAAAAACTTATTTTTAAAAAAAGAAAAAGTAGTGAGAAGGCCAAATTAAGAAAATGTACTACCTGAACTCCCCCAACTTAAAACACTGACCTCTCTCTAACAATCCAGAGTTTACTAGAGAACCATCATGCCAAAGCAAATATCGCAATATAAATGAGTCCCACGTTGTGAAAACCCAGTGTGTAAAAATTCAAACATCAGGCAGTGCTTCAGCAAGGAGGAGCTGCAGCAAAGGACCCGGGTCTGATGTAGCAATGAGGGAAAATCAGATGGAAGGAAACAGTTGACAGTGGACGAGGGCAGCCACATGCAATAGGGCGACATGCTGAGGACCTGCCAAGGAGAGGTCACAAAGCAAAGGGGTGTGTGGGATGTTTTACGATTATTAGATATCTTTAGGATTTTCATGGCACAAACGATTCCTTCAATGGTAAACTTCTGCAATATGTTTCTCCATTTGTATACATCACTAAGGGGCTGGAGCAGGGCAGGGAAATTAGCATTTACAAGGCTTAGGGGCCACATTACCAAATGGTGAACAATCAAATGGGTAGACTGGAGTATCATGGCTGCTTCCAAAATATAAGCCAAGAGAAGCAATTTACAGGCAACTTGTGGGAAACAGCATATTGCATAAAATGAGTTACATCTGCACCAGCTTGACCTTGGGACATGCCTATTTTGATTTATCTGAGCGGAGGTCATTCATCGCAGCTACAAAATCCCAGAGCTGAGGCACTAAGCAAGGTCACCAGAAAGATGCCAGGGTGAACGCACTGGAACAAAACTGAGAAGAACAGTGCAATGGAAAATTAATTTTAAATCCCAGCCACTGAACTGTTTCCAAAGGCCCGTCTGTTCCAGGGTACAGGAAATGTGGTGTGGAAACTGGCCTTGGCTGACTGGGGCCGCTGCCCAGGGGCTTGCTGAAGTGTGCTGGAACCAGAGGTCGTGCCCACAGTCATCAGTGCTGACAGACAAGCATTGGAAACAGTGACGTTATGGCTGCGAAGGGTTAAAAGATGAAGGGCATTTCTGTTACGAAGCCTTTTCCCTGCAGACATTCCCTGAAATGTCCCTACAAAGTCCTAATGAGGGGGAAGAACTGGAGTTGACAGCTAGTTCATCTCTGGCCACACACGTGGTATTTCCTCCCTCGGCGTCAACACTCAAGTTTTCCCACCAATCTGAGGTCCTCAATTTTCCCTTCCGTCTTAGTAAATCACCCATGCCGCCTTCAACTTTCTCTGCCTTTCTTGTTGTAAGATGCCTCAAATCCTTTTTTGGAAGCAGACGCCTGGATATAAAATATAAAGCCTTGTCAGGAGCCTTGTTGCTGTCCCTGGGGAATATGCTCTCTAGCGACACTCTGTGGAGGGTTAAGTTCTCTTTCTCGAGTCAGGGAAGCGGGTGTCATGGTGCCCAGTGAGGCTGCTGTCTGTCCACTGCATGACACTGGTATTCGGATGTGGTGTTTCCCAAACCCGGAAGTTACTGTCACGATTATCTCCCCAAAGCAAAATCACATGTGCCCCTGACGAACTGAAGCAGGTCTTCACCGAACTGTCCTAATTCGCTTATCTTCTCCTCAGGGAAGCCACTCTAGTCAGCGGTTCCCTCCCAACTCCTAATCACTATATTTTTTGTTTTTTTGTTTCCTTCATCAAGTATGTCTTAAAGTTTGAGTTTCCTGAAAAGGAAAACCTGAGGCAAGGACTTGGGTGTAGATTGTTTATTTGGCAAGTGATCCCAGGAAGCAGAAGTGAGAAAGAGGGAAAAGAGGAAAAGGCAGTATAAATATGTATTTTCATGGTCCCTGATGGAGGCAAAAGGGAACTTGATTCCACTCTGACTCCCGAGAAGATGAGAAGAGGTTGGAACACAGCCTAGGGCTGTCTACCTTAAACACTGGAGACTGGAGCATTCCCCACCAGTTCCTGGTGTCCCCTGATTGTTGAAGATTGCCCCTGGAAGCATGAATTGCCCCTCACTGCTGGCCAAGGAGCTCCTGAGAGGCATCTGAGAAAACCCTGGGGCAGAATGAGGGAGACACAGGATGCAGGCTGGAAGTGGGACACTAGGAGCTCCAAGAAAGTCTGAATTCAAATGAAATTGTCTACCACAGATATGAGCTGAAATCAGAGGAGGACCAAAAGGATATATCATGGGCACCAGAGTGTCTCCTACAGCACTTATTAAGAGATGTCCACTTACTTACTGTCTCTCTCACCCCACTAGAGAGCAGAGACCCCTCCATGAGAGCCGAGACCACCTATATGACCCCAAAGAGCCTAGAATAAACCTTTGTGAGAATTAGAAACTGGCACTGCGCCCACCCCTACTCAGGTGGTCACAGCTTCTCAAGCACAAGACTCAGCCAGAGGAGCTCATCGTAAATGTAACTGCCCGCTCGGCTCCTCGTTGAGTGCCCCTGTGCAAGGCAATACCCACACACGTACAAAAGGAGCCTTGAGGATTTCTTGTCTTATTGACTGGAGTAACCGCTTTACCTAGGACAGTAACTGCTGCACACAAATGCTCAACACATTCTGTTGGATGAAAGAGTTTATCACCTTGGCAATACCTTTACGTGAATTGTAAGGTTCATAACGTTTTGCATCCTTTGACATCAAAAGTAGATTCCTTCTCCAGATTTCTGGTGGCCACATGGAAAGGAGCTGTGTTTTCTGACCTCAGGGTCTTCTGGCTCCCCGTCCAGGCTCCAGGGAAGGATGAAGTCTGCCATGAATGGTCCAGGAGGCCATAGTCCTCCACTTCAGGCTGCAGCTGGTGTTGGCCTAAATAATCTGAATTTGAACATGTTTCCAAAATACCCAGTTCTGCACACACACTCCCACCCCTCACTCACTTTTAGTGCTATTTTAGAAATAGGTACGCCCTCTCACGTCCACCTAACTTTGATTATATTTCTTGCAAAATCCTAGCTCTGGCTTTATCACTTAGGTAGCGTTTCGCCCATCCTGCTCAGAGTTGTTGTGTAATGATAACTCATATTAACTTACAATGAATGGCACACCCCAACTCATAACACTCAGCTTTAAAAAAAAAATTCAGACTCTTTTCCTGACCACAGGGCGGAGACCATAGCACGGTTTTGTGTTAAGGGTGAAAGTTGGATTTCACCCACCACAAAAACAAAGAAAAGGCTCTGTATTCTCTATCCTTATTTGTGACTGTTCCTTGAATTTTCTTAAACCTGAAAAGTAGACAAGAGTTGCAGATACTCTCCTGGGACCTGAGAGACATGGGGTATATTTGCTAACATACAAGGCAGCCCTAGGGTTGTCAGGTGCACACAGGGGTCTTGAGCTCACAAATGCATGTGCACACACATAACCTCATAAAGAAATCATCAGGAGTCACAGTGTCTGATTATACACCATGACCTTAAAATTAGGTCACAATTACAGACAGAACTCTGGGCCTTTAGTCTGATCCCAAATGATCATGTGAGGGCTAGAAGCGAGCCTTGCAGATAAATTTATTTGAAGAGATGTGAAAGGCTATTTTCAGTTTTGTACAAGAATTCTAGGTCTTCAATACCCCTCCCCCTCCGCCCAGTTTTAGAAGATACTTGTTTATGGAAAAAGAGTAACTCAGTTTACAGAGGCTTAATGAATTCTGATCTTCTCAGAGAAAGCAAAAAGGATATTAGGAAGTGTCATGGGTCAAATTGTGTCCCCCAAAAGACATGTTGAATACCCCTCCCCCAGTACCTCAGTAAACTTATTTGGAAATATGGTCCTTGCAGATGTAATAAGTTAAGATAAGGTCATACTGGAATAGGGTGGACTCTTAGTTCAATATGGCTAGCGTCCTTATAAGAAAGTAGAACACTATACGAAGACACAGAGACAAACAGGAAGAAGATGGCCATGCGACAATGAAAGCAAAGATTAGAATGATACATATACAAGCCAAGGATTGCCAAGAATTGCCAGAATCTAAGAAGAGGCAGGGAAGGATTCTCCCATAAAGCCACTGGAGAGAGCATGGCCCTGCCGACACCTTGATTTCAGACTTCTAGCCCCCAGAACTGTGATACAATAAATTTCTGTTGTTTCAAGCCACCCAGTTCGTGGTACTTTATTATGACCCTAGGAAACTAATACAGGGAGCAAACTAGGATAGCAAAGGAAGTAGATCCCATTAGAGCTCTAGAAGTGTAAACCTCACCACCCCCACTGCCCACAGAGTGTACACTGGGCTTCTGGACGTGCTGGACATGTTGCAGTGAGCAAGGAGGACCTCTGGGAAATTCTGCTCAGTGACCAGAACATTTCGGCTACATTACCAGTCTGCACGCAGAAGAAGTGAATGGCTCTCTAGATACGAAGTAGGATTCCTATGGAACTGGGAGATGCAGCCCTCCATCACCTCGAGGTTTTCAGATCTATGAGGAAAACAAGATCTGTGGATTAGGTGTCATTGGGACTTAGATAAGATTGGAAACCTATGTTTTTTCAAGAACATAGCCCATTTTCTCAGAGAACCTCTGGAGATTACCATGGAACAACAAGGAGAAGAAGAAAAAGAAGCAGGAGGAGGAGAAGTAGGAAGAGGTGGAGGAGAAAGGGGAGGGAAGGGGATGGGGAGGGGATATGGAGGGGGAAGAAGAAAAAAGTGGAGGAGGAGGAGGAAGCTGAGAAGGAGAAGGAGGAGTGAGGAGAAGTGGAGGAGGGGAGAGAGGATCAGAGAGGGAGAAGGGAGGAGGAAGATAAGCAATACAAGGCAAGATTTCAAAGAGCAAGGGACAAGGCTCCCATCTTAACTCCTCTTTCTCTTTCATCCTCAACATCCAATTTATCTCCAGATATGCATTTTTGAACCCACCAACTTTCTCTCTTCCCTCAACCACAGTGCTCATTCAGAACCTCACACCCTTTCATCATGATTACTGTTATAACCTTTACCAGCCTCTTAACCCACCTCTACACAGCTACTGGAGTGAGCATGTAACTCCCCCGTTCAAAGCCCTTCCCTAGCCTCCTATGGCTCACAGGGAAGATCAAGACTGAACTCCTTAACATGGTACTCCGGGGCCTCCAAAATCATCCTTCAATCCACACTTCCTGTATTATCTTGTACCCCTCACTGCATAGCATCCTAAACTCCAGCCCAATTCAATTACACACCTTGGTTTTTCATTGTGCCTGCCTTTTTCCCCTTCTTGGAATGTCCTTTCTCCTTTCCACCCTATGAACTTCTACTCATTGTCATAGATCCTGCACAAATATCACCTCCTTTGTAAAGTCTTCAATTGCCTACCCCTACCCAGCTATGGCAGAGTAAATTTTTCCCTCTTCTGTACTCCCACAGAACTTCAAAAACAGCACCTACCGCACTGAATTGTGGTTATCTGGCTATGGGACAGTTTGCCCCGGTAGACTGGATGTTCCATGAGAACCTGATTCAACCACAGTGTCTCAAGGCCTGGCATCATGTCTGAAATGTGGAAGGTTCTTAATAAATGTTGAAAAAATGAAGGATGCATGAATGAGAATAACATATTCCAAGTACAGCTTACCCCCATGGTCCCCACTAGCTGGCCAGATGTGCTCCATCTGTCTTCATTTCCCAAACCCATAAGAGAAGTTCACCCGATTCTCAGATAACACTGCCATCTCCTTCTCTGTACCTCTGCACAGGGCTCTCATCAAGTTCAGGGTTGGCTTAAGTCTAGGAAAATAAATAGGCCTCCCTTTAAACACAATAGAGCCAGCTAATTTATATGAAAAGGAGATTCCAGACCCCCTGCTTCCTGGACTGAGCAGAGAGAATGTGATGAAGAGGTCCAACATGAGTTACTGCGTTCAGCCTGGCCTCTCTCTAACATCAGGGCCTTCTGGTCCTTTGACAAAGGTTTATGTTCTAAGTCATTAAGGTTTTCTGCCAAAACACAATGTGTTTCTCTTTAAAGGCCGTTGTTCCCGCTCAGAAGTTTCTTAATCAGAAACAGTGACTAACTGTTAAATTCCAAATAAAGGAAATAAAATTAAATGTCCCAATTGCTTTTTGCTGATTTGAGCTTTGGTTTCATTTTATTATTTTTTTTTACAAGCTTTAGGCTTATGGAGGAACTCCCCAATGCCCAACTCCCCACTCTGTTGTTGAGGGAGAAAGGTGTAAGGCCCAATGTGACGTGTGAGTTATAGTTTCTCTAAACCATATGCACACATTGATGAACAGAAATGAAAAGTGCCAACATTTAAAACTAGCATACCTAGGCTGTGGTTGGGAGGCTGCTGTGGACCCCTATGGGCCTAAGTGTTCGGGGTATTTCTAAAGCCAAAGAGAGAAGAAGGCAAGTTCAGGAGGCAAGAAGTAGATTCTACCATCTTCCACCTCTTTGAATGAATTCCGGCTGCATTTCCTATTTATGAAAGGCTACTGCAATTGGCCTCCTTGATCCAATCATGGAAATACATGGAATATGGCCATTCAGGTACAATCTAGAGAAAAGTCCAGAGAAGAAAGAAACAATAAGAATTAGAGGAGCCAGGTAAAGAGACTTAGAATCCTGAATGTTAGGACCAGAGAACATCTATTTTGTTGTCCATGTTGTACAAATAAGGAGAGTAGGCCCTAGCGAGACCTGGACTTTTTTAAAGGGATAAAATTCTTCCACGCCATCTTAACTCCAGTGGATGAAGGAAAGCATGAAACAGCAGAGCAGGTCAGTGTCGAAAACTTAGTCCAGTTCCTGGCACAAAGTAAGCAAGAAATATTTGATAAAATAATGTTACACAATAGTTCACACAGGGGATAAAATAACTCAGTAGTTGCATGGTCCAGATAACTCCTCACAAAGAAAGTCTGGATTTATTAACTTTATTTTGAACTTATTCCGAACTTCTATAAGTTTGGACATTAGTTATAACAGAAGATCTCCGTATACGCTTTGCCAGACTCATCAATTTTTAATGTTTGCCACGTTTGTGTTCTCTATCTACCTATACAAACACACGTTATTTTTTCTGAAACATTTTTGAGTAGATTTCTTTGGGTCTGTTTTCCTGTATTACTTCAATGTATATTTCTTTAGAATAAGGACATTCTCTTACAGTTATCAAATCCGAGAAATTTAACATTCACACAACACTTTTATCTAATCCACAGTTCATTTTCAAATTTCATCATTGTCTTAATAATGTCCTTTATGGCATTTTCCCCACATAGGATCCAATCCAGGATCACGTCTTACACTTAAATGTCATGTCTTTTTAGTCTACTTTAATCTGAACAGTTCCTCAGCTTTTCTTGACCTTTCATGACATTGACATTGTTGAAGACTGCAGCCCAGTTCTTTTACAGAATGCTCCTCTTTTTGGATCAGCCTGATGTTTCCCTGTGGTTAGATTCAAGCCATGCCCTTTTGGCTGGAACACCACAGGAGTGACATACTCTTCTCAGGGAATCACATCTGGAGGAACACTAAGTCTGTATGCCACTTATCGATCCTGTTAATTTTGATCAATGACTTCTCTGCTATAGAGTTATTAGTTTTCCTTTTATAATTAGTAAGTAATTTGCAAGGAGACTTTCAGAACATGTAAATATTCTATTCTCCATCAATCCCCACAATGAATTTAGCAACCAGTAAATTTTTTGCCTTTTACTCATTGGGTTATAATCCATTGCCAATCTTATTAATTTTCGTGCTCAAATTATCCCAGGTTTGGCCAGAAGAACCCTGTCAAGTTTTCCTTTGTCCTTCTGGCATGTACCTATTCTTTTTCCTTGAGCTCTGTTTTACTTTTTGGCAATATAAGATGTTCCAGGATCCTCTTGTGTCTTCCCTGCCCAATCCCTGCAATCAGCCTTTATCCCAGGATTCCTGGTTCCTTTAAGTGAGAAACGATATTTAAAAATCAAGACCTTGGGGCCAGCCCGGTGGTGCAGCAATTAAGTTCACACCTTCTGCTTTGGTGGCCCCGGGTTGGTCAGTTTGGATCCCACGTGTGGACCTACGCACCACTTGTCAAGCCATGCTGTCGCAGGCATCCCACATATAAAGTAGAGGAAGATGGGCACGGATGTTAGTTCAGGGCCAGTCTTCCTCAGCAAAAAGAGGAGGATTGGCAGCAGATGTTAGCTCAGGGCTAAAAAAAAAAAGAAAAGAAAACAAATCAAGACCTACATGCCAGATGTGGTCAATGTTTTCAGGAGGACACTGCTTTAAGTTTCTATCAGCAGACAGAGCTGAAAATATACACTTTTGAAATTATCTGCTTATACTGATACCTCCAATCCAAACCAATTCTTGGGATACATTTCTTGTCTTTTACTATTTCTTATTTGTATTTCTCTACTTCAGAGTGAGAATCCTGGCTCACAAAGCAAATAATCAAAAACAGAAACAATATGGTCATTCATTTTTATAAACAAAATAGTTTTAAAAATGGCTGTATCCATACTACTACAGAAAAAAAATGACTAAGAAAAGTTCAAGATATGTTTGCAATTTTTCTGTAGATGAATATATACATATTTGTTTAATTCTAGAAGTCTACGTGTGTGTGAATTTTTCCCCTATTTTTTTAAACCTTTCATTTTAAACTAAACCTGCTCAAAACAGATTTAAATCTTAGAGATTACAAGGCAAACACTTGTACTTAGGTTAAGAAAAAGAATTTTGCCAGCTACTCCAAAAGCCCCTCTATGTGGCCTTACCAATCACAGCTCCCTCCTTCTCTCCAAAACTATCCTGAAATTTATAGTAATCAGGTCTTTGCATTTTTTCATGTTCAAACACCATGTGTTCATGCTTAGACACTTAGGTTTAATCTTATCAAAGAAAAAAAATTTTGCTTAAGTCTCATTTAATCTAAAAATTTCTCCTCTATCCCTTTCTTTTCTCTGCAGTTCATCTGTGGAAGATCCCAGGCGATTAGACCTGTAGAGTTTTCACAGTCTGGATTTTGCAGAACTCAGGATGTCAGGTTTGATCCCCTTGGCAAGATTTTCGGTGGTATTGCATCATTTCATCAGGGAACAGAGAATTCAGGGCATTCAATCTCTTTTGATATTAGCAGCCATTGATGTTCAATGCCCCCAGCCTTCTTTTCAGTATCTTTCTAGTCATTTCGATTATGTGAAACTCATTCTGTAGTATAGTCCTTAGGAAGATAGAAAGTCTGGATATTTAGATGTGGTTTTTACATCCTTTATATGAATCAGAAGTCAGCTCGACTGCTTCTCTTTTATTTTTGTCCTCATCTCTGCCGCCACCCACACATAACACCAAGGAGATGACCTTGACTATCTTGGTGGTAGGAAATAAGCATTGCCTATAAGACCTCTCAGGAGAGGAAAGAGTTCTATAGCCAATGCCCCACAGAGCAGCCATCCTCATGAAGCTCTAGGAGTTAACGAAACCTAGGGACCTGGAGTAGGTAAATTGTTTTGGTTTGCTTACTTGTTTTTATTTATTAACATTTACTGAAATATAAAGGAATGCTTAACCCTAAGGAGAGAATCAGCCCTAGGTACAGTGCTCCAAAAGGTATTATAAAACTGGAAGATTCCTTAGATACAAGCTGCTCCAAATCCTTCCTTGACCAAGAAAGGATCTTATCTGATGGTGACTTCTCTAAGGCTGGCCCACTGGTTAGGGGCAGAACCAGAACTGGAAGCCAGGCCCCTATTGCCTAACTCAGCCTATTACCAAGGAGCACAGATTCTGCTTGTCTATCTTCCTTCTTTCCTTGCTTTCTCACCAAGAGGAGAAAACCAGGCTTCACAGGTCTTTAGCCACCAGGAAATGCTCTCAGGTCAGCTTTTCAATCAGGTGCTTTCTTTACTCATTAATTGTTTTTTTAATAAACATTACTACGTGCCGGGCACCTTGGCTAGCTGTGGCCATACAGTAATGAACAAACGGACAGAGTCCTACCCTCATGGAGATTATCCTAGTCCACTGAGGGAGATGAACAATAAGCAAGTGCTTCCCTAAATAAATATAATTACAGATGGCACTAAATGCCATATACCAAAAAAAAAGAGCTCTATGAGAAAAAATAATAAAGGAGGAGGTTTCTTTAGAACAGGGATGAGAGAAGCCCTCTCTGTTGGGCTGGTCATTTATACTGAGGCTGGAAGATGCGATGGCTGCTGGGCAAGAGTAGGCTAATGTCATTCCTTTATTTCTTTAATGCACCTTTATTAAGTACATTCTTATGTGCAAATCACTGTGTTAGGTGTTAAGGATATACCAAGTTGACACGGTATGGTCCCTGCCCTAAATAAAACCTGTAGACTGGTAGAGGAAATAGATAAAGACAGCGATAATGAAAGAAAGTAAATACAAAGCCAAGAGGGAGAGGGTGACAGGCTGGGCTGGGGTTGGGGATGACCCACCTCAGGATTCTAGGTTAGTGTTGTGGAAGCAAGGAGATGTTTTAACTTTAATTCCAGTAACGTCATTGGCAAACAAATAAATAAAACAAAACAAAAAACCGTGAAGCTGTAGGAGTAGCAAATGGTCCAATCAGAAATCTCATCTCAGCAGATCCTGATAACAGAGGATCCAAATGCCACATGTCAGTTCACTGTAGTTAGACCGAATAAGGGTCATTTACTGCAACATCAAAGCAAAAGCTGGTGGAAGGGAGACTAAGCAAAGCAGTCTTTCTGGTCCAACAAGCCATTTCTCATACAGGGATTAATAACATCTGGTCTGTGCTAGTCTGCAAGCTGGCTTTCCTTCTCCTCTTTGGGTGCAGAATGATATTTGAAAAATATCTTACCGCATATCAGAAAGAACTACAGTTACCTGAAAACAGTAAGAATGGATCCCAGTGACTAGAGAGAACGAAAGCCACTGCCTGCTCAGTCTCCCCTCTTCCCTCTGAGTCACTCGTCTTTCGGATGCTCCTGGCCTCCCTTTACCCTTTCCTCTTCTCCCTTGGGGCCTCACCAAGTAGCCCAGGTTTGTTCTGGGCCGTGGGGAGTATGAGCACTCTCTTTTTTTCCACTGCAGGGGTTGCTGAATCCTCTCCTCTGGGAAGGATGAAACTGAGCTTACCAACACCCACAAACCAGCTGTTGTAACATCACTCAGAATCTCTGGGGCCATTTGAGTTATTAGACTCCCTGACCAGGGTGTCAATGGTAGAACTGAAGAAGCACATGGATTAAGAAGAAGGTTTTTTCCTTCCATCCTCCCCGCCTACATATACCTCCCTAGGGCTCCCTATCCTTACTAGGAGCGTAGGGTAGATGAAGAAGAATAAAAAAGTGAAATGAACAACTTAAAGGGGAAGCTCTATTTACCAAGTAGTGCATCAAGTGTTTCATATTTATACTTTCATGTAATTTTCAAAATGAATAAAGCCGACGGTTTATTTCCATTTTATAGACGAAGAAATAGAGGCTTCAAGGGTTCAAGTGAGGGCCTCATTTGAATGGGCTCAGGTCTTCTAGTCAGACAGTACGTGCTCCTTTAATGGCACCAGGCTGTCTGCAAGCAACACACTCGGGGCTGTCTCTTCCAGTCATTATTCTTTTGAAAACCTACCACAAACTTAGCAGGGTTCATTGAAAGCCCATTGTCTAGCCCAGGTACTATTAGATCCATGTGAGATTTCCTGAAGCCCTTAGCTTGAAAGCCAGAGCTCAGTTTCCTGCCAAAAAAAGGTATCTGAGGATGACAGAGAAATGAGCTTCGGCTCAGCCCAGCCCAGGCTCCCGGGGCACCATGCCGCCTGCGTGCATGAGCGTGAGTGAGCACCTCGGCGGAGCACATGTGAGCAAGAAGAGCATATTGTAAAGATGAGCTCCGTTTCCGCTTGTGTGCAAATCAGAAATGCCAGAGAATGTTTCCATAGTCTTCTATAATGTTCATTACAAAAGGGTCCTCAGATGGCAGATGGCAATTAGCTCACTGTGACCTATATAAATGTCGAAGTAAAACTATGGCCCCAGCAAAAATCTCAAAATAAATAACAACAGGAGGGATGAGATTCTCTTGTCATCAGTATTTACAGTGTACGCATTTGAGCTCTTCCGTTTTCAAGCCAGCACAGAAATGCTTTCATCCCAGTAGGGAATTCGATTAGCCAGAGCAATACAGGAAGTGGAGTCCCACAAGAATAGCTGGCACAAATGAAGAATGGCTCCCCCAAAAAGGCAGACCAGTGGCTGGCAAGGGTGGGATGGCTTTGGGGCATTTCTTAGCCCACATTTTAAGGGTTGATCTCCAGGTCTTCATCCTCATGGCCAGGTTTACTAAGACAAAAGCAAGGTTGGCTTCTCTGACTTCACACCTGGATAACCCAGAGCAGGGGCATGTTTACCATCAAAGGGAAGATTCCAGATCTTCAGAAATAAAGAATAAGTTATTCTTGTGTGAGGCTTAGAGGATCAACTTCTTCCTTATTTGAAATTCACAGGGTCTCTGCCAGCCAACTGCCAAACCTACTACGGAAAACTGCTCTCCATCATGATGTGTGTGTATCTGTATATGCGTGTGTGTGTGTGTGTGTGTATACACAATTTATACATATATATATCTATATCTATTTTTATATATATATGTCTTTTTTTGACATACCAGTGTTTCTAACACAGCGCAATTTAAATCTGGTTTTCCAGATGAACAACTGGAAAAATTTTCAGTCAATCTGTTCAGTGAACTAAAATCAGCTTGTATTGCCTTGTTGGCTTTGTGGTATCATGATTCTGTTTGGATCTTTTGCCTGCATTTCTGAGGATCTAGATGATTCTAGGAGCTATGCAGTCAAGCTGAAACTACGCCTGGAGCTTGGGCAAAGGATTCACCAGGAAGCAACTGAATAAGCAGTGTGATCTACAAGTTCAAAGAGAGGGTGACTGTGTCATTTCCTTTCCAGACAGGACAATTCTGAGTGAAATGCTGTGTTATTAATAATTTCACCAAGGCAACAGGCATAAACTAGGGGTGTCCAGGGCAAAGAAGGTATAAGGTCACCTTATTGAAAGATGATTTATAAACACCACAAAAAAGCTTATTTAAAAAGTGCATGTATCTGTTGAACAAAAGTGTTCATTATAAGAAATAACCAAGGCAGAAAGGCAGCAGGATGGAGTAGAAAGAACTTTGTAATTTGACAGCACTTTGTTTTAAAACTGGCTCTTTCCTAACTAGCTATGTGACCTTAAGCCTCTAATTTCTCATTTGGAAAGTGAGAATAAAATACCTTGAAAAGCTGTCATCAGAATTAAATGAGATAAAAAATGTGAAGTGTCTAACACATTGCCTGGATAGAAATAGCACATAATAATTTTTATTTCTCCTTCTTAGGAACATACAGCTCCTACTTCAAATCTGTTTCATTCCATTATTCCTTGGTTTTAAATCAACAACTACTAAAAATGCACTTGAAAATTAATTTCCAGCAAGGCTTTTTCTAACAACTGACAGCTGGCAGCTTGCAGCATGGCTATACATATATTTTTGGGAGTCCTATTGTGAAATGGAAGTCTTCGATCCAAAGGTTTTTGTTTTTACTTTCGAAAAAACGTGTGATTATACAAATAACACCTCAAGCCATGGCATCAAGGCAAGCCTTAGACTGGAAGCAGAGATGCGCCTTCCTAAAGAAACCTCCCAGTTTAGGGAAAGGGTCCAGGGTGCAAATGATGGCCATGAATCTCATCGTGTCTCTTAACAGGGGACAACAGCATGCTGGGATCAGTAGTACCCCACATACATATTTCATATGTTGCAGGAAGTAACAGTTTTGTAGCAAAAAGTCAATTTATATTAGTTCATTTAACTTCAAAAAAGCCCCCAAAATGGCTGAACAATGGATGGCCCATCTCCCATGTCAATGCAGTGCCTCCTGCAGCTCCCATTTCTCCAGCTCAAAGAACCTGTTGGTGGACACTTTATATGCAAGTCTCTCAAAAAGCAAACCTGCAATTGTCCCATTGGAGTGTCGTTCCAAAATTCCCCTCACACCGCGGAACAATGTAGGGAAGAATCCGGACCCATGGCTCTTATTACCAAAGTTAGACACACTGAGCACCACTCACACTGTGAAATGAGTTTTGAAGCTAAAACATTTATTTATTATTCAATAAATGCTTACAAAACACCCATTACATGCCGGCATCATGGTAAGTCCTGAGGAAACCAAATGAAAAGGCTCAGTCTAGACATTCAAGAAGTTAAATGACCTAGGGGAGAAAGCGGCAATTAGTCACAATACACCAAGTGGTTGCTTTAGTGGGATTATGAACGAAAATTGAAGCATAGAACAAGAAGCATCGAAACAGACCTGGGGAGGAAGGAAAGATCCCAAAGAGGGAGTGGCATTTGAACTGGGATTTAAAGGTTGTTTGCAAAGTGGTCCAGATGGAGGAAGAAGAAACAGCGCATGCAAAGGCAGGAGGCTGGAGAGAGGGTGGCGGGCTCCAGATTAACAAGCATCACTGGCACAGGTAGCGCGGAGGTGGTGAAAGCTGCCGAGTCTGGGCATGTGGTGAGGCCCTGGTCGGGGGGAGTCTCGAGGCTTTGTAAAGGCCTCTAAGAGTTTATCTCCCGGACCTGCAGTTTTCAGACAGCGCTCTGGATCTGCACCACAATTCCATTAGAAACCTCTGTCAGCTTGACCTTGAGAACCTGTCCTACGTCTGACCGCCTCTCAGCCCTTCCTCTCCTGGTCAGGCTACCACCGTCTCTCACCTGGTGCTCGGGAATAGCCTTCTGGATGATCTCTGCTTCCACCTTTGCCCCTTCATGGCCTACCACCAATACACCCATTTTACTTTCAAAACCCAAATTACATTACGTTGATCTTCTGCTCAAAACTCTCAGAGGCTCCCTGCTTCACTCAGAGGACAGGTTGATCAAGTCGGCACAATGGTCTTCCATGCCTCATGTGACCTGACCTTCTGCCTCCAGGTCTCTGTGGCCTCACGCCCTACCCTGTCCCCTCACCCACACATCTCCAGCCACACTGGCCTCTGGTTTTGAGACCTCAGAGCTTTGGCATTCCATTCCCTAGGCCTGGAGGGCTATTTGGTAACACACCCAAGACCCCCTGTGTCACCTCCTTTAAGTCTCTGACCAAATATCAAGCTATTAGAGAAGCTGTTCTTGGCTGCCTTATTATAAGTAGCAAACCCACCCCCACCTCAGGTTTTCCTAATCTCTCATCAAGCTTATTTTTTCTTAATGCCATCCAACATATTATACATTCCCTTATTTATTAGTTTTCTCACCTATCTCCTTGTATGTCTACCATGACTAGAATGTAAGCCCTCTGAAGGCAGGACTTAGGCTGATCTTTGCTCCCTGGTTTATTCCCAGGGCCTAGAACAGTGCTCGCACACAGATGAATGAGTGAATGAAGCCCTTTCAGGGAAGAAGTGGAGGCCAAGCAGATAAGTCTCAGTGAATTGTTCTCCCACTTTTATCTGTCGTATTTATCAGAGTTTCTCATAAGTTTTCAATGCAAACAGGATCCTCTTACTTTAAAAAAAAAGAAAAAAGGAAACTCCTGTGATGCTGTGATGAACCTGAAGAATTCAGTGTAATATAATCAGACTTAATGTTGGAAAGAACACAAAGTGCAGATTAGACAGAGGTCCTCAGACTAAAGAGCAGGAAAACAGGTAAGGGGAGTCCTGAACGGGGTAAATGAGGGAAGCCGAGAAGTTGTATTCAAGTCAAGGCTGTGAGAGCAGAGGGAATGGATGTGATGAATGAGAGAGATATTTAGGAAGATTCTTCTAGACGTCTTGGCTTGGATATGAGCAAGTCACGAGAGGGAGGACTCTAAGAACTCCTCCCAGTTTCTAGTGGAACAATTTCATGAAAGATGATGGCACCAAAGGTGACAAGGAGGCTGACAGGGAACAGTGTGGGGCATGTTCAGTGTGAAGGCCATTGGGGACGTCCAGGTGACAATGTCCATCTAGGCAGCTGGACACGAGGTCTAGAGTCCAAGAGAGATATAGAAGTCCTCAGTGTTTAGGAGGTAGATGAAAGTGTGACGTTGAGTGGAATTATTCAGGGAAGGTGCAGAGGGAGAAGAGAAGAGAGCAAAGGAGATGGATAGGCACAGGGATGCCAGCCAGCAGGTGACGAGAGCCTGACAGCCCTCAGCTTTTATCCTGGCTCCACACGTTAGTGACTGTGTCCCTTGATCCAATTCACTAAACCCTTCAGAGGCCCAGACTTCTCCTCTGCTAAATAGTGCTAATAATAGTAAGAACTACCTCACAGAGCAGCTGTGAAATTTAAATGAGAGACATGTACCTAGAACATAGGAAGCACTTTATAAATACTGCTACAAATATTATTATCTGTTATAATTATATCAGATAAAATGAAGCCAAAGAGGTCAGCACTTAATAGGAAGAACACAGTCACCAAACTTTAGGAAGAAAAGAGTTTCAAGAAAGGAGTGAGTGGTTAACAGTGTGAAATACTGCCAACAAAGGAACAAAATGTTTGAAAATGCTAGTAAATTTGGCAACTCACATTTTTGGTGGCTCCACCAAAAGCAGTGTAGAAGTGGTGAGCTTAAAAGTCAGGGGGAGTTGAGCGGGACGAGGACTGAAGGAAGAAAGGAAGATAGACCTGGTTTTAAAGCAGGCTCAGCTTCTCTCTAGCTGTGTGATCTTGGAGAAATTACTTAACCTCACAGAACCTCAACACCCTCATCTATAAAGTGGAAATAATAATAATAAAGTGTTTCAACAGTATCTGGCCAATGGTAAGTGATCCATTAAATGTTAGCTCTCTCCCATCGTCTCTTCTCTTTTCCCTGATGGTGAAAATGCAAAAAGGAGCCCTGGGTTGTGTTTGATGCTGCCTCAAACTCTTGAGCACAAAGATGCACTGATAGTGTAAAAAGTAGGTACACTAGAAGGGAACGTTACAGAACTTCATTATAATTTGCAAGTGGTATCCAGATAATTACATAAATCATCATGTCCAGGCAATGGTGTAATTTTCTCTTTCTTTAACCAGGTTTCCTCACCCGACAATTACTCTCACATCAACTAAATGTAATTTCACAGTGACTGGATAAACCCCACAAAAGCATTTTTTAACAGCATTCCTCAGTGAAACTGACTAGCATGCTCACAGCCTTTACTCAAATTTGACTCCTTTTGACTTCAAAGGCCCCTGTTTTGAGTTTGGCTGTAAAATGCTGGGCTGCTCTAATGAGGAAGTATTTATATGGTTTCTGGGGCCTGCTATTAAATGACCAGTCTGCTGTTTTCCTTGCTCAAATGACCTCATTTTTCTTAGAGCCGAAAAAGGGCTCAGTGGCCTCCCTTCCTTCTTAAGCCTTCTGCTCCAGGGAACTGAAAGAGAAAGAACGAGAAGCTACATTTCCCCAAGTCCAGAGCTGAATCTCAGAGTATTCATTTCCTGCCCAGCTTCTTTTTGGGGAAAAAGAGATCCCTTTGTTCTTCTGTTTGTGAGGACAGAGTTAACATGACCCAGAAGAAACAGAATAAAGGCTTTTCTCTCTGGTTATTCTGGTGTGACTACTCTTTGCTTCAATGTCTATTTGCACGATCATAAATTCTGAACTCAGGAGGATAACCCCAGCCAAAGTCTACATGTGCCGGATACCATAATATAAACTGCATATGTTGTGAGAAGCTGTTAAATGGAACCAGTGAATGAAAATACGGCCAGCCTGATGTTTGGGCCCCTGGATTTCCTCTTCTCTATAAAGCAAGGCCTCACCCCTCAATTCTAACTTTCTGACATGCCCATAAATAAAAGCAGTTTTGGTTATCAGCTTCGCTTGAGACATCCAGGGACGGCCTCAATTCCCAAGTTAAAGTTCAGGCTTTGCTCAAGAGGACAAACCGGCAGGCCTGCACCTCCTCTCCACCCTGGCTGTGAGCAGACTGCGATGCACAACAAAAAGTACTGCAGAAAGGCTGCGCTTCCGTTTCCCCGCGCCCATCCTCTCTGCCTTCTCTCTCCAGCTCTGCCTCATTCCAGCAGGAAGGTGACCCAGCCGACGGGCACACTGGTTCAGCAGCATGAATCCAGCCCACAAAATTAGTTTAATAACAATTTGAGCTCCCATTCCACTGAAGAGGTAGAAACTCATCTGAGTCATTTCAGCCCTCCTGTTTTCCCGCCTTCCTGGGGTTGCATCCCAGTTCACGTCTATTAAGCAATGCCAAGACATCTGGGGCAGACATCTGGACTCCCATCCTCTACCTAGAGGAACACCCACTGAAGTGCACTTCTCCCTTCCTGGTCCTTGCGATTGGTCTAAGCAAAGTGATGTTAAGTCATCTCTATATCCATATGCCCCTTTCTGCTCCAGCCCTGTCCTCTTAGCTTCATTTGTGCTACAATATTTGTGATTTCTTTTATTTCCAGACTCTGCTGCATTCTCAGAGTTTCTGTAAAAATTACCTTTATAGATCTGTGCCATCTCCTCAGGATTCTGCTCAGGAAGCAGGGTCCAAGCACTCTGTGACCTGCTAGCTTCTGTACTCTCATTCTTTCCCCCCAGAGCCCAGCATTCAGCTCTGCAGTTATTGCAAAATGCCATTCTGTAGTTCATACGAGTTTGCTCAAGATAGAAGGAAAAATTACACTCCTGGAGGCCAAATGTAGATCTCTCTTACAGCAAGTTGTCTCTGTTTCTGTGATATGCCATCCCCCGGAACCGTCATAGTTCATGTCATGTTCTCTTTTGCAACACAGGGTTTGAAACTGATTCAGTTTCAGGTGTCTTTGGGCATAGAGGACTGAGATATGCCCCATGAGCTGAGTGTTGGGTTTTACTCTCCATTGTTTAGGGACAGGCAACCCTGGAAGGTTGCGCTCATTGAACATTTCACAAAATAAGAAAAAGAAATAAATGAAATATAACTATAATGATAATTTTAAATACTTCGTTCAATATGAAACATAGATCTTAATTTATTAGTACCTTACTGGAGAAATGAGTTATTGCAGGTCAGGCAGCCAGTGCGCATAAACGTACACACAAAGAGAGGAAAGTGGAAGGAATCTGGGTGCAGAATGCTGGTGTTCCATGAGAACGCAGACCAGAATCCTATTAGCAGGCCAGAAGGCTGGCTCGGCCCCTCTAGGGCTTCACCATGCACAGCTCCAGAGATGGTTGTGTCTGTACCGTTAGCCCCACTTGATCCCCAAGACCCCAGAGTCCACGTACAAGTGGTATCTGGATGTCCCACTATCAATTTAGCATAAAAAATTAAAGTCATTGTCTGCCCCCTCCTCTCTCAGGATGCCCAGCTCAGCTCACCCCCTGTGGTCAAATGATTAAGCGGTTAAGTGATTAAGACCTTGGTCTAACAGGGATCATAGAATTAAAAGAAAGTAAAATATGTTCATTGCAAAAGAATGTGAAAAAATTGAAAAAATACAGAAAGGAAAATAAAAATCACTCATAATCTCACAACCCAGAGATATCCACTCCTAATGTTGTGGAGTATGTCATTCCAGTTGCACGTGTGAGTATATGCATTTTATTTGTCTTTAAATGTATTGAACAAGATGGAATCATACAGTTTGTTTCCCTGCTTTGCTAGCTTAGCATTTTTTCATGTGCGTTTTGCAAGTTCTTCAAAAAATGATTTTTAGTGTATGCTTGGTATACTGTACCGTTATAAAAAAATTCCAAACATTCAGGTGACTTACAATGTTTAACTGTTATAAATAGTACTATAATAATATTGTGATGATCTTCTTTGTTTACAGCTTTCATTACCTCCATTTGAAAAATATCTAAAAAGTGAATAACTTGAACACTTTTAAGTAGCTTGATGTATCCAGCCAAATTGTCCTCTGAAAACAATTTCCGGTAGTTAGATGTAATAGGCTACACAATGACTCCCAAAGATATCAGGCCTTAATCCCTGGGACATGGAAATGTCACCTTATTTGGAAAATGGATCTTTGCAGATGTGACTAAGTTAAGGGTCTTGAGATGGAAGGATTATCCTGGATTATTGGGTGGGCCCTAAATGTAGTCACAAGTGTCCTTATAAAAGAAAGGCTGAGGGAGATTTGACACACAGAAGAGGGGCACTGTGACCACAAAGGCACAGATTGAAATGATGCAACCAAGGTAAGGAACGCTGGCAGCCACCAGAACTAGAAAAAGCAAGGCAAGGATTCTCCCCCACAGCCTCCGGAGGGAGCATAGCCTGTTGATGCCTGGATGTTGGCCCAGTGACACCGATTTCAAATTTCTGGACTCTAGAACTGTAAGAGAATAATTTTGTTGTTTTAAGCAACAAAGTTTGTGCTAATTTTGTTACAGCATTCATAGCAAACCAATACACTAGGTTTAATTTAACTTTGTATATTTATTGACCACTATATCTCTTCCTATGTTGTAAATGCTTATTTACTATGTTTGTCACCCATTTTTCTACGGAATTTTTTTTCTCCTGAATTTTCAAATATATTCATAGCTTTGTATTTATACCTCTGTCTCTTACAAATAGCCTCCCAATTGTCATAAATCTTTTAACTTTGTTGATAGTTTTTTTGTGAATACGGATTTTAACTTTTTTATGTTTTAAAATCTATCAGTATGTTCCTCTGTAGTTTCTTATTTTGCTATTATGTGATATCAGATAGATGCTTATCTACATTTTCTTCTAGGTCATTAATTAGTTCATGTTTTATGTTTATATTTTTAATCCATCAAGAATTTGCTTGAGCCAGCCATGATGGCTTAGTGGCTAAAGTTCTGCGCGCTCCAGTTCGGCAGCCTGGTTTCACTTCCCAGGCGTGCAACTACACCACTCATCTGTCAGAAGCCATGCTGTGGTGGCGGCTCACATAGAAGAAGCAGAAGAACTTACAGCTATACACAACTATGTACTGGGACTTTGAGGAGAAAAGCAAACACAAAATGAGGAAGATTGGCAACAGATGTTAGCTTAGGGATAATCTTCCCTTGCAAAGAAAAAAATCTTAGGTTTGAAAAAAGAACCTTGGCTTGAGCTCAGGAAAAAAAAAATTTCTTTGGCAAATGATATGAAGCTGGTATCTAGCTGTTTTCTTCAATAGTTAGCCAGGTGGTCTAGTACCATTTATTCAATAATCATCTCTTTTCATTGATTTAAAGTAGTAGCTATATCATCTGATTAACACTGTGGTGTGTCCCAGGGTTTTTTATTCTATTCCATTATCATCCCTGCTTAGTTACGCCAGCTTTACAAAATCTTATCAAATCTAGAAATGCAACTCCCTGTGTATATTATCCGTTTTAGAACATTTCAAAAACCTTCCAGATGAGCTTTCTGATCACTTTCTCAAGATAAAAATAATCCTTTTAGAGTTTTGATTAGAATTATATTAAAACTTATCAACTAATTTCAAAAACCAAGCAATTGAGTTCCACTTACACATTTTAAATGTTGGCATTTTTGAATAGGAACATGCGGTGTCCAGATTCTGGTAGGGAGATGGACGTTGATCTTGACGGGGAGAGTTACTCTTAGATACCAGATTCCATCATGCATGTCCAGGCATTGTTTTCATTCACTGCTCTTAATGGTCTGTGAACTCTCCCAGAAGACTTTTCTTCTATTGCTATTCTGTCTGCTTTACTTTCTTCTGCACCCACTGCTAAGAATATTTTTGATTTCCCAGATCATATCTTTCATAGCTCCCTCACTACTTTCATGTATTGTTTTTCCCTTTGAGTTCTGGGAGAAATTTTAGGATTTTCCTTCATGTTCACGAACATGCTTTGTTGGCAGTATCCATTCAGCTGTTCCCTGCTACATTGAGGTTTTAAATTCAATACTCACATTTTTGAAATTTTCATTCGATCTTTCATGATTTCGTATTGTTACCTTTCTATGATATTGCTTGAATTTCACAAATGTAATATCTACTTGAGCATGGTAGAGAGAGAACATACATCAGAAATGTTCAACAATTTCTCTGTTTATTGCAGCAGTTTGAGTTTTATGGGAAGAATTTTGCTCTGATTCCACAGAATGGTTTCCTTTTAAACTGCAGAATATTTTTATGCTGGTCATTTTTCTCCATGTGTGCACTTTAAAAGTGGATTGTATATGATTGTTACAAGTTGAAGATAGTAAGGTATCAAGAGTTAACACAATCCCATCATAGATTCTGTGAGCCTTTGCCAAAAAAGAAAATTTTTTTTTAACGTTTAGGCCCCCAAAAAGAAAAGAGAAAGGTACAGATTTACACTGGTTGTTGCCAATCTTTTTGGTGTTTTGTTTGAGAAAGATTAGCTTTGAGTTAACATCTGTGCCAATCTTCCTCTACTTTTTATATGTGGGTTGCCACCACAGCGTGGCTCACAAGGGGTGTAGGTCTGTGCCTGGGATCCAAATCCATGAGCCTGGACCACCAAACTTAACCACTACACCACAGGGCTGTCCCCTACACTGGTTTTACTTTACCAATGCAGGGATTCACCAGCATTAGAGAAATGTGGAGGTGCCAAGCTGGAGGTAACTTGAGGGTGACTTTACCTTTCTGCTGGTGAACTTTCCTTAGGTGTGGCAGGGCAGTCAGAAATCAGTAAGGACCAGTCTCCATTCTCTGTGGTTTATGCCAGGATTAGAAACTGCCATCAGCTACTTGCTTGGTGCAGCCTCTGGTACCAAGGACAAACTGCTGGAATACAGATGTCCTCCCAACCATCCCACAGTACATCCATTCTCAAACCGCCACTGCTTAGAACCTTTGGTGGGTGGTGGTTTGGAAAGATATAATTGGGTCTCTTCAGTTTACTTCCCAGACAAACTGCTCTCTCGTATGCAGGAAAATGCATATCGCGTTGACCAGATATGGTAGATTTCTACCTTCACTTTCCCCAGTAAAAATTTCCTCCAAGTTTCTGGAGCTTGTCCTGCATCCTTGCCTAGTTTTCAATGCACAGTAAACCCCATTGCTATCTATAGATAATTTTTGTAGGATTCTAGAGGCCAGAGATTAGACATGTGTTTAAGTTGTTACCTTTCTCGAAAGTTTGATAGTGCATTTGAGAAACTAGAAAACACTAATAACCTATTTCTGTCAATGGTGATGCCATTCTAACAGTCATCCAGGTTTTAAATTGGTGTAGTCACTTTTGACTCCCTCCTCCCTATCTCAGAGAAGCCCCTAAGTTTTTCAAACACTAGCTGCATTCAGTCTTGTGTTTCGAGTCACAGTGTGACTAACCTCGGCTAAGCCCTCCCTCTATTGGAACCTCATGTTCCAGTTCATCCCCAGTCCTGCTCCCCTGCCCCAGTCTACTCTACATGCCCCTGAATTAATCTTCCTGAAACCTCTCAAGCCACGAGTAGCTCCCACTTTCAAGTGGATAAAGTTAATATGCTTTTAGGTTTCTCACTCTCTGTTTTCTTCATATATCAACAGTCATATTCCAATTTCCCCCTGACACAAATATCCTCACCTCCCAGAGCGATACCCAGGACACGAAATGCTCAACTCAATTCTGAGCTATGTCCATGCTCTGTGGCCTGCTTAGAATGCCCTCCCCATTTCGCTGTGAGACTGCAAGCACCTGGAAGTAAGGGTCATGTCTACTATCTTCACAAGCCCCCTCATCTAACACAATACCTGGGTCATAGTATTAAGCAAATGTTTACTGAGTCATACCGACTTGTGTCTTTATATCAGTTCTCGTTCAGCATGATACCATCATCTGCGGCATCTGTTACAAATACTCCAGGCTTATCCATGGACCCAAGTTCCTGCTTTTCATAATTATTTTTCAAGTTTTTATTTGGAACATAATGTAGATCAATATTTCATAAATGTTTTATTGATAATGAAAATAAAGGATATTCTCTGCAGGATACAAAGATCAATATATACACATTTACACATATAGCCTTATTAATTATATTATTCAGGACTCACGTAACTTGGTTTTTTTTCTATTTGATCTATAAAAGATGCACAGATATGTGTTACAGTCTCCTACTACCACTGTAATTCTGTGAATTTGTCCCTTAGTCTCCAAAACTCTTTTCTTTTTCTATTCCAATGATATCTGTGCCAATCAGCTTTTAGTTAGATCAGCAGAACAACTATGAATTTTAGGTAAGGGATTTACTACAGCAATTAGACATTACAGAATTATGGGAGGACCTGGGGAGGGCTGTCTGAAAGGGGATTTGGAGGATCAGAGACGTCAATAACAGCCTACTTTGAGAAGGCTAGTATATCCAGCCATTACAGTGAGGCCGGGGGGTAAGAAATCTGTAGGTCACAGTCAAGTGTCTGGCTATAGACCAGCTGGAAAAAAAGTTGGACGTGGAGGTGGCAGTTGAAAAGAAAATCTGGATGTGGAGTTGAAGGACCCAAAGATAAGCTGGAATTCTCTGGCCCTTCTGAGTCTGATACCACAAGTAAACCACCATAATCTTCTGCCTCTCAAATTTCATGCAAGTACCTCTTGTGGCCATCTCTCACTGGGAAAAAAATTCCAGGAAATGTCAACCAGGTTGATGATAAAACAATCCAGTACGGTCCAACTCTCGTCACCGTGGCATCCGTACATGCATCTTTTGACTATATTAACTTGTAAACAAAGACAATAGAAAAATCATGCTCCACCTAATGTGGTGCAAATATGCCCATCATACAACCTGAAGAAATTCCTCTTCCCAGAAGAGGACACAAAAGTCCCACATCATTTCATCCATTTTGGAGTGGTGTTCATATATATATATATATATATTTATAGGGACATAAGGAAGAAATGATCCAGGTGAGGAAGTAAAGAAGAAATGATCTTCTTTTATATAACTGGTTACATCATCATTGCTAGTGTTTATAGCTTCTTTCCTCCTCTCTTCATTCCTTATTCTCTTTATTCTCTTTCTCTCACTAGTCATGGCTCCTTGTCTGGACTCAAATCCTCATTTCTAAAGCATCTGTACATAAGCAGTCCTGCTTATATAAAGTATTTGCCACTGGTTATCTGTCAGTACCAAATTTTAGTGGTGGTATGAGATTTTTAAAAATATTATTCTATACTTTAATCAGTATTTCAGTAAAAAATATTTTAGTAAGAGGCTACACAAGGAACCTTAAGCCAAATGCCATTTTGAATCAGAACTGATTTTTATTTATTTGTGTATGCCAAAAATATTTATTTAACTGTTACTATCTTCCAAGAACTGAAGTGTTTCCCAAGGAGCTCAGATTCAGTAGAAGCCATATCAATCTAAAGCAGTGATTGCAGTAGAGTGCAATCTGTTGGAATCTGTGGAAGCACAAAGCTGAAGTGCCTGGCTTTGCTGGAATACTGAATGAAAACATCACAAAGGGATAGGCCCTTTAGCAGCTTCTTGGAGAATGAGGAGTTTCCCAGAAAAACACATTGGGGAAAAGCGATCAAGGACAAAGAGCAGCAAATGTACAAATAAGAAGAAGTAAAATATCAGGTTGAAAAATCAACCTTGATGATATAAAAGTAAATGTCTACCAGATGCCAGTTACAGGTACAGAGGGTGTAGAAACAGAGGGAATGGGGGAGTGTCAACAGAAGAATGGGGAGTCAAGAGACCTATCCTTACAGAATATGATACGAGGTTTAAATATGATGATTGAACTTGCAGAGGGGGACAAAAGAAGAAACTCGGAATTCTTCTTTAACTATATTGGAAGGAGGGGAGGGAAGGCCAGGGAGGTGTGAGCTATGCCAAATCCAGAAAGATAGAGAGTAAGTGGACTATATATCACAACGATAAACTAAAGAAAATAACGATATGATCTTAGTATGTAGATATTTGGCAATAACAAAAAAGAAGAAAGAGGGTCCAACCTGGTGGCTCAGTGGTTAAGTTCACACATTCCGCTTTGGTGGCCCAGGGTTCGCTGGTTCGGATCCTGGGTGTGGACCTACACAGAGCTTGTCAAGCCATGCTGTGGCAGGTCTCCTACATATAAAGTAGAGGAAAACGGGCATGGATGTTAGCTCAGGGTCAGTCTTCCTCAGCAAAAAGAGGAGGATTGTTGGCAGATGTTAGCTCAGGACTAATCTTCCTCAAAACAAAAAAAATAAAAATAAAAAATAAAATAAAGAAGAAAGACATGGTTAAAATTAGGTTGACTAAAAATGTATTATCCAAACTTAGACACTTTTGAGAGTAAAAGCAGGTGTTATTAATATTTATGCTGGGAAAACAGGCATAAACCTGGACCAAAATGGGCAAACTGGGAGCACAGTCCCCAGTGAGGGAAGGGAGCAGCCTCCGGACCATTTGATTTTTTCTAACTATGTGCATGTCTTTGATTGAAAAAAACAAAATAAAATCTTATTGCTTTTTCACTTTTGCTTGTGTCCAGACGATGTGACTCTCTTGCTGTCTGCCCAACGTTCTTGTGAACTCCTGGAGAACAGGAGTCACATCTGACTCATCTTTCAATAACAGGAGGGCTTCACATAGAAGCTGAATGAGTGGATCTGTCTTCTCCTGAGTTCCTTATTTGGCTTTCACATTTTCTTGCATATCTTTCTTTAATTAGTCAAAAGCATTTAATAGGCATGGGCATGGGCCCTGAGGATGGAAAACAAACAGTCCTGAAAGCAATTTTAAGGATCACATGAAAGGAACTCTGCTTTCAAATTGTCCAAAACATGAGAATGTAGTTATTTCAATTGATCTTCATGTGAATTTTACTTGGAAATTTGTACTATATTTATCCTGCTGATGAAGAAGATGAAGTTCAGAGAAGTCAGGCAGTTTATCAGGAGTCACACAGACTTTCAATGGAAGAGTTAAACCCAGATCTCAAGAATTTTAATTGCCATCCCGGTTCTCAGCCCATTACCAACACTGCCTTTCTAATGAATCATTTTTCTGTCTCCACTGAGGAGTACTGGCCAGAGCTGGATTTCTGACTCCAGACAACTAACTCTGCACGCCTCCCTTTCATTTTCTTCTCCAGCACTGGCTCCTTTTCATTCTATGCTGCCAGTTTCCTATGATTGAAATTTGAAAGCATGTAACTGTTAATCTAGGAGTGATTAAAGAGTTTCATTTCTCGGAAGAGTCGGTACTCATCATCAGCTATGATGAATGAGCCCCTAACATCCCCTGATCCCATTATATTGTGATTAATTGTGCCAGTTTAAGTCAATAATTCATTTGTTAAAAATAGGTCTGCAAAGTATCATTTGTCTCATGGGAGATATCAGAATAAAAAAAATTCATTTGATACTTCTCATTAAATTAGTGTTGGAAATTATATTGAAGAGCCCTGTTCATCAAATACTTATTGCAGGCTTATTTGATAAGAAGTTGTATTTGTCTAAAATTATATCTGCTAACTGTCGTAATGGTTTGCATTTTCCCTGTGTTAATGAAGGAATAAAAAGTCTAAGTACGTGCATGACTGGAGAAAAGAATGGGACTTGAAACTGGAATTAGAATCATTTCTAAATGGTGTGGTTTTCATTACATTAAAGTTTAAAAAAAGAAAGAGAGAAACAGAGTAGACTACCTTCTTCCTGGGTACTGTCCCTGGAGGTAGCAAGCTGGTTTCCTAAGAGACGGATCTTCCCCATTGTCTTTTTATCTAGAAGATATTATGTATTTTACATTCAGCCTCATTGGGCCCTTAAGACATTTTCAGCTATAAGTGATTCTAAAAGAAGATAGAAGTGAAGAGCAGCTCCACTGCAAATGATAATGGTCACCATCAAATGAGATACAGGATTAATATCTTAATATTTCCCAAGCAACATCACAGTAACTTTGGAAAGCCTCCCCAGATGCCCCTGAAACATTTGGATACGAGAGGGGAGATGATGACTCAGGAAATGCTCAGATAGATGCCTCTGGAGACCGGGTTGTTTCCTCGCGACTTGGGGTGCTTGAGGCTGGGAAAAGGCAAAGGAGAATTGAAGGGGGGTGACTCGAACACAATGGGGCAGAGCAATGAAAGTATGGGGCCAAGTACCAGGCATATATGGAGAACCTAATATTTGATAGAGGAAAGGAGAAAGAGAGCAAAAACTAGAAGGGAGAGAAAGAGGCAAGATATAAATGCGGGAAGGGAAGGAGTGAGAGGACAGAGAAAATTGGACCGACCTTAGAGGATTGTGCTCTCTGGCAGCAGCTCCTAATGGCCTGTCCTGAGACCAGCTACCTAAGTATAACACAAGAAGAGTCTTTGAATTTCAGAATCATGGGCTCTGAACTCAACCTCCCTCCCTCCCTAAATTCTTCTTATTAGGCTTGAGATAGTACCCAAGAGAATGAATTTTTACAATGGTCCTCAGAGAAAACCAGAATGGATGTTAGCTCAGTGACAATCTTCTCCCAGCAAAAAAAAATTCTGGTTATATTCTCTTTGATGCTTCGGAAGAGAATGGGAATCCTGAAATGGAAAACAAAAGAGGAAAGTTTTAGAGCCATGGTGAAAGTGGCCCCAACCCCTGGCAAGAGCAGGCAGCCTCAGGGCGAAGATATTTTCTGAAAACTTTTCTTTGGCCAGAAGGCTGAAAACATGGTTTCAGGTTCTATGTTATTTTGTGCTACAATGTAGTACCCTCCATTTCACCCCAAATACCACTAAGTCTCTTACACTCAATCGCATTGGGCTCATGCTACTGGCTGAATGAGGAAGGAAGGGTATGTCCACACATGGGGAGAGGGACAGCAGCTGTGGGAGGCTAAAGAGAAAGGAGAGGCCAGTGATTTATTCCAGAGTAGGAATTGGGTACAAAAGGTGATGGGACAGAGCAAGCCTTACCTTGCACTTCCCTTTAATCCTGGACTCTTCTGGATTCTTTAAAAATATCTGGGAGGGTATCAGAATTCCCACAGCCAATCCATATGTAGGCTTCTGTGACCTTCAGACAAGGGATTTCTACTAGAAAAGCATTTTACTTCTTTTACTCAAAATTCTTTCCAAGTGGTGACAGCAGTGAGATTGAGATGTCATCTGAGAGATAGAGAATCTGTTTTTCCTATGTGTCACCTCCTTCTGAGGCATTTCAGTAGCCATGACTTTTCTTACAATTTGCTCAAAATCTCTTCTTTTCTTCATCCTAAGAAGGCAAGTAAAAAAAAAGTAATACATTAATCCTATATTTCCCTTTAAAGACTACCATTTATACCTATCTTAACCACATTTCACCCATTTTTAGATGTTTGACAGATGTGGGGAGCACTGCCAGCATTTATGCTTCCCTCTCTCCAATTTAAGCCCCAGGCATAGAATTAGTGATGCATGAATTAACAGTGCGGTTTGCACCACCCATCATGGAGAAAGATGTTCTAATTCGTAATGGGCCTTAGAAATGCCATTGACCTAACTTATTCTGAAGATTTCTTGAGATAATCCTGTAACTTCAGCTTTATCATTTCCCTTTTATAGTAATCAAATTTGGGCAAAACCTAATCCCAGTCGTCTCTAAATAAGAAAAAGGGTCTTAGAATGTTGGAGCTAAAGGGAACTTCCAAAATTATCTAATGAAAGACCTTTTATTTTTTTAGACATGAAATTCTAAGCTTATAAATATAAAGTAACTTGACTAAGGGTATATATTCTTTAGTTTCATGTCTAAAATCAGAATGCATGAATCCCATTCATTTATTGATAAATATTTGTTAAAGGCCTGGCCCTTTCTGAACACTGATTAAAGAAAAAAATGAAAATATATAATCCCTTGGCTTAAGTTACTTATAGGGAGGAGATAAGTGCACAAAGAATTACATTTTCAGAAGTACAAGTTTCAATAATATGAATTTCAGTAATTTATCTTCCAGGGCATGGATGAGGAGAGGGGTAGAGCGGAGAACATGGTGACATTTGAGTAACAGTGATCGTGCCTTCTGATCCCTAAATCATGATAAAAATGGTATGTTTCTGAAACCAACGGTAGTGATGGTGGCTTACTCACATTTTGAACCTCTTTAAGGTGCTTGTGCTAGTAATTTGTAAACATAAACTTCAGTTTTAAATCTAACATCATCACCTCCAAAAGACTACCTTCATGGTATATTGATGGCACCATGACTCTCTTCAGACTAACAAATGAGTTGGCAACAGTCACATTCTCAAGGCCTTGAAGGGGACAGTTTGACCTTAGTCCCAGAGCAAAGAATTCAAAGGAAACATGGATCAATGGGGTCCTGAGATCCGGAAGCTCTGGAGGTTGGTAAAGATGGAATGAGGAAAGGAGTCAAAAAACAACTTTGGAAAGTCTGCACAGGTTAAGACCGTACTGAACACATCACCAGCTACTGAGGAATGTATGCCCTAAAACAGGGAGGGAAATTAGAAACCCAGCCAAGCTCCTACAGAGCAAGTCCGCAAATCCAGGTGCTTAAATCTCTCTCTGAATCCCGGATTCCTCTGGCACATAACTGGCATCACAATGGTTCTGTGGTGCCTGGCAGATATTGCACACCTCCTAAATCAAGCCACCTGGGATCTGCCCAAGCAGGCATTCCTCTCCCGCACAGTGGTCTCATTGTCTGGAGAAGACCTGCCTGTGTATTGACAGAAGGCTCTGAAAACGTAGCTTCTCCCTCCCCAACCCCACCAAGAAAGCTAAAAGAAGCAAACCTCAGGCCAAAAGCCTATGAATGCCCAAGAGGGGTTACAGGAAAGAGCTTTTTTTGATGGAAAGGCATGTATCATCTGTCAGGAGTGGGACAATAAAAATGCATTTGCCCAAAGTCATGGGAAGACGAGTGGTCCCTTACCCTTTATGAGGAGACAATGACCTTGATTATGGCTATCTGGCCAACTTTCTGGAGGCATTCAGCCAACAACCCCAGCTCCATGCTCCTGTGCCAGGACGGAAATGGTCTGAAGTTTCTAGACGTTTCTTGAGGTTATAGATCATGTTAGCTTATAGGTCATGTTCAACAAACCTCACATGCAAAGGAATGTTGGGATAATGGCCATGTTTAGAGCAAGAAGTATGTGTGGGGATGAAGTTATCCAGTTCTCTCCTCCCCTAAAAACAATCTTTCCTGAATGGTAGAAATTTAGAGAAGCAATAGCAAATGTGTGTTACAGAATGCGTATTTTGCTATGTGTAGGACCAGTTATGCATTTCCCCTTTTAAATTAGTGATAGAAAGCCTGCAACTATACTTTCAAAATAATGAAAGGCTAGCTCTGCACATTTCCCAGAGATGCCTTTTGAGAGATCTGAGAGACTTGATTGGCTGCCCAGAGACAGTCTATCTCTCAGACAGAGGAATGTCCTCTCAAGTGGATACCATGTCTCCTTTTATTAGAGAAAAGTCCGCACGTCTTCAATAGCTGAAGGGCTTCTGCATGCTCACAGCCTTAGACTAGGATAAACAGCATCTTGCTTTCTTTCCCTAGATATCATCTAGCCCTATACTGTCATTTGACAAACAAGGAAATTGAAGCTAAGAGGACTGATCTGATTTCAAAAGTGGCAGAGGCAGAGCTAAAACAACAATCCGAGACTCCAGACCACTAGACCAAAGCTTTTCATCCATGACAGTGATTCATTTAGGGGCGTGATTGACTCAGTAGCCAGCTCCACCGTCAACAGCATTGGTGAAAAGCTTAACAAGGAGGGAGATGAACATTGCAGAAAAATCTTAATTAATGGTATTCTACCCACAGTTTAATTTAGAACAAAGGTATTGTGGTCCTGCAGAACCTCCACAGGGTCAGCCTATTACATGGGAAGGACAGGGAGTGATGAAGTAGGGGTCTGTGTGCATGTGTGTGTACACACGCCAGGGTGTGCTGGCAGAAGAGTGGGCAGAATTGGAGACAGACCAGAAACACAAGAGAGGCCTTTCCTCATAGATTCTGATTTTCTCAACTTCCAGCAGAGCTGAGTAGGCAGAGAGCAGGGCTATGTCTTTGCTGGGTGCTTACTTTCCGCTGGGTTATTTTACCCCTTCCTGTTTTCCTCCACCTCTGTTTATTCAGGTTGAGTCCATGCTTGGGAAATGAGGGTGGGAGGAAATTCAAAGCTGTGTGCTGAGGCCTCAGTGCCTCCTCTGAGACTTCCAGGGCTGTGTTGGACATCTTCCTGTTTGCGAAGTTTTCCACCAATGCAACTGAGTAGGGAGTGAGCTACAGACCAAAGGTCAAGCTCTTGCACCTATTCAGGTTAGATGAAGAGTGCATAGTGGCTTTAGCGAAGATGGCACAAAAGGGAAAATTTTTAAATCCTAGCATGGGAAGAATGCTCCCTTGATATGTCTTGACCACTGACAAAGCAAGAAGATCTCTACATAAGCCTACCCTTACACTTTCCACTTGTACACAAGATGCTTCCAGCTCTCCATGACCACCTAGTACACCTAGTCTTTTCTGCATCCAGGAGAATAACCAGTATACCTTCTTGTAGCCGTGGAGTTTGGAAAGGAATTCATCAGTACTGAATACCTTTAATATGCCAAACTCTGTTCTTAACACTTTACATATAGTACCTCATTTTATTCTCATAGAAATTTGACAAGATGTTAACGCCATTGAGACTCAGAATCAATGCTTGAATCCATGTTTGCTTGTGCATTCTGTACCAATAAAATGTCATCGTTCCACTGTGACTGACACAACAAGGAAATGTGATTAAGAGGTGCCATGTCACCCCATACCAGAGAGATAATCTAAAGCAAGTCACTTAACTTCTAATTATGTCAATTTCCTCAGCAAACAACAAGGATAATAATAACGACCAACACCTACCTCATGGGCTGGCTGTGAGAACCAAATGAAATATTTTAAATGTAAATATTCAGTGAACCATAAAACATTAAGCAGATATTAGTTACTAGGAGAAGATTTCTTTTGTAGACGTGAGGATATTAGAAATGGATGAACTACATAAAAGTTACACTTTTGCAAGTCCATATAGCAGACTCAAAGACTAATCTTGTCCCACTGAGAATACAACTGGATTCCATGTGATCTTCCATGGCCAGCTTCTCATGAACTCTTCAATTCTTTACATCACTGGTTCTTGGTCCAATTACATCTAATGTTCTTTTTATATTAAGTATTTAAACCACTGCATTTATTATCCTGTAGTGAAATTCAAAAATAATATAACCTACCTCTACACATAATTTGAAAAATCATGTAGCACCATACTTGTAATAATGTGAAGGAGAAATCCAAGGAAAGGGTTTCAATATGTAAATACTCAACACGACTATTCTAGAAGACGGCACATAGTGTAGCATTCTAGAAGAAAGCGTGTAGTCTTCAGGTGCCTGTTCTTTTACATGCAATGGCAGGAAAGCATTGGCTATGAATGTGGACTGATACTGGAACATTTCATTATGATTCAAACAGTGCGGTGGCATTGTGTTAATGATATATGCTCTAAAATGATGAACAACTTTTGGTGAAGTGTCAAACAAACTAAAGTACTATTTTCTGTCAATTTACAGAATTGATGCTTTACTGAAAAATTCATTGAGTTTCAAAACAGTGTAAAAAATATTCTGGTGTTTATACATGACATAGATTTAGGCTCAGATAATTCTAAATAGGTCTTTTACCCAGATACATGTCCAGTGGGACATTTGAAAATTACATGTGAAACAAGGTAATTCTTTGACGTGTGGGGTTGCCCAGTGCATGGCAGGATGCCTGTTGTCCTTGGCTCCATCCACAATGAAATGCCAATTATGATGTTGATAAAAATACCCTGATGAATTCCCAACTCCCTCCGGGTGGAAGCCCTCCTCTTCTCCATTCATATTGAAAACCCCAGCTTTACGAGATTCCTCAGGCTGCAGGTACTCATCCTTCTGCCCGAACTCAGCTTCTCTCCTCAGGCTATCAGGATCTCTCTCCTTCATTCTTTCACCCTCAACCGCCCATAATCCAATGATTCAACATAACTGAGCATATCCTTCTCTCTTTACCTAACTTCTTTACTCTAGCCCAGAAAACTGGGCTCTCTTTAAACCATTTTGCTTCCAAACCAGAGCTCTAGGGTTGTTCCTGGAGGAGTCAGCAAGGCATAGAACTAGTTCTTAGAACTAGAAAGTAACATGGAAATCATTTAGTTCAACCCTTATAGATGATCCAACTGAAGCTTAAATATGCGTAGTGGCTTGCCTGAGGTCCCACAACTAGTGTACGTAGGTTCGGGACAAGAGCTTGAGTCCCTTGCGCTATCTCTATGCCATGCTCTGTCTTTGTCAATTACCCAATAAACCAAGCAACAAACGCCTATTAAGGTCACATATAAGGCACTTTGTTAGGAATGCCCTAAGCTTTCCAAGTTTAATGTATGGTTGGGGAGATAAGAAATGACAACAAAAAACAAGGATTCAGTTTAACAAAGTATATGTCTTATATTCCAGTTTTGCTCAAGACATTGTGCTACATGTTTCAGGAGAAACGAAGAGCAGCAGCAGCTTTGCCTACACTTCGTCTAGAGCACATGGTCTGGTAATGAGATAAGACCTTACTATGATACAATGCAGAATGAACAATATGCCACACAGAGAGATGTGGATGCTTTAAAAGGGGGACAAAAGCCAAGGAAGACTTCATGGTTGCCTTTGAGACAGATCTTGAAGGAAAGGTGGGATTTTTTCATGTGAAATGGCGATGTAAAAGAAGAAAATTCTTGGGTAAACTCACAAACAAAGACTCAGAGGAGAAAAAAGCACAAGGTTTGCTTTAGGAACAAGCAGTTCCATTTGGAGCACACAGGTTTCTCGAGTAGTTAAACTGGGCAAGGTCTCTTGGAGCTAAAGCTGAGGATTTCTTGAAAGTCCAGCCCAAAGCCTGCTTCTAAATCAATGGGCTATGGTGCATTGTGTTTCACTTGTCAGTTTATTTGACTGCCCTTCAAAAACCCTGTATGCTCTCAGTGTCGGGGGCTGCTCAGGTTCATCTATATCCTTACTTCTCCTTTTCCTTTGGTGCCTTTCGCTACACTACTTTTCCCAGCCCCACACAGTTCTGTCAGTGAAATGTGGGTAGAAATGATGTGTGCTTCTTCTAGACCTGGCCTCTCAGCCTTCTCATGTGTTCGTTCATGCGCTCCCTCTTCTGCAAACCAAGTGCAGAGGATTCGGGGGAGGTCTCCAGAGTTCTAGCAGATGACAAAGCCGCTAGATGGCAAGACTGGGCGTCAACAGTCTATGTGAAACTCTTCCCACTGCCTCAAATCTGCACTGAGCTGTCACTCTACCATATGGACCACTGAGATTTTGGAGTTTTACATTATAGCAGTTAGCTAATAACTCTATGTAAACAATACTGTGTCTTATTTTATCTACCTTCTGTAGGGCCTGGTGCAAAGTAGGAACTCGATAAATTTTACAAATGAATGAATTATTGAATAAATTATTGAGTGAATGAATTGAGTCATGAACACAGTTGACTTTAGAAAGCAACAAACAAATAACAGTATAAAGACAGACTATACTGGAATAAAGAGAATCTGGAAGTGAAGAGATTACTTAGGCAGGTGTTATAATAGTCCAAGAAGATGAGGCCCTGAGTCAAATTAGAGGCATCAGAAGTATAAAGAAGGAGACAGAGACGAAAGACATTCTGGAAATAGACTCTAAGGAAAATGGCAACTGATTAGATGCAATGATTACTGTAGAGAGAAATTTAAACACCGACTCCAAAATTTCAAGCCTATGGACAAAGGAGAAGAGTGGCACCATTAACAAAAATACCGAAGTTAGAAAGAAAGACGTTGAGGGAGGGCTGGTGGATGGGATATGATAACAACAGAGATGATAGCTCAACTCAGATGTAACTGAACCCGTGATGTTTACGCCCAGCAGATAACTGGAGATGTGCACCTGAATCTTCAGTGTGTAATGACGGAGCTAGACATGGCTATAGAAGACATGGATATGGGAGTGAAGCAGACCACTTAGAGAGAGAGTATAGAATGGAAAATAAAACCCAATAGGCAGAGCCTAATGAATAGCTTACAATTACAGAGTGGAAAAGAAAGAAGATATCAAATGAGTCTTTTAAAGGGGAGGAACCAGAATTATGCAGATTTCTGGAAGCTAGGGGAGGAGAGATTCTCTACAAGACCCAGTTTACAGAATGGATGAGGAGTGTGACTACTGGATCGGGAAACTTGTGGAATCATGGTCTCAGAGGAACTAAGAAGGGAGGGGGTTAAGAGCATAGGTGGAAAGACTCACTGGGATTAGGAAAAAGTGCAGTCCTCTCTCTCCGTGAGAAGAGCAAAGAAAGAGATGGCGCATGAAATACCAAACAAAGAAAAAGCAGAGGTGCTTAGTGAGAGGCAAGACTTTGAAGGATCCCAGGTCAGAGAGCTTTATCATCTCAGAGGGTGAAAGACAAGGCAATCCCCTGAGAGTGAGAGGAGGAGGAGACGGGGGTGGAGCCGGAGAGGGGAGGGAGGTTGTGGAAGTACCACTCAGAACCTAACAGGAAGCCAACCAGAAATGAAGGACGGCCAAGACCCTGATAAGATTTAAAAGTTGCTTTAATGAAATGAGGAAGTAAGAAAAGTAAAGCAGAGAGGAGGTTATGCTCTCACAAAATGTAAGAGCTCGAGATGTAAGTGGAGGAATTCTCAGTGATGATAATAATAGCAGTTAAAGCTAAAACTGATTGTAGTATTTAAGTGCCAAATAGTATGCTAAGCAGTTTCTATGTATAATCTCATTAAATCTTTACAATACCCCAGTGAGTAGGGCATTATTGTTATTATCCCATTTTACAAATGAATAAATTAAGATGGCTGAGCCATTTGCTCAGAGGCACACAGTGGCAGACCTAGAATTCAAACCTAGTCCCATTAGCTCCAGAGAACTTAAAGCCAACTGCCCAAGATGATCTTGACTGTCCCCCAGGTAAGCAGCTCCGTGGAGGCAAGACAGAACTCCCTGAGGCTCTGGAACTTGAACTGTGCCTGAGTACGGAGCTGGGAGGATGATCAATTTTTATGTTGGAGTCCCCTGGACTTTAGCAAGGAAACAAAGACTGTGAGCCAGATGCTGGGGTCATTAAGGAAAGCAATGATCTTAATTGCTTGCATTAAGGAAAGCAAGGTATATGAATTTCAACTTTGCACGGTTGTTGGATAAAGGTCACAAAACGATGGTTGGGAGAAGTGGTGGAGAGAACGGCTGTGCCAACACCACCTTCTGTCCAGTTAAGGAAAAGGAATAAGAGAAGGACATGTTGGAGATGATTACAAGAGAAACATGTCTTCAGAGAAAAGGCACAGGTTGCCTAATGCTAGGAGGTGGGATGATGTACAAAAACTTATTTGGACAGATCTGTGAGTTTTTTTTAAATATAAAGAGTCCCAAGGGATAGAGTGCAGAGTTACAAATTAGACAGATATAAGACAAGAATTTAGGACTCTGGATAGGAATGAAAATAAAGGCTAAGGTGGAGAGAGGATGAAATTTGGGATTTAAGACTATAACTTTAATGGCCAGGGTTTGAGAAGAAGAGGTGGAGAGAGACCTGCGAGCAGTAGTGGAAGGGGAATGGCGACTGGGCACACATCAATTAATGTAGCAACGGTTGGTTCCACATGACCACCACTAGGGGGAGCTCCAGCCTACTTCTCACCTAATCGTGCAGAGGTTAGGAGCACAGATTCAAATTCTCAATCTACCCACCAGCTGTATGACTTGGATAAGCCACTTATCCTTTCTGTTAAATGAAGATGATGAATGGAGACTATGGTAGTCATTCACAGAACAGTGGTGAGAATTAAATGAGATACTACATGTAACATACTTTTACATAGTAAGCCCTGAAGATACACGGTCAGCACAGTCCTGAGGAGAGGGAATTCCGCTGGGCATCAGAAATAAGACCCTGAGTACTACTGAGCAATGTTGCCAAGGGCCTTGGTGTTCAACATGGCAAGGGAAACTGTTAGCAGTGGTTGACTCTACCTTCTAATTCTTTAGGAATTATCTTTCTCTCCAGCAAGACCATGTGGCTCATGTGGTGCAAACAGGGTGAAGCTGCCTCAAGTTTAAGAAGAACTCACTGGCGGAAAGGCCAGGATCAGGAGTTCTGAGCCTTTCTAGACCTTCAGATGAAAGCTTCTCTTTCCTTTGAGGCCTGGGTCACCCTTCCTTGCCTCTTCTACACAGTCGAGTGGTGAGATGTGGGGGTTGGGGGGCGGGGCTCAGGGAAGGGCCAAGGAGGCTCACGGCCTGCCTCCGGCCTGGCCAGGGAGGGCCCGCGGCTCAGGCAAGGTCCAGCTCGACAGTCCTAGACCACAGCAGGCGTGCACACCTGGAGAGCTTCAGGCTATGAAGACGGTCTGATTATACCAAAGTGATGAGAAAAAGAGCCTTTTCCACTCTTTGTTTCCATTTCTAGAGCCAATCTCTCAGCACATTTTTCTCTCAGCTTTTGAGGGGGCTGCCTCCACATGCATTGATTTGGAATAAGAATAAGGTCTGCCAGGCACGCCCAAAAGCCTGGAGAAGCAGCAGGGAACTTCCTTGAAGTAACTGCTTACAGCAACAGTACCTTCGAGAGGGTCCTGGGCCCCCTCATTATCATTTTATTACATTTCTCTCCTCTGCACCCTGAGGACTTTCTCTGGGATAAACATAAGACCAGTCACTTTAGAAATAAAATGTGTTTTTCATTAAAACTCTATTCTGGCCCCTCCAGTCCCAACAAAGCATTTCCCTCTTGATCTAATTGGGTTTCAAGTTATCAATGATACTGTTTCTCTTCAAGGAAGTAGGACGCCCCGTGTCCTTCTAGAAGCCCTCCTACCACCAGTATGAAATGAAACTTCCCTTTGGGAAGGTGTGAGGAAAATATAAGAGGGAGGGCTGTTCAGGACTTAGAGAGGAAGCCTCTCATTATCCTTGTAGGACTCTTCATTCACATTCCTTCCTCTTACCCTCATCCAAACATTTCCCCTGCCCCCCAGGTACTCTCCCCAGTGCTGTCAGGCAAGAGAAATACACACCCAGGACTATAAAAAACATGGCCTATTAGCCTGCCCAAATTGGAGGGATCTAGAATTTGTTCCAAGAGCAAACTTACTGGAGTTCTCCACAGAGAAAATCCAAGTGGATACATCCCAGAGCAGGCCAGTCTCCATCGGCACTCCTGTTCAGAACAGCAAGCAGAGAGCCACGGTTGACACAAGCACCTGCACAACAAAATCCCTGCCTGTCCTCACAGCGGTCCTCGACGCTGGCTGCTCAGTACAATGGCAGAGTCAGGATTTCAAACCAAGTTGTTTTTTACCAAAACTCAAGTTCTCTTACTCAGGCCAACCGCTCCGCCCCTGGGACAACTAGCCACATCAGAGCTTTCTCCTCCAAAAGGAAAGGCCCTAAAATGTTCTCTGTTGATCACAGTGTTTCTTCACCAGCCAATCTCCTTACTCAGCGCATTCTGAGCCCTTAACTACTACCACCTTCCAGGTCAGTACCTCAAAGGATTTACAGGGTTTCACTGCAGAAAGCTTACTTTGCAGTGGCCAGGGAACAGAGGGAAGTGTCATCCTCTACTTTGTTAACAGGTGTTTCTGACTAGCCAGCAAAACTTGTGGTTGTGGGTAGGGCCGTTCTGATTAAAAACATTGTATGAACCTTAAGAGAATATCCCTTAAAGGAATACAAAGAAAGGATCCAGCTTGTTCCGTGGGAGGAGAGCTCGGCCAGCTTTGAGATACGAGCTTCCAGGAGAAAGGCCACAGGTCTGGGGTTCCCACTGGGTCCTGCTTCCTGAAGCACATATCTTTAGTACACTGGGGAAAACACACCTGAGCTTCACTGGGCTGCCATTGGCTTGATTTAAAGAAAAATGTGTCCAAGCATAAGCAGATTTCCTTCTCTCTCTCTCTGTGAAAATGATTGAGGAAGAAGGAAATGAGAACTATTTCTAAACATGACAAATGTTTACATTTTAATTATTTTCAATTACATCCTTGCACACCATCAAAAAAGGTGCAAGAAGATATTTAAGAGGTAAATTTGGTGTAAATTGATCCTAGTCTAGAATACGAATAACTCACATCACGATGAGCTTAGACCACTGACTAACAGGCATGGGTTTTGCCCAACATCTTCCATGTTGTCATAATCACCTTCTTAACTTAAATGTTCTTATATCCACCCAAAGTCCCTACTCTCCTTTTACTTTGTTACCTTTCCTGGTCTAATAAGTTGTTCAAACAGTGAATCCTGGGCTAGTAAATCTGCCAGTGGTCAGAAAACAGGGTGGACCCCCTTTCTGTGTATTTGGGACCTGGGCCCCAAGCTGGCCAGAGCTTCTGCTTCGGACACACAGAAGTCTGCCCCACATCCAGAATCTCGTGAATTATGCATAATATTTTTCTACTTTAATGTCAAAATTATCATCCATATTACTGTTTTCCAGTCCTGTTTTGGTGCTGGTGATTTCATTCTAATGGACTGATATGGCCACAAACATGATATAAATAGATAAATGCACTTTGTTACTTTCCTCAGTCCAGCAAAAGACAGGACACCAGCAAGAACAAATTTTTGATGGAGAGACACTGCAGCCACTTAGGCCCCAAGCCAGGGTCTTTCTAAAAGCAGGAATCTGAACCTAAATACCAAGTTTGGGATGGCCTTTTGCTAATGGCCTGATTACTTGCCTCCCTTTGTCAATGAAAGACTTCAGTCTCGAGGGTCAGCCTGTGGTGAAGCTGGACGTAGCTTTTCTGTTGACCGAGATATCTCAGAACCCCTGAGGTCATCCAGAAAGACATGATGGGGCCACTTTACATTGGGGAGCCACCTGTAAATCCAGCACCCCATTTCAGGGGACAAGGTAATAGGCAATGAGCAACTGCTTTCCTTCTCCAACAGCTTTCTGCCTCCTTTACTTGATTGCTGCTACCGCAGACTGCTCCTTAATGCTCTAAAACAGAAGACTCTGCCTCCTGCTGTGAGACGTGAAGATGCCAAGAGCCCACTGCCATCTCCAACCCAATGGGGTGCACAGGGCGCTGTCTGGATCGTGTGTGCCACTGGCCAAACGTGGAGCCATTTCTTGGTGCCTTAGCTATAGGGATGGGGCTAAGGTGGGTCAGAACTATAGGAGGTTTGGGGCTGATTTCTGACTATAATGCCAGTTGCCCAGGGGACAGGAGAATCACACACAGATGATCTGATCTGATTTTTAAGAAGTGGCTGATTAGTTCACTTGTTTTAACAACCCAATCTGATTGACTAGGTGGCAATGCATCGATTTTATGGCACTGCCTGAATCAATTTGAATAAAACCATTTAGTGCCACATAGAAACACAGCTGAATTCAGGCAAATAGGATGAAATCTTTCCTCTAAGCTCTTGAGTAATAGAAAATAAAACTACTTAGATGAGGCCTCTACTGAGAAGATTATGTCTATCAGCCTAAACCGACTCTGGTTTCAATTCTTTCCTAACTCCCTAACTCCCTAACTCCCTAAACAGAATTCTACCTCTTTCCTAGTTTCATTCAGCAGGATCCCCTTTTTTACATACATTGAGCTCCCAAACAGGATATTTGTGATTGCAATAGATAAAGACAGAGCACCCCAGGCATGTGCATAAACTATCAAAAAGTTTCTTTCCAGGCCGTGATGAAATCCCTGACCTGTGACCCAGGGTCAAAGACAGATTGATTATTTCCTGAAATAAAATTGATCCAATAGGATTATGCTAAATGTGGATTCTAAGAGATTCTTGGCCAGCAGCATTTGACTAACAACTACTTTCTAGCTTTATTCACAGTCTACTCCTTTGTCGTTAAACAAAAGAGAGATCCAAGGGGAGGTTTAAGACTATCTGGGGCTTTTCCCTTGACCATCCCCTGAGCTAATGTCCAGTTCTATACTCCACTACTCCTCAGCTCTCTTTGACGTCACTCAAACCCAAAGGCCAGTTGATGATAATCTTCATATGATTTGGGTTAGCAGGATATTTCTAATGACCATTCTAATTGCTGGCTGTGTCCTCCCTGCATCTCGGTTTTCTCATCTGTAAAGTGAGATGGTTGAGCTGAGTCATCTCTAAGATGGCTTCCAGCACTTGCATTGTATGATTTTAATAGTATCTTACGCTGGTATTTGCATAGCACATTAACGTCTTGTAAAGCAATTTTCTATCTATAATCTGTGCTGCTCCTTCTCTGTTGTTCCAGGAAAACATACCTTTCAGTTTCTTCAGAAGCGTTGCCCTGTTAGATGAGATATCCAGAGTCCATCAGCCTTATATGTTAATATGTTAATATGACTGCCGTCGTGCTGACCATTGAGCTCTCAGCCGGTTCTAGCTTCCTTGTGCATGATAATGCCCTGCTTGTGTGAGAGTTAACACCACCTGTCAGCATTCTCGATGTGGAAAAGTGGCATGAGGCCATGAGCTTTAACCATCTTGTGTTGAAAGACAGAACTTTTCTTCCCTATAGTTCAGTTTTTATCAACGCCTTAAAACGCAGCCAAGGCACTAAAGAGGGGGGAAAAAAAACCTTGGAAGGTTTTTGTACTTTTTCTAAAAAAAATTCTCTTTCATTTTCACCATTACCAAAATCGCCTCCAAACACACAGACCCTACAGTATCCCTATTAAATTATATAGAGCAAGTCCAGCCCTTGACTGTCAGCGGGGCCCATCAGTCCTAATTTATCGCCCCAGGAAACACAGTACAATTATGGTAATAAATAATAATAGGATTCAGTACATGACAACATGAATGATGGAGCCTCTCAGAATTCATTTACATTGCTTTGTGTTGCAATCATCATGCCTCTAATGTAATGCCAAGCAAATGAGCCCCTTTGAATATTGTGCAATCTATTGCAAGTCAACTGGCACAAAATTCACTCAATAAATCATGTTCAAACACATGCCTGTAATGACAGGTAAATCAACAATGAAGTAATTGCATTTAATGTATTGAAATACTGGACAAAAAACAGTGACCTCAAAGTGACTTTTTGTTAAAGGTATGATATAGTTGCAACAGGGAGTGAGGTCCTTCCTGAGAGGCACTTCTTGCTTAGATACACATGCCAGAACTGATGATGCTGTTCCCCACACAGACCTTGATTTACCACCTTCTCTCTG
Source organism: Equus quagga (assembly GCF_021613505.1). Taxonomy (NCBI): domain Eukaryota; kingdom Metazoa; phylum Chordata; class Mammalia; order Perissodactyla; family Equidae; genus Equus; species Equus quagga. Next base: position 7,011,172 of record NC_060288.1, on the reverse strand, counting down.
CAGTAATCACAGGACCAGGCTGCCAGAGGCTTCAAGGAGGTGTTCGCGAGGCTGAACACAACAGTCACAGGTGATGGTGGAAAACGGCCTCTAGCCCAGCAACCACTCTTCTGCCTGAGCTGTCACCAAGCTCTGATTTTTGTGGCTAACTCAAAAGGCAGCCAGATGGGGAGGAAAGAGCACTAGGTCGGGAGTCAGGAGGTCTGTATTCCTGTCCCAGCTCCAGGATTAAATAAATCACTGTATGACTCGAGCCAACTCACTTTGCCTCTCAGTCCTTTGTCTGTACAATGAAGTAGTTGGACTGTCATCTCTAAAATTCATGGCAATTCTAATATTCTATGCAGCTCTGATTCTAATTAGAGGTCTTCGCATTGAAGCAGGCAGAAAAAAGGTCCCCCCCTGCTCTTGAGTGTTGAAGGCACTGGTTTGAACCAGCATGCATCTCTTCATCATTTCTGTTGGTTAGGCCAAGTGTATGTGCTTCTAATTTCTGTGAAACTTGGGCCTGCCCCTTTCTGGGCAAGCAGACAAGTCTGAAAATAGGGCCCCAGGGGCCATGTGGATGGATAACAGACAACATTGAAATGACAACTTTCCCCACATTCCCCATTGCATCCACCCCAGCTCCCCTCTTCCCAGGGACAACGTCAAGAAGAGATGAAGCAGAGCCTCTGCTAAGCCAAAGGCCACTTAAGGAACTTTCCTGCTCTCATGAAAAACTCATTCTTGGCTGAACGGCTCCACAGCCCTCCCCCACTAACAAACATTCCTCTTTATCCCTAACTCTCAGTCCCTGACTATTGTCAGAGGAGATCTCACAGACTCCATAATCTTGGAGATGAGGAGAAGTGGCAAAGGATGGAGGAAGTCGCACTAAATTTGGAGTAAGAAGATCTGGTGTCAAGGCCTGGCTCTATAGTTTATTTGACATGTGACTTTGTGCAAGTCCCTAACTCTCTACACCTCATTACTTCATCAATAATAATACTTGTTGTGCCCACAATGACGTTGTCATGAGGACAGTGTGACGTATATGTGAAAAGGTCTTGTTAGTTGTAAAGCATGATACCAAAAGTTCATTTTTAGACTAATTGGGGTAAAAGAAACTCTGAGACCAGTGTACTGTGTTCTGCACTCAGACAGCGCTTCTTACATAAAAAAAATCATCATGTTTACTTATCTGTGTGTTGTTACTGTCTGGCTCTCCTCATAAGGGTGTAGGCTAAAGCGGAGTTTTGAAGATATTATTATTATTCATATATTAGCAGCACCTAGAACAATTTTATCAGTATTTTATCGAATGAACGAAGGAAGGAAGGATACATTTTATTTCCTTTAGGAGATTATAATATAATACTGATCTTGAAGATATTTTTAGAAAAAAAAATTTGATGCTGCCCTACCCCAATCCTATCATCACAGCCTCCTCCCTCATTCTCTTTTGCTGCTGAAATGTGGCAGTTCAGTGAGAGATGGCTTTCTCAGCGATGGCCCCTACTGGAAGGATAGCAATCGGAAAGACTTTTAAGCCCATGGAGATGCCTTCTGAGGCCAAAGCTGGGCTACAGTTTCCCAGGCAACCACAATCCAGAAAGAGATGGCCCATTTCAAAGCAGGAAGGGATCTGGGAAGCTGGAAAATTCCCAAGCATTTCCATATTGAGAGGTGTGGAGAGTCAAGGTAAATATAACCATCACCAGCCCTGAGTGAAAATTAGCAGGTTTCCATTCTTAGTGTCTCACATCGCCCATAGGCCCTGTCTACCTTCTCTTGGATGCCTCTCTGTCACAGAATCATGAAAGCTTACTCAGATTTTGCCTGCTTTCAACTTGTTAGGCAGACCCGTACTCTCTTGATAGCTCCCATATGACATACCCTGATTAGCAAGACAGCCCCAGGCAGAACAAAAGACCCAGTAACCAAGGCTAGTGGGTGGGCAGGCAAAACTGGGGTCTGTGGAAGGGAAGAGAAAGCAATAGAGAAACTTGAATTTTAGAGAATTGTTGCCAGTTGTGGGATGTTAGAAGTGCTCACAAAATATGGGAGCATCAGGAATGAAGGGACCCAGCTTCTCCATCTGCCCCAATGATTAATGGGCTGGAAGTTTGGGTCCCTGCTGGTAAACACCTACTGTATCCATCTTGGGGTTTGTCAACACAGGGCTGGATTCAGATTGTTCCTGGAAGCAGGACAGGTGTTTGGCAGGAAATGGGGAGCAGCAGCTCAAAAACCATACCCCCACCCCTGGGATTCAAAGGTCCCTTCATAAAAAAAGCCAGCAGGAAGCTGAGTCAGGGTTAAGGAGAGGGAGATGGCACCATATGTCACAAAGTAACCTCAGACTGAAGGAACAGTTTTCTCAGAAGTCCCTTTCACTGAACACATTGTTTAATATCTTTATGGGAGGCAATGGATTTTAGTCTGACTAGTTAGGATTATGGTTTATAAAAATCCCCAAACCCTCACTATTCAAAATATCACCCCGTCTCCTCAGTTCAGCTTCCCCAAAGTCTGTTTTCTTTTCCCCTATTTCCACTCCCAGCCCTTGCCCCAGCCCTCTTCCACCCCGTCATCCCATTCCTCTCAGGAGCTCAGGACAGGAAATAAACTCCTGCCTCTTGTCATTTTATTAGGCAGTTCCCAAGAGCCAATGAGCGAGCAGCAGCCCTGGCTGTGAAATGGCTCCATCAGCTTGATGAATGACTGGGGCTCAGCAACCATCAGCTCTCCCGCTGACTCCCCAAAGTGCACACACAGCCCAGCTGGAAAAGAAAAAGCAAGAAAGGGACACCAGAGAGCCCTGGACAAACACAAGGGCCAAGGACAAAGCGAGAGGAGCAAAGCCAGCCTTCCCGGAGAATTTACACCCAGCCCTGACAGGAGGGCCACCACCCACTTCCCTCATCAGAGGAATCCTTTCAGAGAATGAGCAAGCTGAAGGGGAAAAGTCTGAATCCAGAACTTCCCACAGTGCTAGAAAAAAATGGCAGGATCACAAGAGGACTCCTCTTCTTGAAGAACACCTACCTCAAGCACGCAGTTGGGAAGGAAACTACTCTAACTCCTCCCTGCGTTGTTACCTCACCACCACTGGCACTTGGTGAGGAGAAATCATGACCCATGATGGCCTAGGAGCCCTAAGGCTTCAGGCAAGTAGGGAAGGAATCTTAGTAGCTGAGTGAGATGCCTATAAGCTTTAAGACAGTTTTCCATAGCCAGGGGCATTCACTTGTTCTGTTTTCTGTAACACCTCTTTCAACCCTACTTGCTACCAATCATACCTCTGCTGAAATGGACTGAGACTCTATTTTCTACTTGTCAGTCACCTTCCAGAATTCCAGCCCAAGTACTGACAGCAGACTGTGCATGTAGATAAGGGATTAAGAAGGGAGTGAACTGGAGCACGGGAGTGAAATGGCACTCTAACATGGATTTTGATCCAGAATTCAAAGTGCCTTTGTTTTCCCTGAAGTATAAACACTTAGGGGATTACCTTTTTTCTAATTATTTTTTTAAATTTTCATCTGAAACTTTGAACTTTGGAATTCTGGGCTGTCAATGATGAAGCAGTCTCATCTTTGAGATAGTTTCTACTTAGAACCTTTTTAAAAACAGAAATCCCTGAGTATTGAGAGCTTGAGATCAGCCTCCTGAGTGATGGGCGAATCTCTCTCCTCGCATTTTTCCGGAATCAGCCACAAAACAAGCACCATCTAAACTCAGGAATAGTAAAGGAGCCAAAGAGACCATATGGATCACTGAGTCCACACCGTCATTTTACACACGATGCGACTACGGTCTAGAGAGATTAACAGTTGATGTGGGGAGGTAGGAATAGATGTGGCAGAACTGACGGATCGAGGGCTCACGTCCCTAGACTAGGGTTCTTTCCAAAATAGAACATTTGTCCTGGCAGTTGACAATTGAAAAGCTGTAGGCCAAGATGAGTGAAAGCAAGCAACTTGCTAACTTAACTAACCAAAAAAGGGCTGAGCTGAATGCTGGGAAATGTTTCCTAAAGCCTGTTCTACAGAAGTAGTAAATTTTGAAATGCTGCACCAAGAAGGGTGAGCATACTATAAGAGAAATCTTTCTGTAAACAAACTTGCTTAATTTAGCTTAACCCAATATTCTCTAAATTTCTTTAATTAAAGCTCTCTCTCTTTCTGACTCTCCTATTGCATAAAATTTATTAACATAATACAAAACTTATTACAGAGAACACACTTTGAGACATGCTGGTAAAGGAAAGAGGATCACACTCTGGGTGTGGGATTTAATTATGCTCCTAATCAGTTTTGAACCTTGGCAGCTCATGTAACCCTTCTGGGCCTCAGTTTCCTAATCTCCTAAATGGTGGTGTAAGGAGTGTGATGATGGACAAGATAAACCCCAAAATCGTTCCAGTTCAAAATGTCTGTGGTTACCTGAAGCTGTTCAGCCTTCCCAGCAAGGCTGGAGACAATGCCAATCAGAAAGCTAGAGGGCTGGCCCCATTCAGACAGCTTCAGAAGGAGACTTGAACTTGATAGTCTTCTGTCCCAGGAGGAGGTAAGGAAAGGAAGAACGTAGAACACCAGATTCTCTAGTAAATGAAAACGCCAACGGCCTCAGGAGGTGCTGTTGTGAGCAGCAGCCATTGCCAAGGTAAAGCCATTCTCTTGCTGAACTACACTTAACTAAAAAAGCCTTCCATTTATTAAAATGAACTTTCCATGATGAAGTCAACAAAACATGTAACTCTCTTATTAAACACTCTCCCTTTTCCCTTCCTTCCCAATGCTGAAATAACCCACAGATGCACCCCACAGGGGAGATGTCACCCGGTTTCATAGGAAGCTCAAAAAGAGCTTCTCCTTTCAAATCACACGACTCTTTGAAGCTTTTCATTTTGTTTTATCAATAATTATTAACCTTTCCTTTCCTTTTTTTTTTTTCCCCCCCCCCAGGGCTCACTCTGCTGCGGGCCAACAGCCTGGCTAAGTGTCTGGGTCATCCACCAGCAAGTGTTCTGTGTTCTTTTTAAAAACATGCTCACATGTTCTGGCTCTTATTTCCTGAATGGTCCCAACACCTGGAGTGATCAGAGTCCAAAAATGTCAGGCCAGGAAATTGAGTTCTTCTCGAGTCCTGGCTGGGTCATTTAGATATTGGAGGATGAATGTGCTTTGCAACTAACTCTCTACAAGTCCAGGGCCCTGCCAAGGAATTCAGGAGACACTGGAGCTGGCAAGGAAGGAGGGGAGAAGCCTCGGATCCATTGGACAAGGAGTCGGACAGCGTGTGATTCACCGCAAATCTTTCCTCATCTCCTACCAAGCAAAAGAAAACTAAAAATCACTCTCCCTCCTACACACACACAAAAGGAAAATTTTTTAAAGAGAGAGAGAGAGTAAAAAACAAATCTGGAAGTATTTTTGAAGGCAAAAGGCTGTTTATTGCTGCCAAAGTGCTGATTTTTTTTTTTCCTGCCTCTGGCAATTCTGTGAGAATTGGAGACTTCAGCAGAGAAGAAATCCATTCACTTGTCATCACATAAAACCTCTGCGTTCCACAGAGGAAATGGCAAAATTTCCCCCTTAACTGGATTTGTGAATTCTTACTGGGGGTTTCGAGAAGGGGTGGAGTAGAGAAGGTCAAGCTGCCCTCCATCCTGACATGGGTGACTCACTCCGTGCGGGATGGGAGGGAACGGTCAGTGCTCCAAAGAGGTCTTATGTCAGCAGGAGACAAAGGTGGACAGGAAAGAGTCAGGATGGGACAACCACAAGTCTCCGGCCCAGGCCAAGATGGAAAGACTCCACGCCGCATCACCGCGGAGGGTTCCATCGAAACTTGTTTTAAATTACTAGAACAGCGGGGATTTTTTCTTCCCCCTGGAGCATATCCCATGGCCTTTTTAATAATGACTGTTTGGAACAATTTTGCTTGTTATTGAGTTTAGCACATTCTACAGTCACTGCGCTCAGCACAGTATTCATTTCCCCCTCTCCACCTTTCCAGCAAGAGATTTTTTACTGCTCATCTACTACCTGTCCTATTGGCTTTATCCCCGACTGCAGAGACAGTGAAAATGGCGGAGGGGAACTAAAGACCGTCCAGTCCAACCACAGCTTCTTATCAGGTCAGATAGCCATTCTGGCCCTGTATGTGACTTCACCTCTTTCTCAAATTCTCTTTGCTGCACTCTTATCTTCCGTTTTTATGTTAGAGTGTGGCAACTGCAATATCCCTAAGAATCCTGGTATCAAATTCGCCTGAATTTCAAAGTGCTGAGGTCAAGATCCAGAAAACTTGAAACCAGAGGAAATTAGGTTGCTGGGATGCTGGGATTGTTTATTATACTCTCAGCCTTAATTAGGTGTAAGTAACATCTTGTCAGTGTTCTGCCACATATGCTAAAGCTGTTGGGGCAATTTTACTGAGTCTGACAGCTTAAATCAGAAACAAGAGAGTCGACATGTCAATGATGGGGCTGGACATGATGGATATATTAAGAGGAGTCTGGAAAACTCTGGACTTCATTATATCGACTCCACTTCTCAAAAGTTTCTGTCAAAAGAATCTCAGCCTCCTTGGAAAAGCTCCTCTGGGATCTGATTACACCCAATTACAGAGCCTCCCACAGCCCCCTGGTCACAGGAGGGTTTCTGCAATGGATTCATTGGAAGAGTGATGGAGGGAAGAGGAGAACAGGGAAATTGCTGATTTTGGTCTAATTTCTACAAATAGATCTATTGAGATTTAAAAGGTGCAATAACTTGACATTTTGGGTAAGTTAAAAACTGCTTAAAAATTGGTTTGCAGGTTGTTTCTCTTTCCATCTTGGCCCCAAGCTATTTTCAAAATGAAAAGAATGGGATCACGTCCTGAAAACTGAGGTGGAGTTGAAGGCAATGATAAAATTTTAAGGATGACACAGAGGAAAGTGATAATCTTTTGAAAGTGTTAGAGGCACACTTAACTGAGGATTTCAAGTTTCTCAGAGGGAAAAAATGAGGACAAGGGAAAAAGAACTTTTGCTCAGGAGATTGGCACATTATCAAGTTGGCCTGAACATGAGTCTTTCTTGCCCAGTCCCAAAGGGGCCGCCCTCTGGAGGCATCTACAGCCAAGACCCCAAGTACTCACACAGCCCGAACTGCCACTGGCATGTCATTTTAAGTGGAGGAGAATGTTTGCTCCTTAGGCCAAGGAAAGAGGGGGTATAGCAATGAGGGGCATACCTGGCCCTGATGATACGGCGCCACGTTCCTGGATAATTAATTATCTGGTGGCTAAACAAGAAGGCTGAGCTCCAGCTCACAGCCAGTCTGCACTACATAGAGCTCAAACCTAAAAATACACACAGCCTCAAGAGTGCCCTTACTAAAGAATACCTCCTTCCTCCCCCTTTCCTTTTAGGAGGAAGAGTTGTCAATCAACGGTGCGTGCTTACACTGATGAACTACAAGATTCAGACTTGCTGTAAAGACTTGTGTCTACACACTAGAGTGAGTGGAAGCCTCTCTAGGTGGGAGAATCTCTGTGGATTGCAACACATGAGAACTTCCAGCTTGCCAATGGGCCTTTCTTTCTAGCCATTTTGGCTGATGGTCCATATACACTTTTTGTGATATTAGGCAGAGGTGCTGTGGCCTGCCAATGTTGACATTGCTTCAGAAGTTTAAACAGATGTTGCCAGAGTTTTGAAGCAAAGAATAAACTTCAGTGTAATGGCTTGGAAACAACAGTGGGAGGGAAAAGCACTTAGACATTGCTTAGTAAGGAAAGGGCCATGTCTTTAGTTTTTTTGTTTGTTTGGGGTTTTTTTGCAAGAAAAAAAGCATCCATTATTCAGTTGAAAAGCAATGGGTCATTTTTCTTTTTATTTTCGCAGTGTGTTCATGCTAATTGTTTTCCCTTCTGTCTCATACTGAAATGGATTAAAGACTTCTTTCCCAGATCAATTTGGAGGCGATGAATCATGAGTGCTGGTGACTAAGCTGCTCTTCTATCAATCCAGCAGGTGTGTAACAGTCTTTCTCTACAGGGCCTTCCCTCCTGAGCCTCTTATAATCCCAGTGAAAGAAGTCAGAGACACATGAGGACTCAGAGGGCCTCAGTCCTGAACCCCGGTTCCCAGTTCTCCTTTTAAAAAAACGTGAAGATCCCATGACCACTTTGGCCCACATTTCAGGTCTCTGCTGTGAGTGCTGCAGACCACACTTCTGCCTGTTAAAATCCCCTAATACTTGTCTGGTATGTCCTCCATCACTTTGGCAAAGCATAATAATTTTACTGAAAACCACATTATTTTTTTGTTGTCTAACTCAAGAAATATCCATCGAGCTCATAATCCATGTCATGGCTCATGCTAGATTCTGGGGAATATGGAAACTAATATAATAGCACCAATAACATTGATGGAGGGTTTACTTTGTCCTCAGGACTGTTTTAAGTGCCTTAAATAAAATAACTTACCAAAAATATCCTTAGATCAAGAGGTAAGTGTTATTGTGATCATCTCCATTTAGTAGATGAGGAAAGTGAAGCATAGAGAGGTTAAGTAACATGCTTGAGGTCACACAACTAGAAAGTGGAGGGAAGGGGTTATACCCAGACTGCAGGGCTCCAGAAGCTCTGCTCTTAGCCACAACACTACACTACCCTGCCTGCCAGCAGCAAAACACAGTCCCTGGCCTAGGGGAAGTCACAGTCTGTTGGTGAAATGTTATCTAGTCATATAATTGAGTGGCCATACAAACATGAATGAATCATGCTATAAAATATCAAAGCATAAAACTTCTTTGGACACTTGTTGAAGCCTCATCTCAACCAAATCAGGTCTGTGTTGGTAAATCTGTGAAACACTAAACTCGTGCAATCCCCACAGCTTCCTTCCCAGGACAGCTGCCGTCAGCGGTTCCCCGCTGGGAGGTACCAGAGTCGGGGTTATGTGAACTGCCATCCTGGCCACAAACAACAAGACTAGGAAGGACACCTGTATTCATTTTCTAGGGCAGCCATAACAAAGTCCCACAAATGGGTGACTTAAAACGAGAGAACTTTATTGTCTTACAGTTACGGAGACTAAAGGTCCAGAATCAAGGTGTCAGCAGGGCCGTGCTCCCTGGGAAAACTGTAGGAGAAGGATCTTTTCTTGCCTCTCGCAGCTTCTGGTGGTTCCAGATGTCCTTGGCTGTGGACACGTACTTCTCATCTCTGTCTCTGTTCTCACAGGCACTCCCCTTTGTCTCTTCCCACCATCTTCCCTCTATGGATGTCTCTGTGTCCAAATTTAGTCATATTGCATTAAGACCCACCCTAACAACCTCATTTTAACTTGATTACCTCTGTAAAGACCCTATTTCCAAATAAGGTCACCTCCTAAAGTACTGGAGTTTGGGACTTGAACATGTCCTTTGGGCAGAACACTACTCAACCCGTAACAACACGCACGGCCCAAGAGGTGGTCTGATTCAAGACGTCTGTCCAGTAAGAGTGCACCATACTGGATGGTAACTAATTGACACAATTAGATTCTGTCTTGGGAGTTCGGGATTCTAGCCAGACAGAGGGTAATAGACCAGTCAGAGAGTGTGGCAGAGTCACTGCAGTAGGGACTGTGACCCCTGCTTTTGACAGCCTCAGAGGATGAACCTATGGCCAACATGTTTCTGGATCTTGAAAGGGAAAGTCAAGTGCAGGGTCTCCACTGGCCCAGGCAGCTCCTAAGGCCTCTTCTTGGCCATACTTGCTAATTTTTACTAACTGTGTCAATTAAACCAATTAACTGGCCAACTATTTTTTTTTGTCTCTCTATGCAAGCTGATCAGACTCTTGCTTAACCAATACTGACTTTTTTCATCTTATCAAAACAACATTTAAAATTCACATGCTATTGAAAACCATCCCAAGTTCATCTTATTTAGCTTTGGTCTCTAATCATTCCAGCAACTCCTTATCACAAGTGTGAATATATTTTTCATATGTATGTGTATACGGTACATGATTTATAATACACACAAAAAGGTGTAAGTATATATATATGCATACGTATATATGCATGTATATATATCTTCTACCTCATTCCAAATAGGATTTGTGGAGATTGAATTTATGGATATAGGTCTGTGCAAATGTAATTACAAATTTTTGGTATGTTCCTTTGGCATCCTGAATAATAATGATGGTAATAATAACTTTTATTCAATGTTTAAGATGTGTCAGACACTTTGCTATGGACTTTACACACATATCTAATTTAGTCTTTGCAACGATCTGGAGATGAAGGAATTATTATGCCCCTTTTACAGATGAATGAATAAACTGAGGCTCGGAGAGTTCGAGTAACTTGTCCAACGTGACATAGCTGGTATGTGGAAGATGTGAGATTTGAACCCGTGTAGTCTACTGTAGAACTAATGCTCTTCACCACTTTATACTCACTGTGCCTTAACCAACGCGGTCTCAGGAACCTGGAGCTGAAGATGACACTGGGGATTATTCGATCCAGCAGCTTCAGTTTATTCATGAGAAGGCTGAGTCACCGAGGGGTGAATTGTGGGGTTCAGCGGCTCCGTTGTTGGCAAAGCTGGAAATGGCATCCCAATCCTCTGGTCCAGAGCCGGTGCTTCTCTACGTCAACGCCAGCTCTTCTGGACTGTGTCTAGATGAAATTTCTTCAAGTGTTCCCCATGTGGATGACTTCCCCCCTCTGTTTCCTGCCTCGAAACCAGGGTTTTTCCTATGTTTAGATTATGCTGGTCATTTCAATTAAAATCAGAAAGAGAGGGAGCTAGACACCTGTGCAAGGGTCACCATCTTTCCAGAAAGGTTGACCAAGCTTTTTTAAAGAGTTGAAACAAAAATTATTACAGTTCATAAAGGATCCACCAGGAGCTCGCCTGAAAACCTAACTAATCAGAGCATGCGTGACCCAAGTATGCAGGCTAATGGAGGCTCCCTGGGCATTCTTTGAATTGCCATCACCCAGTTCAAGTGCAGCATTCAGCTTCAAATGGGTGCTCAGTTGATATTTTTGACTGACAAAAGCAATTAAAAACACAATATAAGTTCCCTGCAAACCTTGTTATTATTGTGAAGGTGTTTCGTACATGTAAGGCAGTTTTCACAATCTTTTTGATTAGTCATTCACGTAACTATTTGAATAAACATTTCAAATCAAGTCAAAATAATCACAGAAGATAATAGCACTTATGGTGTTGCTTAGAGAAATTGTGATCACAGTGTGTCTTTCTTTTTTTTCTTTGAACTGAGTAAATAAATGTGGCCCTCTTGCCTACTTTGTGCTTTCAAAAGGCAAAATAACATGATGGTTTCTCTCTTAGTAATGATGCTCTCTAGGTGGCTATAATAGAAGGGTTGAGTGCAAATCCTTTAACTTATGTGGCTTCAAGAAGAGAAGGTCAAATTTCTGCAACAATAGAGATGAAAAGCAACAATTTCCAAGGACCTCTTATTTACTAACACCAAAAACAGAGAATGTGGGTGAACGCACAGTGGGAAAATTGATGTTTCAACAGACCGTTCGCCAGATAGCCACCTATGCTGTCAATCCCAGTCACTCTTATTTTCTCCAGAATATTTTTATCAGTAATTATCATCAATGGTCTTATATTTACTGAATGGTCTCATTAATTAACCCACTTGGCCTCCCAGAAGGATTTGACACCGCTAACCCTGCCTTCTTGGACCTCCTCTCTTGACTTCCATGACACCAGCCCTCCCAGCTTCTCCTCGCCCTCCCTGACTGCTCCTGTCTCTTTTTCACCTGCACTTCCTCCTCTACCTTGCCTACGGATTGCTGAACCCCAAGCTTGAACTCAGATTCTATTTCTCTCACTCCATTTTCACCCTGGAAGAGAGAATCAACTCTTAAATATTCTGCAAACACTGTCTGACAGCAACCCCTACATTCCTCTCACACATCTCAGACTCTCACTCCTGCAATAAAGTACCAGTCTCCCACAAGCCTTCAGATGCGTGAGCTTCTCTATTCCAGTCAGTTGTCCATACCACCTCTGTAATGGTCCTTCTGTGCTGAAAATCTGAGGGCATCAGTCCACTTCTTAAGATGCTTCAAGTGTCTTCATCACCTTAAGAAGAGAAGTCAAAGTCCTCAGAATGTTGTGCAAGGACTTTCATAATCTAGCCTTTGCTCCCTTCCCCAGCACCCTTTCTTGTCACTACACTACCATCTCTACCCAATGTTCCTGCCACACAGAGCTGCCTACAGCCTCATGACTATGTTGGGCCTTCCTGCTCTTTATGATCATGCACGTGCTTTGCAATGTGTGTGACTCCTGCCTCCCTTCCTTCCCACACAACCTTGCTAGCTTCTGCTGCCCTTCAAGGATGCAGTTCAAATGTCACCCTCCAGGAAATCATCCCTGAACGCCCCCCACTCCAATCCAAGCTTGGTGGTCTTCAGCCCCTATAGCGTCTGGTGCGTATTTCCACTTTTCTTCGGTGCTTCCTACCAAAACACACGGCTAGCTACACATCTTATTTATTTCTGTACCACTACACACACACACACACACACACACACACACACACACCCCTACCACAGGACACATAGCACTTGTTTAGTAAATATTGAATGAATAAATTGTGTGTACAGTCACACTGCCAGTTGTGAAGCAGTAATTCAAACCCAGATAAGTTCAAACCCATGATTTTTTTTTATTACAGTATGTATCACCAGACAAAAATGGACATACAATATATAGAAACAGATAGACCTCAGTAGAAATTTTATATACATAATAATGGGAGACTCAGGAGTTTTCTGCCATTAACAATTTTATTGATATTTTCTATGGCTTAATTATAACAGTCCAGTCTCACAAATAATAAGTTCTTTCAAAATACAAACAATTTTTTCAAAACTCATTTCCCTCTGTGCCACTGGTTAGTCCCAGCGTAGTGCAAAATCCCCTTTCAAGGCCCAGCTGCTTGCTTCCTTCCACTGGTTTTATGAGGGTTGAGGCATGTTGAGGTAAGTGTGAATATGGACCCAGAGGCTAATGACGCCAAGACTTCCTTCCACCTACCCTTCCTCACTTTATTTCCATCACTCTGGCACAAATGCCAAACGATCAAAGAACTCCAGTGCTGACGAGGTGCTGAAGACAGCATCCGGTTTAGAACCCTGCTTCTAGGCACCAGCAAACATCTCCAATCACCCAGGCTGGGGATGATCATAAGACGCCACAGACTGAGAACTCCACAACCTCATTTGGAAGAACTTTTCAGTGTTTTACCAGATATTTAAAATGAAGGGTAAACTCTATGAAGTTTAAAGCAGCTTCCAAAAAACGATGCGTCTGGTTCTCCAGAAGGCATTTTCAGGAGGCCATGACAGGTGGCATAACTGCTTTTTGTGCTTGATGCCAACTCTCTTTTGCTCACCAATCCATCGACTCTCAGGCTAGACAGGGAAAGTATTGGCTTCTAACCTAGGCTAGTTTGCTTAGCGGTAGCCTCTGAATTTTCAGGGTAACAGGAAATAAAATCACAAAATGGAATGCTTTAGCCCATTAGTGGGAATTAAGCAGACGTTATTTATTTCCATGCTTAAATTTTAGTCAAGACTGGTTTTACATAACTATTGATAAATCTTAGACACAAAAATCCTTCCCCTCCAGATGAGCGACTTTTTCTTACTTGCTTTTAGGTAGATGTCTTATCTAAGCCCAGGTTACATATTTCTTAGGGAAAAACAATACATTTTAGAGGGCTCTCCCAGTTTAATGGCCTCCTGTTTCACATTTTCAGCATCAACAACAACAAAATAATCATAATTTTAAGTGTCCCTGTAGCCTGGACACTCTCTCTCTTCTGTCTTTTCCTCTCTCCTCCTGCCCCACCAACAAGCCAGGATATTATTATATTAAAGAAAACAGATAAAGATGTCAAAGAAGTCCTTTATTTGAACCTAGAAATAAAGAGATAATTTGAGCTTGGACTTAAAATCAAACATAAAGGAGAAATGAAAAAAATATTTATTTGATACCTATAACATGCCAAATCTTTCAATAAGAATTTTTTTTACAGTTTCTCTTTTAATCTTCAGAACAATCCCATGGGGGAGGTATTATTTTCCACATTTAGAGTTATGAAAACTGAAGCTAATAAAGGGGACAATACAGATTTTTAACCCAGCTTTGACTTCCAAAGTCTTAAACTACTTCTATATCATGCTACCTCTCAAGATAAAAATAATTTTTAAAAAAATAGTAATCATCAAAGAATAAATATGTTTTGATAAAGTTGCAGAAAAGCCTTAAACTATAAACAGATAAGATTGGGGATTTATCTATGAGACTCAAGCAAGATTGAACAGGCAACTTTCCAGAGCTGTCCTTTTTTGGTACCAAAGTACTAACTGTACTTTGACGTAGTTCTTTACAAATTGTGACACATTTGCCCTGATTTCCCCTGCTCTCCACCTTATCCATCCAGGGGCCAGCTGTACTGGGGACATAGTCTCAAAGCAGGAACAAAGAACAGAGAATCAACTTTTGCAAATTAACCCTTACTTATTAACAGCTTTCTCTAAACAAGTGGGGTGGCCAGTGAGAGTGATTTAACAGCACCTTAGTAGGATTCAAAATTGTAATGGGTGTCAGTTAATATTTGCACTAAAATTTGCAGAAGTAAAAAAACACTGTGTGTGATGTAAATAGGCTAGGTAATTTACCCAAAGCTTTACCATGCTTCCTCCAGACAGCAGAGGGCACTAAATAGCATGAGGACTAGCCAAAGGAAGAAGGAAATAGTATCCAGGGTCTGTACTCAGTAGTTCTGACGGTGGCAACTACTGTTCACGTTACAGTTACTGTCCTTAAAAAGAAGTAATGTCGCACAGTTTAATTCTCAACATCTACACAACAAAGAATACTTGAAATATGAAACAAAAAATGCTTTCAGGTTTGACAGAATTAAATACTCAGCCACTTGTTCTGAGTAATACATTTTATTCCCTTTAGTAAGAAATGCTGTAAAAGAAGAGAAATTCTAAAGGCATTTTCATGGCCCAGCAATTTGCACAGCCCCCACCTCTCAGTCCAATCCAGAAATTCTATCGTGGATCTGTTTACCATTTAAGAAAAAAGAAAATAGCACCTGTGCTGAAATTGAGAAGGTAGGAACACTTTGATAAGAAAGAAAATTGCATCATAGTTTTGTAGGCTGTTCTATTAAATAAATTTCTCAGGGAAAAAAATTGCTCTGAGACTGGCTGTGATTCAGTTCGGCTATTTCCTGATACACTTCTGGGTTTAGTTTATGTAATAACACTCCATTTCCATAGCATGCCTTTTGATTAAGGACCTCAGAGAACTTTTAAATGCATCATCTCCTTCATCCTCCCAACATCCCCCAGGAAGTGGGGAGTAGACAGCTGTTGGCTCATTTGTCTTTTATAGATGAGCCACCCAGGGCCCCGGCTCAGGGCTCCATTCACTGGCCGGTACAGCCTCTCATTCAATGCCACAATTTGCCTAGCTTCATGCTTCTTAGTTTTTAAACCTATGTCTCCTGTGGGTAAACCTAAATGCATTAAATTCCAGGAATTCTGACACTTTCCCGAGAGCAACATCCATAAAAATTGGACATGCAGAAGAACAGCTTCCATTTGTT
Source organism: Equus quagga (assembly GCF_021613505.1). NCBI lineage: Eukaryota > Metazoa > Chordata > Mammalia > Perissodactyla > Equidae > Equus > Equus quagga. The sequence goes on along the minus strand of NC_060288.1, from coordinate 6,995,518 downwards.
CAGAAAGATATATTGAGCACCCAGTATATGCCAGACACTCTTCTAGGCACTGCGCAGGGAACAAAACAGAAGCAAAGAAGCAAAAAGTTCCTGCTTTTTTCGAGCTAAGATCCTCTTGGAAATACAGAAAATATACATAGACAGTGAGTTAATTACAGAGTATGCCAGAAGGTGCTAAGTGCTACAGAAAAAAAAATAGAACAAAGTAAGAACAATTGGGAGGAGGTGACTTTTAGGGGTTATGGGCCTCACCAAGAAGGTGACATTTGAGCAAAGACTTAAAGGAGTGTGCTAGGAGGCTATCTGGGCCAGAACATTCCAGGCAAGGAGGACTTGTACAAGGGCAATGAGATGGGACCTTGCTTGGTGTATTTGAGGAAAAAGGAGGAGGCCAGTGTGGCTGCAGTGGAGCAAGAAAGGAGGACAGAAGTGGGGCCCAAGGTCAGAGAGGCACCAGGAGTGGCTGAAGCAGGCCTCGGAGGCCACCATGAGGAGCTCAGCTTCTATGCTGGGGAAAAGAGGACTCATCCAAGGATTTGAGCAGAGGGCTTATGTCTTCTCCTTACATGCACCAGCCTAAAAGAATGTGCGGTGCCTTATTTTTGATGCTGTCCTTTCAAAACAAGAGGATTTTGTTTTGATTGATTTTCAAAATACAGCATTATAGTAAAATATTGAATACATCTTTTTCTTTTCAAATTCTGCATGTGTACTAGTTTCCTAGGGCTGCCTTAAACGTACCACAAACTGGGGGACTTAAAACACCAGAAATTTATCATCTCACAGTTCTAGAGGCTAAGAATCCATGTAAGGGAGCCCTCTTTGCCTCTTCCTAGCTTCTTGGGGTTTGCTGGTAATCCTTGGTGTTCCTTGCCTCACAGCCGTATTACTCCAAACTTTGCCTGGTCATCACGTGGCATTCCCCCTAGGGGTCTCTCTTCTTTTCTTGTAAGGACACCAGTCATTAGATTAGAGGTCCACCCTACTCCAGTATGACCTCATCTTAACACAACTAATTACATCTGCAATGGCCTATTTCCAAAAAAGATCACATTCCGAGGTACCAGGGATTGCGACTTCAACATATCTTTATTGAAGGGACACAATTAATTCAATGCATAACACTATGTCTTCCAACAATTCTGATTCTGACCTTGACGTTGCACACCTGCCTGCTGAGGATCTGTTCCTGAGCTGGTCAATGAAACAATAGTTAGTAAGCATCCCAGGTGTGGATCTAGCACCAGAAATTGCAGCAAAGGATTAGGGATGGTACCCAGCACCTGATCTCAAGGATGTTACCTCCTCATCCTCCCGACCCAGCAGGTTGGCATGCTGCAGCAGTCTCTGCTGTCTTTCTTTTCTGGGTTGGTACCTTGTCTATGTGGGAGTGGGTATGTGTGTGTGTTTGTGAATCAGTGTATTTTTGTTTGTATATGTGACTGTGTGAGGATGTACCTGTGTCTCTGTGTGTGGCTCTATGGATGTTACCATGTGCATCTGTGTGTATTTACATTTGTGAGTATATGTGACCATGTACATGTGACTGGCTATATGACCATGGATGTAGGTTTGTGCATATGTGTGTATGTCTGTCAGTCTTTATAAGTGTGATTATAGTAAAGGCACAAAATCTCTGTTAAAATCCTAGATGCTGTATTGACCAATGAAACAAGAACAGCTATGGACTGTCTGGGACTGTCAGCCCCAAAGAGCAACTTCAGCTTTCCAGAATCCATTGATATTCACATTCTCTTCTTCTTGAGGAGAGAACAACCCACTTACTTTGCCCCTTACCCAGAATCTGCAGATAAAACTGCAGGACCTCTGTAAAAGGCCAAAACTTCTAAACTCATCGCCCTCATGATCATTTGAAACAATATGATGGCAGGAAAAATAAATAGCCTGGGACTATGTTTCCCGTTTATCAAAAGAATCCAGAAATTTTCCCATGATGGCTGGCTAACGGGAAAGTGACAGAAAAGAATGACTGGCCTGGGTTAATCAAAACTCTTATGAAAGAAAAAGATAATTTATGAGTAGGTACTTGAGAAAGAATCAAGTACTACACAAAAGCAGGATATTGTTTGAATGTTGGACACCAAATCCTTGGTGAGGTAGCCTATTCAGGGGAGAAAACAGAGCGGTGCTGGAGACTGATGTGGAAAAGAGGACGACATTCCTGGGGCCTTCCAACACAGGACTGACCAGAATGTGGGAGGCCAGCTGGCCTGCGTGGCCGGTGCCAGCACCCTTAGCCTCCTCACTGGTAGCGTGGAGACTTCCTCCTATCAGCCTTTAGTCATAGAGACGAGCCAGATTGTCCTCTCAGACCTGTGGCACCAGTGGGGAGCTCCCCGGCATGATGGAGAGAGGACAAAGCCGTCATGTCCAGAAGAACATTAACTGACACTTATGGAGGCATTTTTCACAAAACTCATTTGATCCTTACAATTTATGAGGCAGAATGATGAGTGTTCCCCCTTACAGATAAGAGATTAAATAACTAGCTCAAGGTCAACAGCGAGTCAGTAGCAAGGAAAAGATTTCCATTCTCCAGTGGTTGGTTATACCGCAAGTTTTCTTCATTATCTTGAAGACCAGACCAGGTTACCATCCTTCATTCCCGGCAGCAGGAGAGGGCTAAGTCTTTGCTTTAAACAATGGTCAGCTCTAGATAGTTGCTACGCATTTAGGTTGGGTTGGGTTGGAAACAATGCAAAGTCATCCAACCCCAAATGCACTTCCAATACCAGAGCTGGAGAATTTAAAGATGAGAAATGCCCTCTGAGGCAAAGCTGACAGGATTAGCAGTGGGGCTGGGGAATTCCACAGGTGTTCTTTTCCTGATCGTCGGTTTAGTGATACCCGAAAAATCAGTCAACCTTCTTGGCCTGACTTACTTTATGTGAGAACTGAAGAGTTTCCAATAGACTATACTATGGCTAAACTCTAGGGTTCTATTATTGTATACTAGGAATGTGTGTCATAAAAAAATATCAAGGGTCCCCTGGGGAAGACCCTGGGTCCTCACAGAACTCTGTAAACAAAAAAGCATTTGACAGTTGTCAGACATTATGATTGTTTTATGCTTATTGTAAAGCTAGCTAGGAAGCACAAATTTAATAGGAGCAGCATCAAAGCTCTGGCCAGGTAAATCTTCCAGCAATCTTTGGTAATAAAGAATTCTACTTCCCTAGGGGATTAGAGGAACAATCCAGGAATTCCAGCTCCCACCGTCTGACCCAGTGCATCTCAAATATTGCAGTCATCGTATAGGACCCATAGGAGCTCTCATCATGCCCCCACTAGTGTGAAGGGTTTCCCGTGACAGTGGAAGATCTGATCCTGCCTCGGACTAAATGGAGCTCTGTGTCCCTCCTTCTCCACCTACCTCCCTCTCCCACTGCCACTCACCTGCCACCACCCCACCAGTTCAGCCTACATATTCCATTTTAGGTCTATGAGCCTATGATCGCAGAACATGGAGATGTGACCCTACTTGAGGATTCCAGCCTCTCCAGAAAAGTGGAAACAGGGGCTCTTCTGCATCTTCTTCCCAAAGTGCCATTTGCTCAGATATTGTGAACTCTACTGGGGAAAAAAAAAGCAAAGAAAAGAGACAGGCTTGTCAAAAAGAGGGAGATTTATGCTATTGGCGCCCGCAGAGGCTCTCCTCCTCTTTCTGTGGAACCATCAATACTCCCTGGGCTGTGCCCTGGAACATCCAGAACTGAACTCTGCGTTCCGGAGCACTCCTGTCACCGCTCTAGCTTTTCCCAGACTCCCTCGCCTCCCGCCCCTCCTGCCACCTCCTCCCAGACCCCTTCCCTCCTGGTTGTTTACAAGGAGCTACCCCTCTGTAAATTAAGCCCTCCGCCGCCTCCCACTCTTGGAGGCCATGTGTTGAGCCCCATGAGCCGACTTGTGGCATTTATTAGCACAAAAGTGCTTGCCTCATCAGAGAGAGCAGCTGGAGGCAGACTGCTTTCAAAGGCACGTAACTGACCTCTAGCTCAGCTGCTGGATGCCTGGGTATTGCAGACTCAGATGATTCTCATTCCCTCTCTCTCTGTCTCTTTCTCTCTCTCTCTCCTCTCCCTCCCTCCAGCCTCCACCCACTCCTTTCAGTAGAGTCCTGACCTTGCAAGGCCTGGATCCCCCCATCCATCTCCCTACATTGTGTCTCTCCGGTGAACTCATGCTGGGAGATTAATTGCTGCTATCACCCCTAATCCATCACACTTCCCAAAGATTGTTTTGACATCTAGTTAATTTTTGGCTGATGATTTATCAAATTCTTATTACCGTGCTCTGAAGGGGCTCATTTATTGTGTTGATTCATGGTAATGATAAAGGGGAAGCATTTTGAATTTTAACTACATTTCCCTCATGCTTCTTCTACCCAGTGTGGTTAAAAAAAAAAGAAAAAAAAAGGAAAAGGAAAAGGGGAGAGGGAGGGAATTGTAGCCAGGAAACTCTTAAACAATTCAAAATGTGAACGAAAAGGAGACGGAAAAAATTCTTCCATTACATGCGCAAAAGCCAAAAGTCTGAAAAAGGTTATACATATATATAATATATATAATGGAAGATTATGTATATATATATAATATAATATATATACATGAAGTATTTTTAGCATCTGAGTCTGAACTGCGTTTGGAAATCTAGTACCCCTAAGGCTCTTAAACATTTATTGCTCTGTAATATTACCTAAATGTCTACTACCATTTTATTCAAATAGAACTTAATGGTAAATGATTTCAGTCGTGTTCCAGTGGAAATGTGAAGTGAGTGTCTTTGCCAGGCCAGATGGCCTGCCACCTTTTAAAAGTGCAGGGAGACTGCCTTGCTGTGCAGGTCACTGCCCAGACCTTCCAAAGGTCTCACTTGCCACTCAGCTGCATTTCATAAACCCAGATGGTGGGAAGGAGCCCAAGGCCAACATCCACCCCATTTTCAGAGTGAAAGGAGCTCGTGTCTCAGGGATGGAACTGAGAGATGACAGGAGAGCCCCCAGGGAGGGGCACTCCCCACAGTCACAGGGCAGCTGTTGGGGATGCAATTGATCCAGGCAGAAAGACTCAGGAAGGCCCTGCAGTCACCGGGTGGACAGACTGTAGGCCACGCACTTCCGCAAAACAGGAACAAGATTCCGACCGAAGAAAGGGAAGAAAGGGCTGTAAAAACTTTCATCAGGAATCTCCAGCAGGAAGGCTCAAGCCAAAAGACGACACATCCAGTTTTTCTGGATATAGAACAGAACAGACCCGTGTTTAGTTGTCTTTACAGCCAAGAACGTATTAAGGGGGTGCCCATTCCACTGTTTCTCCACATACCTCCCAGTACTTGCCCTGAGCCCCCTACCCACCTTCTTTCTTTCTTTAGGTCTCACAGAACCAGCTCATCACTGTAGGAAGTCAGAATCACCCCCAAAATCTTTAAAACAACTATAGACGTTGCCAGCCTGTGGGAAGGCATGCAGGAGTTCCACATACAGGTGAAGTGGTTTGGTATTTAAGATGGTGAGGAAAGCAGAAAATATCAACTACTCTCCCTCCACCCTTATAAATAAATTGGACAGTTTTCTCTCATTTTCTGTTTCTAAAAATTATACAAAGTTATTATCTCTCAAAAGTAGTAAAATCCATATATGAAACAAACTAGGCTTAGAAATATTTACTTATATATTTATTTTATATGTATACACGCATACATATTTATGTCCATATATATATATATATATATATATATATACTAGAAGGTAAGGCAATAATGGAAATTATTTCAATTTTTAAAGTAGCTATTGATTTTGTCATACTTAAATTTACATTTTGATATTCTCTTCCAAACATTTTCCATTTTACCTTAGTTTACTAATATATTGACTTATAGTTGCTTAAAATTTTCTTCTATCATTTTAAAAATCTACTTCATCTGTAGTATCTCTCATTTAACTTCATATTATGCATGTGTGCATCTTCTCTCTTTTTCCCCATCAGTCTTGCCAGAGATTCGTCTGCTTCATTAACCTTTTCCCATCTTGGTAATGGCACCACCGTTCAATTAGCTACTCAGGCTAAAATTCTCAGCACCGTCCTGGCCCTGTCTCAGAACTCACATCCAATCCATCTACAAATCATTTGGGACGAGATATAACCTGCATCTGACTTCCCCTTACCACCTCCCCCTTTACCACCCTAAGCATCCCTGCCCTGGACCACTGCGATCCCTCCCACAGGATCTGACCCCCAGCTCCCTCTGCGACCCCACCTTTCACCTCCCTCATCACCCTCTGGCCACTCTGGCCTCCTTACTCTTCCTCCAGCAAGCCAGCAAATCCCTCTTTCAAGGCCTTTGCCATTGCTTGTTACCTCTACCTGCCTTTCCCCTAGGTCATAAAATTGGTATTTTAAATCTTCTCAAATTCCATATTATACTCCATCTTCCGTCTCTCTCAGTAAGCTAATTCAGCTCCCACTTCACAGTGAAAATAGAAGTCAAAAAATATCCGAGCTCTAAGATGGAGTGGGAGAGGGAAAACCCTAAAAGATGTCACACTTGGTTGCTGAAGACAGGAGGCCAGGTGTGGGGATGGGTGCAGAAATGTGCTCAGGATGGGCACCACTGGTGTGTAGGGGGATGAGCATACAAAACGTGGCCACTCTTTGTCTTCTGTAAGAGTCTCAGGGTCTGACCGCCATATCGGTCTTGTGGTTGACCCTGGCTTTCACGATGCTTCTCTCCGTTGCGAAAACATTTTACCTTTAAAAAACACCAAGCACAGATGGAGAATGTATTCTGGAAAGCAGCTGCTCTCCCTGTCCCCTCCCTTTCCCAGCTAAGACCACTGGCCAGCCACCCGCACGACAAAACACACACGCATAGCTTCCTTCCATATGTCTGAGATGAAGCATGTCCCACCCAGGCATAGATCTTCTCCACTTCTGCCCTTTCCTTAGGAGAGTTCATCAGTTATCTCCTCTGTGCCCCCAACTGTCACCCCCAACGTGCTTCCCCACACACCGTTGCCGTTGCTCTCATCAGCATTAAAACAGGGTCAAGTTGAATGCAGCTGAGAAATAAAAATACCCCTTTGGCCCCTGTAGCTTGCACCCTTTCTGCCTTTACCCCATTTGCAGCCAAGATTCTCAGAAGAGGAATCTCACTCCTTGTCTCCACTTCCTCATATCTCTCACTCCTCAATCCACCTGCGTCGGGCTTCCACTCTACTGCTCCATCTAACTAGCTCTTGCCCAAATCCCAACTACCTCCTTAATGCTGTACTTCCAAGGCTTCATTTGCTCACTCCTTGGCAGCATTTGACGCTATTGACCTCATCCTCTTTCCTAAATGCACTAGCCCCAACCAGAACCCCTCTCTTTAGGAGTCAAGGGTGGCATCTTCCAGTGTTTTCCCTGCTCTTACCCATGTTAGATCTTGGATATCTTCTCCTCCCGTGGATTCCATGACTCCACTCTCTTGGCTTTCTTCTTGCCTCTCAGACTTGTTCATAGTGTCCTCTTCTTCAGCCCTTACCTTCAATGACGTCCCTTAAATGTAGATGTTGCTCAAAGTTCTGGGCTCAGCCCTCTTCTCTGCAAAATCTCCCTGGGGCATCCCATCCTGGCTCCAGTAGTCATCTATATGTTGATGTCTTCCTGATAGATAGATGGTAGATGATAGATAGACAGACAGGCAGACAGAGAAAGAGAAAGAGAGAGAGAGATCCCACTCAGACCTTCCTTCTGAATTACAACCTCTTTCTTGGTGAAGGTCCGATAGGTACCTCAAACTCAACATATCAGCACCGGCATTCCGCCAACCGCCAAGCCTGGTCCTTCTGATCCTGTCTCAGTGAGCAACACCACCACTCCACACAGTGGCCCAAATAAAGGCTGGGAACCCTACCTGGCTCCTTATTTTCCCTTTCCTCCTCTTCCACGGCCACTTACCATTAGTGACCTCAGTATTTCTGGGATAAATTGTTTCCTTTCAATCTCCAATGCTTTGCCTCTGTTTTGCCTCTATAGTTTTCGAGACTGCAACAGCCCTTGTCTACTTTCTGCTTAAGGTTTATACTTTTAAAATTCATTCTCCACATTGTGGCCATGCTGATTTAAAAAGTACTTCTTTTTCTGATTATGGAAATCATACATATCTATTGCAGAAAATGTTAAAATCACAGAAAAACACCAAGATAAAAATTAAAATGCCCCATAATTCCACTTTCCAGAGGTAATCACTGTTAACATTTGGCAATTTGTGTGTATGTGCATAGATGTGTGTGTTGCATACTTTAAAATAAAATTGAGATCGTATGCTATACCTATTGTTCTGATACCACTATTCTCCACTAAATAATATACCATAGAACTCTGCCATGTTAACTATTTTTTGATTTTGCAAATTTCATGAGCAAAATAAAGCATTGCTATTTTAATTTACATTTCTTTGATGACAAGTTAATTTAAATATAACTTCTTATGTTTATTAGTTACTTGAATATGTTTTTCTTAATTATTGATTCATGTCATTTACACATTTTGTTCTTGATGTTTATTTACTATTGATCTCTTTTTGTATAAAAGTTGCTATGGATATTATATATGTCCTAAATATTTTCCAAGAATTGTAATCTTCCTTTTAATTTTATATATGATGTTTTGGAGAATTTCTAAATTTAATATAATGATATCTGTCAATGTTTTCCCTTAGTTTTTCCCTTGCTTTAATGCTTAGAAAAGCCTTCCTCCTCACAAAATTTAGGAATTTATCTATATTTTTCTATTCTTATGTTATTTTTAAATTTTGGCATTAAATGAATTAATATATCTGAAATCAGGTATATTGGACTATGGTGTAAGGTGGGCTGTAGGTATATATTTCTAATTATTTAATCAGTTACCTAACTACCATCTACTTATTAATATATTCTTTCTCCATTGATTTGAAATGCCATCTATTTCTCGTATACAAAATCCCAGAAATACACTTCAGTCAATTTTGGATTTTCAATTTAGTTTCACTGATCTATGTCTGTCTGTCTTTCCTTATGTCTATCTTTCTCAGTTTTTATTCTTCTAGTTTTTATACTGCAATTCAATATGTGCAAGAACAAGAACCCCCTCACATCGTCACTATCAAATTACCTTTGGTTTCCCCTCCATAATCTCTATATGAACTTTAGTATCACTTTTTAATGTTCCCAAAAGTTTCCATTGAAATTTTTTTGTAATTACATTAAAGTTATAAATTAATATTTTTTCTATCAGTTGAGGGACATGGCATGCATCCTTATTAATTAAAGTTATCTTTCATATGTTTCATTAGACATGAAATTTTCTTTATGTAACTACTGCAAATTTTCTGTTTGCTTAATTCCCAGAAATTGAATCTATTTCTGATGCTATATGAATGGGATTTTTATTCATATATTTTCTAATAGGTTGTTTTCAGTGTAGACTAAACCCATGAATACTTGTATATTTATTTTTTAACCAGTTGTCTTATTAAACACTCTTTAACACTAATAGTTTTCCAAATTCTTCTTATAGTTTCTCTCTGTTATCAAGAATATAGTCTGTAATTTATATCAATTTTTTTCTTCTTCCCAATATTTAAGCTTCATATTTTCTTGTCCTATTTCTGGGACTCTCAGAATACTATTACATGATAATGCTGGTAGCCAGTATGTTTCATTTGTTCTAGACTTAAATGGGACTGGCTATAGTGTTTTATTATTTAACTATAATTATTTATTTAATTGTTATTAACTATCCTGTCATTCATCATGTTAAAGTGTTTTTATACTTCCAGTTTGGTAAGAATTGTGTTTGTAATTAGTCAGGAAGGAAAATTAAATTATATAAAGTCTTTTAAGGCATCTATCATGATAATATAATAATTTTGCTTGCCTATTGGTATGGGGAATATTATTTAAAATAGATTAATGCTAAAGCATCTTTGCATCTCTGTAATAATCCTTTCTTGGCCATCCATAATCATCCCTCAGTATTCTGTTGGATACAATTTGCTAATATTTTAAGGACTTTCGCACTTATATTCAAAAGTGAAATTGACTTCTTGCTTTTAAATATAAAGTATTAATTGCCATGTTTTAGGTTCAACAATATGACAGTTGGCCAGTGGGGATATTTCCATCTTTTCTTATGCTCTGAAATGGTTTAAATAGCCTAAGAAGTATTTCCTCCTTGAATATTTCCCCATAAAATATTTTGGGGAGATAATTCTTTTATTGATTTTTCAAAGCTGTCCATATTTATTGGTTACTTTCTAAATAGTTCACAACTGTAGATTCTCTATTTGCTTTTTATTTAATTCTATGCAAAAGTTGTTTTTCTTTTTCCTTCTGATGTCTAAGTGATTGATTCTTTATGTACATGCTTTTATTAGAATTTTTTATTTTGCATTATGATCAGAGAGTGGGCCTGCAAAATTTCTAGTCTTTGAAATTTATTGAAGATTTCTTTGTAGCCAAGAGTAGGATTAATTTTCATAAACATAGCATGGATGTTTCAAAAGAAGATGTATTTCTATTTGGAGAGTACATGATTCTGTATATATTAAGAGAGATGATATACGTTTCGTTAGATCTGATGTCATTATTTACTCAAACTTTGTTGAACTTACATGGTGGATTGTAGGCAGCACCTTTCCTAGTCCCTGGCACTACATGATGTTTTTCTTATATTTTTTAATTTTATAGGTCATTTTTATAGGATTCTGGGAGACAGAAATTAGACATCCATAATTGAAACTTCATTTTACCCAGAAGTCCCCAAAGAAACCTTTCTAAAATGCAAATATCATAAAAAATTTTTTGTCTAAAACTTTTAAAATATCCCATTGCCACTCCCCACTCCCTCTCAGTCCCTTCCCCTGTCATCCTTGAGATAAAGCACAGACACTTTTTCATGACCAATAAAGCAGCCTTTTAAGTTCTGGATCCTGCTCGATTCTCCGTCCTCCTTTCCTGTCTCTCCCCATATATTCCTCTATTCATCAGTCCTAGTGAAACTCCTACAATTTCACTTTTCTCTCCTCCTTGTTTCAGGGTTTTTGTACCCGCTGTTCACAAAGCCCAGAACACATTCTCCACCCTCTGTTTTCACTTAGTTGGATTCTACTTACCCTTTAGGATTTGGCTTAAATATCACTTCCCCCTCTGGGGCTGTGAGACAAAGCCTGTATAACTCCCTCCGTGTTCCAGCTCACCCCTGCTGCCATATTTAGTATTTATCTCGTTGTGCTTTATTTGCCTCCTTTTCTAGTTAGGCTGTGAGCTCCTGTGCCCAGAAAGTGGGTGGCTTGTTCAGGGCCCAGGGTTGTGCCTCTCACGGAATGGATGCTCCACAGTACTGTGGCCAGGGTCAGGACTGCTCGATTAGTGCTGGTCTCACTGCTGGTGAGTCTGTGCTTATTACCAGACACCAGGCAGAACTAAGCCTTCAGGGTGAACCCTTTGTAAATAATAATTATAACCAACATTTCTGAGTACTTACTACATTTCAGGCCCTGAACTTTGGTACTGTTTTTCAGGGCGGGCTTCATGGGTGAGTGACCAGAGCAGTTTGATAGCACCAGGCTCAGTAGGCGACCCTGTGTTTATAATGCTCTGTGGTCACCATCTTGAAATGAGTGTCTTGTAAATAAAGTCTGATGGGACAATGGGGCATGTGCTGGTGGTTGTTTGGAGCCTCACCTCACGCATGGTCCCACCTCCTTCTGTCCTCCCATCTCTCCAGGATGGGTTCTCAGCCACCTGCTCCCACCCCTGCCAAGTGAGTGCTGCCATCCTTTGCCCCTGGTGGCATCCTGGGCACAGTGGGATCAGGCATTGCTCCCTACACGCCAAGTTGTGGGGCAGGGCCCTGGATACCATGAGGGTTTGCGTTGCACTACAAGAATGCCTGTTGTCCTAGGGAGAGCAAAACTAAATGTCAAATAAAAAGACCATGGTAAGTTGGTAGAGAGACAATAGAAGAAAGGAAAAAGCATTTCTCCTGCTTTTTCAGCAAGGGGACCTACATTTTCATTTTGCACAGGGGCCCCACAAACTGCGTAGCCAGTCCTGCTGTTATTTTTCTTATTTCAAGGATAAGGAAACCAGAGCCACTGCTAGTCTTATATGGTGATTCTGTGAAAATGAGACAGACATCCTCCCTGGGCAGGTCAATTACAACAAAACACTCCTTTCTCTCTGGCTTCACAAACAGAATGCTGGGTTTCAGCTCATTCTTGCCAGTTTAGCCAGATGCCTTATGTAGGGAACAGAACATATAATCATCTGCAATGACCCTGAAGAAAATAGGGGATAAAACCTATCCAAGGTAACAGGGCTCCTAGAGAGTGCATCATTATTCAAACCCAGGCTTTCTGGTCTCAGCATCTGTGATCCAAACTAGTACACTAGTGTTCCCAAATTTACCTGATGAAAAAATATTTATCTGAGGTATCTCTGAACAAACGAATTTCCAGGCTTGACCCTGGAGATCCGAATGTCTAGGGGAGAGGTCTGGGAAGCAAGCTGTGTTTTTAACAAGTGCCACAGGTGATTCATAGTATCTTAGAAGCTAGAGGAACACTGTTATACTACACAGGTTCCACAAGGACTGAGTCTTCACTTTGCAAAGGATGAACAAGAAAGCAAACAGCAGATTCTGACTGGCAGAACTGTGAAAGAGAAAACTCTCAGCCAGCAGCAATATCATGGTAAAGTGGGTCGTGCTGGACTGTGAATCCTGAGAGAAGGGAAATATTTGAGATGAGCCACACAATCATCCTGGCCTTCTTCTCTGAAGTATTTTTTAACCCCTTTTCCCAAGAGGAAACATAAGCAGAAGGAGCAGAATGCTAAGCTGAAGAGATCAAAATTAGAATTCAGAGAGGCTGAGATAGCTTACATTTATGAGGAAAAGTACCAAGAAACTGCACAGAGAAAAACTCCAGAAATAAACATAAGGGAACCAGGGAGACTTTGGCTGATACCAAGTTACACACATGTGGTGTGAGTATCTACAAGACCAGGCAAAGAACTACCGAAGAAAATGAGACTTGAACAACTAATGAAATTCTCAAAGAGTAGGGAGATGTTTGTGTTATAATTAGACAGAATAAAAGATACTTCACTGAACACCCAAGGGATTCAGTAAAGATGTGAGAAGGCCGTGCCTTAGAGGCAGGATTACATTAGTCATCATATAAAGGCTACTTTAGACCTGCCCTAAAAATACATATAAGAAAGTCACAAAATGATCTACAAATAAAATTAATTTTCTATTGAAACAAAACTCAACACTCACTTAAAAAAGCAAACAAAATTCAGACATTCAACAATTCAACAATTACAATATCCAGGATCTAATCAAAATTACTAGATATAAAGAGAAGAAAGAAAATGTGATTCATTATAATGAAAAAAATCCATCAACAGGATGTTACAAATCAACAGAAGTGTACCTAGAAATGATAGAGAGGATGAAATTAGGAGGTGACCTGCTTGCAAACAGCTATTATAAATGTGTTCAAGGATTTAAAGGAAAACATAAGCTTAATGATAAATAACATGGAAACTATAATAATGATCCAAGGGGAAATTCTAATGTCAAAAATACAATATTTGAAGCTTAGAATAATACCAGATAAGGCACTGAAAGAATAAAAGATAAGTGACTTTAAAGACATGGCAGTAAAGACTATCAAAAATGAAGTGTGTAGAGAATAAAACAAAACCAGTTGTTAGAACCTTAGTGTCCTTGGAAAGATATCAAGTGGCCTGTATATGTGACTAGAGTTCCAGAAGAAATGGGGAAGGAAGCAAAAAAGTTGTTTAAAGAGATAACAGCTAAATGTTTTCTATATGTGATAAAAAACATAAACCAACAAATCAAAATTGCTCAATAAATCCCAAGGAGAATAAATACAAAGAAAGTCATACAAAGGTACATCATTAAAAAATGCTGGAAAAACTGTTTAAGAGAAAAATCTTCAAAATAGCCAGATAAATAAAAAGGCAGCAAATATGAGAATTCCAACAGACTTCTAATGAGAATCAATGCAAGCCAGACTATGATGGAATGATATTTAATAAGGGCAAATAAAAGCAAAAACAAAGCAAAGAAACAAAAGTTGTCAATCTAAAAATCTCTATTCAATGCAAATATATTTACAAAATGAAGGCAAAAACTTCAGATTAACAAAAGCTAATTCCTCATTAGCAGCATTACACTGCAAAAAATATGAAATTCTTTAGACTGAAGGAAAATAATTCCAAGTGGAAATTCATATTGATGCAAAAGAAGGCAATTTTCCAGAAATGGTAAATATGTGGGTAAAGATGAAAGAAATGTTCTCATTATATATTTTTCAAAGATAATCATTTAAAATTATTTTATAAAACAATATTGTGGTATTTTTCAACATATAGAGAGGTAAAATACACGACAAAAGTAACACAAAGAACAGGAGAAAGTAATGTGAAACTATATCTGTTTTTGGTAACAGCTTTACTGAGATGTAATTAACATACCATGCAGTTCACCCAATTAAAGTATACAATTTAATGGTTTTTAGTATATTCACAGACTTGTGCAACCATCACTACAATCAATTTTAGAAAATTTTCATCACCTCAAAAAGAAACTTTATACTCTTTTAAAATGCCCACTCTTTCCTCTGTCTGCCAATCCAGTCCTAAGCAACCACTAATCTACTTTCTGTCTCCATAGATTTCTCTATTGTGGACTTTCATATGAGTAAAATCTCATAGTATAGGGCCTTTTGTGACTGGCTTTTTTCACTAAGCACAATGTTTTCAAGATTCATTCATGATGTAGCACATGTAAGTACTTCACTTCTTTTTATTGCCAAATAATATTCCATTGTTTGGATATACCACGTTTCATTCATCCATTCATTAGCTGATGGAAATTTGGACTGCTTTCACTTTTTGACTATCATTAATAACGCCACTATGAACATTTTGTACAATTTTCTGTGCAAACGTATTTTCAATTATCTTGGCTATATAAGAATGGAATTGATAGGTCATATGGCAATTCTATGTATAACTTTTGAGGAACTGCCAGACTATCTTCCAAAGCAATTGCATTATTTTACGTTCCTGCCAGGAACATATAAGGGTTCCAATGACTCCAGATCCTCATGAAATTTTATTACTGCCTGTCCTTTTTATTTTATCAATCCTGGAAGGTATGAAGTGGTGTCTCATTGTAGTTTTGATTTGAATTTCTCTGATGGCTAAAGATGTTGAAAATCTTTTAATGTGTTTATTGTCCATTTGTAAATTTTCTTCAAGAAATATCTATTGAGATAATTTACCCATTTTTCAATTTGATTATTTGTCTTCTTATTATTGAGTTTTTGTTTTTGTTTTTTCTCCCAAAGCCCCCTGGTATATAGTTGTGTATTTTTAGTTATGGGTCCTTCTAGTTGTGGCATGTGGGATGCCGCCTCAGTATGGCCTGATGAGCAGTGCCATGTCTGCGCCCAGGATTCAAGCTCATGAAACCCTGGGCCGCTGAAGGGGAGTGCGCAAACTTAACCACTCAGCCAGGGGGCCAGCCCCTTATTATGAGTTTTAAGGGTTGTTTGGAGGTATACTTTTTTGGTGTCCTTGCATTGTACATGAAATGGTACAATATTATTTAAAAATAGATTGAGGTAAGTTAAAAATGCATATTGTAAACTACAAACATTAAAACATAAAGCCAAGATATATAGCTAATATGCCAAAGAGTAATCAGTTAGTTCAAAAGAAAGCATAAAAAAAGGAAATAAAGAGTACAGTACCTGTGAAACAAGTAGAAAAAAACAAGTAAGATGGCAGACTTACACAACTTTAAACTTAACCTCAACATTAATATACATACATAAATATATTAAATGGAAAAGGTCGAAACATTCCAAATATAAAGCAAAGATTGTTATTTAGCAAGAGCTAAATAGATACTGTCTAAAATAACCACACTTTTAAAATAAAGAGATGGATAGGCTAAAAGTAAAAGTATGGAAAAAATATACTATTCAAACAGTTATCATAGTAATACTGAAATGGCTATATCAATATCAAAGTGGACTTCAGGAAAAAAAAATACTACCAGAGATAGGGAAATTTCACAACCCTAAAAGAGTCATTTCATGAAGGTCTTATAATTCTAAATATGTATGCTCCAATAACAGAGCTTCACAATGCATAAAGAAACAATTAACAGAACTGAAAGGACCAATAGACAGATCCATAACTATACTTGGAACATTCAACAATTCTCTATCAACAGTGAAAAGAACAAGAAGACAAAGAGCAGCAATGCTATAAAAGACTTAAACACTACTATCAGCCAGCTTTATAGAACACTCTGCCCAACAATAACAGGATAAACGTTCTCTTCAAGAGCACAAGAAACTCACCAAGACAGACCATTTGGTAAGCAAGCCACAAAAACATCTCAGGAAAAGTAAAAGTACTGAATTCGTATGGAGAACGTTGTCTGACCATATGAGGATAATTACAAATCAATAACATATATAACTGGAAATCCACAAATAATTGTAAGTCAAATGGCACACATAGAAAAATGAATGAGATAAAAAATTGCAAGGAATATTAGAAATATTTAATTAAATGATAATGAAAACACATCCTCACAGTGCAGGTATTGATATTAAATCCAAACGTAACAGAGGCCACCCTGTAAAGATGACCTGATGTAAAGAGCTTGTAAGGCATTGCTCCCTTTCTTACAACAAGGAAAAGCTGGAAAAACTGAAAATTAATGACTTTTCTTGAACCCATCAGAGAAGTGAGATCACAGGGAAAATTGCAACTCCAAAAATTTAGAGTGACAGGAGAATTCAGAGAATCATAGCTGAGATCTGCTTACCTGGAGCTGAAGCCACTGGAACCGTTAACTGGTGGTACCACTTAGATGCTAATTTTGACCAATTGCTGGAGGTTGAGTGTAGACTACTATGAGCAACAAATTCCTAGGGTTTTCAGTCATAGAGAGGCCCCCCACACACATTTGTGAGTTTTACCTCCAGGAATCCCTCCAGATTCTCATGGTGAGATGGCTCTGCTTGAGAGTAAGGAAGAGTAATCATTGTGAAACATGTCCAAGGTTGTGTCCATGATGAAGACTACGCCCCAGGTGAAAAGATCTTACCAGAGCTTATCCCACCTGGAGGAAGGACATTTCTTGCACTCTAGTTCCCTCTATCCTTCCTGCCTCACCTAGGGAGGGGGAAAAAGCTAAGACATGCTAGTAAAGACCACAGCTCAAAAACATGGGCCAACTGAAAGACAGAATTAACCATAAGATTACAGAATGCTTCCCCAACACAATACCACGATAGCAACAGGGTTCCAGTATAAAAGCAGTGCATTACAGCTCGAATGGTTGCAAGGCCCAGACTATCTCCAAGGAGCAGTATTTAAGGAAGCCCAATGACAAAAGAAAAACTAAAATGAGGATATCAGAGGAATGTGAAACCTCTGGCATCTACAGCTACACAAACATAACATTAAATACAACCTGATTCTTAGTAGATTAGCATAAAACCTTAAGCTAAACGCCTGTTTACTTCAGTTCCTATTACCTAATACATTACATCCTATTTTCAACAAAAAATTCAAGGCATGCTAACAGCAAGAACAAAAACACAGTCTGAAGAAATAAAGTAAGCATCAGAATCACACTTAGATATAATTGAGTTGAGGTTATCAGAAAGAGAATTTAAGTAACTGTGACTAATATGTTAAGGATTGATGAAAAAAGTAGACAATATGCAAGAACAGATGGGTAATCTAAGCATAGAAATGGGAACTCTAAGTAAAAATTTTTTTAAAAGCTAAAAATCATCAGAACTAACAAAAGTGAAGAATCCTTTTAATGGCTTTATTATTAGACATGGCCATGGAAAGAATCAGCAAGCTTGAAGACAGGTCATTAAAAATTTCCCAAACTGAAATGCAAAGAGAAAAAGACGAAAAAGAAAAAACAACAGAAATCCAGAAACTGTAGGACTGTTTCAAAAGGTGTAATATATGCGTAATTGGAACACCAGAAGGAGAAGAGAAAAGAGAGTAGAATACTTGAAGTGATAATGTCTGAGAACTTTCCAAAAATAGTGACAGATACCAAAGCAAAGCTCAAAGAACACAAAGCAGGATATATATTTTAAAAAACTACATCTAGGCATATTGTATTCAAATCGCAGAAAACCAAGGACAGAGAGAAAAATCTTGAAAGATTCCAAAGGGAAACAAATATCTAAATCTAAGGTATAGAGGGAAAAAATAAGAATTACAGTAGACTTCTCTTCAGAAAGCATGCAAGCAAAAAGAGTGTGCAGTTCAAGATTTAAAATGTTTGAAGCGAAACTCTACCTACCTGGGACTCTATATCCGGTGAAGTTACCCTTCAGAAGTGAAGGAGCTATAAAGACTTTCTCAGACGAACAAAAACAGGGACTTCAGCAGCAGCAGGTCTACCTTGCAAGAAATGTAAAAGAAGTTCTTCAGGGAGGAGGAAAATATTGTGGGTCAGAAACTTGGATGCACATCGTATTAGTCCATTCAGGCTGCTGTAACAAAATAATGTGGATGGGTGGCTTATCAACAACAGAGAGCTACTTCGTGCAGTTCTGGAGGCTAGAAGTGCAAGGGCAGGATGCCAGCGTTGTCGAGTTCTGGTGAAGGCCCTCCTTCAGGTTGCAAACTGCTGATTTCTCTCCACGTCCCCACATGGTAGAAGAGGTTAGGTAGCCCTGCGAGGTCTCTTTATAGGAAGACTGATCCTACTGGTGACGACTCCACCCTCACGACTAAGCGCCTTCCAAAGACCCGACCTCCCGATGCCATCATTTGGAGGGTTAGGATTTCAACATATGAATTTTGGGGGGACATAGACATTCAGACCACTGCTTATATAAAGAAAGGAAGAGTGTTAGAGAAAGAATAAGTAAAGATAAAATAAAATCTTTTACGTTTCTAATTCTTAATTGATCTAAAAAATATCTATTTAGGGCTGTCCCGGTGGTGCAGCAGTTAAGTCCTCACGCTCTGCTTGGGTGGTCCCGGGGTTCGCTGGTTTGGATCCCGGGTGCGGACACGGCACCGCTTGGCAAGCCATGCTGTGGTAGGCATCCCACATATAAAGTAGAGGAAGATGGGCACGGATGTTAGCTCAGGGCAAGACTTCCTCAGCAAAAAGAGGAGGATTGGCAGCAGATGTTAGCTCAGGGCTAATCTTCCTCAAAAAAAAAAAAAAAATATATATATATATATATACATTTAATAATAATTCAAACTAAGTGGATGGAGGAAGATGTACTAGGATGTGATGGTTAATTTTATATGTCAATTTGGAGAGTGTTTTTGGATAAGATTAACATTTAAATTGATGGACACTGAGTAAGCAGATTGCCCTCCATAATGTGATTGGGTTTCATCCAACCAGTTGAAGGCCTGAATAAATAAAAAGACAGGCCGTCCTAAACAAGAAGGAATTCTCTAGCAGACCACTTTCATACTTCATCTGTACCACTGACTCTCCTGGTCTACAGCCTGCTGGCCTTCAGACCAGAACTGCACTATCAGCTATCCTGGGTCTCTACCCTGCTAGCCACATTGCAGATTTCAGACTCACTAACCTTCATAATCACATGAGCCAATTCCTTATGATCTCTCTCTCTCTGAATATATATTACATATATATATATATAAATATGTATATATACCTATATATCTCTGATTGTTTCTGTTTTTCTGGAGAACTCGAATACACATGCTTAAACTAATCAAAAGAAAGCTGGAGTAGCCATATTAATTTCAGACAAAGCAGACTACAAAACAGGGCAAATTATCAGGAATAAAGAGGGATATTATGTAATGATAAAGGAGGTCAATTCTCCAAGAAGACATAACAATCCTGAATGTGTATGTACCTAACAACAGAGAGTCAAAATATGTGAGGCCGAAAAATGATAGAATTGAAAGGAGAAACAGAAAAATCTACTGTTATATACTTCAACATCCTCCCGTCAGTAATTGATGGATCAAGCAGACAGATAATCACTAAGAATATAGTTGGCCTGAACAGAATTATCAATCAATTTGATCTAATTGATATTTATAAAATGTTTTATCCAACAACAGCAGAATACATATTCCTTTCAAGCTTATGTGGAGCATTCACCAAAAAAAAGACCACATTCTGTGCCATAAAACACACTTTCATTAATTTAAAAGAAGAGAAACTATAAAAGCAGGAACTCAGACCAAGTAGAATTAAAGTAAAAACCAATAACAAAAAGATAGCTGGAAAATTCCCAAATATTTGGAAATTAAACAATATATGTTTGAAGAACATAGGTGTCAAGAAGAAATCTTGAAAGAAATTTAAAAATATTTTGAACTAAATGAAATAAACATAACACTTAAAAAAATTGTAGGATTCAGTGAAAACCGTGCCTGGGGAAAATTATTAGCATTAAATGCATGTATTAGAAAAGAAGAAAGATCTAAAATTAATAACTTAAGCTTCTACCTTAGGAAACTAAAGAAAAAAAGAAAAATTGAAGCCTTATACAAGAGAAAGAATACAAATAACAAAATTAGAGCAGATTCAGAAAATCAAAAACAGGGAAAACAATAGAGAAAATCAATGAAACCCAAAACTGACTCTTTGAAAAGATCAACAAAATTTATAAACTTCCAGGCAGGATAATCAAAAACAAAAGAGAGATGATACTTATTACCAGTGTGAGAAATGAAAGAGGAGTCATCACTAATGAGCCCAAAGACATTAAAAAGAGAAGAAAGGAATGATATTAACATCTCCATGCCCTCAAATTTGATAACTTAGATGAACTGGACCAATTCTTTGAAACACATAAATTACCAAAACTCACACAAGGAGAAATAAATACTCTGAGAAGGTCTATATCTATTAAAGAAATTGAATCATGATTAATAAATTTATCGAAAGAAAGCACCAGGCATAGATGGTTTCATTGGTGAATTTTAGTAAATATTTAAGGAATAAATGATAATAATTCTCCACAATCTCAGAAAATAGAAGCAGAGGAAGCATTTCTCAATTCATTCAATGAGATCGGCAATACAGTAATGCCAAAACCAGATAAAGACATTACAAAAACAGAAAACTACAGACTAATATTTTCTATGAACATAGATGCAAAAATTTTCAAAAAAACACTAGCAAATTGAATCCAAAAGTGGATAAAAAGATTTATACATCACAACTAAGTGGGATTTATTCCAGGTATGCAAGATTGGTTCAGCAGTCAAAAACCAATCAATGTAATCCACCACATCAATAGGCTAAAGCAGCAAAATCATATGACTCTATCAATAAATGCAGATGAAAACCATTTCACACAGTCCAACACCTACCATGACAAAAATTCTCGGCAAACTAGAGGTAGAGGGAAGTTTCCTTAACTTGGTAGCAAACATCTACAAAAACTTACAGTTAACATACTTAAAGGTGACAAACTGGATACTTTCCCAATAAGATCAGAAACAAGGCAAGGATGTTACCTCTCATCACTCCTATTCAACATCAGCTCACCAAAGAAAATATGCATATGGAAATTAAGCATATGAAAAGATTTGTCATCAGGGAATTGCAAATAAAAACAATAATGCAATGCCACTGCACACCCATGAGAATGACTAAAATTAACAAAATAAAACTGACAATACCAAATGCTGCTGAGACTGAGGAACAACAGGGGCTCTTATTCACTGCTGATGGGAATGCAAAATGGTACAGCCAGTTTGGAAAACCGTTTAGAAGGTTTTTACAAAACTAAACATACTCGTATCATACGATTTAGCAATCACGCTCCCAGGTATTTACTCAGTTGATTTGAAAATTTATATCCAAACAAAAACCTGCAAACAGATGTTTGTAGAAGCTTTATGCATAACTCCCAAATACTGGAAGCCACCAAGATGCCCTTGAATAGGTGAATGGATAAACAAACTGTGGAATATCCATACAATGGAATATTATTCAGTGATAAAAAGAAAAGAGCTATCAAACCACAAAAAGGCAAGGAAGGATCTTAAACGCATATCGCAAAGTGAAAGTAACAGTCTGAAAAAGCCACAAGCTGTGTGATTCAATTATGTGATATTCTAGAAAAGCCAAAACTATAACAATGGTAAAAATGTCAGTGGTTGCTAGCGTTTCTCGAATGGGGAGGGTTGAACTGAATCAGAAGAACGAATTTTTCAGGGTAGCGAAACTATTCTATATGATGCTGTAATTCTGAGTACATGACACTATCCATTTTTCAAAACTCTTAGAACTTAGCACAAAGAGTGAACCTTCAAGTACATAAATTTTAAAAAATAACTTAGGAAGTCAGAGGATCCCAGGATGGAACTCAGAATATGACAAAATCTAAGTATATTACAAATATGTGAAACAATCTAATTGAAAGGATGGTGGGAAAGGCACTGACATAAGTAACTTTGGAAATGAGTAAAGTTTGTAAAACTAAAGCAAAAGGAACTGTACATAAGCATTGTACTCTAATTCATAAAGTTTTCCCACGGAGATGTTGGTTAAAATTCTGATACTGCTTACACATGTAGAGTGAAATTGAACAATTAAGTGGATGGTGGATGAAGGGATTCAAGCTTCTCGCTATAGTAGTTGGAGTTTACAGATAAGAAAGGGAGGATGCTAGATGGATCCATGTGGTAATGGATTAGAATTGAAGACAGCAGTATGAACTCATGTTTAGCTTCATATATATTTATGTGTGGGGGTTGTGTAATGGATTGCTTAGTGTCTCCTCAAAATTCACATCCACCTGGTATCTCAGAATGTGACTTTATTTGGAAATAGGCTCTTTTCGATACAATTAGTTAAGGATCTGATGATGAAATTATCCTGGATTTAGGATGGACCCTAAATCCAATGGCTGGTGTCCTTATAAGAAGAGGGATGACAGAGGTGACCAGAAGGCAAGGTGATCAAAAAGGCAAGGAAGAATTCTTCCCTAGAGCCTTCAGGGGCAGCATGCCCTGCTGACATCTTGATTTCATACTTCTAGCCTCCAGAACTATGACAGAATTTCTGTTGCTTTAAGCCACATAGTTTGTAGTACTTCATGGCAACCCTCAGAAACTAATACAGTGTGTATATGTACATGGGTTAGTATCTACACATTTATTTCCTTGCTGTGTCAGCTGGGAGGGCCTAGAAGCAACTGCACACCAATAGTAACAAGCACAATAACACTAGATCTTGGTTTCTAATATCTCTCCCCAGTAAAAAAGAAAACCAGAACTCCTTGCATATATGTCTCATTCTAGGACTGATGCTAAGTATATAAGATGAGCCTGGAGCATCTTGTAGTGCCAGAAATTAAGGAGACACTCAAAAAACTAAAACAACAACAACAACAACAAAAACACACTGATGGGAATATGTAAGAGAGACACAGGATCAAACCAAAAGAGGTTTCAAGGGTCAGAGAAGGAACAATTTAACAAATAAAATAAATAAATTATTGTTGGCAAAGTATAAAGTAAAAATCCCTAAGTCCATACTGATATAAGTAAATGATTGAATAAATAAATAAGTGGGATAGAAGAGAGAAAAGTCTCCCTGCAGAAGAATCCTGAAAAAAGTATGTAGCTAGTCTGCCCTCAAGGAAGTGGAGCATAAGTCCCTACTCCTTAAGTGTGGGCTGTACACAGTATAGAAAAGGGGAAAAGAGAGTAACTTGACACTGGAGAAACCTGAAAAGCCCTACCTCAGCAAGGTGATCAAGGTCAACATAGATAGGAATAAGTCATGTTGACAGTACGTACCCTTGATGTAATGTGCTGAAAATGGCACTTTACCTCTGTGGTCTTCCTCCCAATAACACATGACTCTAGTCTAATCATGAGAAAAACATCAGACTAATCCAAATTGAGGGAAGTTCTACAAAATACCTGACCAGTATTCCTCAAAGCTCTCAAGGTCATTGACAACAAGGAAAGTCTGAGAAACTGTCACATATGAGGGGAACATAAGGAGAGATGATGATTAAATTTAATGTGGTATCCTAGATGAGATCCTGGAGGAGAAAAAGAACATTGGGTAAAAATTAGGATATCTAAATAAAGTATGGACTTAGTTTATTAAATATCAATGTAAGATGTTAAAAATAAGGGAAACTGGGTTTTCGATATATGGAAAATTTCTGTACTATCTTCATAATTTTTCTATAAATCTAAAGCTGTTCTATGATAAGTGTATTTAAAAAAACACAAGTTATGAAAGCATGCAGTATGCAGCTATAGCAATGCTCAGAGGTAAATTTGTAGCCTTAAATGCTTATATTTTTAAAAGTTTAAAATCAATGTAGCTAGAAAAAGAAGAGTTAATTAAACCTAAAACATGTAGAAGAAAGAAAAAAATAATGAGTAAAATTGGCAATAATAGAGAAAATCAATGAAACCAAATTTGTTTCCTTGAAAGAGCCATAAAATTATACACTAATTAAGAAAAAAGAAAAAATATAAATTCCAAATGTAAGGAATGAGAGATATTATCCTTTTAATAGATAATAAGGGAATACAAGAAGAATTTTATGAAAGTGGGCTAGATTAGATAGCAATAAATGGACAAATTATTTGAAAGTTGCAAATTACTAAAACTGATGCAAGAAAAAATAGAAGTTTGAAGTAGCAGTGTATCTATTAAGGAAATTAACCTAATAATTAAAAACTTTCTTTAAAAAAAAAAATCTCCCAAATTATTTCACTAGTGAATTCTACCAAATATATTCTAGGAAAGAAAGAATAGAAATTCTATACAATCTCTCCCAGACAATAGGAGGGGACACTTTCCAAGTCATTTTGTGAGACCCACATTACCCTGATAATAAAATCAGGAAAAGGAAGACAAGAAAAGAATATTACAGACTAATTTTCTTCATGAATGTAGATGCAAAAATTCTTAACAAAATATTAGTAAATCTAATCCAGCAATATATAGAAAGCACAACGCAGGACGACAAAGCAATTTCATTTTAGGAATACAAAGTTGTATTAACATTCAAAAATCAGTATAATTCACCTTACTAAAAGAATGAAGAAGAAAAATCATAAATCTTCTCAAAGAATACAGAAAAAGCATTTAACAAAATTCAGCACCCATTCATATTAAAAACCTCTAAAGAAAGTAGGATCTGAAGGAAACTTCCTCAATACAATAAAGGACATCTATAAAAATTTATGGCTAAAGTCTTCTTGAATGTCGATCATACCCTTGGTTAAAAGAAAATTGTCAAACATCACAATTATCTCGATTGAAAACAAGATAAGCAAGGAAGTTGATTTTGAAAATAATGATCAGTTGACTACCGTTAAAGCCAGAAAAGTAAAATTAAAATAAATCCTGGTTTAGGTATAAATAAAATAATTAAACGTAAAATAATGCGAGTTTTAAAACATTTACTTCTCAGTTTTTTAATATTTCAATTACTTTAATGTTCTGAAAAAAATAACATTTAAAAAATACATTAAAATAGATATTGTTCCCTTCTAACCCTTCTAGTGTTCGTTTTCTGGCTCCAGTTCCTTTTCAGGTTGCTTCCTCATACACATGCACTGACTAGTACTCTGATGACTACTCAAGGAAGTTCCTGTGCAGGTACTCAAGGAGGCCCCTCTGCACATACCCAGGGAGCTCCCTCTGCAAGTACCCAGAGAGGTCCCTCTGCAGGTACTCAGGGAGATCCCTCTGTAGCTCTCTGGGCAGCTCTCTCCTCTCCCACACTCTGCCCAGCAAACTCTAGCTGATGCGGCCTCTCTGGACTCCCAGCTCTGTGTCCTCAACTCAGGAGACGACCAAGCTCTGCCTGGGTTCCCCTTCCTTGCTTCACAGCCTGGAAACAACCTGTGGGCTGTAACCTGGGACAATGATAGTGATGTGGATTAAGGCTGCCCCAGGTAGAGAAGCCCAAGGTGACCTGGCCTACATGCCAAACTATATGACCCTGTGGATTTTTATGGTATGAATTAGGGCTGCCCCAGGGAGAGAAGCCCAGGGCATCCTCACCTACATGCCGATCTATATAAACAGATTCATATCTAAAGTTATATGACCGCACAATAACCAGACCCCATCTGCACTGAGATCATTTAATGAGTTTTTACATCATCTTTTCTTTTTCCAGTAAAATTAGTCACGCACCCATGCCTTATAAATTTAGCCCTAACCCTCAACTTGGGGCAGCAGCAGGAGTTCTGGCCGCTCATGGGTCCTGTCCCCATGCAGCAGCTCTTTACTGCCCATGGGTCCTGTCCCCATGCTATTCCGTACTATTCTCTAAATAAAAGAGCACCACTGCCAGACCTTGAGAGTCCAAGAAATCTTTCTTTCGACTCCTCGGCTCACCGACCCCGCATCAATAGGACCCACCTCATTTCTTTCCCATCTCTCAGGGATCACTGTCCTTCTTAGTCTGATGTTCCCCACCTTGAGACCTGTTTTTGGATATATTTTGTCTGGTTTCTCAGTTGTTTCCGGTGAAAGAATAAACATAGTCCTTGTTACTCCGTGTTAGACAGAAGCAAAGTCTCCAGCACTGACTCTTGATGTAACCACATTTACTAATGTTTGGCTTTATAATGCGTGCCTTTTGACTAACCGATATACTTCCATCTAAGAGATTTCATTTTTCACACTTAATCCACCAGGAACTTATTTCTACGTATGACGTGAAGGTTTCTAATTTTGTGAGTCGGTTTTGTGTCGAAGAGGACTGGACCACCTTCTAGTTTTGCGTCTTGGTCACCTGCTGTGTGACCCTGGGAAACACGTTTCCTTTCTCTGCACCTTAGTGTTCCCACTTGTGAAAATGGCACCATAGCCCCCACCTCGTGATGTTCTGTTTAAATAAAATGGTACCCATCACCCCCCGGACACAGTGTCTGCTATAAAGCAGGTGCTCGAAAATGCTGGTTTCTTTTTTGCTCTCCTTCTAACAACATGAGTTCTCTTCTGTGACTTATTTATTATATCATAATCTGTTTAATGTTTATCTTCTTAATATACTGTAAGATCCATTTTGTTTTGTTTTCTGATCTATCTCCACAACAAAGATCCCAGCCCACTGTCAGCTGTCCATAAATATGTGCTGAGTTACTGAATGAGCGCCTCCTCTTCCCCTCCCCCACCACGCACCTCTGCCAGCTAACGTATGCCTTTGTTAATGATTACTAAAAACAGCCTTAGGTGGAGGATGATAAAATTTTATGTTCGATTTTTGGAGGAATAAGCACAGGCCAGAGTTATAAAGAAACTTTCAAAGTCCCTGATGCTAAAAGTGCCCTATGCCCTAGTAACTACTACCTACATGCACCATCCATGATATTGGAACTGACCAAACACCATCCGACCCACAGGACCCCTTCCAGAGTCTAGTACTCAACACAGTAGGAAGTCACATTACCCTGGCTGGGGTCTTGCTGTGGACTGGGAAGTAGCGGGCATGTCTTTTGTTTATTACGGCTGGGTGGCAGTGGGAAAGTGTAAAAGAAATTCGAGTGGTGAAACTATTTCCCTTCATTCCACAATGGACAGTGTGATAGAAGTGTCTGAGCGCTCGCTGCCACATCTAAACCAGTTAACTCCAAATAAAGAGTAACTTAGAAATGATGGAGAACATGGGGGAGAAAAGGCTAAAAGATGATAAATGTTTCTTTCTTAGTTAAATGATTAAATATCAGCTAAGAAGCTAGATTGGAATCCTGTCTATCTCTCCAACACTTACACAGAGAAAGAAATTGACAAAAAAAAGAGACAGGAAAAACACCACCAACAAAGCTACTTGGGTTTGGATTGGCTGGGGCATGAGTCATTAGTTTCCCTGGGAATGATCAAGAGTGTCATTAGGATGCATTAAGCATCATCTAACAGGGCTGGCGAGCAGGGAGCACAGACTCTCCCAGCTATTGCATAATCGATGCAGATTACTCAAACTTGCTCACAGAATATCCTCACTCCATTAGCACCAGCCTGTCTCTCACATTCAGTCTTTCACCTCTCTCCTTGATTCCTTCCTCTGGGGATGGAGACCTATTCTCACAGTGGAAGGAGCCCCAGGCTTCCCAGGACAACCACACAGGACTCGTGAATGCTACTGAGTTGTGGAGGAAGAGAAGCAGAAAAGCATTAAAGCGCTTTCTTATTCATTTATTTGATCAACTACTTATTTGGGACCTGGATGTTACGGTTGGCTTCCATGTAATTCTTGCCCTCCCTCCTTTCTTTCCTCCTCCTCTATGTGAATCCCTCCTACAAAGCCCCCTGCCTGCCTTACGCTGGCCAGGCCCCCCCACCCCTCCCTCAGCCCTCTCCTCTTTCCTCCCTCTTCCATCTCCCTTTCTCATTTTCTGTCCCTTTAAATGAGGTCACCCTGACTGAATGAAGGACACGAGGCTCAGAAGAGGTCAGACATTAGCACTGCTATAACTGCACGGCTACTGAAACTGGGCAAACCCATCCATCACCAGCTCCACTACTCCATTAGGCCTCACATGAAATATGCCCTGCTCTGAATCGCATAGCTATACATCTCCCGGTCTAGACACCTTCCTGTTGTGTGAAGATCAATGCCGCTCGGTCATGCATCATGTGTCAGCCAGGAGCCCTCACTCTAATAACCGTGTCTATTCTCTAGTCTGCAGTATAAATTATGGCACTGAGAAAGTACTATATTATTCAGCAACCTTGGTCACTAATGGATTATTGGGTTTATTGGTTGATAATGTGAGCTCCCTTTCTTGCCTGCTTTCTTTTTTCTTCTTCTTCCCATTTTTGGCTGAATCTCACTTTTATTTATTTATTTCTCTCTATTTTTATTTTATTTGGCTCAGGTTTGAGTGATGGCTGCTTTAGACTTCTGTCAACATCCTCCCGAATCAAAGCCCTAAAATGATGATGCTCTAAAATAAGCCCAATTAGAAAGAATTCTCTATGGTCACCTATTAAATAATGGATTGTGTCCAGTGGCAGCTGTGTAGGCTTCTATTTCCTGAGGTTTCTGTTAAGATGCTTTTTCACTGAAGGGCAGTTTTAGAGACCCAAGTTCAGGTTGGGACCCCAGGAGCTCCTAGCATTCCATGGGGCCCAATGTCACAGAATCCCCTTCTGCAGTCCTTGTTTCAGTTGGTCTTTCTACTCCTTTGATTACTTATATTCAATACTATCAGATGCTGACAATTACTATTGTAACACTGGCTCTAAGTGTTTCCTCTCTGGGAAATGAGTGAGCGAGAGAGAGCCAGAGTGCACAGAAAGGAGGAAAAAAGCAATTAAGTCATGCACTGCATAACAACATTTTGGTCAACAAAAGACTGCATATATGACAGTGGTCCCATAAGATTAGTACCACATAGCCTAGGTGTGTAGTAGGCTACACCATCTGGGTTTGTGTAAGTATGCTCCATGATGTTTGCACAATGACAAACTTGCCTAGTGAAGCTTTTCTCAGAACATATCCCCATTATTAAGTAATGCATGAGTGTATAGTAAAAAACGCTGAATGTATGTTTAAATTTTGAGCCATAATAATTCTAAGACAAGAGATGGTTTCCAACTATTCAGCTTTTTGAATGTATTAAAAATTTATATTAAAAATGATAAAATTGGGGCTGGCCCCATAGCCTAGTGGTTAAGTTCAGCGTGATCCACTTTGGCAGCTAGGGTTCGGTTCCTGGGTGTGGACTTACACCACTTGACAGCAGCCATGTTGTGGTGGTGACCCACATACAAAATAGAGGAAGACCAACAACAGATGTTAGCTCAGGGTGAATCTTCCTTAGCAAAAAGAAAACATGGTAAAATTTTATAAAGAAGTAAGGTTTTCCTTTGAGAGCTGTCCAAAGGCAAGCTAGGCTTCCCTGAAGGACAGAGAACTCTTTATCCCCAGAATTTAAGCAGAAGATGACCCACATGGAAAGTGTAGAATGAGCAGGTCACTCCAATGTCTGAGGAAAGTTTAGCCAAGATGGCATTTCAAATCTTGTCCAGGCTTCAGGTTCTGTATTTTTATGATATATATGTCAAAGGGCACTATTTTGATACATTTTTAAAGAGACATAATTTTAACTAATAATAATTCTTGGGGAGATTAGGTCAAACCTATAGGTTGTGAATGCCACTTTTTCCCAATATTACTTCACACCTGGGCTACAGCCAAGCGCCTGTGGTCAACGCTTGTCCCGGAGCTGGTTCTCTTTCTTGTGAGCTTCGTTGTGCTCACGAGCACGAGCACCAGTTCAGAGTTGAGACCACGTGGTCCTGGAGAGAGAAAAAGCAAAGGAGCCGGACAAGATCATCATCTGATCCTCAAAACGCGAGCAACCTCGCCATGTCTCAGACTCACCTCCAGCCCAAATCCGCCTGCAAAACCCTTTTCTGACCTCACAGTTCTTCCCGTGCCCTCTGTTCCCAGGCACCCTCGGGGTCAGACCAGTGCTGCATGGCAGAGCCAGCTGGGCCCTGCTCGCTTCAGGGCCCGAGAGGCTGGGCATCTCTCATTTTTCTGTTGTTGGCTTGTTTTTTTGTTTTTAATTAATAGACTTTTTTTTTAACAGCAATTTTAGATTTACAGAAAATTTGAGCAGAAAGTACAAAGAATTCCCATTCACCCCCTCCCTACAGTTTCCCCTATTATTAACATTTTAGATTAGTTTGGTTTGTTACCATGGATGAGCCAATATTGCTACTTAATATTATCTTAGGTAAAGTGGGTAGTTTATGGTAGGTTTCACTCTGTGTTGTGCATTCTCTGGGTTCTGACAAATACATCGACCGTTACCTCATTGGACATAATAGCTCCCCTGCCCTGAAGATCCTCTGTGCCCCACTTATTCAGCCCTCTCTCCCCACATGCCCCGCCCCTGGCAACCACAGATCTTTTTACTGTCTCCATCGTGTGGCCTTTTCCAGAGTGTCATATCGTTGGAATCATACAGTATGCAGCCTTTTCAGATTGGCTTCTTTCACTTAGTAACATCCATTTATGTTTCCCCCATGTCTTTTCACAGCTCAGTAGCTCATTTCTTCTTATCACTGGATAATATTCCATTGTCTGGATGTGCCACAGTTTATTGATCCATTCACCTACTCAAGGGTATGTCGGTTGCTTCCAGGTTTGGGCAATTACGAATAAAGCTGCTATAAACATCCATGTGCAGGTATTTATATGGACATAAATTCTTAACTCCTTTGGGTAAATACCAAGAAGCGTGATTGCTGGACGGTATAGTAAGAATACGTTTAGTTTCGTAAAAACCACCGAACTGTCTTTCAATGTAGTTGTACCGTTTTGCATTCCCACCAGCAACGAATGAGAGTTCCTGTAGCTCCACATCCTTGCCAGTGTTTGGTATTGTCAGGGTTTTGGACTTTAGCCATTCTAATAAATGTTCAATGGTATCACATTGTTGTTTTAATTGCAATTCCCTAGAGACTATGATGTTGAGCATCTTTTCATATGCTTACTGGCCATTGTTGTTTGTCCTTTTACTATCACTGTCCATGTTATTGCCCCTTCTAATCAGGCCCCAGGTCTCCCAGCATCTCCAGGAAGCTAGCAAATGAAGCTGCCCTAGGCAAAGGTGGCCGTCCTGAGAGAGGATGTTGGTGGGAACGGGTGGAGAAGAAGACAAGTAAAATGCATGGGTGCCGAAAATGGGCAGGACACATTTTTCTGCCTTTTACTTGCAGTTTTCTTTTTTAGTGTCACAATCACCCTCCTAGGTAGATATTGTTGTCCCCATTTTACCAATAAGTAATTTGAAGTTCCAGTTGAGTAGCTTACCTAATTATGGAGCATCTAAGTACTGAAGTTGGGCTCAGACTCATGTTTATCTTATTCAGGGCCATCTACTTTCCACTATAACCTTGCTGTTCCAGTAGCAGGAGGCCCAGTAAAGGACACCCTGTGTGTCCTTGCTTCCCTTCTCACAGCTTCTTCAGTGTACCAGAAGCACCAATGACAAGGTGGCAGATGTCTGGTACGGAGCCTGGAGTGCAGGGCACACAGAGCCCAAGAGATTCCAATGCTGGAGGAGGATGGGCAAGGCAAGCAATCTTACAGTTTCTCTCTTGCATCTCTGAGCAATTAGCCTCTGAAGCCCAATCTGAAAGGTTTTGTGCTGGGTGAGGGGTAAGCCAAGAAAGACCATGGTTTTGGTGTGAGCTTCTCCTCCCAAGAAAAATCACGCTCAGATGGAGTCCATGCCCGTCTCCATGGCCTGAGGCACAAGATGCAGACCTGCCCCCAATCAGCCCTGAAGTCACGGATACAAGACTATAACAGCCCAAAGAAGAATCACAGTGAGTGTCTTCCCATCATCCAGACATCCTCCTCAGCTAAGGGATGGTCTGGAAATGCCCCTGGAGGGCTCCTGGAAGAGGAAGCCAGCCTGCTGGCCCAGCCTAGGAGCCAACTGCAGCACCCGGGGATGCCGACTCCCTGCTTGCTCCTGCTGCCTTGCCGAGCACAGCACTAATTTGGTGTTTGTTTGAATATGACAGTAATGTGTTTACCTAAGTAGAAAATGTTAGAGTTCCCCAGGCTGTACCTCAGAGTTGGGATTTCCTGATGGATCACAGGTATGCCCACCTGGTGGAAGCCCCTCAGGATATGGGGAGGGCGGGGAGGCTCTGAGGCCCCACGATCCCGCGGCCCCACCCATGTATCCAGAGCTCTGACCTCAGCCCTCTGGCCCTTCCATGCCTTGGCTTCCCCTCCTGTAAAAGACCAGAAAGCAGCACCACCTCATTCCCCTCCCGCCCCCTATCAGAACCAACCATGTCATACTGCTTGCACTTCTCAGAGATGACAAACAATGTCAGTGGAAACCACTTCCTACAGGGGAGCAATTTCTGTTTACATATGTGATGCCCACCCCCTGCAGAAATGCTGGCTGCCCCATGGCTGGCTGTGTTAACGCGAGAATGTCACAAGGTATGGCTTCCACCCTCTGCCAAGGGAACAGATTTGCTGCCTGCTCTGAGGACAAATCCTTTCTCAGAGGTAAGCCCTGGCACGGGTTATGAGAGAGAAAAAAAAAAAGGAGGAGGCGGAGGGGCTGGCCCTAAATCAGAGCTTGAGAAGCAAAAACAACCTGGTTATGGGCTCTGGAGGAAAGGGCCAACATGAAGACTCACTGTTCTCCTGAATCTCTGCCCCTGAAGGAAACAAACGGGATCAAGTTCTAGTCAAAGTAAAGTAAAGGAGAAAGTGATGATGCAAGGTCGCTGGTACACTTAAGCCACAAAATGAACTAAGCACCTAGGCCTGAAATAGGTTTGGTGGTGGAGGTTCAGGGAAAACCAGGGCAAAGCAGAGAGAGTGAGGCTGCCTTTCACCCACTCATCCCACCCGTTCTGGAGGTGGTCAGAGCTGTAATTTCCCTCCCAGAACCTCTAGATGACCACAGGGAGGAAAGAGGCGTGGCTGCCGGAGGTCTCATCTCTGAGCCCGGGACTTCCTGGGTGGTGGACCTCTCCAGCAGACAGCCAGCCTCCCTCTGGCGGAGGATCTGGACAATCAGCTGGCAGGAGCTGTGGTCGTGCCCCCTCCTCCCAGACACAGCCCTGGCCCACCTCAGATGCCCTGACAAGGTAGGAGCCCCCTTGCAAGGCACTGTTTGACTGTCCTTTACGTCCTGCCAAGCACATTTGTCTTCCCTCTTCACCACCCCATGTCCCAACTCCACCACTCGGGTGCATCAGTGACTGGGGAAAAAAATACAAACTGACTTTGCAAAAAGACAAATAGAGCCTTAGGAAATCAAGGGCCTGATCAGAGAAGGTGAGTTTATAAGTATGTTTGACACTACTCGGGAATAAGCTAGACTAACTTAATTAGGAGCACGCAAAGTTTCTAGAAAGGAGTTAGACCTAAGGAGAGTGAGCAGAAATACCGGGAGACCTGAAGTCCCACTGCAGGGGGGGGCGGGAGGGGGTATTTTTTAGTAATATCTCCAAAGGAAGAAAGCAAATTCATCTACGAAATGAGCCTTGTACCTTCAACCTGACAGCTTGTCCTTCTTCCTTCTTACCTTGGCAGTGTGGTCCCCCAGGCCAGCTTGGCCCAAAAGTGGCCTGCATGATACATGCGAGGTGTTGACTGCAGTGTTGGAAAAGCAAGAAAAATGACCGAGCTCGGCTCCTCCAGCCTCCACCCAGAGCACGCTTCTCATGCCGGCCACACATTTTCAGTTCACATCTGCATCAGAAAGCCTGAGGCATATTATTCACTGTGCACACCTGGTTCAAAACACTGGTTCTCGGTGGTTCTGGCTTAGTTCTGGGTCAGAACACTTTCTCTTTACTTGAGCTTCTTTCTCTCCTACAAATTCCCATGGCAAAGATGTTTCCACTGTGGTATTCCCGCCACAGGCCACAAGGCAATGGAGTCAGCTCACCGGATGGACAAACACACGTGTGGGTTTGATGTCTCCCAAACGCTTGGTGTGGTCAGTTTTGCCAGATTACCCTCAACACTCCAGGACTAAATAAATTAATAGAATTAAATAATGTTTGGGTGAACCTCAAGCCTAGAATACTAGAAAAAAAGAAGAAAAACAGCAAACAAACAAAAAACCTGTTCCAGAAAGGCACATGATCATAAAGACAGGTATTTCAAGGAAACGATCTTGGCAACCTGGCAGCCTTAGGTTATAAAAGGAGCCAGAGTCTAAAACTGAAGCGCAGTCGCCTCTGAGTGGTGTGTTTTACAACCAAACACTTACTGTTGTCAAGTCCATTCCTGTTCCCAAGATTGACAGACACACAGTATTCTGGAAAGCATGGAATTCTGGAAATTTGGGGTAAGGCATTCTAATCCTGAATCTGATAATTACTAATTGTCTTCCCTTGGGCAAAATCCTTGAAGATCTTCAGTTTCCACAATTGTGAGATAAGGTTAATGATGCCTATAATTAAGCTATAAATGCTAAATAAATGGTTGCTGTTATGATGATAAAAATAATATTAATTATCATTATCAATATTAAAAGCATCATTGTTAATTATAAGACACTCTTTCAAATAGGAGAAAAGGAAGGTCAGAGTTGAGATTTTGAGGAAGTGGCCTAGAAGACAGAATCTGCTCTGAGTTTGGGCTTGCCTAGGGTCATTCTGATCTTTTGCAAATCAATCTCAGGATGGAGGAAAGAGTGCCTCATAAAGAATGTTAACAAACAGGACTCTAATTTCAAAATTCACACAAATTAGACCAAAAAATGCAAAAAGACATAGAAATACAGAGGATCCCCGTAGTCGATGCTGCCAAAAATGCTATGATGTATTCACCCAACTGGAGTTCCTTCTAACAAACTGCCACCGAGCATATGGCTACCTTGGGCATTTTTTCATTATCCCAGAGTGTGTCTGCAGTCCCATGTCGGTAAACTCCATCTGTATCTCTGTCAATGGAAGAAATTTCCATCAGGAAATATCAGCAGGAATCAGGGGAAAGACCTTTCCAATTTACTGAGATCGAAGGAAGTAACCACAGGGTTCCCCCTCTCCCGCCTCCGTTTTTCCCCAACTCCAGCCAAAAACTGACTTGTTTTCTTTCCCAAAGATTATCCCATCACCCTCCACTGCCTGCTCCGGGGGGAGCCTGCGGATGGTCCTCAGGCACGCGGGGCTGCACGTGATCGGCAAGCTTGTATTCTGGGTCACTGAGGCCCTTCAACTCCCTACTTCACAGGAATGAAAACAAGAACAGGTAAAAATGGACCTCTGCCTTCTCCTGGATTCTGCACCGAGGGAATGCAAGGAGAAACAGCTCTGGGGGTTTTTGTTGTTGGTGCTGTCATTATTTGAATCTCTTCATTCTGCCATCCTCCATCAGGGACAAAATTCCAGGCAGATTTTAACATCAAAGGTGGTGATGGATATGGCTCCGTGGGCACGCCAGGTATGCTTGCTGGGAGCGGGCTCAGGGGCAAGGCAGCTGGGAGTGTGGACGGAAGCCTGCACCAATGGTTGGATGTGGGAACAAGAACATTAAAAATGCCATTTTGAACTCCCTTCTTTGTGCTTCACAGTCTGCCCATTGATATTTCACTCACATATTGAATGGTGTGACCCCTGCAATCACACTACAGTGCTTCCTCTCATATTTTTAACTGTAGACTTAAACAACTATCATGTCAACATACTAGCTTAAAGTTAAGTATTAAATATGCGCTACCTTTGGAAAATAGACTCAGGATGCGGAACCACCTCCCTCCCTGCTCCCCACACTCTCTATACACCAAACGGGGAGAGTGGAGGGAGACAAAATGGATTGTACATTGACTTTGCTGGAGATGGCTTCTCTGTATACATATATGTCAATTTATATGATGTATTTATTTTTAAATTTACTTCCGCACAGATTTATAGGAAGGATCTACTTAAGACCCCAATTAACCATGTCAGCATCAGAGCTCTCCATCTACCTGAGAAAAAGGCTGTGGAAAACCTCACCGTTTCAACAATCCCATTAATAACACAGCTCTCATTCGGGTGGTATTTGCGAAGAGAGTCTCATTGATTACAGAATCTCCAACCAATTATCTTGGTACTTCATAGAGCCCACAAGTAGGTGAAAACTAATTGTGATTCTCTGAGCTAAATACAGTGGAAAGAATGATACTTGGAGCTGGATTTTGCAAGCTTATCTATGTGAAGAATCTGGAGCCCAGAGACAAAGTTATCCAGTCAGTGACAGTGTGCGTTTATATACAGACATCCTTAAACCTCTACCAACAAATGACATCAGGCCTGAGCCCCCCATGGACGTCTAGCCCATGGTCTGGGATGAAGGGCAGGGAGGACACCAAGCCAAACCAAACAACTGGACACAGCCCCTGCTGTCCTCTCAGCCCTCACCAACTTCATTCTCACACACCATCACAAGTTGCTGGGATAACTCAATTTCTCCATTCTTCAACAAGATACACTATACTCTCTCCTCCACTGGATGTCTAGAGGCACAAACTGGAGCGTTGACTCATCATTGTCTAGACCCAAAGCACATCCTATCTTTTTTCCCCAACTTCTATATCATTTTGGCAGAGTCACATGAAACTGCTACCAAAATCTGGTGTATATCTACCTAGCTACCTTCTACATATCTGCACTGTCTATAAGATGATAAATATAAATGCATTTCATTTTTATTTGTCCAAATCCTGCCCCTCTTTTAAGGTCCAGCTCTCCTATTTTGGAGATAAGTTCTCCTTCCTCCAAACAACCACGGTACCCTCTGCCTACAGCTCTTGAAATGTGAGTTCCTGTCTGCCTTTTGTTATATTTGCTTCTATTCATGTCTTATTTCTCTTGATAGAATGTACCATTTCTTGAGGATAAAATCCATAACTATTCTCCCTCTCTATTTCCACAGCACTGATTTTGTTTAACATCTAGAAAGATAGCCAGTAAATGTTGATCAAATAATGACTGAATAAATCACCTTTGATTAGACAAAATAAATACAAGGTATCATTAATAATATAGAAAAATTCATGTTCCGTTCATGCAGGTGGAGGTAAGACAAAGGTAAGATAGAGAGAACTTGGTTTGGGCATGCATGGAAAAACAAATATAAGGAGCTCAGAGAGAGCAAACTGCAAAATTCCAGCTCTCTTCTATCTGCAGCTTCCCCTTCTCCTGAAATTACTTCTTGCCACAATGATATAGGACTCACACAGCGCATTGGGATACACAATCCATCTTTGGGAGCCCATAGTCACAGGAAGAAGGGGAGAGGAGGAAAACAATTCCTAAGCACATTTCACCATTGGTTTTGATCCCCAGCCAAGGCCTTCCACCTGCAAAAATCTCCCAACTATCACATTTCTACTGCTCTGGCCGATAACGAAGATAATTGTTTCATCCACTTTGTCAAAGCTGAAATGAAAAGAGGGCAAAGCAAAATGATGCCATCGTAAATCACGGGGCTGAGACAGCAAAAGAGGGACAAGATAGCGACTTCATTAAGGGTTATGTATTGTGCCATTAAGTTGGCGGGGGGTCACCTTTCGTGTCACACCCGGCCTCTGTGATGCATTGCCAGCTCTTCTTTCCAATAAAATTAAACGGAGATGTAAAACTGATTAGGGCCATGTTTGCTTCAGCCCGTGGCAAAGGGAATGGTTCAGGGAATAATTGATATAAGATTGCAACTGATGCATAATGGCAGCAATTTCTCTTCCTGGTCATTTCATTGCTGACCTTGCCCATTAAAATAAGCCCAGCTGCCTCGGAGAAAGAGACACTTCATTTCCCATCACCCTGCAACCTCGTGGCAGCCCGGTCCCCTGACCAGTAGCCCTTACCAAAACACATGACCAGAATTACTGCAAGCCGGAGTTTTGGGGGAGTAGCTGGTTCACATGGAGATGCATTGTGGACCCTTGATGCCATGTTAGCATTTGTCTGAACTCCCTGACTCCCCAAGGGAGCTGCAGACCACTCTACACTTCAGTAGCTTTTAGATGCTGCCA
This sequence comes from Equus quagga, assembly GCF_021613505.1. Lineage (NCBI taxonomy): Eukaryota > Metazoa > Chordata > Mammalia > Perissodactyla > Equidae > Equus > Equus quagga. The sequence goes on along the minus strand of NC_060288.1, from coordinate 6,956,910 downwards.
TGCTGAAAGTCAGGTTATTGGCCTGCTCTATCTGAGCTTCAGACTCACAATGCCAGGGCCTCTGTGTGTCTTCTCAGTCATTGCTGGGATATGGAAGCTGCTATAAGCATGAGAGGAACAGACTTTATCCTCACAATCCCAAATTGTGCCTTACAATGCTTTATGAACTCAACAATTTGGTCAACCTCCATGGAGCCAGACTCTACCATTGTTCAGTCAACATTTATTAGGGGTCTATTAGGCAAAGGACTGCGCTAAACACTGAGGTTAGGGTGGTGAGCCAGGTGGTTGTGTCCCTGCCTTCAGGGGGCTCCCAGTCAAGTGATACTTTCCATTGGAATAACATTGGTAGCTCATGTTGGTTGAATGTTTACTGTGAGCCAAGCATTGTTCTATGTAATTTACACACATGAACTCAGTTAATCTTCATAACAAGAGAATGATTTTTACTCTGATCTCCATTTTACAGCTGACAAAATAGGGGAAGACAGAGGCTAAGCACCTTACCCTGGGACACATGGGGTCTAAGTAGAATCAGGATTTCCGATGCCATGAGCTGAAGCCAGGAACTAAACCTGAAGGAAAATATTTTATTGATATTGTCTGTTCTTTCTCTACCCTCTCTCCATCCTATCAAGTTGGGGATGTACTTTATCCAGCCTTCCAGAAGAAAGAGTATGTCTTTATCAAATGGAATTCCATGCTGGGTTTCTAGTTTTCCTACAGGTTAGGAATGCCAATAAAAAAATGCCATGTATATCCCAATTAATGAAAGTTTTATATCACTTGATATAAGATCCTATAGAGTTTTCTTTCTCTATTTCACTTGATGTCTGAAGCTGGTCTTTTATGGTGTATATGGGAAATGGGCAATGCTTATCTAGGCATCCCTCAAGCTTTCTATCTTGACCTACTATTGGCATCAAGATGATGGCAAGTAGTGGTGGATAAATCCTGGCAACAAGTCGGCAGGAAGCAGCTTGAGCCATGGCTGTGACATCCATGTGTCGCTGCCTCTGTCTCCATAGTCTCAGCCTAACGGAAGGGACATAGACAATATGATTCTATGATTCTCTTGCCATTGTCTTCAGGGATCACAGCAGTGAAACACACATATCACTATGCCCCCATTTTCATACTCAGTAATATACATATGACCTCATTGTCATAGCGACTTCCCCAAGCGTGAAGAGAGAGGTACTTTTTTCCAGACTCACTTACCAGAATTTTGCAAACTTGACCTGTCTGTCTGTCTGTCTTTGTCCCATCATTCCTCAGCTCTGACAGAGGCCAGGGATTCCAGCAGCTCTGAGTGGGAAGACTGTAAATGACAAACAGCAGACCCTCTGCCAAAAAAGTGATTAGACCAGAAATGCACTAAGTTAAACCAGACTGTTTCCACCCACCCCATCTAATGGTGACCCCACACCTCAGCAAAGAGGCAAAGGCTTTGTATAAATGAAGACAGAGACTGTGCTCATTTCCCACTTGATGACTCATGCAATATGGAATGAGAGGCCCCATCCATCCACCCGTAAACAACAGATGAAAAACAAACACTGAGCAAGCATATGCTTGTCATTTTCCTTCTCCTCTCTGCCGTCACCTGCCTTCTCCCACCATCCGGACCCCATGCCCCCATGCTGGCCAGTCGGTTGGGTCTACTGTGTGAACATCCTAACGATGAAAGCAAGCCACCATGGCCGCAGGAATGGGGCACCACCAGATCTGAAGCTTCCTGTGGCTTCTAGGTCTTCCCCACGCAGTGATATCAGGAGAGGGAAGCCTCTTCTTCGCCTCAGCCGCTTTAGTAAGTAATTTTTCACCTATACGGCACATTATAGCTTACACAGCATTTCACAGTCATTGCAGACGTATAATCCCTACAGCATTTTTGGGAGGCGAGTGTTATGATCCTCGCTTTCCAGACAAGGAAACCCAGGTTCCGAGATGTGCTCGCGGCCGCTCAGCGCTTAGGGCCCAGAGTTGCCTGGAGGGATACATGACCTGCTTCCAGATGAAAAGAAATCCACTACTCTGTGGGAGAAAAGGCAAATTTGCCTAAAAGCAGTTTTCGTAGTGGACTCTCATGCCACCAGCCTCCTGGCCTGCTCAAGACTGCTTCCCTCCCCATAAACAGCCGAGGGACCCCCGCCTCCTACGTCCACCCAGTACCCGCCTTAACATCCCAGGAAACTGGGACCTCACTTTCCTCCCCTCTGTCAGGCCGGCAGGGCCCACCCTGGGTGGGAGTGCGGCCGAGGCAGCTCAGGAGAGCAAAGCCCACGGCCAGGAGCTGCTGGGGGCCAGCGGCCTGCTCTGCCCCTCAGAAGAAACAGGACTGGGGGGAGGGATTCACTAGTAACATCCTCATGAAGGAAATGTTATTCTTACCTTGGATCTGCTCCTGCAGAAAACAGAGGGGGCCTGGGCTCTCGGCCTCGCCTTTCCCAGAGGGGCGACGCTCAGAGGGAAGTGGCCGGCCTCCCCTTTCCCATTCCCCAGCCCCGCACTCCATCCACTTCATACTTATGTGAACGAAGAGTGGCCTTTTCAAAAAAATAAAGGTTAAGGGAAGAAAATACCTAAAATTGGAGGATTCATCTGAGCAAAAGAGATAGGAGTCTCACGGCAAGCAACGCTTTAAAGGAAAACAAACTTTCATTATTCAGTCAACAAACACAAGCTTTAACTCTTAGCAATGGACTAGGCTGGAGGGAATGTAAAGATGAATGAGACGCGTCTCTCGCCCTTCGAGAGTCCTACTCAGTGTCCCTTGACACCTGCCAGGAGAGAGTTACTGCACCTTGGTCCCAAACAGACACCTGCCCCATGCCTTCCTGGGGTTGCTGGGGCCAGAAAGAATGCCGAAAAACAACCTGCAAGCTTTACAAGGCTCTTCTCACTAATAGTCCCTGAGACATGACATCGAATCCCTGGACTGCTCAAGAGCGCCTTCTCCTACGTCCTGATTGGATTGGCCTACAATGATTATGGTCCCCAAGGCCAGAGCTGTGCCCCTGAATCCAGGCGCTGCATTTCCCCAAGGGCACACTGTCCCGGAGTCATTGCCCATCGCCAACTCTCAGTTTCCCCTCAGGGCAGGGCCTAGGCCAAGGGTTCTAGGTTATGTTCTGAGCTGCAGTAGGATTCTGTCAAGGCATGTCAGCATCTCTCATGGGTTTGGGAGGAGGCTGAGTGGTCGGCTTCGACCCTTCCAGCACCCCTACCGCACTCGAGCTAGACAGAGCACCCCTACTTCCCTCTGTTCGTCAGACTGGCTAAGCCATAAGATTGTATTTGGAGAAAGGGATTTTCCTGTGAAAGAGAAACACCTTTTGAAAACCACTGAGGAGGTTATCTGAGGTACGTTCCAGCTCCGATGTCTTGTGACATATGATTATCTTCTGTGATTGAAAGGCAATTCATGCATGGTCACACTCACTTTAACACCCAGCAAGATTCTCCCCAAACTCTCCCCTACCCCCTCCCTCCCGGGAGTGGAGTTCAAGGAAAGAGCAGAACCAAGCTTTTCCGTCTCCCAGTCTCCCAGAGCCAGGTCACTAACCACAATTACCCATTCTGCAAGTATTTACTGTGCCAAGCAGTGTGCCAGCTCTAGAGGGAGCTTCTTCTCAAGAATCAGGTTTGTGGAAACTCCGCACAGCCTGGTGCTTAACAGCATAGACCTTGGGTCAGACTGACCTGGGCTCCAGCCCTGGCCCATGATCTGTGAACCACAGGAGGCAGCTTATCCTTTCCAAGCCTTAGCGGCCTTGTCTGTAAAAATAATGTCATGAAGATCAAATAGGAGTGTTGCTGAAGGTAATAAGTTTGAAAACACTTAACACATGGCAAGTGGTCAAAAAATGTCAATGATGATGACTTTTACCGAGTTCAATTGCTCGTTGTCTCTCACCTGAATTCTTTCAGCTCTTCACAAACTGGTCTCTCGGACTCCAAAATCACGCTCCACTCCAGGCTTTACTTTGGCCAGAGGGATTTTGCTCCATCCTCTGAATTCTTATTCATGCTTTAAGGCTAAATCCAAATGTCATCTCCCCTGTTAAAGCTTTTTTAACTCTCAGAAGCAAAATTAAGCTTCCATATGCCCAGAGCATACTTCTATTTTTCGATTATAGCACTTAATGCATTGTGTTCCTTCATTTATTCAACAAATATTTGTTGAGTGACAACCAGGTGCCAATCCTTTCTAAGCCCTGTGGGATGCATCAGTGACATGCAGTCAATTCCTTGTCCGTGTATAATTCTCTAATCCCCCTGTCCCCACCCAAAATTTGGAGGAGCAGGATTCTTATTGCATTCATTGGCCTAGCTTAGTGGCTCATCGAAGGTGTTTAACAGGAGTTTTCTTAAAGAATGGGTAGCAGGTGAGTCTATAGCTTGTGGTCAACAGATGGACGAGAGCAGATGGACAAGAGCCTTCCTCAAACTGTGGGTTGGGAATCCACAGGAGGCTGGCAAAATCTTGGGGTGACTCTCACAGTCTGTCCCTTGTACCATCACAGCCTCAGCTCCATGCCCTCTTTCTATTACCATTTCTACTGCCAGGAACTAAGGCAAAAAGGGGAAAGCAGAGAAGAGAAGACACAGTTGTATTATATAAGTTAATAACATTTCTAAACTTGAGAATTCAGTGAACTGCCAGAGGCCTGTGGAAACCTATGGAAACCCCACAAAGACATCACATACACACATCTGGGCCTCATGGCCATTCTATGCACTTGGATCAGGCCCATGGACAAGCCCCTGGGAAAGGCTGCAGTTCCAGACTTTTCCAAGAGAAAATTAACAAGGATTTAGGTTTCTGTTCAAGCCCCTCTCACCTTGTAGCATTTGGAAAAGACGTCATAGGAGCCAACCCAGGCCAGGGGGAATAGCTGTGAAAGTGGGGAAGGAACAAAGAAAGCTCATTGACAGGCGATCAGCCCTCTCCTGGGAGGGCTTCCTCCCCTCACACTCCTGCCATTTAAGGGAGAGCCAAGGAACAAAAGGAGAGGGGATGTATTAAGTGGCTGAGATGTTAAAATCACAGAAGCACATTATCGGCCTAGGGCATTGTCAGGAAGCTGGTGGTTAAAGTCAGAGAAGTAGATGCAGTGTCTATGGCAAGCATACGAGGCTGATGCAGGTCACAGGTCAAAGGCCAGTTCTTTCAGAGGGCTATAGTCAACGGGGAGGAGCGCATGGGTATATGCGTGTGTGCACCGCACCTCCATGCTGTCAGCGAGAATTGTTTCAGGTTTGCTAGATTTCAAGCGTCCTTCTTTAGCTGAACAACAACTGGTGGTAAGTAAAGGAGAGCCAAAAAAAAAGAAGGAAAAGAAATTGATAAAATATTGCCAAGGTTGGCTTGAAGCAAACCAGCCCAGAACCCCCAGTTTGGCCCACAGAGAGATTTCTTAGAAAGGCAGCCATGTCATGTGACATTTGAGAGCAATTCTGATCGGGGAAGAGGAAAGGGCACAAAGAGCGCTGTATCCATTGTTTCTAAAGGTAAGCGCTGCTCACCGGAAGATCTCGCCACTCTTCAAGTCAAGGGTTACATCTGTACTTTGCACCCAGCATAGTGCCTAGTGCAGAGCTAGTGCTTCATACAGACTTGTTGAATGGATGGATGGATGGATGGATGCTTGGATGGATGGATGGTTTAATGACATCACAGGGAAAGATGTTTCAGTAAAAAATATTAGGCTGAGTAAGGAGTGGAGAAAGAAGAAGAAGAGTCAGAGGAGCTGGAACTGTGATTCCAAGTGTGCCGAGTCAGAGAAATGGTACATTACAGTCCCTATTCATTTGCGAGACCCTGAAGAGCTCCTGAGACATGAGGCAGGCCTGTCCTCAGGGAGCTTAGGAGCCACACGCAGAGGGACCATATGCACCCAAATTGTAGTGAAAAAAAACAATGGTCACAAAGGCAGTGCAGATAAAGTGCTGGCAACGGGACCCCAGTGAGGAACAGGTCAGGACAGAATGTGGGTGTCCACAGGAAAATTCCCCCAATTGTGAGGGTGCTTTTATTTCAGACTCTGCAGTAGGGCAAGAAGGCCCAGGGAAGCCCAGCCCTCTCCTCTCGGGCAGCAGGAGGAGAGCTGGCACAGTGGCTTCTCTGATCACCTCTCTCTCCTCCTCCGCTTGCCTGCCCGCCCTGCTGTCTCAGAGAGCCAGGCACTGATAGCGGAGGATTTTTCTTAATGTCTTTATATAGATGAGTTAATGTAAAGGCTTTCCAACATAAGCATGTTTTTCTGCTCCTTCTCCCCGACCTTGGCATTTTCTTTCTCCGTTCCAGGCTCAACGCTGTCCTGTGGCCAGGTTTGCCTCTCATTTGTCAATGTTATTATTGAATTTTCAAATGCCAGTGGTACACATAAATCAATGGCTTTCTTCTCCCTCCTGGCATAGCCCTGCCACATGTGGTCATTCATTTTTTTAATAAGTCCTCCTCTCCTTTTACTCATTTATAAAAATGCATCTTGCTCCCCGACCACCGTCCATCACTCGGTGAGCCCGGCTATTTGTTGCCCCTGAGTGCTTATTCATCAACGTTTTCAAAAGCAAAATCACTCTTCGCCTCCTGCTCTTATTGTGCCATCAATCTTGACCAGGGGATCAATAAACTTCGCTTTTGCAATTTTTCCCCCTCTCCTGAGCCGACTCTCTCCAAAGTGCAGTCTTTTTATTTACATTTTTAACTGATCATCAGCAGAGGGGGCAGCGGTGTCAGGGAGGCGAAGGGCGTTCACGTGCTCCCGAGGCAGCAATAACCATCCATGCATCGGTCATTTAACACGGTAACCCAGAGAAATTGATACTCGACTCTTCTCTGCCCAGGGTCCACCCACGTAAATCATCACCTGAGGAAACAAAAGCCCTGCCTGAGCCCTGTGTCTTGCAGGCAGGCAAAGAAATAGGTGGAAAGACTCCCCCACCGCAGCCTGGTTGGAGGAGAGGCATGCTGGTTTCCAGGAATTTTTTCTCATTGTTTTATGGGTGTGAGGGGAAGATTAAAATAGAAGGATCTAAAGGGTTGAGAAAAGGACAGAAGGCTGAATTTAAAATGGGCAGACGTATAAGACCCGGCTGGCCAAGGGGCCTTGGCTGGACTGGCCAGTAAATCTCCTCCAGGCTTCTTGACACACCAAGTTCGCAGCGCTCTTGCCTGCTCTGCTCACAGAGAAACAGAGCGATGCTCGAACTGCAAAGCTGCATGGAGGCCAGTGGCTGCTTCGGAAGTCACAGGAAATTTTTTACCCCACTCTAAAAAGACTTCCTCAAGGCTTAATGAAAACACAGTTAAGATAATAAGAATTGGACAACTCAACGTTCAGTGAAGATTCGAGCATGTTGTCCCTCTTGCTTTGGCTTTTCCACCACTATTTAAACCATCAGACTATTTTCGAGCCCCCAGGTCGTGTGGCTGACTCACCTAGCGGGAAGCTTGCAAGGCGATCGCTGAGACATGTAAAGTGTTCACTGTGCTCCCTCCCACCACTAGCTTCTCAGCCTAATGGAGAATACCACGGGCGAAGGGGAGTTGGGGAAAAGAATTTCTATTTTTCATACCTGCTCAGGTGCTTTCCATACGCCACCATGCGGATCCTGAAAACAGCTTGCCAGATAAGTTTTGTGTCCATATTTTAAGGACAGGATGGGTGAATGCTATACAGAGATTTAGCTACTTGCCCAAGCAGCAAAAATTGAATACAGATCTCTCTGGCTCCAAACCCAGGTCTTTGCAATACCCAGTACTTACCAAGGTCCTCAGGAGTCATGTGACTCAGATCAGGACCAGGGGACACACAGGGGTTCTTTGGGATCACCTGCATCTGATCACAGGGTTGGTGACAAAGGAAGTGCAGGGTCCAAGAGGAAAGCGGTTCCAGAGGTCTGGCATCCAGGACCTGGGAGGGCTGCTGGAGGGAACAATGCGTTGGATGACAAACATTGACCCCAAGTCGAGGTGGGGTGGCCACTGCCCCTAGGGAAGTCCCTTCCCTTTTTGAGCCTCAGTTTCCTCAGCTCTAAAACTAAGGATTGGGCTCAACAATGCCTAAGATCTCCTCTAGATGGAAAATTTCCATAATCCCTTCAGTGCTTTCAGGAGAATTTTCAGTGCAGGCCAGTAGCCTGGAATACACAGTGCCAACCAGAGTGTGGCACCATCAGAAGGGAAGTCCTCACTGTCCTCCACTCTCTGGGGACCCCAAACAGCATGGCATCAAAGATAGTTTGCAGTGGGCACTTGGTAAATGGATGCTGACTTCTCTCTTTAATCTCCTCAGCTATCGTAGGGAAGTAATAACATTAGAACAAGACACAGATTTGAAGACTTTAGAATTTTGGATTCAGAGTTTTGGATTTCATGGAGAAGTAAAATTTTTAAAGAAAAACATGAAATAAAATCTTCTGTGTCTATGATGGTAGTATTGTCCCCTTTCTATTTGGCAAAATCCAGGCATTAAAAAAATTACCATTGATTGCCACCATCAAATCACAAAGAAAAGACATTTTAACTCCTCAAAGTTTAAAAAGGGTGTAATTCACTGTGGACAGGCTCCAATGCACAGAGTGCTCTATGGGACCAGCCTATCCAAACCATCAAACTAAAAAAGGCATACTGTCTCCAGGATAGAGGCTGTGTAGTGATGGACCACACTGAAAACCCCATCAATGAGCCCCATATATGTACAGTGCCCAGCTCGGTCATTGAATGCATGTGCATTGCCCTGTGTTACATTTTGTTATTATTAAGTGCGTAAATCTCTGGCCCTTCAATGAGACTATACCCTCCTTAAACACTGGGACCCTGTCTTACCTTGGGCTTTTTATCACCAAGTAGAATTGATCCTGTTATTGTGGTTGTGCATATCTGAGATTGGAGGGTGAGCTCATTTATGTGGCTCAGATTATGTGAGACAGATGGTGAGACCGGGTCATGTCAGTCGAACCAATGAGATGTACAGGCAGCCAGATCCAGGGCTCTGGGCACGGTCTCTGGCAGCTGGCTCAGCTACTTCCTGGTCCCCCTGGAGCCCACAGCTGCAGCAAGTCTAGACACAGCTGTCGGGGAGCAAGGGCCCTAGAGAAAATAGAGGTTCTGACCAGGGAGTTCTAGAAACCCCGCTGCCTGTCCCTTGCTCACCTCCAGAGAGAGACGTAACCACAAACAAGGCTCTCAATCAATTAATGTAGGCTGCAAAATGGCTGACCTTAGCGAACGCAGCAGAAGATGCTGGCTCATCAGCTATGTGCTGTTCTAAGTTAAGCCTAGGAAAGGCACTCTACAAATACACAACTTGGCCGGAATGCTGTCCAAGCCGTCAGTCTGAGGGCTGCTCCAGTCCTGGGCACCAGCTTATGTAACTTCAACTGTTTTGCTAATAGGCCAGAAATAAACAATGAGTGACTGGTCATTTTTAAAAGCCAGCTCCCTTGCAAAGGGAAGAGAGAAGAAGCCAAGGGGCTGAGGGAGGAAGTTTCTGCCAAGATAACAAATACAAACCAAAATCTCCAACATTTTGTGGTTTGACACTTAATTGATTAACTAATTTGAGGCAACAAGATTTAGTGTTCCCGCAGATTAGTGTCGAAGGGGTAATTATAGCGAAAGCTCGCATCTCCGAAGAGCGTGGCAGCTGCAGCTCCACGCGGGCCAAACCTGCATTAAAGCCCACATATTACAGCCGATAGATACAAGCGGGTTTTTGGAACACGTCCCTTTTCGGCTCTGCGTGCTGGGATTGCTCTGGAAAGGTCATTTGGTGCCTTATCAGCATAGACAAAATCCCCTGCCTGTAATGTATGTGTTTATTCTCAAATTAAATATATTAATGTATTATTTGTTCTTAAAATGTCATGGAATAGATAGTGAGCTTAGCCCTTCTGGCAGACCTTTGAAGCTTAAAGAGTAATGTAATAATAGAACATTAATCCATAGGCCGTTCCGTCATCTCCCTGCGGAGGCCCCCGCCTCTGGTACACGCTCGACGGCGCTTGAGCTGCAGCGTGATTCTGAGTCCAATTCTCTGACAATGGGGGCTTAACGGAGGGGGCTCTCCTGAAGCCAGGAAAGGCACGGCCCCTCTGCTATTTAGGCGGAATAATCCTACTATGGACTTGAAAACAGGCAATGGCGCACATGCCCCAGGGTTAAAAAGAATTTCAGGGAAATTGGAGAATGAGCCTAAAAGCAAAGGAATTCTATTTTTCTGCCAATCTCCTTTGGCCAAGCCTTCATAGGAAATGGTGTTTCTGGGCATGTTTGAATGTGCTGTGTGATCCTAGTTTAGGGCTCTGGGGATCGCCCCAGGAGTATTAAGTGCAACCCACAGTCAACACAAGTACACACAGTGCTGACCGGTCCTTGGACGCCAGAAGGCAGGACTGCACGGAGGGAGGAAGCCATCCACAATTCAGGCCTCAGCCAGTTCTGGAGCTTCGGATCTTGGATGGCCCTTCAGAGTTGTCCCAAACTGAGGCAAGAGGCCCAGGCCTTTCTGTCCCTGCACTGGTCAGTCATTGGCATCCCCCTGGAGACAGCGTGACCTGGGGCAAAGTAGCTCCCCGTGACTACGCAGCTGTGAGCTGTCAGCAGCCAATGTTCCCAGCAGCTGAGCGGTGGATGCATTGGGCCTAAATAAGTGCTCTGCCTGGGAGACGCTGCACAGTGTCCACTACATGTGGCAATCCCGTTGCGTCTCTCTGGACTACGCTTTCACCTTTTGCTGAGAAATTTACCTGCTTTCTGTTCTAACCAGCGGTTCCAGCCCTCTGCTGCCCTCTAGTGGCTACTGATCCAACTACCCCGACCCGAAAGGCCCTGCGTTGGTCCACCACGACTAACGTGCCAGGCACGTTGGTGACCGCCAAGCTATTCTTACAAGAAAGTTGGCACTAGCACGATGCTGAAATGTGACTGGCACTGAATGGAGCCTTCTCGCCACTTTTTTTCTTCTACGCCGTCTGCCACTAGGTCTTTACTTGCTTCAGTCTTGAAGGCTTTTGGGTCTTTAAGAGGTTCTTGATTAAAATAGAAAACCCTTGGGACTATTGGCAACATCATCCGTGATTAAATTACTCTTTAGTAGTATCCGTTGAAAGCAGGGTCTTCCAGGGAATAGAATGTGAGACATAAGAGTCCAGAGGGATCAAATCCAGACATTCACCACTTCAGTATTGCCAAGAGCTGCCCAAAGTTGATTGAATGACGTTCCTTGCTTTGCAAACTAGAGAGAATATCGTTCCTCAGGATGGAAAGAGCACAAGGTTCCGAGTTCCTGGATCTGGCTTCAAGTCGCCGCTCTGCCACTTGCCACCTCTGTATCTTAGGATCAGTTTCTACCTCTGCAAAATGTGGCGACCCTTACCCAGCAAGCTTCTTGCAAGAGACTAAATTAGTTACATGTGTCGAGGCACTTTGCAAAGCATTGTGTCGTTCAGCAGCTAGTTACCAATTTTAGGACATTTTCTGATGAACCCCACAGGCTTCCACACCTCCTGAGTACTACAGATCCCCACCTGTCACTCCCGCTGCTCTTGGATTCATGTGCGGTCCTCCTGTGAGGAAAGTGATATTTCTGACAGCAGCGACTGAAATACGTGAAGAGCAGGCAGGTGTGAAGATAATTGAGTAGAAAGATACAAACTTACGATGAGCCTTGCCATACGTTTGTATATTCACAAAGTTACTTTCCGATGCAGAGGTGGGAGGAAAGATTTGGGGGAGGATGTCGTACTCTACCAGGCTTACAGCAAGACCAGGAAATGTGTCAGCGGGAACTGGGACTGACACAGTCACCGCCGGAAAGGCCCATTCTCTTCGGCATGTGCTTCCTAAATGGAAGGCAAACTGATTTTTTTTTCCCTAATGCAGAAGAGATCTCCATGACAGAACTGAATCATCAGACTGTTGAAACATATTGAGAGAATGTTTTCTATCAATAATGGATTTCAAACAAGTGAAGTCAGCGATGAAGTTAGGTCCTACAGACGGGGCATCCGCAGGTAGAGTCATCATTGAGCGTTTACAGGATGAACCAAAGTCACAGTGGCATTACACCTCTCTGACAGAGACGGCATAACAAGGACATGTCTTATCCCCCCATACATAATCTTTGTAAGAAATCTTGTAAATTAATTTTTAAACTAACTCTCAAGCATATGCATGTATGTGTAAATATATATGTCCACACATACATATACACAATATACAACCTCACATATGCTGGTACTTAACTGACAGCAACAAATATTAGGAGCACAGGCAAGATCAGGAGGCAAGTAGAAAAATACCTCTGAAAAACTAAATACATATCACAAAACGAAGCTTTAAATGTGATTACATGTTGTCTTGATCAGTATAGATATTAGAAAGCTAGAGGGGAAATGAAATTTAAAACAACAAGAAAAGTAAGAAACTGAAAAATAATGTGTGTGTGTAAAATAGTTATGGGAATGCAGGCAAAGAAGCCATTTAGAGTCAGGACAAATAGCTTCAAGAGATCCTGAAACCATCATTGCATTACCACTCAGTAAAATAACTGCCAAATTAATGATTTTGAGATAATGTGGAAAACTTTAAATCTGTTTAGTGCAAAGTACTTTGTTTAGGCAGAAATGAAAGAGGGTAATTTAATTTGAAATTATATTTATTGAGAATGTCCAATGAAATTACGTTTATTGAAAATGTTTGTTTTATTATTTAAATTTGTGTATAGAGCAGAAACACTTTAGTTGTCATGAAATCTACAAGTTGAATGAAATCTACAAGTGTAGAATATCTCATTTCCCAAAAGCTAGGGGCTACAGAGGTAATAGAAATTGTGTGTGTGTGTGTGTGTGTGAATGAGAGAGAGAGAGAGACCCAAGAGTACTAGTTTTACTGAAGCGATTAAGAAATGTGGCTAGAACTTAGGTGTACATTTAGCAGAGAAGTGAATGAAAGACTAAATGCTGATATTCACCTGCCCCAAGGTTCACTCTATCGCCACTGAGGTTCTTAGAATTCCCAAATATAAGCAGTCACAGGGGTAAAGCAGACACAGGAAATAACATTATTCATTGAGAGATGAGAAGCCATTTTTGCTGAATTCACAGACGTCATGGAGTCAGGCTCCTTGGGTTTGCCTTCCCAGCTGTCATCTAGGTTTCAGTTTTCTGTTTCAGCCAATGGGAAGTTATGTGGGCATCTGTCAAGTACTTTGAGACAGTGGTGAAAGGCACTATTTTAATAGGTCATTTCCTTTCTGATGCAGACAGCGTGGGGACCACACGAAACAGCAGAGCTGTCATCTCCACAGCAGAAACCAAACCCGATTGTTGTGAAAGGGTCTGGAGAGCATTTGCCCATGTTTCCCCACCTCACTGCCATAGCTGCTGGGACTCCAGGGGCTGAACTGAACTCCAGGGAAGGTGAGCCAACTGGCAAGTAGGGCTGACTGAAAAAATAGAGGACAGGGCAGAATTAGAGGGGAAAAAATGATAATGTTTTCTTTTTCCCTTCAGCAGGACTTTCTGAAGCTGAACTCTGCATAATAATAGAGACTCCACAGTAATCTAAACCGAGGGCCATCATCCAAGTCACCTTGCCAGCCAAGCTTTAAAAAGAGCGGTCCAGAAACAGCCAAGATGGCAGCCCTGTAGCTGGCCGTGTGCAAGTCTGCATGATGGAGGACGGTGGGAGAGAAATCCTTCCTTCCATAACCCTTGTTCATGGAACCATAAAGGTCACAAAGGAAACAGGCTGAGCTCCTTCCCTCCGGTTCCTGTAATGGTATTAGCAACGACTCTTTCTTACTCAATCGCACTCCCAAAGGATTTTCAATAAACTTTTTATGTGCCATAACTGTTACATTAAATAAAGCTGAAAGTATTGAGTAAACCGACTGTAAATCACTTTAGATGCCTTGGAATTACATTAAGTGTGAGAATTATGGATCTTTTGCTGCTTGCAGAATCAGAGAAACGACAGAGCCAGGGATTTTTATGCTGCCAGCCTTTTTGAAGATTTTTTTAATTATTTCTTTATGCTCCACGACAGTCATCTCTTGTAAATGACTTGTTCAGGGGCAAACTCGGGGTAGGGAGAAGAAAGAGGAGCAGTTGGGGTGTGGATGGAAGGAAAAAGACTCCTTGCCATGAGGAACACAGAGAGCCCTGGCTCTTCTCTCCTTTTCAGACTTAGTCACTGCAGGCTTGAACTTTTCTTTTTCTTTAATTTTTTTATTTTTCAGGTTTGTACGTTTTTAGTGAAGTGAAGATGGGCACGGTCCACACAGAGGGTTGCAGGCTGCGTGTGCATGTTCATGAACACGTTCTTTTCCTCGATTCCAAGATCTTGTCCAGTCAAATCCCACCAGATGTTATTTTTGTGAAGTTAAAACCCTGCCTTTATGGCACTCATGTTCAACAGGCTTCCCAAGGCCTCCACAGGGTCAGATCTGTGTTTTAAAGGGAGTTGTCAAACTGCTGGAAGTGGAGGAAGTTTGGAGAGCTTGTTGATAAAAACGGAAACCTCTCCGCCTGAGATTCCCCAGGACCCCCTTTGATGTCAAAGCAGGTTTGATTTTGCTTGGAAAAAAATTTAAGGCTGCTTTCCAACTGGCCTGAGTGGTTTCTTTCAATGACCAGTTCCAGCAACGAAATTATAATTAGGGGCTTGTGACATCAAGGACTATTGCCGTAGCAATCAGAGTGATGTCGGCAACCTGGCAACTTCCTTTCAGGAAGGGCAGAGGGGCTAAAAGATGTCGTCATACCTCCAGGCCAGAAATGGGTGTGGCTGCTGAATAATTCATAGAAATTCATAGAGAGGTTAGAGGAGGGGTGGTGTGGAGAGAAGACTGAATTTATGTTCCCGAATCTAACAGTGAGAAGCATTTGAGGCCAGAGCCCACCAGAACATGAGGCTAACCTACAACCAGCTTATCTTGCCTGGACTGCTAAAGACCATATTAATATCTTGTAGTCATTATTTAAAAACTTAACAGATACAAAGCTCTGTTTCAGCCAGTCAATTGATATGTATTTATTGGGCAGCTGGCTGGCAGTCACATGATCTGGGCTCATAATCTGGCTGTGAAGATAAGATGGCCCCACGGTAAGTAACAGAGAGCAGCCTGAGAGGCTCTGTCCCTAAGTGAGGACTGGGTAGTAGAAAGCATGGCTGCTGTAGGACTTTGGAGAGGCAGATCCGAGAGAGCTGAAGTGTTCACGGAATAGGTGATGCCTGTGTCTGTGCTTAAAGGATGGGCCGTTCTGCACCTTACGGGGTGGGTGTTCTGGGGAATGGAGAGGAGTGGAGAGGGAATGACCACAGGATGCTGTGAGATGCAGAGAAGGGAAGGAGTGAGGAGAACCGATGGGGCCAATAATGTGGAGTGGGTTGTGGGAGCGCCTTGAAGGGCAAGCACATCCTGCAGGCCCAAGGAAATAGGGTTTCCTGCAGCATAAACAACCAAGGAAATAAATATTCATGTAAACTTCTAAGGGCAGTCTCACCACTGGCCATGGCGCCGGTTACACCAGCTTCAACCAAGAGTTGCATCAGGGCCAACCAGATGCTAAGGGTGAAATAGAAAGGGTTCCTGCCAGGAAGGCTGTGAGAGGGAAGGCAGGGCTGGGAGGCAGCGGAACACAAAGAGCAGAAGGGAGGGCACGCTGCCCTGCTCCCCGCACTGCACGCTCCCAGCCCTTATCCACTGGGAGGCTGTGCAGTGCCATCCCAGTCAGGTCGTGGCAGTTCACATGCCTGGAGCACTGGCCTGGGAACACTAAGACTGGGGTTTTGACATTGACTTTGACACTGATTGATTATATGACATTGAGCAAATTGCTTCACCTCTCCTGACCCCGGGCCCTCCTCTAGGGTCATTTCCAACTCTGAATCCTCCCTGATGGCTGTGGCCACTTTGCCTTGCTTTGTCCCCAAATAAAAGGCCAGAGAGAGGATAGCAGAGCCTTCTTCTTTGGCTATATGAACAAAGGCCACACTGAGACCTGCTAACACAATCCATCCACACTGAATCAGAGAAAGTGCTTCTTCACTGAGGTTTCTCCACTGCTTACCAATGGGGTGTTTAAACTACTTAATCTCCTGGAGCCTCCGTTTCCACTTCTGTGAAATGATGAAGCCGATAATGAGTGGAAGTGCCAGAAACCATAAGGGACAGAAACCCTAAATGACAGGGGAGCATCTGCATTCAGTACCTGCAGTTCATTCATCTCCAATGGCTGTGAGGGGATAGCTCATGGACTGCACTTACTATAACTTAGCCTGAGGAGCTGGGTTCTCTCTGACTGTCCCCAGACGGCACTCCCAAAACAGTGTAAATGTGAGCCACATGGTGACCATTATGGAGACATCAGAAAGTGTGGACGTATGTGTCAACCTTTCGATGAACAAAGAAATGAAGGAATGAATAAGAGCAGATCAGTGATGGACCCTTAAAGAGAGTGGATGCCAAATAAGACACTCAACACCCACGCACCCAGCGCCTGTGCTTCCTATGTAAGTGTAGAGACAAAATATGGGAAAATTCAACAGATACTTGTTGGGGTCCACTCTAGGCCAGGCACTGAGTCAGCTCTGGGGACAAAAGGGTGAATGTAACAGGATGGGGTTACATCCCAGCAGGAGTGATGGCCATGGAATCAATTTAACACATACATCCAAGCATTGCAGAGAAGGTTGAGTGAGGCGTAGGGGACAGGAGGGCAGTGACAGGGTGGCAGGACAATATAGGACGGGCAGTCAGGGAAAACCCTTGGAGGAGGACACATCTGAGCTGAGGTCTCAGTGGTGAGCAGATAATACATCTAAATCCCAGTCGAGATTTAGGCCCACATCTCCCATTCTAGAAAATCATTCCAAATATTTGTTTTCATTCTGGGGGTCAGGGCTGTCATCTCTGCATGTGAATAACACATTGAATATTTGAATCGTAGTTTAAATAAATTATACAATAACTATAAGAAACAAAAACCACTTTTCCCAGAAGAAGCACACCTCCAGGCATCTGCACTTGCTGCTGTGAGCCCCCCCAAACTCCTCAGCTCTCCTGGGGAAGCCAGGTGGGAGGGCAGGCTGTGCCTGCGCGGGCTGAAAGCCTGGGCAAGCGCACAGCTCAAGAGCCACGTTCTGATGAGGAAATCGTTAGCAGGAAAAGCTCCCAATGGGAACCCCTTCTGTTTTGCTGATCTTGTAAATCGTCTGAATTCAACGTGTCACAGGCATGTCTTACAATACACAAGATAATGCCTAGATTTTGTAGTGCAAAAGCGTATTAACCTTTGTGTACTCGAGCAGGGTTCCCACAAAGAACGTTTGGTAAAAACGGCAGGGCTCATGGTAATTGCTTGCCATGTGGGTAAACGATCCAGCGCCGCATGGAGATAAGGAGAAACTGCTGAAGGCAAGTCACCTGGGTTTTATTATGTTCGCCCTAAAAAATAATTAGCATGGCCTATGAAATCATACTGTGAGGAGTCTGTGGTGCTTTTTCTTTTTTTTTCCAGAAGGAAACTATAACCTACCTAGCTTTTCTCCTTACAAGGAGATTTGGAGTGTGCGTGTGTTTCTCTGACAGTCAAAGACAAATGAAAATGCTGATGTTAATGTAAATACCACATCCACAGCAACAAGGAGGACGTGGTGGAAAGATCGTGCACAGACAGCTGTCCCCACCCTATCCAAGCCAACGCAGAGCCACCCCCTCGGCGTGTGTGGGCTGCAGGCTGGGGACAGGCTTGCCCCCAGTCCACCACCATCTGCCAGCAAGCAGGCAGCCGCGCCCAACCTCGCATAAGGAGGAAGTTCTTTCCAGGCCCCATTTTCCTGCTGGCCAGAGTGGGGTCACCAGAGCTTCCACAGGAGGCCTGAGGGTCCCACAGGGAGCCGTCACTTCACACCTCAGTCCCCTTGGGCCTGCCGAGGCCAAGAAGCAACCAGAGGGGTCAGCATCTGGCCCAGTTCTTTTTGGTTGTGGGTCCTGGAGAATTAGAGAATATGTTTCATTTGTTTTTCTTCCAGTCAAAAAGGGAAAAGAATATGCATATTCTAGAGCCTACATATGATTTTATTAGTTAAATAGAAATAACATTTCTTAAAGATTCCACCCTCTCACAAACATTTTCATAGATGGTCGGGCAGGTCAGCAGGGTTGGGATCAGGAGTTTGGTGAGTGAAAGTTGTGTTTCCATTCTTTATTTCCTGAACTCACAAGTTCCAGGGGGAGGGAGGGGCTAAGCAGCGAGGGAGGAAGTGAGCTGAGCTTCCTTCCCAGCACAGCAAAGAGTGGGAGGCAGGAGGGCCTGTCTGCCTCCCCTCCGGGCTGCAGTGCACCCTCCAAACAGAACCCCGAGTGGGCCAACCTTGGGAGAGTCCTGGGACACCTCTGGGCTTTGGATTCCTCATGTGCTAGGTCAGAAGTGTGGGCCATGTGGCCTAATGACGTTTAACATTCGTGCAGATGGCAGGAGCCTGCAGAGCACTTTCACTGCTCCCTGCACTTGCTTCTTGCAAGACCCGAGGGGACTGTATCAGATAGCTCCAGCTGCATAACAAAATACCACAGCCTGGGTGACTGAAGCAACCAAAATGTATTTTCCCACATCTCTAGGTTGGAAGCCCAAGGTCAAGGGGCTGGCCGATTTGGGTCCTGGTGAGGCCTCTCTTCCTGGCTTAGATGACCAGTTTCTCTCTGAGCATGCAGCAGGAGAAAGAACTCTCTCTTTCTCTTCCTCTTCTTCCAAGGCCACCAGCGTAGTGGATCAGGGCCCCACCCTTACGACCTCACTTAACCTTAACTACCTCCTAAAAGCCCTAACTCCAAATCCGGTCCATCGGAGGTTAGGGTTGTGGGGACCTGGATTTGGCCACCCCAAGATATGTCTCTTTGGCATGATGATTATTTGAGGCTAGTTACTTTGCAGACAGGAAAGCAACTGAAAAGTAGAACTTACTTACCCTTTGTAAGAGACATTTACACTGTAAAGGGACTCTCCATCTGTAAAGATATCTCCCTCTGTACCAGGAAGAAGGGGAGATGACCTTGTCTCTAGAAACTCTTAATCAATGGGAAGGCAAGGACTTAAATCTGCATTTGTTTATTGTGCGTGTCTGGTAACCTCCTGTAACTGACTCCCCTCCCCCTCCCAACGTTGGCATTTCTTTGAGGATTAAGCATCTTTCCTTAGGCTAGGAACTGATTGCTATGCTCACCTGTGACCACCCAGCTGCAGACAATCGACTTGCCTCCTGCTGAGCCCTCCAAGATAGCAGACCCACTACCTGCTGTGTCCATCAAGTGCTGTGCCGACAGGGCAATCTTGTGACTATTGCAGGAGGGACATTTCAATCATATGTGAAACAACCTGTTTGGGGGTATATAACCACTCTGTGCACCCCATTTCTTCGGTGCCCTTTCTTCCTTCAGGAAAAAAGGCCCTGGGCCATGGTCCTCATAAAGCTTTAATTTTCTCCTGCTATTCCGTCTCATGTGAATTTAATTTATTCTCCGGCCAGACAAACCCACATTAGGTAGAAGAAAAGTCTTCCTCCCCTACAGGGTTCTGCCAGATGACTTTGGGCGTCATAATTCAGTCTATAGCACATCAGTGTTGGCATAATTATTCCTATTTCCCAGATAAGGCAAAGTTCAGAGAGGTTAGCTGAATCACCAGAGAGCTGGCAGCAGGGAGAGAGTAACGCGGGGCCTGGAAGCCAGGACTCCTGGCTCCACACCCCATGCTCCGCTCACTAGGGTCCCGGGCTTTGTTCTGGCTCAACAATCACGTGATCCTAAGAGCCGTCACATGATAACAGTTTGGCCACCCTGGCCTTTGGGTGACTGCAAAGCAGCCCCAGGCCCTTCTGTTCCAGTCCCCAGAGCAGCAAGGGGATGAGGGCAGCTCAGGGCTCACTTCTCTTTCTGCGGGCTTCCTCTGGAGCCGCTCCCCTCCTCACCTCCTCCCTGCGATGACCTGAGCCCTAGAGCCAGCCTTTATGGCTTCAGGTCTCTGCTGCCTGACCCCAGGAGAGCATTTCTTCATGGCGGCGCTGATAATTTATTTAGTTTTGCTAAGTGTTCCTTTACAGGGAAGGAGGAGGGGGAGGGGTGAGAAGGAAGATGGGTCGCTGTCTTTGAAAAGCCTCATAAATGTTCAGGTACGTTCCTTTTTCTGTTGGCTAAGCAGCTTTCCCAGCCAAAAAAATAATCACAGCGCGAGCATCTCCCAGGTCTTGAGAGAGCAGGCGTATTTTATCTCTCCGTGGTGACGGCTCTGAGCAGCTAATGCTCTTGCACTTTAAGCTTGAATAGATTTTTGTCCAAGGCAGCTATAGTTTGTTGCTCCTCCTGTAAAGGTTTTTGTAGTCCTGGGAAACAAAAGAAGGCTCCTTCCAGCAAGGTGAAGGCTGCTTCTGTCTCAGGCACTTCACCGGGTGAGGAAGACACTGCTGTGTGCCTACCCAGAAGCCATTCTCAACCATCTGCTCCTTTGTCCTCTCCCATCTCCCCTTGCAGATAGGAGTGGCCCCACGTCCCAGTTCCGACAAGTGAAATGGAAGTGGTTGTCTGCTCTGGGATGGTAGGAAAAGCAGAACTTTCTTAATAAATAGAACCTTATGAGGAGAAAGCCTGTTGACTGAGTCACGCTAACTGCTTGTGTATCTGGTTGAGATGCTTGATACCACAGCAGCCATTTTGCAACCATAAGGCACCAAACACAAAAACAAAAAGCTGTCTTCTCAGGATGGCAGAGTAGAAAGAAAGAGCCTGGATGTTTTTGATGACAAACCTAAATTACTGAACTAACTATGAGGCAGCTGTCTTTAGAACTCCCTGCTAAGTAAACAGTAAATGTGTTTGTGTCACAAAGCCACTGTTAAGTGGGATTCGGGTTACTTGAAGCCAAAAGCATTCCTAACTATGACACTAGACCACAGGATTGGTATGGTTGCTAGGGAGGTCCACTTCAATAAAAAAAAAAAAAACAATCCCTTGGGACTGATTCATTTCATGGTGAATTTAGTGCTGGTAAGCACCTGAAAGTGAAGCGGACCACCCATTTCCTTTGGATCAAGACAAACCAGCAAGCTCATCTTCTCTGGACCATTTTGTGATGGCATCTATGAAACTCTTGTACTGAATTGTTCTTTGGGGTGACACCATTAGCTGACCTTGATGGGTAGTATGAGGAAATTCCCTATGACCTTCAGCACCGCATCCATTGTTGGGCTGTTGCTGAGGATGTTATGTCACAGGGTCTTCTGTGTGAGGATCTTGGCATAATTCCTTTTCTGATTTTGGTAACCAGCTACCAGGCTGAAGGATGTGCTCTACTGGGCTTCGAGTCATCAGACTACCCTCTCCACGCTCCTGTTGGGCTATAGCTAGAACTCTGGAAGGGAAAACGCAGTCTAAATTATTTTCCCAGGAACTACTTTTTGCTGCGGATGGGTGACACTCTTCTCTTGAGGCTGGACTGAGAACATTCAACTCATTTCATCCCAGAGGTGGCTGTGAAGGAGCAGCTATGGTGGCTGTGATGGTCTGAATTACAGTGTCACTCTGCCAACAAGGTAGGGATATTGATGCCCGAGTCTCTTTGGGGAGCAGGCAGTGGCAAGCCCCTCAGTGACAGAACACACAGGGATCCTCGTTGTGTCACCTAAAGTGACATCTGGGTGAGGAGAAGCTGATTAGGCTCTGGACAAGTGGACAACACAAGATTTATGCTGAGGCCAGGTCTAGTAACCTCTTTTGCTGAGTCTGGCTCCAAAGAAATCATTCACCTGTGGCTCATTTGAATAACAATAATGTTTAATTTGTCCCAGTACTTTTCTTTGTTATTTGCCTTTGGCTCACTATAGGGCAAGCGGAAGAACTGGAGACCACTGTGCTTTAAAACTGTTAAGAACTCACTCACGTGACAGATAAGAAACTGAAACCCAAAATAGGGAAGTTACTAAGGAGCCTGAGGGTGACAGAGCCTGTGTCTCTGACTCCTAGTCCAGTGCTCTTTCCACTAGCGCCCGGACTGAAAAGTCTCACTGGAAACTAGTTCGTGGAACAGGAGTATCCTGAACCCTGTTTCCACTCACTTCTCTACACCAGAAGCTTTCGACAGCGAAGGGCACCTCTGCTCTATGAAGTGAAAGGTCTTTCTCTTCCGAATCTCCATGCTCCCTAAGGTCCTGGTTTCCAGCAACCCTGACTCCACTAATCTCAAGAACATTTCCACTATATTGCCCCTGTTTTGTCCCATTGCTTTCTCAATGGGTTATGGAAAGGTCATGGGGATTGATAAAAATCACAAGATATCATATCTGAAAGATTACATTCCTGGGTAGGGATGGGGAGCTAACTTGATGACAGAAGGTTTTTGCAAATATGACAAGGACTCCGTGCTTTCAGAACAAATAAATGTTGCTGGAAGCAATTTACTCAGAGGAAAATTTTTCAGGTAATCTGTGATCCTCATGGTAATTGCTATAAGAGCCATGTGTTTCCCTGTATCTTCTCTATTAAATATTAATATCGAGAACACTGAAGAAGTAATCTAAATCAGGCCTGAGCCCCCTCCTTAGAGCCGGGGGCCCTGTGGCCTCTTCCTTGCAATACACAGCATCTCTTTCTCCCAAATCCTCCATCACAAGTAATGGTACCAACACTCTCCCAGCTACACACGCTGTAAGCCTGGGTGTCATCTGTGCCTCTCTTTTTCCTTCCTTTCTTTCACCAAGTCATCAGTTCTTTCTCCTAAATCTTTTATAAATGCCATCCTTTCTCAATACCCCCAGCCTATTTCAGGTGTTCATTGATTCCCATCCTGAACTAATGCAGGTGACTTCCGCTGGTCTCCCTGCTGCCAGGTGTGCCCCCCTTTCCTTCTCACATAACATCTCTATTGGAAAGGCCTTTAATGGCTCCCCATCAACTGTGAAACCAGCAATTCCCAAAGTTCTCCACTAAGATGCCCGAAGGCAGAGGAGAGTGCATAAGTTGCCCCAGACAGAGGTGCACCCCCATTTTGAGAGGCATGACACAAATTTTAGGCTGATATTTTAAAATGGCACTCCACAGCTCTGCCTTTATTTCCAGACTGTGTGGTTTTGAATCTGCTATACAGTGTGAACTTAAAGATACTATATTGCATATCACTGTGAGAGGGGCTCCAGCATTAACACCATGGGAAGTATAATAAAGAGATGTGGCTGAGCAAATAGATGAAAGAAATATGTCCCTACAGCATCTTTTACCAAATAAAAGTATGCAAGAGAAAAAAGTTGAAATCAGCACAATGAATAAATGTAGGAGAAGACGCTCTGTGGAAGGCCATGCAAAATTGCTAATAGCTGCGTAGTAAACATGGACTGATTGAGAGATAGATTGTTGGTCACATAATTTTATGTCCCATACTCTAAACCAGAGTTAGAAACACATTCCCTAAGAGGGTAGAGAAGACTTAAATAGGCTTGAACTTTCTCTACCAGACTTCAGGGTGTGGGTACCGCACCAATGAGAACAGCAGGGCCGTCCCTAACTGCATGGACTCTACCCATAGCTCCACGCCCTCCTTCTTCCCTACTCACTCTTCTTTCTCTCTTCCTCTCACAGATCACAACTTCCAGTTCACAATACAACAGGAAAAGATGCTCTGCTTGCTTATATAAAGGTCTAAAAGGAGGAGAAATGAAGAGTTCTGGGAGCGATAGATACTGGTCACACTTGTTTTAGGTATGTCACTAAAGAAGAACCTTAAACAGCATCTGAATCTCCAGTTTAGTCAGAGAAACTAGAAGAGAAGAAAAAGAACTTCCCAGGAAGCTGACCCACCCTGGAGGACAACATGGTAAGAACTGACCGTTCAACTAGACCCTGGTCATGGCAAATGGGTCTGCAGTTCAGACAGTAAAATAGCAGTGAATGCTTCTGCAGCATGTGTTACGTGCTATGTATTTTTCTACGAGTTTTACATATAACAGCACAGTTAATCTGTATGAAGCTTTTTGAGGTAGGTGCTGTTTCTTTATTATCCCTGGTTTATAAATTAGGAGACTGAGGTAGAGAGATCTTTTTCTAATAACTTACCCAATATCACACAGTAAGTGGTAGAGTCAAGGTGCAAAACCAAACTATGTGGCTCCAGAGTCTCTCCTCTTAATTCATAGGCAAATCCACCTCTGAAAATGAGAAGCTTACGTAGGGCTAAGCATTCTCCATCAACCATACCTACTGGTAAACTGTGAATCTTGATGGATTCCACCCTCCTTTAAATAGTGAGGAAACAGAAAGTCAAAATAAAAGACGAAACAATGGCCCAATGCAAAGACAGCAGAACATGAAGGAAAAGTAACAATATTTGAAACATAAAAATGGAGAACCTATGAATTAAACATGGTTTTTCACAAATTTAGAAGACATTAGCATGATGATCTGAGAGTGAAGCAAGAGGGCATCCCTCTGTAAAACAGAACGAGTGAGCCATAAGAAGAAAGCAGACAAAAAGAAAGACATGGATGTCAAAGAAAATGATACAAATGGGGATACAAAACACATTTCAACAATAAGATTCAAATGTACAACGGAGCCAGGAAAAAGCAGAATATCACAGAGGACAGAATCAATGAAACTGAGATTGAATTGGAGACATGCATCCACAATACAAAAGGAAAAGAACCAGAGAACAAGAGAGAAGCTGATAGCTAAGGAGGAAAGAGAACAGAGATCCAGCCTGAAGTGCTCTGGGGGAAGAGAGGAAAACCAAAATAACAGGCAAATAACCAACAGCTGAAGGTAAAGTGAATCTGAAAACCAGTGTCTACAGAGGGAAGAGCTCACTGACTTCCAAAGGGAAGAGCTCAGTACCTAAGGTGAATTTCAAGAAGAAAAAGTCCTATGTAAATTCGAGGTGGCTGGGGGAATTAGGTTGGTTTCAGACTTTCCCTTCCAAATGTGAAATAAACAAAAGATTCAGGGCAGTAGCCACACGGTTTTGAGGAAAGCAGTTTGTAAATCAAGAATTCTATATTCAATTCAGCTGTTAAAAATAAGCAAAATATATGCCCTTACTCAGACAATGTATCACTCTACATGGTTTGGGAAACCTACTTGTAAACAAAGCTGAGAGATGACTCAAAGCATTAGAGAGTAGGAAAATCATAGACTGAGAGACTTACAGGTAACTCAAAACTAATTACATAGTATAAACATAGCTGGTATAAATTTGGTTTCAATGTTAACTGGATATGCAAAAACTATTACTGACATAGATTGATATGACTAACAATAAATTAACAAACATGGGAAAGTGGGAGGGGGCAAGGGAAATAAAGCACGGAATTCCTATCATACCAGAAGGAGTCAGAAGACATTCTAAAGACATTTTAACTTTAATCATTAGAAAGCTACGAATTTAAGTGTGTACTTGATTAAACTAAAAACAAACAATATCAAAGATTATGTTAACAAAATAACAATCAGTGTACGGAATCTGAAAAAGTAAACTACACACAAAAAGCTGCCATAACCACAGAATTCACAGAGAGCTATACAAAGAGAAAGTAGGCAATTTTGCAGAATTATTTGCCCAGAGAATTTTGCAAACACTGAAGAGTGGAATCTTCTATCTACAGTAATCTATTTTAAATGTTATTTTATCAAAACTCCCTAAGTTAACTTCTTAACGATTAGATTACATGTGCATGCTCTGTTCCCACTCATTTGGACTATTTGGTTCCCTTGGGGAAAGTTCCATGTCTCACTGTACCAGTTTGCCCCACTCCCAAGAAGACAGGTGCTCCTCCTGTCCTCCTTGGGAGTGTTAGGAGCCACCTGCCCCTGCTACTCTCCTGCTTTCTGCTGGGTGAGTTCCCCCACCCAATGCAGGCAGCTACACAGGTGAGTACTCTACTCCTCATGAAGCAGAACACAACTAAGACACCTTGTTATTGAATTCTTCCTCGAATTTTAGGCACTGTTCCAGGAAATTCATGAGAAGAGGAAGTACACACCGTGATTCGATTCCTTCCAAACACCCCTCCCACTTTTCATTCCTGGAATGAAGATCCATAGCATAGTGGGTCTCAGGAAGCAATTTTGCCTTCTGCTGAGCGTGGCTTCCAAATTACTAAGCAGCAGCAGCAAAATAACTAAAGCACGGTTTAGACAGCGAGAGAGAACAAAGAAATTAGCACAGCAGCACAAACCAGAAAGTGCAAAACTACCTAATAGAGTAAGGAAAATCTATCACAGAAAAATGAAAAGGAAAGTAGTACAAACCCAAAAAGCATGATACCAGATAATACAATGAGGAAAAGCTATGATTATTAAAATGGAAGGAAAATTATCCAGTTTAAAAGGAAAGACTCTAAATTTATTTGAGGGACAAAATCTGCTTAATTTTGCATCACTCAGTGAGTTCTTTTGAGATCACAAAGAAGATTCTAGTAGAGCCTTGCCTTCAGTTGTAGAGGGTCTGTTTCAAGGATACAGGGCAACAGGAGGGTGGATGGGGAAGTTTCCAGATTTCAGGGAAAATCAGCCCAGTAGCTGTGTATCATCTGAGACAGAAACCTGAGATCAAGACCCAATTTACAATACATAATGAATTAACAAACAGTCAGGAAATGTGGTTCTCAACTGAAAAAGCATCAAACTATGCAAATTAAAATGATAACAATAGCAATTTATTAGAAATACCAGTAGAAATTATTAGAAATACAGTGTTGATGTGAGCTAAGATATGCACACATAACATCATCCTATGATGGATAAAGAGGATACAACATAGATAAGGACAAAAGGGATTTTCATAGTAAAATTGCTAAACGTCATACCAATTTTCCTGAAAAAAAAAAAGGATTCTGAAGTTCATTTGTAAAAATAAACAATTTAAAATAGTGAGGAATTTTGCAGAAAAGCAGTGAGAAGAAGAAAGCCCTAAATGTTAAAATAAACCCCAGAGCTACAGTCGTCTGAAGAGTGTGGAACTAGTGGAAGAAGAAAAGAAAGATTAATGAAATAAAGAGAAGGCATTGAAAATAACAATATATTTAATAATTATTAAATTTAGTTACTATTAAAAGTAATAAATATATCCATTTAGTGTAACAATCAACAAATTTATTTAATATTTAATAAAAACATAAGCAGACACAATGGTATAAAATACTAATAGTAAAGTTTTAATATTTAATATAATTTAATAAAATGTAATAAAAGAAGCAATAGAGAATACAGCAAATGGTAATGGAGAAAAATGACTAAGTCAGTGAGAGAAAATATCAAATTAAATTTTCACTTCACGTTAAGTGCCTGACACATAACTAGTACACAATAAATATTTGTTAATAGAAGAAATGAATAAATGAATGAATAATATATTAAATTCCAGATGGATTACTTTGAAAACCACAAAACACTACAAGAAATTACAGACATGTATTGTGCTGATCTCTAATTGGAAAAGGCCTTCCTAAATGTGGAAATGACAGATTAAGTAACAAAAGAAACATTCAGTAGCACATTCAGTAGACTCCTTAATAATTTTAAGTCTCTCTCTATGAAGCCACTAAGCTAGGAAAATAATTGTCACACAAATATGGCCACACAAATATAGTATACAAAGAATTAACATCCTTCATATATGAAACTCCCTTAGAAATCAAAAAGACAAAGATAAATACTCTAATGGAACATGAACAAGAACATGAGGAAAAATTCTCAGGAGCAGAAAAACACATGGCCAATACGTGGATGAAGAAATGTTCAACCCTATTTACTATCTAAGACGTGAAAAATTAAGTAAACACACAAGAAAATTCAATTCTTAAATATTCTGTCATCAAGACCCGTCTCCTCAGAAAAATGTACATACACACAAAATTTGGCACAGCATTTTAGGTTGCTCTCAGACCTCTGGATGCCATGCTAAGATCCACAGGAACCTAGATTCAGAAGTCCCGTAACTTCATGCTAACGAGTGAATAACGAGGGTGTGGCAAGAGGGATATTTCATAGACGGCTTGGTGGAAGCACATGTCCACACATTTTTAAAAGCCATTTGATAATATGCATTAAAGACCTCAAAATATTTACAATTTATTCTTGGTATAAATTTTTTAAGAATGTTTCTTAAGGAAAATCAGATATAAGCAGAGTGATAGATGTCCAAAGATGTTCGTCATGGCATTGTTTATATGAACAAAGCACTATTTATGCTAATTTAGCTACTAAATTCCCAAAATAAGGAACTGTTTAAATAAATTCTGTTACATGCTTGAGATGGATTATTATTCCACTACTACAATGCTTTTCAAGAAAACTGAATGACATGGGAAAATACGTAAAAAGGATACAACATGAAAAAGGAGAATGCTGTCTATTCAGTATAAGAATAACTGCATTATGTACACAAACATCAGAAAAACGACAAGGAAAATATCAAAATGTTAATAATTATTATTTCTGTGTGAAGAAATTATGAGTAGTTTTTCCTTACTCTTTTTATATTTTACTTTCAGAACCAAAAACAATTTCTTAATATCAAAAAAAAATAAGACTATGGAAACTTGGCTTCAATAAGAAAATCTGGAGCCAAAATGGCTTTAGTAGGCTCCAGCGACAGTGAACCAGCCCTCCAAGGCCTTCTTCAGGAGGACGTTTCACAAAGGATGTTCAGCAATGGGTGCTCCGAGGTACCACACCATGTTGGTCACTTAGGACTGAGAGTCTACTTACATCCGGGGCAAGAATGGCTGACTATTTACTCTGAGACAACCTAATATATAACTCATCATCGTTTGCTCTTTTGTGATTTGCCTATTTGTGAGGAAAAGACATTCCTATCTACATTTTCTTGGATTCAGAACTGAGACAGTTCACACAAAGCAATCAATAAGTCAACATTTTTGAGGTTTCTGCCAAGCACCATACTAGTCCCTTGGGGAACCCTTAGAGACAGGACATATTGCTGGCCTCCATGGGTTAAAATATTGTGGGAAGGTGAACCAGGCTAGGATTCTGGGTGACATAAAATATAACATAGTGACTGAACACTCGGGCTTTGGAATGGAAATGCCCGGATTTGAATCTCAGTTTTATCACTGCTGACCTATGAGGAGACAAAAGTTTAGAAAATTTCAGCAAACTGCCCAAGTTTTTTTGTCTCCTCATCGGTCATATGTGGTAGTAACAGTATCGAGCTCGTTGAGCTGTGGGTACAACTGGGTGAGACAATGTGCTTGAGGAAGACTTGTAGAGGTCTCCATTTCATCTTCCTGAACCTATTGTCCTCATTTCAAATTAATGTGTTTGATTAGGTACCTGAAACATACCTCCAATTCGGTGTCGAGTTCTTGTCATTGATTTCAGTCTTGTATGGAGGAATTAATGTTTATTGAACGCCTGCTTCTTACCAAGCACTATGCTAGAACTTTACAGCTGTCATACGGGTAGACCGTGTTGCACTATATTTCTTATAGATTCAGAGTAATTACAGCTGCAGATATCACGGCAACTCAAAAGTCTCAGTGGCTTAGCAACTGTT
This sequence comes from Equus quagga, assembly GCF_021613505.1. Classification (NCBI taxonomy): domain Eukaryota; kingdom Metazoa; phylum Chordata; class Mammalia; order Perissodactyla; family Equidae; genus Equus; species Equus quagga. Next base: position 6,927,336 of record NC_060288.1, on the reverse strand, counting down.
TAAACTTATTTTTCATTCACATTACAGTCCAATGAGGAGTTCAATGGAAAATCCTTTTTGTGGTGATCTAGGGATCCAGTGCCTTCCATTTTGTGGTTCCGCCCTCTTGTAGGGCCTCCCCAAAGTCCTCCACCAGGACCCCTGCGTTCAGCCAGCCAATAACTGAGGGCAAAAAACGAGAACCAGAGATGCTTTTCTTCCAGGCTTGAAGAAAGGGGTACCTTTTCATGCACGTTCTGCGGGTCAGAACCCAGTCCCATGGACCCTCCCTGCCTTCAGGAAGGCTGGGGACTGTGGTCTCCCTGTAAGCCCGGTAAGAAGAAGAGCATTAGTGCCGTTCTGGCCAGTCTCTGCCACACCTCTTTACCCACTAAATGACATTCTCTGCTCCAGATATCAGGGACTAGCTTTGGTTCCAAACTAGTTGTATGTTTTCTTAAGTTCATAGTGAGATGTTTCTTCTTGAAATCCTTGCTTCATTGAGTGATAGAATAATTTTATTTTGTATGCTTAATCACAGAAGCTTTTTTTTTTTTAATGTATAAAAGGTACAAAGTTTTATTGTAAGGCATAGGGTAGAGAGAATAGAGGAAATGATGCCAGGGCAACATTCCTGCTTGGAAAAATAAATATAAGTTCTCTAAGGAAGTAGAAAGCATTGAGGAGGACAAAACCCAGGATTAGAGGTTTCCTGGGTCCAAAGAAGACATGAGTGTGGACAAAGGAGGGACAAGATGACGTACAAGCACCAATGGAACTCCACTGAGGCTTGAGGAGGTTTGCATATGCTGTGGCTTGTCCGGCTCATTTCTCACTCTGACCTTTTTCTTGGGTCCTCCTCAAATTGTCAAGGCGGAAAAACTGAAAGATAAATCTACATTTCCCAAACGCCCTTACGTTTAAGTTTCCAGATGCAGCTTAGGTTCTGGCAAAGCAAGTGCACTCTCATATGACAAGAAAAGAAAGCTAGGGCAGAAGACCACAATGTGATTTCAGTCAGATCCTGAGAATCCGGACTGTGTGGTGAGCCCAGCACCAGAGGCCACCAGGCCTTCTGCGGCAGCTGTGAAGGTAGCATTGAGAAAGACTGGTAGCAAACCCAGGACAGTCTGTCTCCTGGCTGTGTTTATTCCACTGCTCCACAGTATTCTCAATTATTAAAAGCAAATTTTTAAAAAATCTCAGGCTATTGATGAATGGGCCCCATTTGGCTTTCAAAAGTCACTTTCATTTTGTACATTAATTGGACTGTAGGGAGAAAGTCTGTAAAGCTTTGACCCCAATCTTCAAGCCTGATCCCTGAATCTCAGGCCCAAGACCCTGTAAACATCTATTGGTATAATCAATACACCCGCGGGATGGGGAGAAGCAAAGTCTCATGTTGTTGGCAGTTTGAAGAACGACCTTCTAGGAGGATGGGGCCTCTGACCTAGTAGTTCAAGAGCAGAAGAGGAGGATATAACAGTTTAGAAGGAGAGCCAATTAGTATAGTTTTGGAGAGTGTTGAAAACATCAAATGTATATCCATAAACCATAACATTGTAAGGCTCTCAAGATGTTAATTAGCTATGTTTCTGTTACTGAGTATTATGTCAAAAAGAAAGTCTTCCTGGTCAATTAGGATTGGGAAACACTGGTTTAAACAAAATAAAATAGAGTTCCAATACTGTCGATCTTTAATAAATTGTGTATAATGATAGTACTCAAGAGGTAAATGACGCAGTATTTTCCAAGAGTATTTGGCCACGGGACCTTCTTATCTCAGACCATCTCTTGAGGTTAATAGACCGCGCAGGTCCCCTGGTGCCCAGGCAGTGCTAAGTTCCCAGCTCCTCTGCAGAGGAGTGAGAAAAACCCAGAGATTTTCTCCTGGTTGTGCTGGCAACCTGAAAAAGATAAAGACCTCAGGTTTAACCCCTGGAAAATACAAGCCAAGAAAACTGGGTAAATTCTTAACCATTTTAAGAGGGATCATAATACAGTATGTTCCCCCCACTGCTTAGGTCTGTACAAGTTCAGAACCCAAAATGCTTTAAGCAGTCTATACTCTGCATTTCTTTCAAGTAAATTGCTGCTACTTCAGTGAGGTAAACTCGTTGCAAAAATGTCTGATAATTAGTCACTCAACAGATTACTCCATGCATTTTTTTTAAGTCTGCTTATTTTTCTCTCCTTTGTTAGAGAAAAAAATAGGGCCCAGTTATAGAGCATTGTTGTATCTGTTATAATTAGAAAGTAAGGTGACTTGAAAGTAATATGATATGATATTGCAATTTCAAAGCTAGAAATTTTTGCTATGAAATAAAAAATAGTCATTGTGAACCCTCATAGTTTGTCAATCTTTAAGTTACAGCTCCTGTCCTGTGGCAAGTTACATAGTCTATGAATGCCAGATTTTCATATCCTGGAATTGAATCTTCTATGTATAATTTGCTACATGTACTCTGTATTTTGTCTGGTTGTCTAACATACAAAAGCCACCAGCACATCCTTTCAGTAGGGTCTATAGAAAGACAAACAGATGCAACTCCTTCCACCCAAGAAGCGAGGCCCACAATGAAATGGAGAAGTGCAATTGCTTTCTGGATTTTCCTCACACAGGACGTGAGAGGTATGCAGAGATGTCTTTTAATATTCATCAAAGGCCTTGGAATCATGAGTCCCATTCCACAATGTCTAGAAGATTTATGGAACTAGAAGTTCTTCTCTGCTCAGCTTTCCAGGAAGCCTCTCTTCTGGGCCATCAGGGGAAAAGGGAATGTGTGTTCTGCATGTTCCAAATAGCCAGACCCCTTCGCTTGTTCAGTTCTGTGGGTGCTGTCCAGTGAATTGCAGCCCACTAGCACTCACCTCTGTTTTAAGACTAACTGAAGACAGAAAATTTTAAACTGAACTTCCAGGCCATGAAGCAGCAAAAAAACATTTGAAAATGATCTGGAAACAACATTCCACTAGAAGAGGATTTCTAATGAAAATCAATTAAATCTAACAGGTGTACTGTGTGCTCAAGTCTCTCCCAGGTACCGTACTAGAGGCCACGGAGGCTGGGGGAGCCGAAGGGAGAGTGAGACATCACCCAGGGCCTTGCAGGACTTACAACATAGTTGAGGGAACAGGACTTATAAGGAATAATCAGAGCTCAGCACAGACTATGGAAAAGCGAAAGCTCAAGAGCGTGGAGCAGACCAATGCTAAGTGGAGAAGGACAAGGAATCCATGTGCGCTAGGTATGAGTCGGTTTACGGAGGGCAGAGCTTGGCAGAAGTGAGGAGCAAGCACATTCCACAGTGAGAGCTAACTAATAGGCAAGGAAGAGCATGAGGTAATCCTACTCAACCATTGATTGTTTCTAGAAGGATATGGGTAACGCCCACTCTATGCACAAATGCCACAAAATACCCTGTCGACCCTCAGGTGGGCAGCTCGTGCTGTATTGCAAAGACTGACAGGAAGGATTGTATTCTCCACGTACCTGAGGGAAAAGGCCCACAGGCCTCTGTCAAATACAGGTGGAATAAGATGTCAGTCTCATGATGGTCAGGCAAGGTCCTGACCTTCTCCTGGGGCGGGGAAGCAGCAGACCGCAGGGCAGCTGTCTGGTGGGAGCCACCTCGTTGGGGAGGCCAAGGAGAGGGATGCGTGTAGAAACATGGGAAGGGCTTGCCTTTGCTCACCTTCTCCTCTCTCTGTCTCTCTCTCTCAGCCTTGGCGTGCAGCAGTGGTCACTGTACACAGGGGAGAAGCTGGCTCAGCAGCGCCCCCCCAGGACAGGACAGGCATCAGGCTGGGCTCCCCTGTCCGTGGCTCTGCCAGCAGTCGCGAGGCTGGGCCAGACTTCTGTCTTGCCTCCCCATCCTTTGCAGAAAAGGGACAGCGAAAAGAATCTGACGGAGATTGTGAGAGAACGAGGTAAGACAGAGGGCTCCCCAGCCTCAGGAGCCGTCCTGACCTTGGACGTGAACTAACCAGAGGGAAATAAAACATATCCTCAGCCTTAACCCAGCATCCTCGCATCCCTGCTGGGCATCTGACTGCCCCGTCCTCACCACCCGCTCCTGCACTGCTCCTCTCCGCCGGATCAGCTGCCTCTGAGGGCGTGATCCCCTTGGATGAGGGCCCCAGCTTCAGGAGTCACACACAGCAAGCTGGGAGGGCCTCAGAGACCATCGTCTGCAGGTGGTCTGGGGCCCCGGGATCAGGAGTGTCCAAGGTGCTTCGGAGGTGGGAGAGGGCAGTCCAGAGAGTGGCGATGTTTCCACGAGAGAGCTCTACTTCATTCGTCCTAATTCGGAGCTCCCTAAGATCTCACTTTTTAAGCTTCCTTCTGTTTAAACAAAACAGAAAAGGGTTGAAAAGCAGCACTACTCTAGCCCAACGATGTACACATGTGGATAGACATTTCAGAGAGCCCAAATGCCCCGCCCATGGTCAGCCAGCCAGTGTGGGCAAGCTAATCAATGGAGGTGGGGAGGGGCCCATGTGGAACCACCTCAGGAGAGGAAAGCCATAAAGGATGGTAGCCCAGAAAATGCACAGAGGAGAGGAACCAGGCTCGAGGCCGAGAGACAGGTACTTCCTGACCCTTCTGAGCTTGCCCCCCAGCCTACAAGCTCTCAGGGCCTCCCCACTTTCTCTGCTCATCCTATTTGCCATCCCTGAGTCATGGAGGAGCCAAGCAGGCTCAGCCAAAAAGCAAAACAAAACACCAGCAGGCAATTACTGTAGACATGGTGTGAAATGCCCGTGGGAAGGTTGTAAGAGAAGTGGTAACAGCTTTCCCCTGACCGGGAACTTGGCTGCTAGAAGCCCCAATAAATGAGTTCTAATGGGCAGAGTAAATTATTTTCTCTTCCACTGAAGCACAATTTTCTATCCGTTTCCTTCTTTTGACGTGGACAGCAGAATAAAAAGGGAGGAGGAGAGCAAGGAGAAACGGGGGAGAAGGGAAAAAAAAAACCACACTTAGACTTTTAATGGAGGCTCATTTGGGTAAAGTATCCCAGCATCCCCATGGGTCTGGAGAATTAAATGCTGTCACTCAGGTCTGAAAGCAGAGTCGTCCAGTTTGCAGACACCTGTCATAATTAAACTAATGGCTCTGAAAATGTGCCTTGATATTAAATCTATCTTCCACTGAGGAGCAGAGCTGATTAAAACCACCGTCTGACAGGTAATGATGAACCTGTAGCTTGCTGAGCTCTGTGACCAGAACCAGCCAGTTTAGGCTGTGCTCTCTACCCTTCCTCCATCGCGGACCCGCCCTTCCCTCTTTCTCCCTCCACCCATCACCAGCACAATTCCCTGCCCTTCCCACCCTCTCTCTTACAGACCCCGGGTTCCCTCTGCCCCCACCTCACACAGCCCCCACTCTGCATGAAGAACAGGCATTCTCAGCAGGGAACGGTTCCCATTCAAGTCAACTCCAAGTATTGTTTGGTCACCAGGAAGCATCACTGGCCGGGCGAATTGTCTATGACAGGAGCAGAGCATGGACGCCCTGGGCAGCCTTTCTGTTTCTTCTCTGGAAGACCGAATTTCCAACCACTTCTATGGGAGAGGTGAAACTCTGCCCTGTTGTCAAGGCCAAGAAACTCTGAAGTTACCAGACGCCTGAGTTGACTATGTTCCCTCATTTCGGGTACTGGGGCCAATGTGCAGACAGACTAGTCTACAAATAGGACTGTCCTTTGGGAAAGCAGCATCATCTCCACCAATCATAGGAAATCCAAAGATGCTGCCCATTTGTACTCAGCTACTCTCACCAGTGAGACGCCTTGAGCACCAGACTCCTCACAGGGGGAATTTAGGTGATGGCAGATCAAAGCCCTTCCATCCTCTGGGCTTCAGCTGCTCCTCCAAGAATGAAGGGTCATGAAATTGTCTCAAAAGGCTCTTCTGCACCCCATAGTCCAGAATTTTGTCCCGAAAGGAGGTTGTCCTTATTTCTTGATCAGGCGTCTTTCATATTTTAGATTATCGTCCCCCAAGGGCGCCCGGTTTATAGCTTTCCTTCTCTCAGCACAAGATGGAGATTCTCAAAAGCCACTGGTTGACCTCAGGACTTCCTCCCTGATGCTACCCTAGACCTTAAGGACCAAGTAGAAATCGCCAAGATGAAATGTGTGGAAAGACAACACACTATCTCCCTGCCCTCTCCTGCCATGACATTCAAGGTCCTCTCAGAAGTGACTTGGGCTCCCTTGTCCTTGTCCCTTCCACACTGCTGTTAAAGTCCACATTTACCTTCCAACATCCTCCCTCCTCATGCTAAGGGCCTCCCTGCCTGGGGCCCTCCCTACACCTCTGGGTCCCCTGAGAAATATCAAGGAAGACAGAGTTCCACCCCCTCCAGGCCACTCTGTTTAAAAAGACAGCAACCCTACCAAGCAACGGCTCCTGACTAAGCCGGCAGCAACATGATCTAAGCAATCACACCAAGTGGTGAGCCTCCCAATTATCTGTGCGTCACACATAATCTCTATTGATGGCTTGCTTAATTGTTTGGTTGACGGATTTATAGTGTTTGATTCTTTTCAGGGCTCTCTCACCACCCCAATAGCTAAGTGTGTCCCCATTTTACAAATGAGTAGAATGGCTTTTTCAAAGTCACTCGTCAAAGGACTAGTGGGTGGTAGAGCTGGGATTGGGACCCACACTGGCTGACCCCCTATGGAGAGCCACGCTCAGATCACTGAAGCTCCAAGTGAACCTCGAGCTGGGTTCCAAGTTCTTTATTAGGAGTTTCTATTATTAAAGTATTTCCATGGACAGCGAGTGATCTCTGAAATGCAATTTTCCTTTCACACGATTTTTCCACCACAGAGCTGGATGTCAGAGACTTCTTTTTTTCCAACTTGTTTCTATGTGAATTTGACTGTTAGGCTCTTTTAAATTCCCACTTTTCTCCATCCTCTTTAGGTAGAGTTTGGCATTGTTAAGGGTTTTAGTTCTTCTTCCTTACCTGCTTCATCACTACTTTCTTCTTTTGTAAAAATTCACGATCGATTGAGGTAGATGCCAATTAAATAGCTTAGCCAGAGACAGGGACAGAGAAAGCGGGGTACGGGGACCTGAAAAAGGCAGGCCAAGAACAGGAGAGATACAGAGAGACAGAACAGAGACTCAGAAAGAAAGAAAATTAGGCCAAAGAGAGAATTACGGAAAGAGGAAAGGCTGGATGACACAAAGATAGACAAAGATGGGGAAATTAGGAAGAAATCGCTCTGTTCATCTGTCTTCGCCAAACACCCTGAAGTCAGACTCCTGCCTCACACAACATCCATGCACACACACACACGCATGCACACACGCATACACACACACAGGAGGCTGCTACATTTTAGAACACCATTAGCAAAGCGGGCCCCAGCTGAAGGAGTCCCCTGTCCAGCAGCCCAGGCTGACACTCCTGTCTGACCCCTCCCCCCAAAGGCCGCTCCTCCTTCCCTTAAATGACAGAGGCTCCATCTCTCAGATGGCAGCGGGGCCTCTAATTGTGCCGAGCAGCGATGCCACGGATGCCCGGGCAGCCTCGTGTCTCTCACTATCATTAGCTTTCTTACCAGGCTCTGAAGCCTTCCGCTGCCACAACAGTAATTACCAAGAGATTAGGCAAGCATTAAGCACTCCTTAATTTGACACATTGCAATGATCTCCATTCAGCCTTTCTGCTCGAATAACTCTCAACAAATATTTCGGAGGCTACCAAAATAAACAGAAGCACTGTGTTTGCACAGCTGAGGCTCCCTTCCTGCTTCTCTAAATGCCATCAATTCCAGGTAGGAGGGTGGGATGGGGGCCAGGGAGGGAAAAGGAGGAGGTGGCACCACTTGCAAGGCCCTAAAAGAGCCTGAAAACCCAAGTCCATAGAGTGGGAAGAGATCAGTAAAACACTAACATATGGCATGCTACTATTGATGGCGATTTAATAGGGCCCATTATTTAAGCAAGTAGTTATATAAGAATTTAGTAAAGAGACATCAGTATTTATATAAAAACCACCACATTAGGAAAAAATAATAATTACAGTGAAGGGAGTTATGTTGTTGTTGCTGGGATTTTTTGGTGGGTTATTAGCTCAGACATTATTCATTAAGTAATGCAATGGGAAAACTACTGTTAATATGGCAATAAATCCCACCAGGACCCATCACAGGCGAGATAGGATCATTTGGTAATTACAGTGCATTAGAAGTTCAGTATTCCCTTTCAAGCATTTCGTTTCCCCACTCCCACCCAAACATTCACATATATACCCCTCTCTCAGCTAACCTGAATTAGCACTAGCTGAAAAATGGCGTGGTGACACGGAGGACACAGCATCCATGAGCTCTCTAGGTAAGAAACAAGACAGATAAAATGGACATCCATGAAGAGTCGAGATGAATTTACAAAAAAAATGAGTAAAAGTCAGAATGACCAGAAATTGAATCAGGGATATAAGTGTTTATGGGAGAAGAGTGGCTTGATTAACAATATTATTAGATGAGAAATGAAGTCTGAGAACCAAATAATGAAATAATTGGGATCTTCCATCATAGAAAGATGAGAAACACTGTTCTAGAGTCAGAAATTGGAAACAAAGTCATTTTAATCGGGTATTTCCACCCCTGAGAGATATGCTTCCATCCAGGTAGCCCTCACAAGCAGTGGCCTTCCTCCTGGCGTGGTCTCGGGGATGTCTGGGGAGCATCTGTGTCCAGGAGGCCAACACGGCCTGATGGAGTTCTTGCATCCAGTGCCAGGAGTTTGGCTGCTGTAGAAGGAGAACTGTGACTCAGGGTGGCCTGGGGTCTTTCTTTCTTACTGGAGGGACATCAGCATTCACCTTCTTTACAGATGAAGAGGAGAGCTAGTAGGATAGATGGAGCGAGAGGTTCCCATTTGTAACTGTAATGAGTCATCTCAGCTCTTACACACGCCTCTTCTAGGTGCTCTCTCAACCAGGGATGACGGTTATTGAGCACTTAACCACTGCTAAAGTGTGAAGAGCCGTACATTCGATCAGGGATCAGCAAACGGTGGTCCAGGCCAAACCCAGCTCACAGGCTGTTTTTTAAAATTGTTTTATTGGGACGCAGCCACATCGATCAGTTTACATACTATCTATGGCTGTTTCGTACTGTAACAACAGAGTTTACTGGTTATGACAGAGACCTTATGGCCCACAAAGCCTAAGATATTTACTGTCTTGCCCTTTATAGGAAAAGCTTGCTGATAGATGGATATATGTCAGTGAATGAATGAATGAAAGAATGAACAAATGAACTAGACTGAGGAGTTATATCTGTGGGAATGATTTTACCAAATAGTACTGGTGGCATCTGAAAGTTTCTAAGATGTATTGTAGGGCTCTGTCCTCAGTTCTGCCCTTTTTAGTACTTTTTCAGTGACTTAGACCAAGAGATAGATGGGAAGTTTACCCAATTTTCAAATGACGAGAAGACAATATGGATAGTAAGTATATTGGATGACAGATCCAATATTCAAAATGATCTCAACAAGCTGGGGGCGGGGAGGGGCTGAATCTAATCAAATGAAATAAAAGGGACAAATGTCAGATCCTGTGATTTGGCCCAAAATATCAACTCCTCAAATGCAGAATTGGGTGAAGGTGGGAGGCAGAAAAACTTGCCTCAATAGCAGCATGCACGAAAACAACTTTGGGGGTTTGACAGACCCATCACCCAGTAGTGATTAAGGCTGCCCCCCAAATAAATTTTGCTCTCAACCTCAGATGTTTGTGACACAAAACAGAGAATATAAATGTTCCATTCTCTTCAGTGTACTCAGATCGTGCCGGAAGTATCTGTTTCTATAACAATAAGGATGATAAAATTGTCAAAAATTGCTGGGTATTTACCTTAAGTGCAGCAGCACATTGAACTTTTATTATCTCTTTGAATTTTGAGTGTTTTAACTTAATAATATGAAGTGGGGACTATTACTGCCCCCATTTCATGGCTGAGGACATTTAGAGAATAAGGTCATGTCACTGGCATGTAGGGAGGTCGAGAAACCAATCTGGACAATGTACTCCAGAGCCCAAAGGCTCCACCACACGCTGCTGCACACAAGCCTGCTCCGAGGCTGCATGCTAGGTGGACTTTGGAAAGCGAAGTGCCCCCAGAGGTGTCACCAATGTGGAAGGACTGTTTAAGACTTTTCATATCCAAAGAAAGGTAGAAAGAGGTGAGCATTTGGCTTGGAGGAGGCTTGGGTTGTCTTTCAGGTGAATGAAAAGGCACTGTTGAGTTTAACAGGCAGCTCCCCTACGCAAGCCAGATGCACATCTATCTACGCCTTCCAGCTACTCACACTCATCCACTCACCATCGCCAGTGGGACTGGTCAGCGTGTCACGGGGGGCTAGCCGCTTTCTAAAGCACATCGGATTCTCTGGACTTCACACCATCAGTTTATTCCTCCCATAGGCAGAGCCATTGTGAGGGAGTGGTGGAGGCCCTATGGCATGGAGCCCTCAGTGGCCCAGATGCCTTACATCTTGCAGCATTACTTTCCTGTTCAGAACCAGCATTTCTAGGTCCTTGGAGTTTTCTGCATTCAATACAGACAAAGATAGAGAGGCTCCTATGGGGGAGGTTGTTAGGGGAAGGCCTGGAAATGGCACTCATCGCTTCTGCTCACATCTTATTGGCCTGTCCATGATCACTAGGGAGGCTGGAACAATAGACTAGCTGCATATGTCCCTGAAGATGAGGAGGGTATGGATGTTCCTGAGCACTAGCCTTCTCTCCTACTGTCAGAGCTCCAGAAGATTGATTGGCCACAACCAGTGGGCCGTCAACCAGCATAAATACCTGCCTGTCAAGTCCTAATAATGTATACCTACTATGTGCAAGGCACTCAGTTGGGAACCTCTCAATGAGTTACAGTCTTCCCTTTTAGTGATCTAGGAAAGATATGCAAAAACAGCCACGCTATTCTGCAAGGTGAATTAAATGTTCTAGGAGGTATATACATAGAGTGGGAGCACGAAAGGAAGAGTTCATTCTAGTAAGAGGAATCAGAAAAGGTCTCAGGGCAGAGTCTCAGCTAATGAATAGGAACGTAACAGGCAAAAAAGCAAGAAGAAGAGCTTGTCAAGAAGAGAAAATAGCAGGGAGAAATGCACAAAGGCATGGGAGTGCTTGTCATGATCAGGGCCAAGCAACTGGTTCAATGTGACTTAATCACAGCGTGTCTGAGTCATGTGGTGGGATGTAAGGTTGGGCCAGACCATGCTGAATCATGAATGCCATGGTGGAGAACTTTGACTTTATTCTGAATGCAGTGGAGAATGGAGGAGGGTGACAGAATCCAAGTCTGCAGGTGTGTGACAGTCAGATGGCAAGTTGAAAGGCTGAAGGCAGGGAGAGGAGTTAGGGGTTGGAATAGTGCTGATGGACGGTGGGGACAGTCTAGCCTAAGGCAGTGAACATCCACCTTTGCCCTTGTCCAGACCCTTTACAGCTCTCCAATATGTAATCAGATCATCTGCAGTCAGTGGCATCCTTCACTTACAGTTGATTTAGAAGACATATCAAAAGATCTGCTCAGTTTAGAAGACGTCAAAATATCTGCATATTCAGAACCAGCGTTAATACTATGGTTTACTAACTTTGAAAATGGTACTGTCATAGCCCATTCAGAGTCAGCTTCCACTAGGCCCTCACCTGGGAATAATCTACCTTCAGAATCTGCTTCTCCACCGCTTCCACTCGTTATTTCTTGTCCCACTCATTACCTCTGAATCGTCCCAGTGGGTTCCATAAAAACCGCCTCTACTCTGTGTCCAAGGATAGAGCTGTTGGCAACTCCTTTCAAAGTGCCTTGGGTAGCCAAGATTCTCCATAATCCTCTTCTATTTAGAGACTACACATATTGAGGGCTTTTTTTTACTCTCCTCAGACCTCAAAAGCACAGGTGCCCAGAAAGGCTGGCCACATCAAATTTCCAGCCCAGCAGCTAGACTCCACTCATGCGCTGCTCCTGCCAGCTCCCATTTCTTCATGGTGGAACCCATATGGTGGTGCGGCCTGACACATAGCCCTCACTTTAGTCTCCCTGCACACATCCAAAACTGTATCCCTCTCCCATGTCTGACATGTGAACATGCGCTCAACCCCCAGGGCTTGGTAGAGACCTTGGCTGACCCAGCTATGGCCCTCTTCTGCCTTTGTTTTAGATTTTCAGCCCTATAACAGGATGGGTAAGCAAGCTGTACCAACCTTCCCCTACAGCCAAGGAAGTAGAAGGGGGAGACAACTGACAGAGCTGGGTCACAGCCTGAATGAGCTTGGTGCTAGGGGTGGCATCGGTGCATCGGGAGATGGAAGAGCTGAAATTTTCCCTTGAGAGAGTTAAAAAAGGGTGAGCCAGGGCAATTCAAGGAAAAAAAAATAACTACTTTTTGAGAACCAGAGTAGTCACAATACAGAAGTGGTATGTGACTCTTGGGAAGTGAGTTATATTGTTCCGCAAGATAAGGGAAAGAAAACCAGGCCAGACCTTCTGTGTGGCAGAAGGAGAGGAGACAGTGCTGCAGAAAGAACAAGGAATTCAGATTCCAGCTCTGTGTCCTCCAGCAAATTACTTCAATTCTCTATGCTTTACTTTCCCCATCTGTAAAATGGGGAAGGGGTGGCAGTAAGAAGGATGCCTTTACCAGGAGTTATTGACGGGATAAGGGATGAAGAATGTTAAATGCCAAGCTACTATCTGTAGTGTATGTATGGGGCTACAGAACGTGAGTCTAGGAGCAAGTGACAGATGCCATAGGCAGATAGATTTCAGCTGTAGAGAAGGAAGATCTTTCCAGCTACTGCAGCTATCAATGAGATGGAATATTTCTGGAGGTAGTGAGTTTCCTGTCACTGACGGTGACCAACAAAATTCAGGGTAGCCCCATTCAGGGGATGTCAGTGTAGGAACTCCCGCATTGAATAGGAAATTGGGGAGATGAACTCTGAAATCCCTTCCTGCCTTGAGAGCCTGCAATTCTTGATTTTGCCTTTGCTCAGGCAGAGCACAGGAGACTAAACCCTCTCAGACAGATAAAGTGCCGCTCAGCAGTGAGTGGGAACTGAGGCTCTGACTGAACAAAAGCAGAAAGGCCATCATCCAGGGCCCCCATCGTCAAACCCTGTGTCCACTCCATGCTTCATTCAATTCCATCCAATGGTTCTTTGTATAGGGGTGAGGAGGAGGGCAAATCACTGAGGGTTTATTTCGCCAGGCCCTGTAAGTGGGAAGGCTTGATATAAGCAAGACCTGTGGGCTGCCAGAGGAGCTTCTGCCCTTAAATAGTAATGAGATCTATCGGTCTCCTTAACAAATGCATCTTCCCTGAGCGCTAAGTAAACCATCTCCATTTACAGTGTCAATATCAACGCAGGCCGTTCCCTGCCTCTCAAGCAGCCTGAGCTGATTGCAATTGGCTGCCATTCCTGATTCCTGTGCTCAGTGAGAGCTGTCAATGGGCATGTCAATAAGCCACCGGGACTATTGATCAGCATAGGCATTTAGGGGTCACCGGTCGATGAGAACTCTTGCCAAGAGATGTAGAAAATGATAGCTTTCAGATAAAGGCGGCAAAGTGAGGTTCCCGAAGGAGAAATAATATAGCTCAATTTCCCCTGTCCTGCTGCTTGTCAATTTCCCTTGGTTTTCTTGAGAGGGGAAGGAATAAGGGGGGAGAGACAAGGAGGGAGAGAAGTGGAAAAAGAAGTGAGCAACTCAAGTGCTTGACTGAAAATATCTCAGAGTATGAAAAACCAACGGCCACAATAAAACCACACAGCATCCCCCAGGCCACTATCTGCATCAAAAGAATAAAGAGACAAAGCAAAAGAGGCAGTGTTTCTGAAAGAGGAGTGCTCAGAGGATGAAGGCCAAGACGACAAGCATTCTTCAGAAGTGGGTTTTGATGGATTCACAAAAATGAGTTCAATAGCTGTTTGCTGGCCCCAACTATTCAGTGTTTAACTAGAGTGGTCCAATTCGTCATCAAGTCATTTGCTGTCCCAGATTGATCTTCACCCTGAGTGGAGGGGAAAGGCTTCACATTTGAAGCAATGTGACTTGTAATAGTTCATCATGGAAATAAAACATGTTAACATGACACTTTGTATGGGGGCGGAGAGAGGTGACAGAGGCTGATTATTATTTTCCCCATTCTGTACCCCAGAAATTTAACTGTTATTTTCACATTGTAAAACCATTGTCCATTTTCTCAGTTTCAACAGTGAATTGCCTTAATGCAAATTAAATTATTCAATTTACAGATAATTTGATTGCGTAAAAATATCCAGCATTCACGAGCACAAAATTTTTTTAACTGTTTTTTGATTTACTGAGTCCTAGATTTCACAGATAATTCTGGACAGAGAAACATTTCTTTCAAGTAAATGGTCAACAAAATGAGAGAAATCAACTTAAAGGCCAGTTATCTATAGTCAGAACCCTGTAATAAAGCTTTCTGACCTTTTAAATAGAATACACCCACGCAAGGTTAACTAACATGCCACATATTGGCTTCCATTTTTCTCCATCCTTTCCTTTCTGAATTGAGCTCCTTTGTGACCTTATATACTATTTCTTTGGGAATTGTTTCATCTCCTTCATTCAAAGCCACATCTCAGCTTGCCTCTGAGAGAGTGAAATGCATCTCAAGTCCCGCCAGTCAGACCTTGTACTTTAATTAAACTGTGAAAGTTGCTTAAAGCAATAATTCAGCATCTTTGTCTGAAACTTTAAGAGACATATGAACAACAAGATGGAGACGCATTTCAATGAGGTTGAGCAGTATCACACGTCATCCCTCCTGACTGTGTGTCAAAGTTCATTCATTCATCATTGCAAAAGATATGTATTGCCAGGTAAGAGATGAGGCAGCTTAAATGTAAGGTAGAAGGGGCGCTGATTGAATACATACACTTATTCTGCTTGATTCTGACTAATGACACTAAGAGGACAGCAAAAAAAGAAATCCAAACTTCAGGAAACCCACGGAGAAAATAGGAGAACAGGTCACAGCTAACAAGAAATATCAACAAAACTTTGGAAGTAGGGACGTAAATAGGTAAATTATTAATGAAATAGCAGACAAGAGAAAACTAAAATCTACACTGGCAGCAAGAGGTGAAGCCTCAGAACCAGGGTACTTCACAATGTAGCCCCAAAAGTCTCAAGAATTGGAGGCACCCAGTACCTCAGATGCAGGGCTACAGGGCAGGGCTGAATGTATAAGTGTTGGTTCAAAGTCTTTAAAAGAAGCAGTTAGGCTCACGGATGCCCTGTTCTACCCACATGGCCAAGTGGCCCTTCTTCACTACAGAGGGGTCGGAAGGGTTACTGTAGAGCAGTGGTTCTCAAAGTGTGGCCCTGGGACCAACAACATCAGCATCATTTGGGAAGCTGTTAGGAATGCAAATTCGCAAGCTCCACCCCAGACCTACTGAATCAGAAGCTCTGGGATGGAGCTCAGCAATCTGTTTCAACAAGCCCTCTAGATGATTCTGATCCAGGCTAAGTCTGAGAACTATTGTCCTATGTAGAGGTCGAGCAGCCAGACAGGCTCTGACATCAAGGACAACAGTAGTGGCTGAAAAGAGTAGCCAACTACTGAAAGATGGAGTGAAGTTGATACACAGAACACTGAACCCCCAGCACACATCTCAGCTCCCAGAAAGTTGGAAGCCAAGTTCCTATACCCCAGGTGGGATATTTAAGGATTCCTCTCTGGAAAACTGATGGGCCTAAGAGAAAGTATCTGCAGTTAGTGACATTAAGAGGCAGGGGATCCCCAAACGAAATGGCTTGGTCACAGCCCAGTCAGCCTACAGGAAAACCCACCAGCCAATCAGCCCCATTCAGTCAGACAAAGATTTCTGTCAGCCTCAGCCCTAATGATGAACCAACATTCAATGATTACCAGATGGGGGAGGAAATCCTCAAACAGGAAAGATGAAGACCAAAAGTAAAACAAGCAAACAAAACAGAAATCAGAAACTTGGAAAAAATGAAAAACATGTAAGAAAGAGGAGAAAACTTTTTAAAAAATGAAAGCTATAATTAATCATTTCAAAAGGGTAAGAGAAGATATTGTATTCACAAAACAGGAACAGGGACTATTCAAAAAGGGGAACATTGAAATAAGTTTCCAGTTCTTGCCAAGGCAGAAAACTGGCTTGGAAAGTTGGCTCCCTCCCCCAAAATCAACCTGGAGAATTACATGGAAAGCTGTGAACACACAGACTGCTGAGCCCCACCCCCTGTAGGTCCGTCAGCAGGAGGCTATCAAGACGGTGCTGAAGCACTGTGATGAGTAAAGAAAATGGGTGCAGACTGAGCATCTTCCCTTGGGCTTTTACTCTCCACCCAGGCATGCTTCATTCCAAGAATTTATAGGCAAAATTCAGACCAGAGAAGTTACCAAATAAATCAGCAATCAGGGAGTGATCAGCAATAATTCTGTGGTGCTTGAGTCTCTTCACCTCGGGGCTCATCCCCTAACTTCTCCTCCAGCTTAATAAGTAAGACACAGTCCGGAGGAACTTCAGCTCTTCCCCCAAGGAGGCTGAGCCTGCAGACCAAGACACCTGGGGAGCACAACCACTTACAGGAGAGACGACAAAATGAGCAACATACACCAAGAGGGGCAAAATGATTAGAGCAGACGGCCCAGAAGTTCAAACAGGCATGATAGATATACTTAAGGATATAGGGAAGCTACAAGCACTGTGAAACAAGAACAAATTGTAAAGAAAGAACCAAAGAACCAAGCAGAAGTCTTATATATGAACATATGATAGTAGAAATCAAGGATCAGATACACGGAATAATTTCTACGATGGGTACATCTGAGAAAAGAATTGAGGAGTTGGAAGATCTGACTGAAGAAATTTTCAAGAAGGGAGCAAGATATGGAAAACATTTTTTTAAAGCCAAGAACTATGGCTTACGGAAGTAGCAAAAACTGAATAGCAATGAGGAGATAGCACAGGAAGAAAAAATATCGGAAGCAATAATGAAGATACAAATCGAGTTTAAAATTCTGAAGGTGCCCAGTGTGGCTGAGGATGTGGCACGATGGGAGCCACATCTCCTGCTGGTAGGATTTAAACTGGTACGACCACTTTGGAAAACACTTTGGCGTTAAACATGCCAACATAAAGTTAAACACGCATGTAATGTACACCCCAGCAACTCCACCTGTGGGTGTATATCTTAGAAAAATTCTCAAACACGTGTACCAGGAGATATGTAAAAGATTATTTACGGCAGCATTATTCTTCATAGAAAAAATCTTGGGGAAAGTCAAATGTCCATCAACAGTATAATGAATAAATAACTTGTAATATGTTCATACAATGGAACATAGAACAGTGAAAAGCTTTAATTATTAATATGTATAGACCTCAAAAACATAACGTTAGCCAAAAATAAGGAGATATTTTAAAGAAAATAATACAGTATTATTCCATTTATTTCAAGGTAAAAATCGAGCAAAATTAAATAATATGTTGTTGAGGAAAACATATTTACATGGTAAACAAAAACCATGAAAGAGAGGGATTAAAACAACACTGAGAACCGTGGTCCTTTCCAAGAGGAGGGCAGCTGGATGTAACAGGGAAATGCACTCAGGGTGCTTCTGGGTGTTGGTGATGCTATGTTTCTTGGTCTCAGCAGTGAGTATTTGGCTGGGTTTTTTTTTTTATTGTATTCAAACTGTACATGTATGTTTTTCATAAACTTATATCTATCTATCTTGCTATGTCATACAATAAAAAATAAAACAAATAATGAAGGTATATTTTCCAGAATTAAAGAAAGATAAAAGATGTTGAACTGAAAGCAGGAAAGGAGATGGGGGTATAGCTGAGGACGTGGAAAATATGAAATAAGATGTGATAAATCTTAACATAATAGTCATTACTGTAAATAGAAATGGGTTAAACTCACTGCTATGGACTGAATTGTGTCCCCCCAAAATGCGTATGTTGAAGTTGTAACCCCTGGTCCCTCGGAATGTGACTGTGTCTGCAGAGAGGGCCTTTAAAGAGGTACCTGGTTAAAATCAGGCCATTAGGGTGGGCCCTAATCCCATACGACTGGCGTCCTCATAAGAAGAGAAGATTGGGACACACAAGAGACACCAAGGATGCCAATCACAAAGGAAAGGCCATGTGAGGACACTGCAAGCCAAGAAGAAAGGCCTCAGAAGAAATGAGACCTGCTGACACCTTGATCTTGGACTTCTGGCCTCCAGAACCGTGAGAAAAATACATTTTTGTTGTTTATGCCACCCAGTCTATGGCATTTTGTTATGGCGGCCCCAGCAAGCTAAGACAATCAACCCTTCTGGGCTAGTTGTTAAGATTCGGCGCTTGCACCACCATGGCCCAGGTATGTTTTCTGGTCAGAGAACCACAACACCTGTCTGTCTGTTGGTTGTCACACTGTGGTGGCTAAGTGTTGCTGTGATACTGAAAGCTATGCCTCTGGGATTTCAAATACCAGCAGGGTTGCCCATGGTGGACAGGTTTCAGCAGAGCTTCCAGACTAAGACAGACTGGGAAGAAGAACCTGGTCACCCACTTCCAAAAGAATTGGCCACAAAAACCCTATGAACAGCAGCAGAGCATTGTCTGACACAGCACAGGAAGGTGAGAGGATAGTGCAAGAAGACTGGCAGGGCTCCGCTCTGCTGTACATGGGGTTGCAAGGAATCAGAATCAACTCCCCGGCACTAATAAATGACAGCAAACTAATACACTCACCAATCAAAAGACAGAAACTTTCGAATTAGATGTTAAAAGTAATCCAATAATACAATGTCTATATGAAACAGAACAAAAACCAGAAAGATTGAAAATGTAGAAAGTGAAAAAAAAATACCTCAAAAGTATGAACAAAAATAAATCTTGGTTAACACTTTTAATACTGGATGAAATAGAATTTAAAGCTAAAGCAAAATATCCAAAGGGATAAAAAATCATCGTATGCTGGTGAAGCAAAAAGATATAAATGTTTTCAACACAAATACACTTAAAAACACAGTCTCAAAATATTAAAAGCAACAGCTGACATAATTAGAGGGAAAAAGAAATAAATCAACAATTGCAGCTGAGGATTTCAACGGCCCCTTCAGAAACAGATAGATCAAGCAGACAAAAGAAATGGATGGAAATGTAGAAGATACGAACAACAGAAATAATAAGTCTCAGCACTTACAGAACTCTGCCCCGAATGAATAGACATTCCGGGCTATTTTGAGCACACACAGAGCATTTATAAATCTAAACTGAATATTGGACCATAAAGGAAACCAAATAAATTTTAAAAAATCAAATAATACTAAGTTCTTAGACCATAATGCAATAAATTTTTATATCAATAACACAGCAATCTTTTTTTTAAAAAGTCCACGTGTTTGAAAATGAAATAGTATATTATTAATGAGTTAAAAATAGATATCACGAATAAAATAAGAAATATTTAGAGCTAAATAACAAAGAAAACGTCAAAATTTACAGTACAAAGCTAACAGTATTTAAAAGGAAATTCACAAGTTTAAATAAATTTATTAGGAATCAAAAAAGATCAAAAACAAATAAGCTAAGGTTTCAACATAAGACGTTAGAAACAAGAAACAGATTAAATCCGAAGAAACAAAAGAGGAAATATTAAAAATAAGCATATTAGTCATGATCCAGTCAGGAGACGAAAAACAGTAATTTGAACAAGAAATACATAATGTAAATAATTATTAACTTTTTGTAAGGAATTACCCACTATAGGGGAATAAAAACAGAAATCTGAAGAATGCCCACGGTCTACAGCAAAAATGGAAGAGGGTCTCTCCTCAAGGCTGGGATTCAGACCTCATTAGAGAACAATGGTGCAGTCCGTGGATGCCAGAGGAGTTCTCTGTGTTTCCTGGACCAGAGTGTGTCCCCATTTGCAGGCCAAGGTCGGCAGGCATGGAACCACAGGTCCCAACTGGCAAACAGAAAACCCCCAACAGGGAGGCCAAGAGCTGAGACTG
Organism: Equus quagga; assembly: GCF_021613505.1. Classification (NCBI taxonomy): domain Eukaryota; kingdom Metazoa; phylum Chordata; class Mammalia; order Perissodactyla; family Equidae; genus Equus; species Equus quagga. Next base: position 6,907,284 of record NC_060288.1, on the reverse strand, counting down.
GAAGGATGGAAACTGCCAATGGGATAACAACAAAACTCCCCAAGATGCCGCCCCTGGGGGAGCTGCTCAACCACCTCTAGTTCGCATGTCTTGCTAAGGCATCTAAAATGCTTGCTACTTTCCTGCTCATCATCCACTCAGTTTAACGCCATCAAAGAAGTGGAACAGTGTTTTGTGGAATGTCACAATTATCAAGATCTCTGCAGACTATATTATAGCAGAAAGCAAAATTGACAGCCCTGAGGCAGCACTGTGAAAATACACTGTTGGCACTACCAGGTAAGAGCAAACTGCTACAGTGATCCTTTCAAATTGGAATGGAGGAAAAAGCATCAGCTACATCAATAACTACTTACCAAACGCCGGGAATTGCACTGATTTGCTCCAGTAAAGGTTCAACAGAGACGACAGCTGCATTTGGAATCACTGCCTGATTCAGTTTACGACAAACCACAGTTATTCTCCAACAATCGTCCAATGTCTGCACAGGCCAAACAGGTGAGTTAAAAGGGAACACGATAGGTATCACCACTCTGACTTCTTTCAATGATGGATATTGGCATAAATCTCTGGAATTTCCCCAGAGATACAATACTGCTTCTGATTTATTAGCTTGGTATGAAGGGGCAGTTCCAGGTGTTTCTATTTAGCCTAACCAGAATGGCTCTCATCCTGTGGGTCTAAGAGTCAATGTGGGGGATACTTCCAGTTTCCAAGTAAGTGTATTACAGTTATACATTCAAGATCTGGGGAAATAACCCACAAGCTGGGTCTGTGGATGAATTAGGCCCAGTGTGAGTTAAACTTCAGCTAAGGCTCTGTTACTTGATCACTATAGCCCCCACTTTGGCTGGTAGATCAGAGCCACGTTTTGGATGCCCAGGAATTAGTGTCAATTCACAGCCGGTGTCCAGTAATCTTCAAAATGTTTGAGTCTTGCAGAATCCCTCCCGTAACTGGCCTGATGTCCTTTGGATGAGGCTTAGAAGAAGTTTCACAGTGCCTACTTGTAAAAATGCCGCAGAGTCCTTCCTCAAGGGGCTCCAGGGTCCCTTTCGGTCAAGAGGCTCTGGGTGTGTGCCCTGACTTAGGTCTGGAAACCGGCTACTCAAGTCAGGTTTTTGGCCAGACTAACAGATTTTTCTGTTACATAGATCAAGAAATATTTTAGTAGCCTGCCCATCTACTTCTTTCCGAGAAACACTGCAACCAATTACCTATCACCAAAGATCTCAGATATGAGATTCCAGCCTTCTTGAAGAGGTTGCGATTGTAACCCACTAGACTGTGGGGAAGTTTGCTGGGCTACCCTGAGCCAGAACTGGCCCACAGTTACTGGGCTGAGCTGGTGGCCAGGGAAGTACAGGACAGCACAGGCAAGCAGTAAAACCTTCACCGGAGTGCCAGTGGGCCAAGCCTGGTGGGCAAGAATCTGCCCATTGGAATGTTGACGATAGTCTTCCGGAAGCTGCCCTTGGTGGTTCCTGTTGAACTCTCCACCTACAGGCCAACTAGAGCACCCATAGAACTCCCAGGGAAAGTGCCTGCAGAAGTGCTGCCAAAGCTTGCTAGGGAGGAGCTCCACTGCATGTCCTACGGATACAGGAACCAGCAGGAAGAAATATACCGGAACCAGGAAGAGAAGCCACTTTCCCCTGCAGTGTCCCTTCTGCGCCCTCTACTGACAAAGCTTAACGTTGTGTCAGCTGACAAGGAAGAAATGTTGCAGTATCACAAGCAGGGCAACCAAAGGGAGGGTTGGAGCTGAGAGGCAATGAAGTCGAACTGCCACGTAAGAAAAATAACAAACAAAATACAGAAAATTAACAAGACAAAGGTGGTTGTTTGAAAAGTCTCATAGGTATAGAAGTCTTAGGCAAGACTAACTAAGCCCAAAAGAGAAAGATGGTGTATAAAGGAAAATCCAGAGATCAATAAAGAGATCTTATACATTTTAAATATAATAGTGGAGATTTTAAAAATTAACTGAAGTGTTGACCCTAAACTCAAGGAAATTTCCCAGAAAATAGAACAAAAAAACAAAGATACGGAGAATGTCTGGAGGGCATATAAATTATTTCTAGCCCTGTATGGGCTCCCAGAATTGCTGTGCCTGCTTCTTCCTGGTACTTTCCCCCCTGCATCAAAGTAGTATCTTTCCACACATGTGCAAAGCAGTACTCAGCCAGCCGTTTCTCCTGGCTCACACCAGGACCCTCTCCAGAGCCTTTCCTATGGTCCTCAGCACAGATGGCCTGTGGCCAATCATGAACTCCAAGGGGAGTAAACACCCAGTCTTCCTGCCTCTATATGGAGCAAGCTCTTTGGTGCGATTTATGCTCCAGAGCTCCCTGTGCAATTAGGCTGAAGCTAGACTCTTCCTGAAACCACATCTCAGCCTGTCTTCTTCCCTGTGCTCTCTTGCTTCCCTCAGTTCCTTAGAGGTTTCTCCTGAGGGCACTCCCTCCATAAATCACTTAGACAAGAACCCCTGTCTCCGCCTCTGCTTCTGAGGAATCCAACCTAAGGCGGAGGGGTGACATGATGAAAGCTGCACGACAGGCAAGTGAATTTAGCAGTGGTGTTTAGGATCGACCAGAGCAGGGAGACCTCGGGTTAAGGAAAGTCAGCTAGGAGCTAAGTTTTAGGGATGAGATGAGAGGTAAGAAGGGGCTGAAACTGAGGAGAAACAGAGAAAATGAAGAGGAGGAGGCAGACAAAGGATTACTCTGGATAGACTCCTTAATACTGATGCAACGTGGCAGATGCGAGAAAGGAAGGGGTGAGATAGGATGGCAATGTCTGAGGTCTGGGTGACTGGGAGGGTGGCAGCCCCACATGCAGACATCAGGGAACCAGAGAATACTCGTACTGGGAGAAAGCACCGCATGTGAAGCTGTCACACCAGACTTAACGTCTGCATACACTGCAGTTTACAGAGCTCTCAAATACATCATCTCCTTTTTCCAAAGGTCTCTGTGAGATGTAGTAGTAGGTATTCCTAACTCTCTACTCTTTCCTTCTTTCTTGTGACCTTGAAGTACTTCATACATCCTCACGCCATTGACTTTGGGCTTGGCCGTGTGATTTATTGTGGGCAATGTAAAGAAACATGGCATGAGCAGAGACTTGCTGTGTGCTCCTGTAATTCGACCTGGCTCCATGCTTTTGCTCTTCACCTTCAGAAGAACACATCCCAGGGAGCTGCTGACCCGAAGAGAATGAGAGACGTGGAGAGCAGGCCTAAATCCAATCCACAGCTTAGAACGAGATGCAGCTGATCCTATCCAACCCCAGCAGAACCACAGGAACCTGCAAACCTGTAAGTAAGAAATAAATACTTGTAGCTCGGAGCCACTGCATTTTGGGAATGTTTGTTATGCAGCACTCTTGAACAACAACTGACTAATACAGTTAGGTAAACAGATATTATTAAGATGCCTATTAAGCAGATGAAACAACAGAGATACAGAGAGGTTAAGAATTTGTCCAAGCTCGTCACTCAAGGAAGAGGGTTAACTGTGTTCTTGTCTATGTACTCAACAGAAAGACCCTGTAAATGTTGACACATTTCACAGCTTAGAAATCCAGCATTCAAAGGAATAATTTTTAAATGCTTTAAAAAAATAAAGTACTGAGTTTGCTAATAACCTAAGAAATGCATGTTTTCATATATGCTGCCTATTAAGTCTGTTCATATCGTATCAGCAAACACCATGTCGTCTTGGAGAGGTTCCTAGTTTTTCCTGTGAAATGTTTTTCAACGCCTGAGTGAATCAAAATGAATGTAAATGAGGTTTATTAAGTCAACCCCACATGGTGCTGTATTGTCAGCATTTGTAGGGCTGTGACAGGTTAGTTATTGCAGTTTGAAAGAAATGTCACCAACACAGCAGTCTGCAGAATTAACTTAAAAAAAAAAATATATATATATATATATATATATATATATAACGTTTCAGGGTTTTCCACCCTTTCGAGAATCATCTCCTCAGAAAGTGACAGGGGACTGAGAGAGGCTCAGTTTTGCTCATTCTTTTTCATCAAGAATCACTCTCTGGCTACATGATACCTGAGGCCAGGGGTCAGGGGTTGCAGGTAACCACCCAGGCTTCTGGGAGCTGCTGTTAATGGACCATGGAGAGGAAACAAAATAAGGGTGATTGGAGTTGACAAGGAGTGACAGGAGCCAGTGGCAGCAGCGCCAAGTGCCCTCTGCACCCAGAATGAGTGTCAGACTGGTTTGGGGGTGGGCTGGGAGTAGAAGAAAGAGGATAAAGAAGGCAAAGGAGGCCCGGATGCTGGGCTGTCAAATATGAGTTTTATTAACTCCAAGGAGGCTGACGACGTCACCCCTTCCTGAGCACGTTGCTTGCGTTCACCCGCGGCACTCAGGAATAGTCTGGCCGGGTAGGCAGTCCCATGGGTGACTTGATTTGAGAAGAATCAAGAGGACTGTAGCCTCTAAATCCTCACGCTGAGTCACTGTCCGTGACTTTTGGAGAACTGCTCCTTCCCGTCCCAGAGCCTTCCATTCTAAGAGCTCTCCTCTTACATGAAGATAGCTCATGGGAAATATAAACACGTTAAGCATTCATCTATTAAGAACTCAGTAAAAAATACCTTTTAATGGAAACCTCAAGGAATACCTCATCGTAGGGCCAACATTTGGCACTTGGAGTTGAGTCATCCAGAGGAAGGAAGAGGCATTGAAGGAAACACGCAATGGGACCAGAAGTAGATGTGCTGACCGCTCAGTTTTCTAAGCGAAGAGAGTCGAAACCTTGTGCCCCTGCTACACAATCCGTTCCCACCGGGCATGGCGCAGAGGCCTGCTCCTGGCCGCACTCGGGACAGCTGCTCTCCCTCCTCCACCCTCCTGTACGTAAAGTGTGAGAACCACAGAGTTTGGGGGACCCTGTCATTTAACTCCCACCTTTTGCAGTAGAGAAATTAAATGTCAGAAAAGGAAAGGGAATTTCTAATCTCACCCAGCTGAGCAGAACATGGACGAGTCTTCTTTTTCAAAATTCTATCTTTCAAAAACCACCCAACACTATGTTCTCTGTATGGGCCTAAATTTATCCTGAACACTGTGACAATCAGAAGTATTTATTAAACGATATTAACGTTTGTTGACTGCCCGTTGTCCCTGACCTCTGAGACCCACAGACTAAGAAGACTAAATTGGGCAAAATCTTAGGAGGTTTAAATGTAAATCCCATCACAGAAGTAAAGGGGACAAGCATTCACTTTGAGGATTCATTTTATTAGGTAGGGAGTGAAGGGGAACAAAGAGGACCTCAGTGGCCATGGCGGAGTCGGGGAGGAAACATCCCCCCTCCCAACAGACAGATGAAACCCAAACAACCCACTTTTGCTTTGCTGAGTCTTCTAGGAAAGGGCCCATTCCATCATTACATATATAAAAAAACAAATAACTACTTCAGAACTCTGGAGGCCAGGAGTCTATAAAGCTGTCAGTTGTTGAAGTTCACTCGAGTTGACAGAATATGAACAGCCCTGCACCAAAGAGAGTCAGAGTGAGTGCTTCTGCAAGGACTGAATTCTGGCCAAGCACCATGCATATTCAGTGGCTCAGAATTATTGCGTTCAAGGACAGAGTATCTCCCTCTAAGGGTGGGCTTCCTAACAAAAATACCCAGCAAACAGGAGGTCCTTCAGGACTAAACTCAAGAGGGACCCTGAGGCTGCGAGATTTGGAGTCCAGAAGGAGGTCCACTTTCTGGGAAAGGTTAATGAGAAAAAAGGATCAAGCCAAGGGCTGAGAAGTATCAGACATAAGCAGCCACTCGAGGAGAAGCCAGTAGAGGAGTCCAAGAGAAGCTGGGTGATCCAGGAGAATTTCCTATCACAAAGCCAAGGAAACCACAGATGGTGTGGAAAAACCTCACTTAAGCCGTTCGTTTCAACTCCTTCCCCACCAAACATTTTTAGCAGCTTTCCTAAGGGTAGAAAATGATTGATTTGAATTTCACTCCTTTTTCAACAAAGACAGCCGTGTTGTGGAAAGAGCCATGAACCTGGGTCAGAAACTCAGGGCTGAATCCTGCTGTGACTATGTGTCAGAGCCCAGCTGGGTGACCTTGAGGAGGTGTCCTAACATCTAGGGGTCAAGTTTTCCTCATTTAAAATCACAGGTTGCTGGGAGTCTTGATGAGGTAATGGGTATAAAAGCATATGTAAAGTACCATATAAATAACATGATTTTTTTATGGTAAATCTTAAAGAGCTGACAAATAACGGATGTAAACTACAAAAAACTGGTGCCCGGAGTCCTGAACACAGTAAGTTTCCCATGCAAAACTTGTAGGGCTTATTTGCCACTCACTACCAAAAAACGCCTCTTTGCTTGTATTTACTATAAATGCTCTGCTTATTTAGTGTATTTGATCCATTTTTAACACTTGAAAGGCCTGACGTCAAGGTTGAAATGGAATGGCCTATGTAGAAAGACCATCAGAACAGCAAGGATTTGGGCATTGTAACTTGACCTACTCCTTTCTCCTGCTCCCCAGCTCTGTACCTGCCTTGAAAACCAGTTGCCTCACAACTACCAGAGGTGGTTTGGAGCCCCTCAAAATGTCCCATCCCCAGAGCATCGTCATTACTTCACCTGTCAGCTCCCTGAAAAAGCCCCATTAGCAAGGCAGTTGTTTGCCTTGACTCAGAACTCACTCTGCAGAAAAGCCCTAACCTCAGAGTGTTTTTCAAAATAATAATAATCAGCAACAATTGTTTAATATTGCAGCTGTTTGAGGATGTAATAGCAGTTGGAAAAAACAAGAACCTGGTCAAAGACTTGAAAGGAAGATCAAGGAGATGAGATGTTCATAGAGGGGTTTTTAAAGCTCTGACATAGTCCTGGGAATCTAGAAGGCCATGAGCATGTGCAGGGCTGTGTGCATACACCCATGAAAGACAAGAGAGGTCTCAGTTTCTTCCCTCTGGGTGTCCTTGAGGCCTCATGCAAGGAGGAAGTCAAGGCTGAGACAGCGTTGTAAGGCATACCCCAAAGCACAGAGAGCTACTCAGCAAAGGATGAAAAACTTATTAGTTCCAAGTACTTAAGGAAATATGTGACCAACCATCAGCTGACCACTAAGATAACCTAGCTACACACTGCAGGAAGAATACATGTTTCACAGAATTAATCAAAAACAGTTATTAAACCAACAAAATCAGCTACAAAAACAAACTCTGTTGGAGGGAGATCTGATTTCCAGAATTGTCACATTATATTATCTAAAATGTCTAGTTCATGAGAAAAAAATATATAATTATAAGAATGCAAAGAAACAGGAAAACATGACCCAGACATAAATAAAAAAGCGGTCATTAGAAACTTCCCTGAGGGGCTGGTCCTGTGGCCCAGTGGTTAAATTCATGCGCTCCACTTTGGCAGCCCAGGGTTTCACCAGTTCAGCTCCTGGGCATGGACATGGCACCGCTCATCAAGCCATGCTGAGGTGGCGTCCCACGTAGCACAACCAGGAGGACATACAACTAGAATATACAGCTATGTACTGGGGGCTCTGCGGAGAAGAAGAAAAAAGAAAAAAGAAGAGGATTGGCAACAGATGTTAGCTCAGGTGCCAATCTTTAAAAAAAAAAAAGAAAGGGAACTTCCCTGAGGGAGGCTCAAAGGTTAGACTTACCAGACAAATATTTTAAATCAGCTTTTATAGATGTAATCAAAAGACTAAATGAAAACATCTAAAGAATTAAAGTTTGACAACAATGTGTCACCAAATAGGCAATATCAATAAAGGGATAAAAATTACAACAACGACAAAAAAACCAAATAGAAATTCTGTAGTTTAAAAGTATAATAACTGAAATGAAAAATTCACTAGAGGAGCTCAACAGCAGATTTTAACTGACAGAAAAGAGACACAACAAACTTAAAAGTAGGTGAAATGAAATTATCTAGTCTGAGAAAAAGTAAATAAAATGGAAAAAAAAAATGAACAGAGCCTCAGAGACCTATGAGATACCACAAAGGACACCAGTAGGTGCATAATGGGAATCGCAGAAGGAAAGGAGAGAAGGAAGGGGTCAAAAATATGTTTGATGTAATAATAGTTGAAAATGTCACAAATCTGGTGAAAAACAAGATACACATTCAAGAATCTCAGTAAACTCCAAATAGTATAAACTCAAAGAGATCCATATCCAGACACATCATAGCCAAACTATTGTTAGCCAAGGCAAAAAGAGAATTAGGACGGCACCAAGAGGAAAATTACTCATCGAGTACAAGGGATCCACAGCAATACTGACAGCTGACATCTCATTGTAAATCATGGAGGCCAAAAGGCAAAGGTAGGACATATTTAAAGAGCTGAAAGAAAGAGCCATCAACCAAGAATTCTATATCCAGCAAAACCATTGTTCAAACACAAAGGAGAAATTAAGACATCCATAGATAAAAAGTGAGAAAATTGGTTATTAGGACACCTGCCCTATGAGAAATACTAAAGGGAATCCTTCAGGCTAAAATGAAGAACACTAGATCATAACTTTAGTTGACAGGAAGAAATAAACAGCACTGGTAAAGGTAACTATACAGGCAAAAATGAAAGGCAATATAAAAGTATCTTTTGTAATACTTTACTTTGTCTATCTAATTTAAAAGATAACTGCATAAAGTAATAATTACAAAACTGTGTTGACAGGCTGATAATGTCTAAAGATGTAATGTGAATGATAATAATAGCACAAAGAAGGAATGGAGCCATATTGGCACAAAGTTTCTGTATAATAGTGAAATTAAGTTTGTATTAGCCCAAATTAGATTATGTTTCAACACTCATTGCAATCCCCAGAACAACCACTAAAAAATCCAAAAAACGTAGTGAGGAAAATAACAAAGGGACTAAAATAGTATGCTAGGAAATATCTATCTAACACAAAAGAAGGCTGCAATGGAGTGATAGAGGGAAAAGTCATATGGCGTATAGTAAAACAATAGCAGAATGGCAGCCATAAATCCTAACTCATCGGTAATTACACTAAACATAAATGGATTAGGCACACGCAACAAAAAAAGAGAAATTAGCAAAAGAGTTAGAAATAAGCCCCAATAAATATAAAGGAATTGAAATCATACAAAGTATATTCTCTGACCACAAAAGAATTAAATTAGAAATCAATAAGATAAAGAAATTTGAGAAATTCAAAAATATGTGGAAATTAAACAACACACTCCTAAATAACCAAGGAGTTAAAAAAGAAATTACAAAGGGAATCAGAAAATACTTGGAGATAAATGAAAACAGAAACAGAAACACTGCAAAACTTATTGAATGCTGCTAAGGCAATGTTTAGAATGAAATTTTTAGCTGTAAATACCTATTTTTTTTTAAGAAAAAGATTTCAAATCAATAACCTAAGTTTTCAACTTAAGAAATCAAAAATGAAGAAAAAATTAAACCAGATACAAGCAGAAGACAGAAAAACAGTAAGATTAGAATGGAAATAAATAAAACAGAAAATAGAAAATAATAGAGGAAATCAGGAAACCAAGAGTTGATTCTCTAGAAAAAAATCACCAAAATTGACAAACCTTTGCAAAAGTGATCAAAAAAAGAGGCTAAAATGAGTAAAATCATGAATAAAAGGGGAGACATCAATATTGACCTAGCAACCATAAAAGGAGCAACTGTGTGCCAAAAGATTAGATAATTTAAGCGAAATGGACAAATTCCTAGTAAAACTTAACTACTGAAACTAATTCAAGAAAAAATAGAAAATCCAAATAGAACTGTAACAAATAAAGTGATTGAATTATTAATTTTAAAACTTCCCACAAGGAAAATCCCAGACCTTGATGGCTTCACTGGTGAATTCTACTAAATAGTTAAATAAGAATGAATAGCAATTCTTCACAAACCCTTCCAAAAAAATAGAAGAAGAGAGAGTACTTTTCAACTCATTCTATGAGACCAATATTACCCTGTTACCAAAACAAGACAGGTATCACAAGAAGAGAAATTATAGGCCAATATTCCTTATGGATATAGATAAAAAAAGTCCTCAACAAGAGGCCAGTCTGATGGCAAAGTGGTTAAGTTGGCACATTCTGCTTTGGTAGCCCGGGGTTTGCCGGTTCAGATCCCGGGTGTGGACATGGCACCACTTGGCAAGCCATGCTGTGGCAGGCATCCCACATATAAAGTAGAGGAAGATGGGCACAGATGTTAGCTCAGGGCCAGTCTTCTTCAGCAAAAAAGAGGAGGATTGGCAGCAGATGTTAGCTCAGGGCTAATCTTCCTCAAAAAAAAAAATCCTTAACAAAATCTAGCAACATAATAAGGATTATACACCATGGTCAGCTACCATTTATCCCAGAAATGCAAGGCTGGTCTAACATCTGCAAATTAAACAATGTAATGTGTCATATTAATAGAACAAAAACAAAAACCACATGATTGTTACAATAGACACAAAAAAAGAATTTGACTAAAAACCATCATTTCATGATAAAATACTCAACAAACTAGAACAAATAGGGAACGTTCTCAACCTGATAAGAGACATCTACAAAAAAGTCACAGCTAATGCCATACTTAATGACATACTTAATGAATGGTCAAAGATTGAATGCTTTTCCCCTGAAAACAGAAACAAGATGAGAATGTCAGCTCTTGCTACTTATATTCAACATTGTACTGGAGGTCTCAGCCAGGGCAGTTAGCAAGACAATGCAATAAATGTAATTCAGATTGGAAAGGAAGAAATAAAATTATTTCTTATGCAGATGACATGATCTTTTTATAGAAAATCCTATAGAATTAAATGAAAAACTATTAGAACTATTAAATAAGTTCAACAAGATTACCCAAACAAGATCAACGTATAAAAATCATTGTATTTCTATAGACTAACAATAAACAATATGAAAATGAAATTAAGAAAACAATTGCATCTAGAGTATCAGCAAAAAGAATAAAATACTGAGGAATGAAGTTAACAGAAGAACTTCAAGACTTGTATACTGGAAACTACAAAATAGCTTGTAAATAAATTTAAAAAGGTCTAAATGAATGGAAAGACATTCCATTTTCATGGATTGTAAGACTAGGATTGTTAAAATGATCCATATTGATCTACCATTTCAACATAATCTCTATGAAAATCTCAGCTTGCTTTTGTGCAGAAATTGACAAGTTGATCCTAAAATGCATATAGAATTCCAAGAGACATAAAATAGCCAAAACAATCTTGAAAAGGAAGAATGAAATTGAAAGACTTACACTTCTTGATTTCAAAACTTGCTACATAAACTAATCAAGATAATATGGTACTGGGGGCTGGCCCCGTGGCCGAGTGGTTAAGTTCGCGCGCTCCACTGCAGGCAGCCCAGTGTTTCGTTAGTTCGAATCCTGGGCGCGGACATGGCACTGCTTATCAGACCACGCTGAGGCAGCGTCCCACATGCCACAACTAGAAGAACCCACAACGAAGAATACACAACTATGTACCGGGGGGCTTTGGGGAGAAAAAGGAAAAAATAAAATCTTTAAAAAAAAAAAAAAGATAATATGGTACTGGCATATGATAAGGATAGACATACAGATAATGGAATAGAATTGAGAGTCTAGAAATAAACCCTCACATTTATGGTCAATTGATTTTCAACATGCGTGCCAGGACACTTCAAGGAAGAAAGAATTGTTTTTTCAACAAATGATGCTAGGACAACTAGATACCTTCATGCAAAAGAAAAATTGGAACTGTACCTCACATGATACAAAAAATTAACTCAAAATGAATTATAGACCTAAATGTAAGAGCTGAAACTATAAAATTCCTAAAAGAAAACACTTGGGTAAATCTCCTTGACCTTGAATTAAGCATTCGTTTCTTAGATATGACACCAAAATATAAGCAAGGAAAGAAAAAGTGGATAAATTGGACTTCATAAAAATTAAATATTTTTATGCTACAAATGATAACATCAAGGAAGTAAAAAGAACCCACACAGCAAGAGAAAATATCCATAAGTCATATATCTGATAAAGGACTTATAGCCTCATACAACTCAGTATTGAAAAGACAAATAATCCAATTTTAAAATGAGTAAAGGATTTGAATAAACATTCCTCAAAAAAAGATAAACAAATGGCCAATAAGCACACAAAAAGATATTCAGCATCATTAGTCATTAGAGAGATGTGTTATTAACGACACAAGGAGATACAACCTCACACCCACTAGGATGGCTATAATCAAAAAGACAGACAATAACAAGTGTTAGTAAGGATGTAGAGAAATTGAAATCCTCATACATAGCTAGTGGGAATACAAAATAAAGCAGCACTGTGAAAAACAGTTTGGTTCTTCCTAAAAACATTAAACATAGTTAGTATTTTGACCCAGCAATTCTACTCTTAGATACATACCCAAAAGAAATAGAAACGTGTATCTATATGTGTATCTATACAAAGACTTGTACATGAATGTTCATAGCAGCATTATGTATAATAGCAAGAAGTAAAAATAATCCAAATGTCCATCAACTGTGAATGGATTAATGAAAGAAGTGATATATCCATACAATGAAGCATTATTCAGCAATAAAAGGAAATGAAGTACTGATCCATTTTATAATATGAATGAGCCTTGGAAATATAAGGCTAAGAGAAAGAAGACAGGCATAAAAGACCGAGATTCCATTTATATGTGAAATAGCAGAATAGGCAATTTTATAGAGACAGAAAGTAGATTAGTTGGCTGCCTAGGGCTGGTGGAGTCAGGGAGTAGAATGGGTTTTGATTTCTTTTTGAGGTGATGAAAATGTTCTAAATTTGATTGTTGTGATGGTTTTAGAGCTTTTGAATATATTAAAAACCACTGTGTACACTTTTTTTTTCCTGAGGAAGATTAGCCCTGAGCTAACATCTGTGCCAATCTTCCTCTACTTTGTATGTGGGGTACCACCACAGCATGGCTGATGAGTGGTGTAAGTCCATGTCCAGGATCCAAACCTGTGAACCCAGGCCACCAATATGGAGCATGCCAAACTTAACCACTACACCACGGGGCCAGCCCCTGTGTACACTTTAAATGAGTAAATTTTATGATAGGTGGATTACATCTCAATAAAGTTGTTATAAAATAAATGCCTACACAGCAAGGCAGCACATCAAGAGGGTCTATGAACTGATAGGGAGAAAAGGACGCTTGTGATGCCCATGCTTTAAGAGAATGTGAGTCCTGAAGTGGTTTACTAGGGTGTGACATTTCTTCTATGAAAAGGAATTTCTGCTTTACAAACTTATTCACAGTAAAGTAGTGTTCTCTCCCCTTGAATGCCTGTGTGTGGTTGAACACCACTTAGGGCGCTCTCCCCTAGCCCAAACCTTAATTCACAGATGACTGCTTCTGACTCTTCTGGAACCCTTTCCACTCCACTGCAACAGCCCTGTGTTAAACAGTCCTACCTCCTGATCTAGAACTTCTCCCAAAACTCAAATAGGACCTTAGAGAGGGTCCAGGGATGTAGCTCAACAAAGGCATGGGGGGTGGGGGTGGGGGGTGCTGTGATTTGGTGTTCCTCAATATAAATGTGTGCACAATACAAGTTCCTGGGTGAGGTGAACTGGAAGTGAGGAATGGCTGGGGAGAGAGCAGTCAGGAGATATAACAGGCACCGGAGAGTGGTAAGGAAGGCCTGACCTGGAGGGGAGCAGTTGGAAGAGAAAGAAGGTGGACCCCAACTGGTGACAAGGGTGGGTCATGAGAGAGGAGGAGCATGCAACAGTGAATTCCACATCGCCTCATATTTTAATTTCGCTAAGGAAAATGTCTTTTTCAAGCACCATTTTCCAGAGTGAATGATCCATTTGTAAAGTAGATAATCAATTCCCAGTCTGGTTCATTTTTAATCTATCACAGTTCCTTAAAGAAGGTCTTCCTTGCAGTCAAGATAATGCAGTACTTTCTCCATGTCTGAAGGAGGAAATCGAAGCTCTGAGTGCTGGATTTTCTCAGTCGCCACAGGACAAACAGCAGTGCTTGGGGGGGGGGGGGGCCCGCCTGCAGGAGACACTCTGGTTCCCAAAGCCATAGGTTATTGTATCTGAGCTGTGTCTGTGCCCTGTGGGAGCTGATATCTCAGAACACCAGGCTGGGGACCAGCCCATCTCCCATCTCCCTTGGGACACCAGCAGTAAGAGTAACAGAGAAAATGGAGGGACATAACTCAGACAGCCCTGAGACGCAAGTAGACCTGGGGGGTTCTCAGGGTCATCTTCTCATTTTGCAGATGAAGAACTCAGCCCAGAGAGGATAAGTGACTTGTCCAAGGTCACTCAACCAGATGGTGGCAGATTTGGAATAAGCAGCCTGGCCTCTCTCTCCCTGAAGACGCATGGCCCCCAGGCAAGCCAGGCTGTCACTAACAGGCACATAAGCTAGCTTGCACCTGCCCTGGCAGCCTCACACTCTGATCAGAAAACCTGCTGCTGCAATCCTGATGAGGAAATTAAATTAGTTACTAATTGGTTAATTGGCAGCAAGCTCTGTAACGCAGTAAGGAACAAATTAAGTTGGAGCGAGAAGCACACATTTGTTAGGTCTGATCATCTTCATTATCGCCTCTGTGGGCCACCAGCAATGCTGTGCATCTCTCCCGGAGGAAAACTCTTAGAAGAATCCTGTGACCTTTTGGCTGGCAGATGAATTGTTCATTTTTCTTCCTTTTTCTGTCCCACTTCCACCACCTTCTCTTCTTAGTCCCTATAATTCAGCATTTCCCAAGCTATGCGCATCAGAACTCTAGTGTCAGTAGCATGCTGATAAACGTTTAATGACTGGCGCTCTGGGGTAAAGAGCCCTGTTTTGCAGCATTTAGCAATTTCCATGGTGTAAATACTCCCACTATGGGCCAAATTCAAGGTATGAACATGATATCTCCTGGCTTGCAAAATTCTTGAAAATTTAACGATTATTTCTGGCAAGCTAGTACTAGCTGATTCCAACACACCATTGATAGTATGTACAGGGTTAATATGCCATAGGAAGGGCCCCATGGTCAAGTAAATAAGTAGGAAATTCTGCGTGTTAGATAGACTTGGAGAAGTTCTGCAGAAAAGAAACATGTTGAATTTAAATTAGTGCTTTCCAAACATATTTGACCAGAGAACCTGTGTTTCATAAAGCACATGTTAATACCTCCTGGAATACCAAAGATCCACTTACTTGGAAACACTGCTGTTATCATGTTGTTATTGTGCAATTTCTGGGCATGGGCACCATGCTAAGCTCTTCAAATAAGACATATAAGATATGGACCTTGCCCTCAAAGTAACCAAACCAAGGCAGCAAATCTCAAGTACTGGGTGACTAGTACTGACCATGAGTGCTATAAGATTTCAGAGAACAACTCCTTCATCAGGCTGAGACCCAAACAATGGGCGTGGCTCAGCCAGGAGAAAGTTTCCTAGGCAGGGAAGATGGCTTTGGGAAAGAGGAAGAGATGCAAATGCATATTGCGTGTTCAGAGATAATTAGGAGAGCAGTGTGACTAGAATTGAGGGGTACAGTGCAGGAGAAGAGTAGAAGATGAGGCGGAAAAGATGATAGAGGTCTGATTGGGAAGGAAAGCTGAAATGTCAGGAGCAGGATCATGGGTGTTGGGCCACGGCATGGCAGGACGGTGGAAGCAGAGGGCATATGTTTTCTGGACAACACAATTTCCTGAGGCCTTAAGGTCATTCCATTTCTTCTTATTTACTGGTGGAAAGAGGTGGTCTTTTTGACTTGAGGCTTGTAGAATGCCAGAGAAGCCTGCTTAACTCTGTCAGTGGGGCCAGGTGATTCTATCTTCTGACTAGGACATGTGAGTCAACATGGGGTGTTGTCCTACCAGCCTACGTGTGGGGCATTGTGCTTGAATGCACACGGGATTACCTCTGTCCCTCAAGGGTTTCTGTTCATCTAACAAAGTGAATGTGTATCTGGGGAAGAATGTTATTAAACAAACATATATTGAGCCCTTCCTTTGTGCCAGGTGCTGCTAAGTACCAGAAGATTTCTTTAAAGTTTCGAATAGATGGTGATGAGTCCAGGAAACGGGAGGCTAAGCAAGATGGCGTGCTCAAGATTAACGTTTATGGCCCCCAAATCACCAGCTAGTGTTTGGCTGCCACCCACACAACTACCACAGTGTATCCTGGGCTTTGAGTGGGACGTGCCAAGGCTGTACTTTCTAGGGTATCTTTGATTGACCTCACCATTGTCCCCACATGAGTCCCTGATAAAGCTGCAAGGGGAATAAACATGGTCTTGGTGTCCCCAGCCTACTTCTTTGTACCCTTTTTCACCCCTCAGTGGATAACCTGCACCAATACTGCTCACACTTTCCACATGCTCCCCTTTCCAAGAAAACTCTGCTCTCTAGAAAAAATTGAAACTCGCTTTCCCTAAGATGCAAATAAGTGGTAACAGCTTAAAGCAGTACCTTTCCACAGTTATTTATATCTTTGTACCTTGAAAAAATACTTAAAGCTAAGGATTTAAACTCCAATTTGGGGATTTTAGGCAGTCCAGAGGATATGAGCAGTAGTAATTCAAGAGCAATAGTGTCACGCCAGTGCCCCTGAACACTACAGAAGTGGCAGCCTGGCTCATCTATGTGAAAAGCGGGCCTTGCTCTCTGTCTTCCAGGAGCTGCCATCATCCCAACAAGCTCCAGACTCCCTTTCCTTGTGCTTCCATACAAAAAGAGTGCGAGGCCAGAGCATCTAAGCAGACTGATGATACAGGGAGTGGCAGCTGGCCCCAGTGACAAGAGAGGAAGCAAATGTCATGAATGTGACCAGCAGACCTGAGTACTGATCTCAGCTACACCACTTTCCAGTTGCCTGACCCCAGGAAAGATGCTTTATTTAATTCAGCTTCTAATCCTTCAAACAGGACTTATAGCACCCACGTCGTAGGATGGTGGGGAGGATAGTGCCCACATTTGGTAATGATGGGTAACTCCCAATGATGGTGATGGTCATGAAGGAAGTACTCAAGCCCCCACCTTTGCTGGAAAACTAAAACCAGCAAAGCTGGACCTTCTAAACCCCAGAATCTCCCCTGCAGGTGATCCCAGTTGCAGGCTATTATTTACTACCAGTAACACACCCGGGCTGCCAGCCCAAATGATGCAAGTCTGCAAGACACCAAAACGTAAGTGAGGACAATGCTCCTCTCTGGAGGAAGCTGGACCAGTGGTTGATTGGTGCTGACAGCAGGTGTGGGGGAGACATTTTTGCCAACCATCCAATATCCATGGTCCTCTGGTAATTCAAATTACTTTCCAAATGTCACTGCATCTGTCTCAGTCTGACAGCTCTTCAAACTGGGGCCCTTTCTCTGAGCCTGAAGACCTGGACATATTCCTGAAGGGGCTTTTGATCTTCATTTCTTTCCAGGTGGGAGGGTTCTTTGTCAGACAAAGTCCAGACTCATGAAACCTGCAGACAAAAAACTTAGTGACAGGTAGTCTGGCAGGTGAAGGCAATAACATGTCCAAGGCAGGGACCTGCCTAGTTGGATAAGACACATGACATTCCTGAAAATGAACAGTCAGGGGAAAACACTTAGAGCATTCTTCAAACCAACTACAGCCTCACCCCCACTTATCTTGAGGTTTGACTTCTAGTAACTTCCAATCTGTGCAAGCAAAGAAAGCCTGGAGATCTAAAATAACTATTGAACAGTCTTACAGCAAGTTCATGGACTGCATTGCTTAGAAGAAGACCAAGGCACTCCTTCAAAGCCTCTTCCCTCTTGCTTAAAATAAAAGTCTAACAATCTCAGATATTCAGTTTCCCAGGCCCTGCAAATTGGATACAGCATATATCAGATGTACCGGGGAAGGAAGAGAGAGACATTAGAAACAGCTCAATAATAGCAATGAGAACTGACAGCTGACAGTCTGGTGACAGAACAAATGGACAAAACTCAAAGTGAACAGAGGAGCACGTGTGCTGGACGGTCATAGAAATTAGGCAGCGTCATCAAGAAAGGGTTAAAATCTCTTGTGTTTCTCAAAAGGGAAGGAGGTATATAATACATTTTAGAAAGCCCTCCATGCAGAATGCCTAAAGTAAATGAAATTTGGGGTTTAGAAAGAACAAGCTTGGGAATTCAGGAAAATTCACTTAAGTAGAACGCTGTCCTCCCCTGACAGTGCAAGATAAATGAGGTGGTACTGGACCTGCAAAGGCTTCCGCGACTGGGCTGGGGAAAGAAAGGAGCCGCCTGTAACCTTTCCAGCAACTTACAATGTTCTGCAATTCCCCCTTATTCTCCCCACAGCAGCCTGGTCCCTGCCTTGCTGTGGGAATCGCTGTGTACACACTGCAGCGTGGGGCAGAACACCCTCTCTCAAGCCTACCTGGGGCAGACAGGTGTGCCAGTCCCCTTAGGAATGAGTGTCACTGGGAGATCTTGCCGGAAACATGGCTTCTGCCTCTCCTTGCCTTCTATTCTGCTGTCTTTCCTACCTTCCACCTCCCTCTTCACAGGGCACCCAAAGCCAGGGTGTGGATGCAGCTGACAGCTATTGACTATCAACAGGCCTTCAGCTTTCACTCTGAGATAAGCATCTGTCCAAATTCTTAGAGGTTTAACCCAACCTCTACTTGCACCACTCCTCTCTACACTCATGGCCTCCAATTAAAGCTCCAGCTGCAGCGGGAGATAGTTTAAGGACCCTGACCTAGGCTGGACTTTATTATGGTGGTGGTTCTCAATCTTGGCTTACACCTTAGAACCCCCTATACAGCTTAAAATATACAGATGCCCCATGCCTCTCCCCACCTCCACACTCCTGCCACCTGAGAGTCAGTTCCAATTGATCTGGGGTGACCCCGGCATTAGTGTTTTTCAAAAGCTCCCTCCACGATTCAAATGTGCAGCCAGAGCCAAGCACTAACTGACATGCTCTGCAGCAAAGTCAGAACAGATGCCCTCTGGGAGCCCGCGGAAGGGCCCCGTGCCACGATGTGCGGCCACAGCGAGCCCACCACTGCAGCGGAGGCTGACTCGGTTGAGCTAAATAAAGCCCAAAGGCTGGTTTTAATGTTCAGATACTGAGAAGAAGAGAGTAAAGAGGGAAAGGAACACGGACCTGGCCTCAGAGCCACAGTGACTCGTGTAGCAAAGGGCACTCGGGGCAGGAACTGAAGTGCAAGGAAAACATGTAGATAAGTGATCCATTAAAGAAGACTACTGGGGGCTTGGTGGAGGAAGGGGCTGCAGGGGTTCACCAAGAATCACTAAAGAGGCCCAGTCCGTCAGCCCGGGCAAGCCCGAGCAGGCAGGGAAGGCCCCCAGGCACGGTTAGGATGGGGAGAAGCTAGTGTGATTGTCATTGCTGCCCACTCATGTGATGACCTGGCCAGAAACAGCTGGAGAGCCCTCTGTGGGCTTGCTGCTCCTCCCGTGATAGGGAAGGAGGGAAATGAATGTC
This sequence comes from Equus quagga, assembly GCF_021613505.1. NCBI lineage: Eukaryota > Metazoa > Chordata > Mammalia > Perissodactyla > Equidae > Equus > Equus quagga. The sequence continues at coordinate 6,887,789 of NC_060288.1, read as the reverse complement.
TTCGGTAAGTTCTTCCCTTCCCTGCTACCTGGGCCAGGGGCACCCGGCCGGCCCCTTAGGTATGAGTGAGATGGGCTGGCAGACACTCAGTGGCTCCCTCTCCCTGGGCTAAGCCACCGGATGGGACCAGTCCACACCCCGGGCCTCAGCAGAACCATTTGTCGCTTACTGGACAGGGACTTTGGGGGCAAAAAGCTACCCCTTCCTTTCCGCTCAGATATCAGGAAGCTGTGCCTGCACCCTGGCGGCTGCTGAAGGCCCTGTGCTCACCCCACCTGTCCCAGCCCCTGAGGAAGACGTCCAGGAGCGCGGTCTCTCAGCCCCAGCCAGCATCTTCACTCATTTACACCTTCACCTCGTACCAACGAATGCTTTAAGGTACCTCAGGGAAAAACCCACATCGTTCTACAAAATAAAAAACATTTCAAATAAGACAATTGAGGCAAAAAAGAAAATATCAGTAGCACATGATATTAGTACCAAAACACAAACACATCTTGCAATTCCACACACTGGTGAGAAACAGGCCCCCAATTTGGCTCCGAGTTTTCTAGTCCCCAACACAAAAGAAAACAGGATCATTTACACAATTCAGAGTTCATAACAGAAAATCTAAACAGTCGTTCAAGATAAACATAGCGGTTCCTGGAACTGAAACCAGACAGAAATGCCTCCCCTAGCCCCACATGGAAAAGGCCCTGTGATTTAGTGAGTAACATCCTCCAAGCAGCCTTTCTGTAAACACGGCAATGAGTTTCACAGGTCTGTTTGTAAAAACATCCCTTGGTGTAGGCTGATGTCATAATGCCAAATTGTTATCCAGTTACAAAAAAGATGCCACAGGACATCAGTACAAATGTTCTGAGTACCAAAGTCTGGCTTAATTAAAAAGCAGATTTTCAAGAAACTAGAAGACTGGGTTATCCTTATTTTACATGTAAGAAAACTGAGGCTCAAAAAGATTGTCCAGATGACTCATGTGTCAGGATCTCCCATCTACTAAGTGACAGGGCAAGAACTCAGACAAAGGGTTTCATCTGGTTTGCATTTGTTTTTCATGGAGTCTCTGTTCTCGTCTAGACAACATGATGAGGGGTGGCTTGTGAAGAGTGGAAGATCCATTGATGGTTGCTCAAGATAAGAGCAAGACCTGGGATCCTTAGCCTCTGCTTCCCTTCCGTTGTGTGGTACATCCACCTCCCCCTGCCTGGCCATGAACGACTGTCCCACTGCACCATGGAGTCACGTGGCCAGCCCCTGCCCTGATGGCTCTGAGGTGGCTCCTTGACTCCCTCCAGCAAGACACATCCTACATTTCCATAGGTGCCCAAAAGTAGCCCCCAGCTGTAGCCTTAGCTGCCTCCAGCTCCCTCACCTTTGTTCCTCCCGTGGGTCCAGGAGCTTGGAGCGCATAATGGGCTCAGCTGTGGGAGGAGAGCTGCAGCAGGGCATCTGTCGGGAGAAGAGGAAGAAAGAGAAGAAAAACGGCCCCCTCTGAAAGCTTTCCAATCACTCGAGCCACCACCATCTCTAATTCTTTTCTTAAAGTATAAAATCATTCTTCCACTGATCTCACTCGTGGTCAGAGCTCAGTACAGGCCCATCCGTCACAGGGCTGATTTGGTTCAGCAGGTGTTGGCTGGGCAATCGCTCATTTCAGGCTAATCTGCTAGCGGCTGTCAGGGGTTATGGAGTATTTATTGAGTTTGTGTCAGGTCCGGATGACCAATAGCCAACAGCCGGTGGATACGCACTGACATTGATGATATTGCTGAATTAAACGCGGTGATGTATACTCAACTTGCTTAGAGCCAGGAATGGACCCTGGGATCATTTTATAATCTGATGCAGACAATCCCTGGGCTTTCCTTTTCAAAGAAAACATCACACACATGGCGTTTCTATTTAAAGAAAAAAGTACACGGTCCCCAATAAATGTAGTCACGTCCGTATTTAAATGAACAAGAGAATTTTCTGGGGAGACTGGAGGGAATAAATAAGATCCAGATATTTGGCAAACAGCCTTCCATGCACTGCCAAGACCAGTTGGATTCCCAACATTTAGATTTCAGGCCTCACCAGAAAGACATTCGTTGGTGACCCAGACTCAGGATTATGAACATAAATTCAGAGTCTGCCTTTGGTGGCAACACGATGTCACAAAGAAGAGCACTGGAGTTGGAGTCAGACAGCAAATAGGATAGTGATGCCATCTGAAGGGTGAACGTGAAGTCATGCAAGATGCTGTATGTGCTGATATCAGGAGACGGCTTCTTATACTTGTTCTCTCTCTCCTTTTCTTCTCCTAGAACCATCACTCTCCCTCCAACCTCACCCAAACCCCAAAGCAAGTGAGCAAATTTTCTACCTTTGGTACCTGAGTCAATGATGATGGAGGTATTGTCACAAAACTCATGGGAGCACCATATTCAAATGAGCAGAATTTGGCATAAAGGCTCTGGCTTAGCCCTCCACCAAAAGGACCTTATGATGAAACTGTCTCATTGTCGGTCCTGTGGCCTGGCCCCAAGGTCAAATCTCCATCACACTCACAGGCAGAGGGCAGGGGCAATCGCTCTGCACTGCCAATGGAGCCAGGCAGGATATGTTGGCGATGCTGGGGTCTGCAGCTGTGTGGCATTGAGCACGTCACTGGTGCTGTCTGAGTCTCAGGGTCTCATTCTGGGAAATGTCTTCATGAGAGTACTCCACCTTCCAGAATCCAAATTCTCTCCAGTCCTAAGAGTCTTGATTTTGTGGCTAATTTGGGAGAGTCTCCTCTCTAATCCCATGGCTTCTTCCTTTAAGAGAAGCGCTGGTCTCCAGTGACGTGACAGCGGTGCTGCCTCTTGGAGGGTCCATCAGCAGGGGGAGCCTTTCCAAAGGGACAGGGCAGAGAGGGAATCAGTCCTCCAAGTGCTCTGTTTCCTGGTGACAAGCACTTGCTATCATTCTTGGACACCTCCTCTGGGCCAGGCACCAGGCAAATGACTTTCCCCTTTTTAGAAATAGAGAAACTGCAGCTTCAAGAGATGATGTGAGCCGACAAAGCCGCCCATCTGGGAAGAGACACAGCCAGAATTCCACTCTCGCCCAATCCATCTTTGCTGGCCATGCACCCCGTACTGCGCCACCCTGCCCAAGACCGGGGATCACACAGAAGTCATTAGTTGCTAACTTCAGAGCCTCATCTCCTTTCATCCCCAGGCTTCTCTGAGAACTGCTAGGGAGCATAATGGTGTGCTTTACACTTCCCCTCCCGCTCCAACACCCCCACCCTGTCCGTCTGCCCCTCACCACAGGAAAGGAGAGAATTAAACACAGGCAGTGAAGGAGGAAAGAAAGGACAGGGCCCTGGATAATCATCCCCAAGTGATCAATGATTGCCTCAACAAATACACCGTGTATGTATTAACCTATGGCATATTAATGGAAATGCAGGGTGCATGATATATACACGTATATATATACACATGCGTGCTCCCTAGATTGCTAGGTGCTCCTGGCAAGTGAATGACTAGCTCCGGGATGCTTCCCTGTGATGGAAATTGAATTTAGGTTACAGAACATCATCTGGCCCAATTGCCACTGAATTATTCCACACAAAATATCAAAGTTAATTTTTGGGCCTGTCAGCCCGGTTGATGAGTCGGGCGGCTGTCAGCCCGGCTGCTCCTGCCTTCAGTGCCAGAGAAGAGTCTGAAAGTCACGCAATCCAAACAGCGACCTTGGCGGGGGACGGGGGTTAGATTACCAGGATGATGAAACGCCAAGGCGAAGGTTCCGGAGTCCGGATTTGAATACCTGTTTACATGTAGGATAACAGATAGCCGCCCACTGCCTGCAAGGCTGTAACTCACTCCCCAGAGTGCCAGCGACCCCATAAAACACGAAGGCCTGCTCGCTCGGGAAGTCTGCGCCGGGCGGCCGGCCTCGGGGGTGATTTAGAGCCGGATCCATTCAGAGACTATCTAATCTATTGTCTTTTATTACAAGCACTACTCAGTCTCTCTCTCTCTTGCAACTTTTTTTTTTTCCCTCCAAGAAGCACCAGCAATCTAATCTCCCTTAAAGGAATGCTGTTCGGATGTGCCAGTTTGATTCGAAGATAGTGAGGGTTCTTTATGCCACAGTACAATAAAAAAAATTCTAACCGCCGCCACTGTATAAATATATATATTTTCCCCCTCAGATCAACTGAGCCCTAAGTCCTCCTCTTTCCATCCCAGCGAGCAAATCTATCCTTGCTTCCACCTTTAACTCCTCATCACCCCACCTCCTCCGCAAAAACAGCCAGCAGGCCGCTTCTTTGCTTCTCTTCTGCCTAATTGTCTTGGGCCATCTGATGTTGAAATAATCCATAATTGCTTAATCTATCCGCGTCTGTGTGGCAAGAAACGGAAAAGCACTTTAGAAAGATCAATCACCTAAAATCATTGAGCAGCGTATTGGAAGCAGGGTTGCGGCTGCTCCCAGCTGGGAAAATGATGGTGGGGAGAGATAAAGCTGGGAGAGGAGGCTGTCTCTGTCTCCATAGCTTTTTGATTCCAAGATAGATTACCAGGAGCACTAACTGTTCTCCCTCCGTTTGTGCTCAACACAGATAATAGCATCGGAAGGCACAGCCACATAAATGAGACGACAATCACATAAAGGACCCCCTGCCCTCGCCTGCTGCCAGCACTAGCAGGCTAATAGATTAGGCGGCACGGTGGGGGGGAATCTTTGCCAGTGGGACCTTGATCACCAGGGATCAAGTGGAAAAGAGAAATCTGAGTTTCTAAACAGCTGAAAAAATGTAAAAGGCGCCATATACTCTCTATAAATAAGAGATATCGAGGACGGAGAAAGCCTGGTGGAGAAGGGTCAGAACTCCTATGAATCAAATTAGTGGCCACTGAACTAGTATTACAGTACATTAGGCTGCAGGGACTGGCGACATCTATTTTCAAGGCTATGCGTCTCAAGTTGGCATCCGACTCCACCCTGTACTTCGCCCTCCTTGGACTCAGAGTCAGGGGCTGCTCTTTCTGCTGCTGTTGCAGCGGTGGCTACTTCCCAGAGCCCCAGTCTTTCTGAAAAGCCGCCCCTAACTGCCCCTGCTACTCCCCTTCCTCTGCAGAGGAAACGTTGCTGGAAGGGGACATTGTCAAGATGAGAAAGGAGGACCGGCAGGCCGGGTCTCCTCTCACACCTTCCCTGCTGCTGGCCTGAGCAAGATGTTCAGAGATGTGGTTTAAACACAGTGAACTGGAGGGATTCCCAGAGAACAGGAAATGCCCTAGAAATGGAGATGCAGGTTCAGCTTCCACCAGAAGTCACCAGAACCACGCAGTCCAGATGTGCAACCAAGCAGAAAGCGCTGAGGCTTAGAACCGGAGTCCACACCCACGCGAACCACCTCTTAGCCGTGCGAGTAATTTAGCGTCTCTGAACCTCAATCATAAAGATTCTTCACAGTGATGTTGGGAAGTTCAGATCTAGTATTTTAAACAACTGATAAATTATAGGCACTTTTATAAGTTGTTACTGCTGTAACGGAATTTTTTTATCCTCAGACTAGCCATAAAGGGTGAATATTCTTTCCAACTTACAAATGGGAACACTGAGGCATGGAGAGGTTAAGTAACTTGTGCAAGGACGCACAAGTTTGCTTTTATGTTCTAATTATCATAATCATGAGTAATGAGCCATAGCCACCACTTCTCTCATCAAGTAAGACTGACTTGATCTGAATCCTCACATTCGTCCTCTTTGTCGGCAGCCACTCAAGCCATGTGAAGCATTGAAGTACATTCCAGAGAAGTCTCTGCTGTTCCCGGGGCTCCGAGCCACAAGCTGCAATGGGCATGCGTGGAGCCCAGCTGTTTTTTACTGATCTCTTCTGCCGGTCCTCTCTCTCTCTCTGAAGTAGCAGAACTCCAGCTCCACCGGTTCCAAGCTCACAGTCCCAAGTCACTGGAGTATGTTTGCCAGTCTGAGTCCACGTCCAAGGGAGAATATTTGAACTGCCTCAGAAGTGCTAGAGTTGCTAATGACTAAAGTGGTGTAAGGCATACTCTCCCTGCCCAACCTCCACCCTCTTCCTAGGGTGAGTAGGGACTACATGTAGCCAAGAGGGTACAAACGCATTTGAAGAACTTGCTGACTCCCCACGAAGGGTTTGCAACAGCTGGCAAAGAGGAGGGAATGGCATGAAAGGAAATGGCAGAAGATGCTAGAATTCCATGTTTGGACCAAAAGGCAGCACAGTCGGACCAGTGGCCACACTCTATCCCCAGTACTTCAGCAGTAAGTGGAATCTAAGCAGAAAACTCAAGACAAAGGTCTGTAGTGTTCACCTTCCCCTCAGCGTCTCATCCCCCACCCACCACACATGCACACATCCCCACCCACACTGTGCTATCTCTGCTGGAATAAAAGCCAACACACCCAGAAGGCAGGGGTCTCCGAGTGCACTGACTGGAGGGGTGGGGAGGTCTTCAGCTAGTATCTTCCTGGAATTTCCCTTCTCTCATGAAACCAGTAAGTAAAGGGAGGGAGGACCTGAATTCGCTGGGTGTCGAGTGGTGCAAAGTGCCCTGCATCATGGGCCCTAGAAGAGAGAAACTAAGAATCACAGAGTGACCCAAGCTGACCATTGTCAGCATCTATCTACAAGGGCCCCAGGCTGGGATTATGAAAACAGGTGAGAGACTGTCATGAGCGGGCCAGCAGTGAATGTGGAGCTGGACAACCAAGAGTTTCAGTACCCAGGAGGATGTGTCCTGGGAAAAGACATAAAGACACACAGGGAGAGAAGCCCAAGGGGGGAGTAAATGGCAGGGAGGACAAGTTAGTTTTCAAAACCTGGGAAAATACAACAGGGTGGGGGAAGAGCCTGTGGCAGCAGTTCCCACACTCCACTTGCCTCTAGCCAAAGGCTAAAATGGAAAGAAAAGAAAAATCAGCCGAGAATCATAATCACTCTTGACAAATTGTAACATCTCAAAATATTTGCATGTTGAGAAAAGCCAAAAAATGGAGACCAACATATCATGTTATCAAGGGAATATGAATTCCATTTTTTTCTCTTAATATTGTTTTTGGACAGATAAGGGGATCTGAAAGCTTGAATTTAAATTCATGTTGTTTTGCAGACTAAGCCAAAGTTGCAGGGCGGGAGGAAAGCCTCCCTTCCCTTGCTCTGGAAATCCCATCTCACCCGGTTTGATCTTTGGTTAGCAACTAATGAGGTTTCTCATGAGGAAACTAGTTCTTTCCTCTCGATCCTATCAATTTCTGTCTTATTTGCTTAGGCTGGCCACAGCATTGCCAAATTTCAAATAGAAAGAGAACTATGACAGCAATGGAAATAACAAAATATCTAAGATTTACATGAACAAGGACCGTTTAAGATCTTATAGAGAAAAACTTAAAACTCTATTTGAGGAAATAATGGATTGTTGAAAAAAATAAGAAAAATGGAGAGGCATACCATTTTTCATGAGTAAATTGATTTAATATTATAAAGATGCTAATTTTAACCAAATTAATGTACAAATTCAAATCAACTTCAAGGAATATTTCAGCAGACTTTTTTTAAGGAATGGACAAACATTTTAAAACGCTACAGAAAAATAAGGGTTGGTAGGCAGCTAAGTCAATTTTGATAACAAAAAGAACAATTACAGTAGGCGGTACAGGAGAAGGGATAGGCAAATAGAACTCTGGAAAACAGTAAGGAGCTCAAAAATATGTTTATGTACATACGGAAACAGGATATATGGTAGAACACCACCCCAACCAGTGGGAAAACAGTGGATTTTTAAGTGGAATAGATGTTATTTGGAATTGCATCACTACATGGGGAAAAAAAAGCTGTTCGATTTTTGACTTGAGTTAAACAACAAAATCTCTGGATGGATTAAAGACCCAAATATGAAAGATGAAGCTGCAAATACAATTTCAAAATGTAAGAGAATATCTTTGCGATGAAGGTGAAGAAGAACTCTTAAATAAGACCCTTCAAATAAATGCACAAATCATAATGGAAAAGTATTTTGTAGATTCCACGCAGTCCTTCTATTTCATGGAAAACATTCTAGACAACACAACAAAGGGGTAGGAGAGCGGATAAAGTTGTTTTAAATGTTTAATACTGACAAATGGATTATTGTCTAGAATATACAAGCAAATTTCACAAATAAACAAGAAAATGTGAATCTAATAGAAAAAGGATACAAGTAGGCAATTTACAGAAGGGAAACTCTGAATGGCTATCATACATCAAGAGCTATTCAGCTTTGTTAGCAATTAAATAACTGTAGTAAGACACCACTTCGTCACCGTGCAAATGTCCAAAATTTAAAAATCAGATACTGGGCCGGCCCCATGGCCGAGTGGTTAAGTTCACACACTCCACTTCGGTGGCCCAGGGTTCAGATCCTGGGCGCAGACATGGCACCGCTCATTAGGCCATGTTGAGGTGGCATCCCACATGCCGCAACTAGAAAGACCCATAAACTAAAATATACAACTATGTACTGAGGGGATTTGGGCAGAAAAAAGCAGGGAAAAGAAAAAAAGAAGAAGATCGGCAACAGTTGTTAGCTCAGGTGCCAATCTTTAAAAAAAAAATTTTTAATTTAAAAAATAAATAAAAATCAGATATTAAATTTTGGAAAGATATGGAGAAACATGAACCTTCCAGCATTTTTCCTGGGCATATACTCTGGTGTTTCCATTATGGAGAACAGTATGGCAGTACTTAGTGAAAATAAGAATGTGTGTGCTCGAAAATCCAGCAATTTTTAGGCATTTTAATCTCATGATTGACTGAAGTAGTAGGCAACTGGAGACAGCTTAAAGAGTCTACCACTAAGGAAATGGATAAATGTGTCGAATGTAAACATACTATGGAATATCATGCATGAGTCAGGAGCAACCAACTATAGGTACACACATACTATAGATACATTTCTGAAACAAAGTGCTGACTCCCACTTCTGGGTGGAATGGAGCTGCTAAAGGCAGAGAGCAGCCCCAGAGAGAGCAACTAGCAAAGCTAAAATGAAAAAGACTGACAACACCAAGGACTAGCAAGGATCCTAAACTCTCACACGTTGCTGGTGGTGCAACCACTTTGAAAACATTCTGACAATATTGACTGAAATTGAAAATATGTATGTCCTGAGACCCAAAAATTCCTCTCCCAGGTATGTACTCAATAGATATGCATGTATATGTTCATCACAAGAATCTATAGGAACGTGCAAAACAGCACTACTTGTAATCATCCTAAATTAGAAACAGCCCAAATGCCTGCCAAGAGTAGGATGAATAAATACATTTTGGTGTACATGTTTCCTCCGCTATCCCAAAGTTTGCTTTCTGTCACGTGGCTGTTACAAAAGCCCTGCATTAGTATCTACTTTCACTAACCGAAAGAAAGCCAAAGACTATTTTTGCTTTTACGAAAAAAAGGCAAAAATAGCGGTCAGTGTTTGTTTTGCAATGAGCCATTACAGAGGCTAAGCAGTCAAGCAGACTGTCATATTTCAAGCCTCCTACGTCGGCCACATCAGCCACATCAGCTACAGCAGACCAAGACGAACCTCGACCTTCTACGTCGAGGCGGCAGACGTACAAGAAGGTATAGACATGAGTGACCCGCCTGCCCTGATGGATTCAGATGATGATGGATAAGATGTTAATAGATGACCCTCTTCCTTTCGCTCCTACACCCCAATCTCCTGTACCTCCCACCACCCCAACCTCCAACGACTCGGCCTGACACCCCGTCATTGCCACCACCACCTCTCAGCCTTCAGGGTGCTCGCTGTCTTCCCGACTCTGGTGAGTGAAACTGCACTGTACAGACATTATTTCTACTTTATATAGGCCGTGTATTTATCATATCATTCCTGCTTTTGCTATATGTTAGTGTTTTTTAGGTTTCATGTGTTATTTGCTATGATTTGGTAGGTTATTTTTGGGGTCTGGGAACACTCAAAACATTTTCCCATATAAATTAATGGTAATTATTTCTTCACTTTACGCCCTGTCGGCTTAGGAAAGCTTTCATAGGAACGCTCTACTTTCAAATAGCGGGGGAAACCTGTGTTCGTACACTTCGATAGTACATTGCAAGGAGAGTAGATGAACAACATGGATTAATCTCAGAAATATAATGTTCAGTGAAAGAAGTCAAACAGAAAAGATAACATAGTGTAAAATTCCATTGCTGTACAATTCGAAAACAGGCGGAATTAATCTATGGTGCTGAAACGCAGAATCGTGATTCCCCTTGCCAGGGGAAGGGCTCTGCCTGGAACAGGCGCAAGGAGATCTTCCCAGGTTCCGATCATGTTCTGTTTCTTTATGTGGGTGCTGGTTAACTTTGTTAACTTCGTGAACATTTGTTAAGCTGTACCCTTATAATTCGTGTGGTTTTCAGTATATACCTTATATTTCAAGAAAACTTTACATAATAAAAATCAGAGTGATAAGTAGCGCAATAAGAAACAGAATTAATTCAGTAATATGTACCTGAGATTATAAAAAGAAGAAAAATAAATAAAATAAAAACAAAGGAGACTCTGAGGGGAAAAAGTTAGAGTAAAAAGAAAAAAGGAAGAGAGGGAGCTTGTTTGGACTCTCTGTGGGTCAAATCAGTAGTTGGCAGAGAGAAGATCAAGGTGATTGCCCTGTAAAAGATGTTCCAGAAGCGAAGACTTTTTTAAGCACGGGGCCTATTGCCACCACCCCCATTAATCCCTTTCACTAATGAGTGTAATGAGTGGTAGGAAGGAAGGAAAGGAGAGAGAGAGACAGAGACAGAGACAGAGAGACAGAGAGAGAAAGAAAGAAAAAAAGAAAGCGAGAAAGAGAGAGAAAGAGAGAGAAAGAAAAAAGAAGGAAAGAAAGGAATGAAGGAAGAAAGAGAGAGATAAAAAGAGAAAGAAAGAAAGAGAGAGAGGGAGGGAGGGAGGGAGGAAGGAAGGAAACAGAGAGAGAGAGAGGGAGAGAGAAAGAGGGAGAGAAAGAGAGAGAGAAAGAGAGAGAGAGAAAGAGAGAGAGAGAGAGAAAGAGAGAAAGAGAGAAAGAAAGAAAGAAAGAAAAAAGTAACAAGGACAAAGGAAAGACCTGATATATGGCGCATCTGACTCTCCAGGACCATTTTCATCCAGGAAGCCCGCTGGCTCACTGTTATGTGACTACTGTTTTAAATGCAGAGGATGAGGGGAAGGTTGGGCGGGGACTATAGCTCAGTTTTTCTACAATTGGTTCAGCAATGTGGGCCTCGTGGACTCATTATTCGGTGCAGGCATATCACTTTTCATCACAAACTTCAGATCCCTTTCTTAGTGCGTAGTGGGAAACAGAGTCTCATTTGATATGAAATGACCTGCCCCAGGCTAGAAAGACATCAATTCCCAGAAAATACACTTCGTTTTGGGTGTTTGGTTGTTTGGTCATGGTTTTGCTTTCTTTCTTTTGACTGGGAGACTTAATTGAAATCAAAATGCCTCCTGGCCAGACGGAGGCTGCGTTTTGAGAAGGTTGTTTTGAGCATTGGCTTTTAAGAGTGGGAGCCATACTGCTCTCAAACAGCTTTTGCTCCTTCCGTTTTAAACTTGTCTATTTTCATTCCAGGCCTAGCCTTTTTCGATCATTTCAGTAGAGTCACAAGCTCCCCCTTGAAAGTTTCACACACGAGGATGGAAAACTCAAGGTTTGGAAACCATCATGTGCGGTACTTTCACGCCAAGCATCTTTGCCAGAAACATTTTCCCTGCATTTTTGCCTCATAATTAATTGGCCACCAGGTAATTTTGCTGTAAAGGATAAAATAACTGTTGACAATTTGGTTTCATTTCTCCATTGATGCAGTACTCCCATTTTTGTATTATTAAATCTTAACTCTACATTTTCCATAGAACTTCAGAATATCTATCAATGGGCATGTGACAATATGCCAGGAACAAACAGTGTAAAAGGCTTTCACAACACAATACAGAGCTCGGTGACAAATACACATCCTAGTATTTCGAAACTGATACATTGCTTAATGAAAGGAGAAATTTTAGTGAAAAAGAGACAATGCAATGAATCAACAAGCAAAAAAATGTATAATACTATGCATGAAAGACTTCGAAGACAAATGTCTAGGCACAACTACAAAATAAAATCAGTTATTTGCACAGCATTGTCATGACCCCACACATTTAAAATGTAAAAATATTTTGTATTTCACAATAAAGTCCTTTTAATTTTGTTATTCATTTTTCATTATGTCCTTTTTAATGTCCCTCTTTTATTTTTTGTTTTTTTATCTTTTGTGGCAAAATTGCCTTATAGCCAATTAGTTATATGGCGAAATGCTTGCAGCAAAAACGCTTATGGTGAAAGTACCCTGAATGGAAACACTTTCACGATATGACCTGCAGTATATCTAAAGTGGATGGAAATTCTTCTTGTTTCTTTTTTATAAGAAGGTCTTTAAACTGTCCAAATTTATCAAGTCATGTTTCCTTCAGATATTTCCAACCATTTGCCTGGAAAGTGATTGCTCACCTGATGAATTTCCTGTCCCTTCTTCAAAACCCTTCTTCGCTACCGCCTTCTCTCCACTCCCGGGTCAAATGGATTGTGCTTCTGCACTACATTTTCTGCACACATCTGTCATCGCACAACATCATAACTACTTTACAATGATGTGCGTGCATGGCTCTCTCACCTACTGGACTATGAGTTTTCTGAGGGCATTACTTTATTGTCTTCACTCTTGTGAAATCTAGCACCTAACACAATGTCCAGCATTTGGTAAGTACTCACAAGTATTTGCAACATCCTCGCTATTTGCTGAATGGATTATGGAAGTAACAATTCATTCATGTGGCCTAATGCAAGTTGTAAGAATAGAGTTCAGGCTGGAGATTAAAATAGTACGGAGGTACATCACATTAAAGTTATGAAAGCAGACACCGTATTCCCACTAAGAGAACTGTTTTGCAAACTGCCTCAGTAAAATTCCAGCAGATCTCTCTATTTCAAGTCTCATCTCTCTTCTCCTCTTTACCTCCAAATACTTCTTCAACTTTTTCTTATTCTTTCTTAATTTCCCAGCAGTTTTTGAGAAAAAGACTTGATATTGCTGAGAAATTTATTCTCATTAAATCCCTTATCACTCAGCAAATGGCTTTATATAACTTTGGTCCAAGTATCAAATTTACCTCCTTTCAGAATGCCTTCTTTACCCTATCCAATTTCAGGGCAACAGAGCTAGACAGCACAGTAAAGAACTATTAATTGTTCTGATGATTTGAGCAATTCAAGATTTGCAAAGTACTTTTACATATTATCTCATTTTAAAATAATTCCAAGTTTACAAATGAGTAAATTGAGACTCAGAAAGCCTTAATGACTGCTCAAGATCATGGAGCTAATAAATAGCAGAGTTAGAACTTAAACCCAACTCTTCCACTAACATATATTGTATTTAATAACTGTGCTTCTGATAACAACCATCATTCATTCACATGAGTTCGTGGACTTAGGCACAACAAGGGAATCTTTATGAAGACAACATTATAGAGTCATAGTATACCTCTGTATACTACATAAACTCTATGGTATAACTGAGAAGTCTATAAACCTGGCCCCTAGTGGTTGAATCCAACAACACGCCCAGTTACACCAATCAGATACTCTGAAAGGAGGAGTTCTCTCTCCCATCCGCTCTGCAAGAGGAGAAGCAGAAGCACCGTTGACTGCTTGCCCTTCTGATGAAAACTTCATGGCACTCTCGAGTGACCATTCAGTCGAAATGATTTCATGCTATACTCCCCCGGAAGTAGCCCCCATTTTTGCAAGTCAGGATGGTAGATAAGTTTCCTCGTTAGGTACAAGGTTTTTCCAGCTCCTCTCTCACTGGACTGTGCAGACATGCATCCTACCAAAAATACAGTTTTCAGATGCCAGTCTCAACAGGCGTGGGTGTATTTGCTTGGAGCAGATGCTGAACACCATGTGGCAGAGGGAGGAAAGACTGGGCTGATCATGCTCCTGGCAGGACGTTTACTGGGATCTAAATTCCCTTCTCAAAGCCTCCATAATCGGCCTGGGTGTTCTTGTGACTGCTTTGCTCTTAGCTCCAGCTGAAGTAATGGGTGGCTTCCAGCCAACACCACCATAGAAGATTTAAGTCAATTAGCAGCAGCCTGACCTGTTGCCAGGACATGCCCTGCAGTTAGGGCCCATTCTTTGAGTTCTAGAGAGATTGCAACCATGTAGAGATTTCAGAGTCACCAGCCACTCAATTATACAATTTTAAAGCATTTCTTAGCACCTCCTATAAAGTAATCACCAAAAGAGGCACTAGAGGAGATATTGACAAAGTCAGCCATTTTTCTCCCTTCAAAATATACGTGTGAAAATAGAACCCATCATTCAGTGAGTATCCACTATGTCAACAGTCTGCTAGGTATTTCACATTCATCATCTCAGTCAATTCTCCTAACAACACTTTAAAGCTGAAATCATTATCCACATTTTAGAGATGAAAAATCTAAAGTTCAGATGGACAAAGAAATTTGCCCAAGTTAACAAATTAGTAAGTGTAGAGCTAGGATTCAGCCCAGACCTGTCTGGCTCCAAACCACACTGAGTTAGAGAGAAATATTATATATTATTTGATGAAAGACATGATAACAGGATCCGGTTAATGTGCCCATAAAACCAAGTACTTTCCTGTCACATTAAAAAAAAGGAATCCAGTTCCCTCTTCACGATCCATGAGGAAAAAAGTACAAATGGCCAGATAATTGGTCCTGGACCATCGAGAAATTGAATAGCTCACAGCCCTGCTGAGGCCTAAACTCACTGAGGTGAGCAAAGAGAGAGGCCTTCCTCTCCCCAGGATTGAAAGTGACAGGGACTTTGATGTCTTTCTGTTAAAGGCAAGTTTGTCTGAATCATTTCATATTCCCCACAGCACTTGCACCAGGCTTTGCAAAAATTAGGTGCTAAATAAATATTTGTAGAAGGTATAAATGCGTGGAAGAATAGAAAAAGTTATTTATGGAATGGCAAGCAAAAACGACAGGGAAAAAAACAGTGAAGGCTCGAAGGACGGATTATCATCCTTTCTTTGAGAAATCCTCAGCCGCTCAAGTTCTCAGTACCTTTTCCTCTTTCCCACTTAGAACTTTACTGTAGTGACACCTCATTGTCCATTAGCATATGCTAACTGCTGTTTATTCAAGTATTTAATAAATAATTAATTGTCTATAGAGGATACAATTATTAGTTATCCGTTTATGCATCCCTCTGCAGACTGTCTCCAATTCACATGTAAGGTGATGAGGGAAGGGAAACTCATTTGATTCTGCTGTTTCCCTCTGAGTGCTCAGGGCAATACCCCATCTGTAAGAAGGGCTTAATCAGCATTGACTCAGCAAAGAAGCTTCCTTCTAGTGGGCGCTGTGTAAATCCTTTGAAAGACCAAGCGCCCCGTTATCCACTGCCTGAAACAAATCAGCCCCACCTGACCTAGGCAGAGTTGAAGTTCGCTGGGCAGAATCTAGAGGCTCTCCTTTAAGGATCTCTTGAACCTGGGAAGGTAACCTCTGGAACATGCTCCCCACTCTTTACCCATATGCCTCAATAGACCCTTGCTGAGGGGGCCTGTGCTGAAGCCATAGCCTGTTTCCTTTAAGTGAGAGTGAAGCCTGGCTTTGAATGCAACAAGAGTTCCTTGAAGCTTGAAGCGTTCAATTTTACTTCGCCATGCCCCCAGTATAATCCATTGAAAGGGCACTGTCCTTCAGGCCTTTCAGTGGGGCTGACAGCTGCCCGCTGATTAATTGACAGGTTAAAAAGATTGATTCCACATGTCAGAGCTGTAACCCTGCCAGAACAATACAGCTGTCACTTGGGCTGTAAAACAGACGCTTACATTAGCAGTCCTGACAGAGCCGCGCACGGACACATGCACCTGCCTTTATGGAGAGCCTAAACACACGGCCACACTGAGATTAATCATCTTGAAAGCAACATGGGAAGATCAAAGAAATGTTTCTGTGATGGAAATAGTGGTAGCAGCCCCGCCTTGGCGTGTTCTTGGTCTGCAGATGGTGCCCAGTGGGCATGCCAAGAATGGTGCTGGGGACAAGGTGGGGCTTCGACAGTTGTCTGTGGTCATTGCCTGTACCACTAAGCCCAGTCCCTCCAACATGCACTTACACGCAGTGCCCTCCAATCACAGACAAAGCCCCACAACTTGCCTAGAACTCCCTCTCTCTGCACAGGCCTATGCCTCCTCAGGCCAATAACACACACATGACCTGGCCGCAACCATGCCAACACGTTTGTAGGCTGATTATGAAAAACTGACTTTGATGAGTGGGAGCCTCAACACACCAAAAGACTGAAACCTTGAGCATGTCGCACGTGGGAAGGGACCCCTAGCAGCCTGGAGGCAACTATTTTCCAACCAGAAAACATCTGGGGACACCTAGGATATCTGAACATGCCCGGGCTTTTCTGGGAGAAAGCTTCGAAAGAGAAATACCCCTACATATTTCTTATATATTTAAAGTCAAAATAGCCAGAAACTATCACTAGATAGAGTAGTTGGGCTACACGATCCCCAGGAAGAAGTCATCAGGAGGATGCTGTCCATCTCTGGATTTAAAATGCCAGACCACATCTCCTCCTCTCCCCAGGGCCTGGCTCTATTTCACCTCTTCCCATTTCCCTCTGTATCTGCACAAGGATTCCCAGTGTGGGTAAATGAGCTTCCCTGCAGGTAATGGGCTGACTTACAGGTCAGCAGTGAGCAATGATGCCCACTGGTCAGGTTAACAGCCTCACCTGGATCTGGCCAGGGCACCTAATCTAGGGTATTACTACTTACAAATTTTACATGGTCTAAATACGTCAGAATTTCCCACCCTGAAAGTGGCGCTTCTGGAATAAGAAAAAGATTCCTGAATAGAAGTTTCAATGAGAATCCTCTGAGTCCCATAGAGCGGTGGTCCCCAAACTTAGCTGCATACTACAATCAGCTGGGGGATGTTTAAAACACTCACATACTAGGACCCACAGTAAGGGCCAGTGAATCAGAATTTCCAGTTATAGGGTCTGGAAATCTGTATTTTTAATAAGCTTCCTGGTTGATTCTCTGCAGAAGGACATACTTACTTTCCAGTAGATTCTGCAGATAGAATATGCAAGGAACACAGTTACCCCATCCCCTTTGCATCAGGGCAGAGAAAAGATAAGGAAAGGAGAAAGCCTACTGATTTAATCTTCAAATATAACCAGCCAATAACTAAACTGAAATGGAGAGGTGGGTTTGTAACCAATAGAGAAAACAGTGTCTGTCTCAATAAACACACAGGACCAGTTCAAGCCACTGAATTTCCTACAAGTCACAAAAGAAATTATATGCATTACTCCAAATCCCTTCTCACATGTGTAGTCACAGCCTGGACAGCTCCTATGAGCAGGGCACTGTACCACGCGCTGGTGGAGGAGGGATAGAATGTACTATTTACAGAACGCATACAAAGCAGATGCTACTCAGTTCTGCTATTGATCTTTCTAAGTGATACATGAGTAATATAGATGACACCATCAGGATGAGTCGTCTACGACTGGTGTCCCTACAAAAGAAAATGGGGATGCCATCTTCATCCTCAATTAACACTGACTGAGTGCCAGTTACAGCCTGGTACCACAGGACAATAAACTGACGCACTTAAATCCACCCACACTGGGGATCCCTGATATGAAGGGGAGCAAAACATAGATAAGAGAGATGAGTAGGAGAAATGGTCCCCACAGAGGAGATGGAGGGCAGATACCAGCTCTGGCTCTCAGCTGCCATTTTGCCAGCACTGATTGCTCATGAGCCCAAGTGCAGTCAGGTAGGATCTCTCGTGGTTTCTTCCCTTGGATTCCCCCATACAGTATTGCTTCACCTACCTCAAAGTCATGGAATTATGGAAGAACTCTATCCTCTCATCTAGTACCTGAATCTGCTCACAACAAGGGTTGTCCAGACACTGCTCAAAAGTTCAGAGATGGAGTTTGTTACCTCAGCAAAGCAACACTGTCCCTCTGTTCTTAACCTTTGGCTGTGATGTGTCATGACATTTTGATGCATTATCTGCTGTGGTTCACATTCCCAGGAATTCCTCTTACCATGGGACCCTTTGCCTGAGGGAAAGAATGACAGAACAAAAGAGTCAAGTTACAAGTTTTAAGTTTCAAAAGCCAATGTCTAAGCCATGAGACAAAGATTCAAAGGAAGATGATGTTAGTCCAAACCAGGTGACTAAAAATAAAATCAGTAATTACATTTTCTTAAACTGAGATGAAGGAAACAGTGAGTCCAAAATAAAAGAAAGAAAATGCAGAGGCTGGAGAGTCCCTGAGAAGGGACTCCCACCTGGGCCAATCCTGGGGAGTAATGACAGGCCTTCCAGAGTAAGGGGAGAGCAAAAAGACATCTGCCCTGCCCCTACTCCCACTCCCCATCCCAACGATACAGCCAAAGGATCCAGCAAGATCCCCAAGATCTGGCCAACTCCTGCGATGCAGGGAACAATGTGGGGGTGGTGGGTGCAGGCAGACAGGCCTCAGATCATCTGACAACATGTCCCAGTCTAGAGAGCAGTGGGGTGTTCTGCATCCAGACACAGTGACATGATTGTGGCACAGGGAGCGTGGAAATGTGATGAGGCCTCATGGTGGAGATGAGGAAGACACCACCGAGAACTGCCTGGACCAAAGACTGAAGGCCAGATGGGGATGAGGACATCTCAACAGCTGCCAACATGGGCAACTGATGGCAATCCAAGCAGAGGCTTTTCCAGCCCCACTCCAGCCTCTGCTCTCTGTAAGCTCTGCACAATTTCTTCACTGCCCAGGTGAAGGCGGGTATGCAAGGCTTCCACTGGACTGAGACTAAATTTCTTCAGCCAAGCAATGGGATATCATAAAAGAATTAAGTTTTGTTATGGAAAAGTTCTAAAATTTAAATTTCTTGCACATCTGAGTTTCTGGATTGAGATTTGTATCTGCTACACTTGTTGGGAAGTCTTTCATCCTATTAGGATAAAATGGGTCTCCTTGACTTACATGCCTTGCTCCCATTCTCTCCCCAGCCTTGGAGGATGGATGGAACATGTCTTCTATGGTCCCGCAGCTCAACGGGCCATGTACGGATCAGTGCTGATGCACAAATCGTGTGTTATTTGGCCTCAACAAGTAACAAAACTGAAAATAAGAATTTACAAAATGTTAGAGCAATTGGACGTTGACTTGGCATAAAGCATTTGACCAGTCAGACATTCTCAGACTCATGTCATGAGTTGAATGTGATGCAAGCTTCATGCTAGTCATAAACAACAGGACTACAGTAGTCCCCCCTTACCTGTGAGGGATTTATTCCAAGACCCCCAGTGGATGCCTGAAATCGCGGATAGTAGCAATACTGTGTTTTTTTCTATATGTACATACCTATGACAAAGTTTAATTTATAAATTAGGCACAGTAAGAGATTAACAGCAATAACTAATAATAAAATGGAACAATTATAACAATATATTGTAGTAAAATTTGCCATAGATCTTAGTGATGTTAGCATATGATTTTTTCTGCTTCCCATCTTAAGTCAAGAGCGTTTCTCTTTTCACTTAAAGAGAGCACTACACAGCTTCTCTTTATTTTATCTGAATTGCCAGCATCACTCCTCTTGTCCTTGGGGGCCATTATTAAGTAAAATAAGGGTTATTTGAACACAAGTACTGCGATACTGCAACAGTCATCTGATAACTGAGATGGCTGCTAAGTGACTAATGGGCAGTACCATATAGAGTCATATATACACGTAAATATATGTACTTATATATACACAGTATATTTAGCTATATACAGTATTACGTACCATACTATACTGTATTATATACAGTACAATTTGAAATTTATGAATTGCTTATTTCTGGAAATTTCCATTTAGCATTTTCAGACCCTGGTTGACTACTGGCAACTGAAACCATGGAAAGTGAAGCTGCAGATAAGGGGGCTACTGTGTGTATCAAAGGATTAGAAGTTTAGAAAAGAATAGAAGAAACTGGTCTTCTCCCATGAATAGTTTGGGAATGGAGAAGCACCGTTTATATAGCATCGCTGAAAGTACTTGAAGAAAGTGACTTAGCCCCTCTCACTCCACCTCACCCCACGCTTTCCTTGTTGAGGCTGAACCACCGTGGTTCCTGTCGTTACCCAACCTGTGCCGGGTAAGAACCCCCACCACCCTGGTGGTTAGTCCTAGCTGCTCCCTAGGACACTGGGACGAGGAGCCTCCGGGCAGAAGACTCCTGTTTCTCCTCAGCTTTTTGCAGTCCCCAGGCCTGGAGCGCCTCCTCGGAAAGGTTCTAACCCTGGCTGGGTGGCCCCAGAGAAATGTGATTTGGGTCTGAACAGGCTTTGCCACAAACCTCTTCGAAGCTTTTATGGTGAGATTCAATACAGATATACAGATCAATTATCTTAAAAGCAGCGAGGAGGCCCATCAAATATTTCTAACTTTAAACAGGTTTATTTCCATCTGCACTTATCTCTGCTATTCAAACTCCATTGCTTGCAGTTAATCTTATGTAATGCAGCATAAGAGGGCTTATTTACTTTCTAATGACATCAATTGGCCATAAATATTAGACATCCAAGGTTCGTTGAAGCTGTGGGGACAGTTTTCCATTCTGACTTGACATTTGACTATTTGCAGAGCCTTCTCTTCTGTTTGTTCTTGTGTGACTCACTTATCGGCTGTCATAGGCCCATGTTCGATTTATTTAAATTGAATGAATAAGTACATTAGGCAAGGCTGTCAGGAGCAGAGAGAATGGGAACTTATTGGGATGAGTGATAAGTCAACATGCTGCAATAGAGATTCTCAGCAGAGCTGCACAAATCAAAATGCTAAATGGAGGCGAGGAGACAGCCCAGGGCAACCGAAGGCAGGTGCGTGGAAAGATGAGGCCCCTCTGCTCTGAGGATGCAAGACCCCTGGGTCTGAGATTACTGTGGGTCTCACTAGAGTGGTGGGAAAATTCTTCCAGCAGAGTGGACACTGAATCCAAAGATGATTTTAAACCTCTGAAAACTTAAATTAGCTAATATCTGAATAGTTGTGAGCTGAACATTCAATTTCATATCATCTGTTTAATCCTCCTAACAGTGCCTACTTTTTGTCGCCATTTTATAGACCAGGATCCTGAGGCTCAGAGGTCCTGTGACTTGCCTGAGGCCACAGAGTCCTGGACCCTGCTTCCCACTGACCGCACTCCCTTGTCCCTCTTTCTCCCATCATCCACCTGGGAGGCAGAGCCCCTCTGCAGGCAATTCTGCTGGCGCAGCTCCAGAAAAAGGGTAGTGCATCTGTTCTCACTAAGATTCCTCCCCCGCACCGACCCACCAACCAGCTCATCTGGTGAATTCAAAGAGAAGTCAGAGACCCTTTAAAGTGAAAGTTGTTGGATGCTTGTCTATGGTTGGGCCTCTTTCCCTAACCGCACTCCACCCATTTTTCATTGCAGAATTTCCTGTGCTTTGGAGACCCCAATACCCAAGGCAGCTTTATTCCTCAATAGACTCTTGGCCTCAGAAAACACTTGCTTGGGATGTTAGAATGCAATTCAGCATAAAATTCCTTTCAACGAGTATTAGTCGGCCACCCATTAGGTGTCCAGGATTATGTCCTCTAGACTGCCCCGTGTCCTCCCGGTTGTTAGAAGGCGCATGGCTATGTGCCGATAATGCAGGCTTCTCAATTTCTCTGAGCTTCTATTTAGAAAGGAACGGTGGCACTATCCATTTTGGAATGGATAATGGTAGAGTCTCTCAGAGGGGACAATTTATTTCCTTTTCGTTCATCCATCCTTTCCTTCGTATGGTGCACAGCCCTGTGCTAGGCCTTGGAAATTCAATGGCGAGGGAAAACAGCCAAGGTCCTTGTATTCAGAGAGCTCACAGTCTAGCAGGGGAGACCGATGTGGCCCCAATGACCACACTGGTGAATGGGTAATTACAAAACACTCCTGTTCTGCAGAAGCATGTGACTATAGGGGGTGGGTGGGAGAAGGACAGTATTGGAGTATATTTCCCCCTTCAGCTGAAAAGCAATTAACTATATGAAAGGAGGAGGATCCAGGATAGAACAAAGAGCTTATGCAAGGGCCCCGAGGTGACACAAACACAGCCCAGAGAACCAGGGACAGTGGTGTAAGATGAGGCCAGCACGCTAAGCTGGGGCTGGACTGCAAAGGGCCTTCTAGACTATTCAGTCATTTTGCCTTTATCCCAAGACCGATGGGAAACCACTGAAGAGTTTAAAGCAGGGGAGCAGTGTGGACGTAGGCTCTAGGAAGCTGTCAAAACCTTTCGTAAAGTCTTCAAGCCGTGTAATTCTACTGCTTTGAATGTACACCCCATGAGGTCTGGGATCTCTGTATTTTTTCCTACTGGTGTATTTCAAATATCCGAAAAAATGCCTGGTTCATAGTAAATGCTCAATAAACATTGCAAAGTATACAGACCTGCCTCTGGTGACTTCTCAGGGTGGCTGCTTGGTCCACAATGACTTCCCTTTCTGGAGAATATTACATACCCCGAGCCATTGCTGACTGAGAAGGTCAGATATCAGACTCAACCGGGCTCACTACAGTTCTCTCTTCCAAGAATTTGAAATTTGGGAGAGAGACATAAAAACTGAAAACAGTTGGAGTTGAGTCCCTTTAATAGTAGCAGTTTGGATAGAAGTCCCTTGAAGTTATTTTGCAAGTGCCCAAAACTCGTTGTTCAAATCTTCTTTCAATTATAAGATACTATATTAATTTCCAATAAATCCATTTTTTGGCTTAAACTATCAAAGTTTCATTTTGTTTCTCCCTGAAATCAGGATGGGGAAATTTCAGACATAAAACATGTCAGATGGGTAGTGTCCGGAAGACTCACCCAGAAGCCATTGCTGCCCTTTTGCCCTGTTTCTTACAATCAGCTCTCCCTTTGACTTCAGTTGTGCTGCTGAGGTTTTGCTATGTAACTATTTGCTCCCCAATAAATGTGGGTTCTAGAGGGACTGTCTTGCTATGGCTGGAGATCTTGCAAACACTTTCCGGAGGGTGTTTGCGGGCCACCTTTGGGAGCACTGAGCTGAGGCCATGGTTTGCCAGGTTCCTGTTGAGGAAACGAACCTCTACTGTGCAAACGTGGGATGGTGGGGAGACTTGGCCCTGGGTCCGAAAGCCCTAACAACAGAGCAATAGCTTGAGCCCCAGCAATGCTTTGCACAAGTTATATTTGCCTCCTTTTGCCACCTCCCCCAGCGTTTAAGTCCCATCAGCTTATTAACACGTCTCATTTCCTCCCTGAGAGACCACCAGTCACATGAGAGCCTTGGTACCAGATGTAGACAAGGAGGCTGGAATTAGATCCCAGAGCCAGGGCTGACAGCCATCATCGGGTGTGAGGATTACTTTAGAAGGAGACACAAGCTAAATATTTATCAGCTAATAATTGCTGGGGCCGGTAGCTTCCCCACTTCAGGAGGAGAGCTGTCATCTTGGGGATGCATTGCTGATGACTGCACTTCCAGGCTCTAACCCCAGGGCAGGCAGAAGCCAGTGCCTCCCAGCTAGTGGCAAAGCAGCCACTGCAGGGAAGTGCTGGCCTTGGCCAACCTGTGCACGAGTCAGATGCACAAAGCCTAGCAGCCCATGTTCGTGAGTTAGAAGAGTGAGGAAGGGGAATATGAGAGAAGAAATTATCCAGGACAAATCAGCTCAGAGTGGACTGAATGCAGAAGACCACAGGGTCCCCCAAAGCCATTCACAGACAGATCAGGCCTAGAAAGTTCTTGGTAGACTGGGGAGAGAAAAAACTTGAGCACCAGGAAGCCCTGGCTGGGAAGGGGGCTGACCCCTGTGACCACCCGCTTGCCTGCCCCCTCCCGCTACAGCAGTGTGGCAGGCATAGGAGGAGATATAGGAAGCCTTGCTCCACGTTCTGATGGGAGAGTAGAGCGGGACCTGGGGGGCAAGGCAGAATCTGGTAAGTCTGTGGACAGTAATTGTTCAGAGATCTTTATCTTCTTTGCCTCCTCCCGCATCATCCCTTTTTCCCACCAGACACTCACACTCCCCTCCCCATACTGCAGATCCCTAGTTCTCACCTTGATGGACAAATAGCCACTGATATTAACTGGCTGGCAAGTCCACCAAAGCCAGGAATTCCTCCATCCCCTCCTCACAGAGGGAGCTGGAAACAGGAAGCAAAGGAATCCACGTGTCTTGGGCAGCCCTTCCTGCACCACCTGGAAATGCTGGCACCTCCCCAAAGGGCTGCCTTTCCAAGAGCCAAGGAAATCCCAAAAGCTGTGGCTTCAGGCCGCACACAAGGCAGGAGATCTGGCTCCCCTCCCTCTGCCACCCCAGCTGAAATGCCCACCCGTGGCCTTGGAGGCACCAAAGCCAAGAAGTGACCCTGAGCTTCCCCGGAGCCCTCCCTCGCCCACCTCCTCCCAGCACAACAGTCCTGCTGACAGGGGCTCTTTCCTTCTGGCCCCCTGGAGGCAGCCAGGCCATGCAAGGACGAGCACCCCAGCAAGGGAGGCTTAGGATCTGAGCCAGTGAGTACAGACAATCTTGGGAGACAGATGGCCAGGCGGATGGGCCGGCAGATAGAGGCTCCTGCTCCTTGTCAAGATGACACTCAAAAGTACATCCCCGTCATCACAGGTTGTCAGTGGTGTGTCAGCGCGAGATGCCGTGTGTGTTTTTGGACACTCTGTGAGTTTGGAAGGCTGAGCTGGTTCCCACTTCCATAGCAACGACAAAATTCCAGCCCCAGACGCAAGTCTCTGAGTTAGTGTCAGACAACGGGGGGGAGTGGCAGGCAGAGAGGGGTGTCACTCCTAGTAGAGAGCAGAGCTGGAGTGGCAAGGGTGGGCAGGAGGCAGGTTTCTGGATGTCTGTGGGGAGACCGTGTGTGGGCACAAAGTGACAGAAGGCAGGAGCTAATGGCTGAGCTAACGGGAAATGCAATCTGTCGGCTTGAGCAGGCTGAGAGCAGGGGTTTCCTGAGCACTGGTCCATTCCAAGACCCCTGAGGGTCCTCTGGGCATCTACAAGAAAATCCCTATGGGTCCGAACTCTGAGAAGAGCTATGGAGTAATGGACTTGAAGTTCTTACGGCTTCTGGAATGGAATTAAAAATGAAGGGGAAAATATAAGATTCTCCAAGGACAGTAAGAAGACACAGAATCACAAAATATACTTGCCCCTCTTTGACTGAGGGAGCTAAATTTATCCAGACTCAAAATAGGCTCACCACTCATGAACGGCTGAGGCTTTCTGCATCCAGAGAAAGAGGGTTGGGGGCAATTGTCCCTCCACAGTTTCCTCTCCTGTCCTGCTTTCTCTGGTTAATCACTAAGTCCCTGAATCCTTGAATTCTAGGCCAGAGAGCCTGTTCGTACGCCAGCTCTGCTGACCACTAGCTATGGGATCTGAGGTTAAATCCCTTTCTCTCCCTGGGTTTCAGTTTCCTCCTCTGTTAAATGAAGAGACCTTGAGATGAGAGGGTGAATTGCTACATGAACTTGACCATGGGGTGGTGGAAAGGGATTCTCTTTGGTCAGTGAAAGATCAGCCTGAACTTAGTCCTCGTGGTCAGCTGAATAATTACCCCTCAAAGATGTTCCTAATGTCCAGAACCTGTGAATGTATTACCTTACATCACAAAAGGGACTTTGCAGGTGTCATTAACTTAAGGATCTTGAGATGGGGAGATTATCCTGAACTATCCAAATGGACCCGGTGTAATCACAAGGATCCTTAAAAGTGAAAGAAGGAGGCAGAGGGCCAGATTCAGAGAACAAGTGATGATATGAGCAGAGGTTAGAGTACCGTGATTGCTGGCACCTGAGTCAAGGAATGCAGGCAACCACTAGAAACTGGAAAATGCAAGGAAACAACCCACCTTAGAGTCTCCAGAAGTAACACAGCCCCGCCAACACCTTGACTGTAGCCCTGTGAAATGCATTTTGGATTTCCCTTCCATGGGGAAAGAATAGTGTCTTCAACAAATGGTGCTGGGACAACTGGATTTCTACATGCAACAGAATGAGTTGGATCATACTTCACACCAAATACAAAATTTACCTTAAAATGGATCAACAACTGAATATAAGAGCTGAACTATAAAACTGTAAAAAGAAAACATAGGGGTACATCTTTGTGACTTATATTTGTCAATAGATTCTTACATATGACGCCAAATATCTATTTACAAATTGTATATCTAATAAAGGTTTAATATTCAGAATATATAAAGAATTCTTACAACTCAACAAGACAGCACGATTAAAAAATAGGCAGAGGACTTGAACAGATATTTCTCCAAAGATGATATAAAAATGGCCAATAAGCACATTAAAAGATGATCGACATCATTAATCATAAGAAAATTAAAATCAAAACTTGGACAACAAGATAGCATTTCATATCTACTAGGATGGCTATAACTTAAAAAATGGGATATAACAAGTGTTCCAAGGATGTGGAGAAATTGGAACCCTCCTACATTGCTGGCGGAATGTAAAATGATGCAGCTGCTGTAGAAAACAGGTTGACTGTTCCTCAAAAACTTAAACATAGAATTATCACACAACCCTAGAATTTCACTCCTAGGTGTATATCCAAAAGAATTGAAAACAAGGACTCAAACAGATACTTGTAGGCCAATGTTTATTGCAGCATTATTTACAACAGCCAAAAGTGGATACATCTTTTGTGTCCATTAAGAGATAAATGGATAAACAAACTAGGGTCTCTATATACAATGCAACATCATTTAGCCATAAAAGGAGTGACATTTTGATACGTGCTACAACATGGATGAAACTTGAAAACATTATGCTAAGTGAAATAAGTCAAACACAGAAGAACAAATACTGTGTAATTCCCCTTGTATGAAATACCTGGATTAGGTAAATTCATAGAGACAGAAGGTAGAGTAGAGGCTACCATAGGCTGAGAGGAGAGAGTAATAGGGAGTTATTACTTCATGGGTACAGTTTCTATTTGAAGCAATGAAAAAGTTTTGGAAATATATACAGTCGTGTGCTGCATAACAACGTTTCAGTCAACGATAGACCACATATACAAGGTGATCCCATAAGATTAGTACCATATAGCCTAGGTGTGTAATAGGCTATACCATATAGGTTTGTGTAAGTACACTCCATGATGTTCACACAACAAAATTACCTAATGATGCATTTCTCAGAATGTATCCCTGTTGTTAAGTGACACATGACTTTAGTGGTAATGATTTCACAACGTTATGAATGTAATTAATAGCAATGAATTTTAAAATGGTTAAAATGGCTAATTTTGTGTCACATATATATATATATATATATATATATATCACCATGATAAAAAAGTTAGTAAGAAAAAGTGCATTTGGTTTGAGGGCAGAAGTAAGGAAAGTGTGTGACCTGGAAGAGTCTAAGAAGCTCTAAGATGGTGGGGATATGGAAGGAAATGGATGCCAGTCTTGCTAAAATCAAATGGTGAAGGAGCCAAAGAGCCATGCTAGGGAGTTTGGAGTGCTAGAGAGCACAATGTGTTTAACTGTTCCTATTATTACTATTGTTTTTGCTTTTGTTTTAGTGTGGAGAATGGATTGACCTGGAGAGAAACCACAGGCATAGGCTCATTGGGTGGCTGGTACGAGAGTATAAATAAGAAGCCACAGAGGCCTGCTATAGGGCAGTGGCAGTGGGGCAGCATGGAGAGGGAACTGCAGGAGAATGGCAGAGAGTGAAGCTGTGTGATTTAGGGCAAAATAGAAGAGGAGGGGAGGAAGAGCAGAGAGCTAAGGACGATGCTCCAAAAATCTCTTCCACTGCCTTTTTCCCACTTGAACAGGTCTGAGACTCTGAGAGATTAGCGGCCAGAACAGCAGTAAACAGCCAGTTAGAGGCAGAACTGAGACTCCTGTCCAGGTTTCCTGACTCCTTGAGTCACGTAATTTAAGTTTTAATTTGGTTTGAAAACCCTGCAGACAGTTTCATCCCTTTGGAGTTAGGGCGGTCCTTCGGTTTTCTGACTTTACTTTTGAGTTTCTAACTCCTTCAAGCCACGTCCTCCCATGGGGTCACTTGCTTGGTGAAGGGGAGTCTTTGTAGGTTAGCTGAGGCTCCGAGAACCTCTCCTTTTCCCAAGGCCCTCTGTGCCCCTGCTTGCAGACTTCCTGTTTCTGCCTTCCGAAAGAGAAGCATGAGCCCCACCAGGTCAAGGAAAAGGATGTAGATGGTCGTAAATTAATTTCCACGGTTTCAGCATTACTAATCTCATCTGGGTTCATGATTAGAGGCCAATGACATACTAATTAGTCACTGTAATTAGCAAGCGTCAGAGAAGGTCCAGGGGCTCCATGGCATACACACAAGGGGTTGCCTTTCATAGCAGGGTCCTTCAAGGCCAGCCTGCCTCCGGTCAGTTCCAATTTTATTCAGCCCGTTAGCCAACCCAAGACACATTGTATGGGTCTTACAGGTTTACCCCCTTCTCAGTATGAACGGGAGTTTTTTTGTGTTTATTATATATGTAAATGGAGATATTAAATGATAAGACGGGCAATGATTTAAATAATAGAATACAAAATAATGCAGAGTGGGGAACAGCAAGGAGTCCAGAGGCAGGAAAATTGAATGCACATCTCAGCTCTGCCAAGGCCTGGTGTGCGACCCTAGGCAAGTACCTCACCTGTCCCCTCAAAGCTAAGTCCTTGTTTGCCAGACCTGGAGGGTGGAAAGAGGGGTTTTCTGTAGCGTGTGCTACCTGCTGTCATTTGAGTCACCACTGTCTCACAGACCATGCAGTCAAGGCCCTGGGTTACCCAGGACAGCCCAATGTAAAGCAGTTTTATACCTTATGATGAAGCTACTTCATTAAATGTAAAATTATGGGCCTACCTGGTGGTGCAGTGGTTAAGTTCACAGGCTCCACTTTGGCGGCCCGGGGCTAGCTTCTTTGGATCCTGGAAGCGGACCTACGCACCACTTATCAAGCCATGCATGGCAGGCGTCCCACATATAAAACAGAGTAAGATGGCATGGATGTTAGCTCAGAACTAATCTTCCTTGGAAAAAAAAAGCTATGTGTAACTTCATTTTTATTCCTCTGCAAGACTTTCTTACCAATAAATATCAATGATACAGAAACAAAATTGTCAAATGACTTGTCCTGTTTTGTATGTTTAGGGAAATAAATCCCTAGATCACTATATTTTGGATCCTCCTTGATAGGGCCATGAGAGAGGAAAAGGCGAACTCCAGCCCTGGTGGGGCCATTAGCCCCGGGGGCTCTGCCTTCACATAGCGGCTGCTTCTGAGAAGAGGCAACCCTAGCGAGTCCACTGACTGACTTTCCTACAGCACCACATTGAGCACTGCAAAAGAACCTAGAAAAATCTAGACAGACTGGCAGTCTCAAATCACCTCTTATAACATCAAAATGGGCTCTGCTTCTGAATTATGTCTGTCCTCTGTCCCCTCACTCTTTTCTAGCCACATTCTAATTATACAAGCAGACAGGGACCCACTTCCAATGGTGGCCAGGGGAAGAAATATCATTCCTGCCCCTTTAGAGAGTCCCCTAACCCATTCCAGTCTTGGGCCCCTCCCTCCTCCATGGCCGTGCTCTCCTAGAACCCTACTCTGGAGGGAGAATGCCCACTGATGGTCACTCACGTGCCCACAGCCACTGGGCCAGCAGGGGATACCTTCTTCATTGGGTGCAGGCTAATCCTCTACTTAGGGGGCTTTTCCTGATGAGTGCATCATGAATGACAATGCCAGGAACATCGGTGCTGGGTCTCCATGTATATCACTGGGCCCATTACCCTGTCTGTCATCTCAGCCATCATCCATCACATGGCCTCACAGTAGTTACTTGACAAGTGATACTTCCTTTTCCTCCTCTACATTAATCTACCAAGTGCTGGTAGTCAGGTTTGTTTGACTCTAGTGGTTAGATTCCTGCAGCACAGAGAATCATCAGCAGCATACAGGGCATTCACAGGGCCAGGCGTGAGCAGTTCACCTCGTCGGGCTGGGTTCTCATCTAGTTCTAATCCACTTTCACCTCTTGGCCGATCAGCTCCTCTCTATCAGCCCCCAGATCCTAAAATAAATAAGGCCTTTTATGTTTTAATCCTTAGGTTCAAACTTCAATATCAGGCTAATACTGCCAGGTCGCATTCTAAACTCGAAGTTGCCACCAGTTTTCCAGACCAGGAAATCCTCTTCCACATGCATTGTCCTAAGATTATAAACCAATTCAACCTTTTAGTCTACTGTTATCTCCTCCTTGGTTATAGTATCTTCTTATTCTATCCTTCCTGTCAACAATATAATAAAGTTCTTTTCTTCATTTCAAGACAATATAATACAGTTCTTTTCTTCATTTCAAGACATTTTTGCGTAGAATTCAAATATGTCAGATACTAAGATTGCTATCCGAGTTTTCTTTTGTTTCTATTTGCCCAGAATATGTATCTTTCTTGTATCATTTTAGTGTGTCTCTTGTAAACAACATATTGTTCATCTTTTGTAATCCAATCTGAGAATGTCTTTTTTTCTAATTGAGGTACAATACAATACAACATAAAATTTACCATCTTAACCATTTTTAAGCTTGCAGTTCATTAGCATTAAGTGCGTTCATATTGTTGTGCAACCATCACCACCACCCATCTCCAGAACTCTTTTCATCTTGCAAAACTGAAACTCTACATCCGTTCAACAGTAACTCCACACGCCCACCACCCCCTGTGGCAGCCCCTTCAATCACCATTCTACTCTGTCTCCATGAAGTTACATTCTAGGTGCCTCATATGAGTGGGATCATACAGTGTTTCTCTTTTTGTGTCTGGCTTATTTCATTCGGCATAATGTCTTCGAGGCTCATCCCGCTGCAGCACGTGTCAGAATTTCCTTCCTCTGTAAGGCTCCATAATATTCCATTACATGTACATAGCACATTTTGTGTATCCTTTCATCTACTGATGGTCACTTAGGTTGCTTCCACCTTTCTGCTATTGTAAATAACAGGGTTATGAACATGGGTGTACAAATATCTCTTTGAGACTCTACTTGCAACTCTTTTGGACACTCGGAAGTAGAATTGCTGGACCATATGGTAGCTCATTTTTAATTTTTTGAGGAACCTTCATACTGTTTCCCAAAGCAGCTGCACCATTTTACATTCCCACCAACAGTGCACAAGGGCTCCAATTTCTCCACATCCTCGCCCACACTTGTTATTTTCTGTTTTTATCATAGTAGCCATCATAATAGATTTGAGGAGGTAGAGAATTTATCTTTAATTTAACTCATTTAGATTTATTATAGGCATTATGTTATGATTTATTCTTCTATCTTATTTTAATTTTTTTATATTCCATAATTTTTATTCTTCTTTTCCCTCCTTTTCAGCTTTCCATTGGGCAGATCAAGTTCTTTATTTCTGGGACTCCTTTTAAGTTAAGTCCTGATATTTCTAATTCTCTTCTCCTTATCTCAGCATTTTGGAGGAGAATTCCTCAATCTTATATTTCACTGCCATTGTTGTTATTTTATCCTATATACTATGTTCTTTATTTCAGTAATACATTTGTCATACCTAATATTTTCACGTTTGCTTATGAATTCTTTATTGTGCTGCATTTTGCTAATATTTTGCTTTATCTTGCTGTGTATTTATTTTGCTTATTTTGAATTCTTGGTCAATCTGTTGAGTAATTCTACCTCAGCTGGTATGTATAATTCAGTTTGCTGTCTTTCTGTTTTCTTGGTGTGTCTCTCAGGTGTCTCAATATTTTTAACTGTAAGCTCTTTTTCTTACTTCCGAGATTTCGGCTGCTTTGCCCGGTAATGCATACTGGTGAGGGGCATGGGTCAAGCCCTTGTCCTCTGTGTTCCACTTATCACAGTTTGAATTGGAAGGAATGAACCCAAAGGTGAAGAATCCCAGACACCACAGAACCAATGCTGATTCCCAATGCCGCCACTTCACCTGTGGAGAAGTGAGAGTCTAAAGGCTTTGGTTAGCCCATACATTCTGCCATCAACTCTTCACCCCATCAGGGCTTGGGCATTGTCCCCAGGGGACCCCAGACTGTGGCTCTTCATTTATCGCAGTGGACAAGAAATGATTGTCTCAGGCAACGTGTGAGATAGGCAAGAGCAGATAGATTTCTCCATCTCTCCTCTCATCTCTACCCCAGGCTTCAGTGTCCTTCCACACCACACACACACACACACACACACAAACACATACGCACACTCACACACCAATTCACCACAGCCTTCCAGACCCTTAGGAGTTGTCCACGGTTCTCATGTGATTGCTAGTTCCTCTGATTCATGCTTCACTGTCAAATGCTAGTCCACCATCTTGATAAGAATGTCCAGCAGTTTCTTGAGCCTAAGGCTCCTTAGCATGAACTGGGAGATGATCAGATTCTTAAATACTTCATGTCCCTGAATGAAAACTTTAGAGCCTTTCCAACGCATTTTGTTTCTCTTGCCTTAAAAAAGAATGTGTACAGCATGGATGTGAATCATATTGATGTCAAAACACAAAATATGGACACTCATGTGTCCTCATATGTGTGAGGATCCCAGACACCAAAGTGTATCCATTTTTTTCCAATTGTATAGTACAACTCCTGGGTGAACTCACATGGGCCTCACATGCTCTTTCTGCTGTGGCTTACATTCCTTGAGGACGGTATTCAAAGAGCCATGTTTTAGCTTAGGAAGTTAATTTACTGGTGCCAAGCATGTGGGAGGGGCCTGATAAGGGCTGCACAGGTGTGCCCCACCTGCCCCGTAGCATAGGTCCAGACCAAGAAAGAATTATTTAACATCACCACAAAACTCTGGGTTTTACAAATGTCTTACCGATTATCGTTCATTAACTATTTCTCCAGTTGCAGAAGGCCGATATTATGTAGTCGGATAAATCAGATGCTGGAGGTGGGAGGGGTGGTGCGACCGTCGAGGGTGGGGCTCTCTTTTCCCCTTCTCAGGACATCACAACTCCATTATTGTGGTTATTCAAGCCAAAACCTTTGGCTCATCCTTGGCTCTCCTCTTTCTGCTACACCCGCGTCCAATCCATCGGCAAATTCTTTCTGTTCTACCTTTAACAAGTGTCCGGCATCTGACGCACCACTGCTACCCTGGCCAGCCTGGCCCAAGTCACAGCCTTCTCCTCCGGATTTCGTAATAGGCTCTTTTCTGCACTACGATCTATTATCAACACAGTGGCCAGAGGGATCATTTTAAACAGAAGTCAGATCATGTCACTGCTCAGCTAAAAACTCTCCAGTGGCCTCTCATCTGGCTCACAATAAGATACCAAATCCCTAACCATAGGCTATAAAGCCCTACCTGCCAGCCACTTGTCACTTAGCTCTCTAACCTGTCCACTGCTCGCTACCTCACCCATCCCACTGCAGCCACCAAGCCCTGCTCTCCTCAAAGAAGCATGCTCCTGCCCAGGGCTCTCCCTTGTTCAGCCTGCTGGAAACATCTTTAACCAGATATCTGCATGGCTTGCTCTTTAAGTAGGTGTCTGCCCAAATGTCACCTAGTCAGATAGGCCTTCGATGACCTCACTGAAAAATTGACAGTACCCCCTCCCTTTCTAACCTCCTTCCTCCGATCTCTTTTTCTCCATAGCAGTATCATCATCTGATATATTTACTATTTGTGCTTATTATCTATCTCCCTACACTAGAATAGAAGATCTAAAAGGCAGAATTGGCCTTTTCTTTTTCATTTGTACTCACTGCTGCATCCCTGTTTCCTAGAAGAGTGCCTATCACGTATTAGTCACTCAATAAATAATTGTTAAAGGGATGGATGAGTGAATAAATGAAATTCGGAGAGGTAGCAACCTAGACATAGGTTTTGCAGCTCCCTGAATACCATGGCCTCATTCTCTACACCGTATCATAACCTTACATCCCTCCAGGATGGGAGGAAGGCAGGGAAGCAGGAAGGACCCGTATGAGCATGGAGGCACGTAAAAATATGCCCCTTGCAAACGTTTGCAAACAGATGCAATCCCTCTCCTGATTCCCTCATACCCTTTCTCAAGTTTGGCTGGAAATGCCCTCACTTTTATTCCTCTCCTTGGTTTCTTCCTCTTCATCACCCTCTCAGTCATTCAGCCCCATCACGCCTCCAGCCCAAACAGAACATTTTAAACCTCTTTAGACCCTAGAAGAAGTTTCTGAATCCTGAACAGTTTTCTACCCCAAATGCAGGCCTGAGAAGGATCATGTTAAGAGTGTCATCTCCTCTTTAGATTAGTTTACTAAGCAGACCCTACGTCCACCTTCCCAGGGAAAGCATGCGTGGAGTGCCAGAAACATCAGCCATTTGCTCAACCATCCTGGAAACAGGCAAAGGCTGATAAGCTTCCCAAGAAAAAGATCAGGGAAAATCAATATCAGTGTCTTATAGACTGCAGTGGATAGGCTGGCAAAAGAAAATGGGGATGGACTGCAGGAGGGCATGAAAAGCAGACCTTTTTGTCCACACAAAATGATGTCTGATTTGTGCTTCCGCTAGTGTGGACTATGCCTACTGGAATCGCAGGAAGCCGTTCCACGGCCGTCCAACCCAGCAACGGTTTCAGCTTAGTGAGTCCATGCCACTCAACAGGAAGACATCCTCCAAGGGTTCCTTGCCTTCAAGTTCCATATATTTTCAAGACATCTTGTAGCTTTTTTAAAAGTTACCCAACTAAAATAGCTGTTGGACAGCCATTGTTATCTAAGATGCATTTGCAAAGAATTTTTCCATCAGATAAGTCTTTTTCTAAAAGTGTAGGCAATTTGGGGGAAAGGGAATCTAAAGAACGGTATGTAAATTTCCCTCCATTTTTCTAAGAAAGAAACCAAGATGGCAAATAAGAAAAAAAGTATATATACTAATTTTCCACCAGATTGACATAACACTTTACAAATCCTGAGGCACTTTTCACGTGCACATACAAGCTAAGTAAGGTAGGTAGATGTAATTATACCCATCCCATAGACAAGGAAATTGAGGCTCAGAGAAAATAATTTGGCTATCTTGACACAATTAGTTAGAGTGCAAATTCAAGACCCAGATCTAGATATTGAGATGTGAAGTGCAGTGTTCTTTCCACCATACATAGCTGTGCCTTTATCTATCTTGACTTTAAGATATTATACTTTCTGTGTAAACATGTTATAAAATGGCCTTGAACAATGCAATGGAGGTGGGGCATGAGCTGGGCGCCTGCAGAACTTAGATGCAAATTGTCTGTTAGTGTCAAACGAGCTTGCCAGAGGGACTTCTCACCAGGCAAGGCCTGATCTCTCCTTCCCTTTACAGAGTCAGTCTCTTCATCCTGCAGAGAAGGATTTGGTGGATGGAAGAGAGGCCTGAGCACCAGTCAGCACCACTGTAAAACCAACATTATCAAAAGATTCAGTTAAACCTATAAAAGAACAACAGATTGGCCACACTGCGGTCCCCGGGTCAGGCTGGCTTGTGATGAATCCCGCCCTTGGTAGTTGCCGGCTGTGTGACCTCAGACAAGCTGATTCCTCTGAGCCTCAGTTTGCTGAGCTGTAAAATGGGGTACTATTTCACCTATCTCACAGTATACTGCGATGCTTAACTAAAGCAATAGATGTGAAGCACCAGGCAGCAGTTCTAAACCACAGATGGCGCTCAAGAAGTGACCCTTTCCTTTCTTACTTCCTATGGCCAACAGAAACAAGGAAATGGGAGTTGACAAAACCTTGGATTCTCACTTCCCAATCTGTTCATTGGGATATCCAGTTCTTATCCCTGTAGCCCACAGTGGGTCTATAATGTGGGTTCTGTCTGTGTCTACTGAGTCAAATTGGTAGAAGGACTGCGTATCTGTACAGCTGTCTCTCTGTAGTCACCTCAGTCAACAATCAACAAGTGGCCTACGAGGAGGGAAACTTCAGTTGGTCCTTACTTGGGGCCAGTAGTAAAAGCTCATCAACAGCCAGCTCTCTATCTCCATCGTGTTCACAGCAAGGCGAATAGAAACAGTAGTAGACTGGACTGAGAGGCCTGGGCTCCCTCTGGTTATGACACTTGAACACATTGTGCCTCCGTTTTCTCATCTATAAGAAAGGAATAGTAATCTCTTCCTCCACAGCAGAGTAGTGTCTGTGGAAGCAGGATGTGAGATTCAGCACGTGTATGAGACGCCAACACTACTACTAAGGCTGGGTTTGTTGTCCATTTCCCAGGGGGCGCCTATTGTATGTGACAAGTCCCCATCCTCCCTTCACTAGCTCCACCCCCAGCATGACTTTGGGTTCTTTTGGAAAGCCCTGGAGTTCTGGCAAGGAACTCTGAAGCCTGCCAGGAGAGAGGGAGAGGTGTGGGCAGCCAGAGAGCTGCATCTTTCTAATGAGCTGCTAGATAGTCGATTTATAGGTCAACAAACATGGACACATTGAGAGGGCAGGGTCTGACTGCCCCCACTGGAGAAGACCTGGGTTGGTTCCAAGCCAAGGATGAGGGCAGGACTCTGGGAGGAGAGAGCAGCCTTAGCATGGCAGAGGGCTCCACTGGATCAGACGCCTCCGTTTGCGGGAAGGGGCTATGGAGCAGGGAACCCAAACCAAAATGATGCTGCAGATCAAGGATTTGAGTTCCTCACCACAACACCCACCACAGAAGAGCGCAGCCTCCCGTTCCATCTGTATTCAAAGGGTTTTCACGGCCAGTTTTTTGGAAGCGAGTGGCCAGGTCCTTCTTCCTAGTCTGTCTTAGTCTGGAAGCTCCACTGAAACCCGTCACCATGGATGACCCTGCTGGTATTTGAAATCCCAGTGGCATAGCTTTCAGCATCACAGCAACATGCAGCCACCACAGTGTGACAACCAACAGATGGGTGGTGTGGTTCCCTGACTGGGAAGCAAACCAGGGCAGTGGCCATAAGAGCACCGAATCCTAACCACTAGACCATCAGGGCTGGCTGTGCCCTCTTTAGGGGGATCCATTCTTCAAAAACCCTGCAGGCTGCAGCTATGCTGTCACTAAAAAGCACATTTATAAAACAAGGCTTTTATCACTCAGGCAAGAGTTGGGAGAAGCTGAATCCATATCGCTCGCTTAAAGTACTTTTTTCCCTCACCAAAGGTTGACCCAGTGCCTCTCCCCATTCAGTTCTTTAACATAGGGAACTCTTACAGTGCAATAATTATGACTTTTTGGAAAAACTGGATTTCTGAGCAATCCATAATCAAAAGCAGGTGCTTGTATAGTGGAGTAAGAAGTGTCCCAGATGCCCCCTCACTGGGACCTGCTCCCTCCATTCTGGGCCCAGGGTCTGATTCGAGCCTGGCTGCTACTGTGCATGGGGGCGGCTCGCCATCTCCTGTCACAAGACTTTGGGCATGCCCACCACCCAGCGACCCCAGAGCAGGACACTGGAGTTACTGGAGCCACTCAGGGGTGAACTCCACCCCTGCCTGTCAGCCGCGTAGGCTGGCAGTGCTGAGACCTCGCATCAGAAGCTGAGGATGTGACATATTTGCTTGTATGTCAGCGGTGGGGGGACCTGGGCGTCAGGACACAGGCAGCTGATAAGCAGGCCATTTGTTCCC
Organism: Equus quagga; assembly: GCF_021613505.1. Classification (NCBI taxonomy): domain Eukaryota; kingdom Metazoa; phylum Chordata; class Mammalia; order Perissodactyla; family Equidae; genus Equus; species Equus quagga. The sequence continues at coordinate 6,850,025 of NC_060288.1, read as the reverse complement.
TTTTAGTGGAGCAGGGGAATGGAGTGTAACAGCTGCAGAAAGCACAAGCCAGCAAGAAAGCTTTCTTCAAAACCTTCCTAGCCCTCAACCCATCAATTAAGCACAGTGTCAAATCCAATGAAAAGAAAAAGTCCAGGGAGGGGAAAAGAGATTTTGCTGGAGATCGAAAAACCCTGCCTCTTCCTGGAAGCCGATGCTGCTCTGCCCCTTTCTCAGCCTAGGCTCACCCTCTCTGAGTCCTTCTGTGATTACACCTCGCATCGAGGCGGCTCTGTTAACCCCAGCCGATGAGACCAGGAAGGAGACGTGGGTCACACGCTCATCACTTCATGGCCTTCCTGGCTCTTGTCCCCTGCCACCTGCCCACATGCAAGGATGTTGGTGTTTAGCTGGGTGGGGGCATCCCAGAGTTGCTGAGTGACTGGGAGAGAAGCCAGCTGTCTGCTCCAAGCCCACGTTAGGTCACAGTGTGGGATACAAGCTAACCTTGCTCTCCTGGGAGGAAACAGCCCCCAATGCCTTTGTCTTCTTTGTCATCTACGTTCTGTCTACAAAGTGTCCCAGCCTCCTTCCCAGCCTATGGATGGAGAAGATTTATTTACTTAAAAAACGCACCTATTTACGAATAGGCATAGATCTACCTACAGGAAGTAGTCATTTCAGAGGTCCAGGAAACCTCTCTATATGAAGGCCCGCCACTGACAGCTGGCTCCCTCCACCGAATGACTGATGGCTTGGAATTCCACCGTGAAAGGCGCATTCTTTTGTTTGGGGCCCTGATCAGCTATAAATACCCAGGAGAGACAATACTTCCAGTCACCTGGGGTGTTTAAACTTCAGAGAGAAGCAGCATAGCCGATTTTCACTTGAGATGCGATGTCCTTAGAAGTAGAGAAAGCAGAGCTGAAGAGGAAGGAGCTCCCCTGAGGGATGCAGACAAAGGTGGGTGCTGCCCGCCGAGGAAACTCTCCCCCTTGGCTCGGCGCTGCCTCCTGGGGGGCTCCGAGGACGGAGGAATCCGGGTCTGCTTCAGAGAAGACTCATCCTTTTCCCCACGAGGAAGGTGCTCCAGGGAGGCTGGAGAGTGAAGGTCAGGGAGGGAGCCCGTGACCGTCAAGTTGCCAGAGAAAATGCTCAGCACAGAGGCAGCCTGGGAGCCACCCCCTGACATCCACCTGCTGCTCCCCTGGCAGGATGTGTGGACCTCTCCCCCAGTGCACCCACTTGAGGTGAGCACCCGACAAAGCTCTCTGCCACACTGGGCATTCAGGGACGTATGGCCCGAGCCATCCCACTGTTTCCTTTACTCTGTCTCCGTATAGAGTAGTATGCGATTAATTGATTTTCTGTCACTCTTTTAGTACAGAAAATTAATTTTAGAGCAACCTTGTTTTCTCAGGGTATGAATCCTCTACACGCAGAGTAATTTGGCTGCTCCATTATTCATGAGAGAAAATAGTGATGGAGTGTGCGACGGAGACGCCCCAAGGCCACAAACTGATAGTCTGTGTTACCCATACAACAATATTCCTCCGGTGTCTCTAAATAATTCACGTCTACAACTCAATTTGGGCCTGTGCGTCGCTCCGGATGTGGCTGGGGGAGGCAGAGCTGCGAGATTTTGGAGATTGTCAATGACAACGCAGAGGTGAGGACAGACGCAGGGCCTCGCAATGCCCTCCACCTGGGGTTCCTGGAATGGAGGCTCAGGCAGAGGCTGCAGCCTGTTGACCCAACCCGGGGCTCCCCTTTCACTTTGGTTCAGAGCACAGCTCACACATATTCTAGAAGAGGGCTAAAAATGCAGTATCGGACCCCTGAGAGGGAAATGTGAAAGCAGGCCCCCTATAAACTCCAGATCCAGCTCTGAAGAGGGTGAGCAAGACACCCCAGGCCGTTTAGATCAAGCAGGTCAGCTCATTTCTCTGGAACTCAGATTTTAAGGTTTTTGTTTGTTTTATTTTGTTTTGTTTGTTTTAAACCTAGCTGTTCATCAAATTCATCTGAGACATATGTTAAAAATAGAGACTCCTAGACCCAAATTAGACCTACTGACTCGGGGTCCCCTGTGAGTCTGTAGTTTGTACAAGTTCCCGTTCTCATAGGAACAGCTGCACCAGAAGATACCCAGGGCCCTTCCAGCTCTGACATTCTCTGATGATTCTAACAAAGAAAAGGGTTAACCCAAGCCTGCGGAGGGAAAGACTGCCTTTTTGGACCGCTGGTAACCAAAGGAGCACATGGTTCACCTTGTCCTCTGGGGAGAAACAGAGGGAATGAACGAGGCCTGACATTCCACACAGCTTATCAGCCTTGTTGATTTCCCCTCACGTCGCTGAAGCCAGTGAAAGGACATGGGTCCCCACTGCCTCCAAAAGAAAGATAGAGGCCCCACATGAAATATCCAGGCCATCCTGAAATGGATATGTGTGCTAGGCAGGACTCTAAGATGGCCCCGAGATTCCCACCCTGTTGTGTGCACACCCTGTGTAACACCCTCCCCTACGGTTTGAGCAGTATGGTGAATAGGAGGGGATAGCCATGATTAGGTTACTAATCTGTTAACTTGGACTTAATCCAAAGGGAAATTATCCTGGGTGGGCCTGATATAATCAGGTGGGCTTTTAAAAGAAGTTAAAAGTCAGAGAGACTTACTCCTGCTGGCCTGGACAAGGCAAGCTGCCATGTTATGGGAGGGTCTTTTGGCGTCCCTGTGACTAGAATCTGTGAGTAGCCTCTAATTGCTGAGAATGACCACTAGCCAACAGCTAGCAAGAAAATAGGGGCATCAGTCCTACAACCACAAGGAGCTGCCAACAACCTGGATAAGCTTGGAAGAAGACTGGAGCCTCAGATGAGATCACAGCCCGCTGACTGACCCTGATTTAGCCTGATGAGACCCTGAGCAAAAGACCCAGATACCTCACAGCAGGACTCCTGATGCACTGAAACTGTGAGATAATGAAGGGGTGTTGTTTTAAGCCACTAAATTGTGGCAATTTAATTTGTTAGGCAGCAATAGAAAACCAATATAATATGCAATTAGACAAAAACAATGGGACATGCACGCCCTTTGCGGTTTACAAATGCTTCCAAAGCTCACATCTTACCCGTCTCTGCATGCACAGTGCCCGCCCCCACCACTCCCACCATCACACAGTACCCGGCGAGTGTCTGCCCGATGAATCATTTTACGTTCATACTCAAGGCGATGCCATGAGACTGAGAGGGCAGCTTTGTGTTTTCACGTCTCTGTCACAGATGGAGAAACTGAAACTCCAATAAACTTCTCTGTGGTCATATAAAGAAGCTGTAGCAGAACCAGGACTCAAATTCAGGTCTTCTGACTCCAAGGCCAGCAGTCTGTGTTCTATAGTGTTCAGATAGTGTTGCCACCCAGCACTATCCTCTCCAAGAAAAGAAGGTTGCTTTAAACTCAAGTCCCAGGGCCTGAGTGTCTACAACTCTCTTAAGAAGAGGAGAAGCAGAGTGGTTGGAAGAAGCCAAGTGCCACCATCCTGTCAGTGCCCCTCTCTTCCTCCCACGTGTCGGTGGCAGGGGCGTGGCACTGAGAGGGCAGCCATGTGGCGGCTTCGAGTCTACAGCTGCCTGGCTGCTCACTCACCATTCCAGGGCCCTCAGCTGAGCCTCTGCGTGCAGCCCAGCCTACCTGCCCTCCGCGGACCCAGGGAAGGACCCAGGGGAACTGGGGGCCCCCAGCCCGCTCACCAACAGGCCCGTTGTCATTTGTCATTAACGATGTCCGATCAAATCCAAGCAAGAATTGCAAAAACAGATTGCAACATTGTGCTCTTTATTGCTGGTGTTTCTCTGGAACATTAGCAGTAAGAAGCCTCCAGAGAGCAGCTGTGAAGGAAAAAAAAGAAAAAGTGCGAAAAAGAAAGCGAGAGAGGCACCTCCCCTGGCTGCAAACTTCACGACACAGCCACTTTGTAACATGCACCATATGCAGCAGCCTCGCACAAGGCCCAATAACCTCTTTCCAAATGGTAATAAATCCCCTCGGACTGAACACACTTGTAATTTACAACTTGGCTAAAATGAACATTATTTCAAGCTAAGCGTATTCTCAGAGGTGTGGGAGAATGTGGCAGCTTTCCTGCTGACAGAGGAGTTTCTTTTTAAATGTCATGCATTCACTTTCATTACTTCCAAATAATTGCCCGAAAAGATCGGCTGCTGGACAGGGCTGCCCACGTTACATTGCTATGAGTCAATTTCATCATCATCAAAGGAGCCCCTGGGAGCTGGTTTCAGCCTGGGGAGGGCTCAGCCCTCAGCTGTTGGCTTCTATGGGTCTCCTGGCTGTGCAGAACAAGGTGCCTCCATCATTCTCTGGGGACAACTCCAAGTAAGACAGAGTGTTGTCTACAGATAGACATCATGATCTGTCTTTACAGCCATCATCAAATATCTTTCTCCTGCATCCATCAGATCGTAATATCATAGGCTGTCCAGCCCGTATGTGGTGCTTGTTATCTGGAGCTAAGTGAAGGAAGTGTATTCCTGTCTCTTATGGAAGCTGGCCCTTTGGCCAAGAGAATGGAGGAGCAGAAAGATGTAACTCACTGAGGTAAACAGGGTACTTTTCCTTTCCATTCCCATAGTAATATATTTTGTGGACTGCTTTTGAATCTAACACAGTCTTTGCTTTCAGAGCTCTGATTTTGGTTTATCGGTTGCTGCTTGACAAACCAACCTAAATCTTGGTGGCTTAAATCTTGCTTGTGATTCTGTGGGTTGCCTGGGCTCAGCTGTGTGGTTGTTCTTCTCCATGTGATGTCAGCTGGGGTTGCCGTTATCTGCGGATTGCATGGGCTGCAGGTCCCAGCTGGCTCACTCCCAGGTCTCGTGCCTTGATTTAGAAAGCATGAAGACTGGACTCAGTTAGGCAGGCAGGAAGCTGGGACTTCCTCTCTGTCCGTCATGTAGTTACAAGTCCTTTTGCTCTCCATGGGGCCTTTCCACGTGGTCTCTCCATGTGACTTCTGCAGGGTAGCTGGACTTCCTACGTGGTGGCTGAGGACTCACAAAAGCCCAGAAGTGAAAGCTGCCAGGACTAACACAGGGTTATTTTGCCACATTCTACTGGTTAAAGTGAGTCATTAGGCCAGCTAAGTGTAAATGTGGGCGTGGACTAGACAAGGGCGTGAACACTGAGAGATGTGATTCATTGGGGGCCATCTTTGGAAACTAGCTCTGAATCAGGAAGATGGAAAATAGAGAGCAGAAAGCCGCATCGCCTTTGTGAAATATCCCTAAATAACTGCCATCAACTCTAATCTCCCTTAAGGAGAGAAGAGGATAAATATAACAAGCTCCTTAGGGAGTCTCTATTCATTGGGATATAAGCATCAAACAGTTTATGCCTTCCAATCACTGCCTCAAATGGTGATAAGTTTAATCTCCCTCTCTTACTATCTAATGACATTCCAAGCAGATTCTACAACTTTCTAGCCATGTGCACTGATTAAAATAGTTTGATTCCGTGTGTTAGATGATGTTAGGGAATTATTTTCTTTGGGTGTGATGGCGGTTTTGTGATTATAAAGAATACCTTTGATTTTAAGACATGTTTGGGAGAGAAGTGTCATGATATTGCAATTTACTTTGAAACTGATAGGTGGATCCGTAGATAGATGATAGACCAACTAATCATTAACAGTTCGTGAAGCCAGGAGGTGATTAGCTGGGTGTTCATTGTTCTAGTTCAACATTTCTGCATATTTTTAAATTTACATAACAAAAAGTTGAAGAAGAAATCCAGCCCACTTTAAGACTTGAATTTTACATCCCATTTAAGGTTATCCCTCTCGCCTATCACTGGCAAACTCCAGACTTTAGGGACTTGCAACTTATTGTGTTGGAGGAGGAAGTGCCCCTGTGCCCAGCGGTGTGTGGTTGTCCTTCTATCCGTATTGGTTGTTATGGCTCCTCTAGTCAACGCTGACCCGCAGTTACTGCTCCATGGGTGGCACGTGCTGGTCCTGCGGTCCTCCCCACCACAGCCACGCGGTGGCTAAGAGCCCCCTCTGCCCCCCCTCCTCTACGCATCCCCCTCAGTCCCTGACACTCATAGTGCACTTCCAAATTTCTTGCTCCTAGGTCCCTTTCTTGAGGAATAGCTCCCTCAAGGGAGATGCAGGCAAGATGGCCAGGGCCAGCTCCCCTCCACTGTGCTCCTTGATCTAAGAGGACTTGCACGCCCAGTGGCGAGGGCACAGGCCGCTGCGTGGCTGCCCTTTTCCAAGCCCTGCCAGCTCCAACTCTTTCTCTTGCTCAGAGACAGGTCTGTGAGCCCCCTTGGCAAGACATCCAGCCAGGGAATAAGATACTAATCTTCAGTGTTTTCTAGTGGGTTCTCCTCACTTGGTTTGGTGGGAAGAAGGGGATGGATCTCCCCTTTCCTCCTTCCTTCCCTCTAAACGCTGCACTTCCCTCTAAAAGACAATCCCCATGACTATCCCTTCCCAGCCCCCACAGCTCTCCTTATATGGACTGAGGTTCAGTGCGAGGAGGGGGGTGGTTGATGACAGTAGGAAGGTCAGTGCTGCCACTTCATAGGAAGCTCCAGGCGAAGGTGCTAAGCCCAATTATTAGAGGCTCTCTTTTTAAAATGTGGACTTTAGAGGCTCCTATCCTGAGCTGTGGACCTTAATCACTGTTTCTAGGGCAACGGGAAAAAATCTACTCCACATCCCTGTACAGAGACATAAATATGGCTAATGTATCTGGGCATGGAAAATCTGGTTTGCAGACTCAACTCAACTGCTAACTTGCTGTGTGACCTTGACCAATCACTTAGCCTCTCTGGTCCTCAGGGTTGGCTGGTAAAGGCTCACCAACTGGTCTAGTATGTTTCTAAAAATGTATTACAGACTCCTGGGACTTTAAGGAGGTTCTTTAAAGGCACTGCAAACACTGAGATGACCCTGACCAGACAGCGAAGAGTTAGATTGGCCAGAGAATTAGTTCTTCACTCTGATCTGTTTTTCACATTGGAGTTCCAGGTAAGATTTTCCTTTCAAAAAACAGTTCTGTTCTAAAAACGTTTGAAAGCTCTTCATCAGTCCAGCTGCCTCATGTGACGCCCACAGAAAGTACCAGCCTCTGAGGACTGGTCCATGGAGGATGTGCTGTCCTGCCCATTTAATGAACCGCTGCTTCTCTCCATAGAACCGGAGGAGAAGTCAGTTCCCAGATCACAAGGAGAGAGAAGAATCTTTTGCAATGTTATGTCCAGGGAAGACTCGCTCCCTGCTTTGGTCTGCTGTGTGTGTGTGTGTGTGTGTGTGTGCACCTTCCCCCGAGTCTGCCTATTGTTGTGGGGCAGGATGAAATTTAAAACTGCACACGACATCTGAGGCGGGTAATCAATCACTTCGTCACTGCCAGCGCAGATAAAGAGAGGGGCAAGCAGGAGGAAGGGTGGAGGAGCCCGCGAGAGAGCGATAAACTCCCTGCCTCGGAATCAGCCTCAGAGCAGCAAGCCCTGTTCCTCTGGTGCTCATGGGCCTCTGTGTTCAGGAATTGGAGAGTGTAGGAGTCCCCAGTAGAAATCTCAACTTGTTCTGAAAAAAGCCCGGGGCTGTCCTCACACATCTGGTGCACTGAGAAAGACTGGAAGGGTAAGGGCTCCAGAAGATTTGGGGCCGGAAAAGAACCTCATTTCACACACATAGGATCCCCAACGAGGTCACTGTGCATACACCTGCTCAACTAACTAAGCAACCAGCCCTGTGTGTGGATTCTGGAATGTTCCCTCACTGCCAGAACAGCAGCAAGCAAGGCAGGGGCTCAGGAGCCGGGAGGACCTGTCAGCTGGCTGAGCCAGGCCTCAGTCTTCTAGAGGAATCTCAGGGCCAGGCTCTGGCAGGACAGACTGCAGTCTGTCAGCTCTGAGTGGCATCAGTGGAGTACCACGTTCCAACACCCTGTGTCCTCTGCATAAATGCAATTTCCTCAAATGTCAGGAGGAAAGCATTACAGATAACACATTGTGTGTGTCTTTGACCCAGTAAGTGCTGAAATCACAGATCTCATTATTCTGACATGATAGAATTTTCTCTTTCTCTCTCCCGGTGCAGGCTGAGTGCTGTTGTTTTCTAGGCTACAGACCTAATTGCCAAAGGTGCAAAGCCACCATCGGAAAACAGGTCTCACCTTTCTCCTACCCTGAACAAAATGCCAGGTCTCCTTGTGGTGGAAGGAAGTGATCTTAAGGGCAGCTCATAACAGGACGTTAAGTTGCAGGTGTTTTTGGTCAGAGCTCTAGTGGGTGGCTGAGGAACAGACAGCAGCATTTGACCTTGAAAGCAGAGTTGCCATGTATGACTGCACCTGGCATCTGACCCCCAGGGGTGGGACAGTCTGGGAGGTGGGATGGGGACGACAGCACTGAGGGTAGAGGAACAAGCCCTGGATTTGGATTCTGGTTCTGCTACTTTCTATCTGTGCGCCGGGCTTAAGTTGTCTGTCCTCCTCAGTTTTTATCTTCTCATCTATAGAAATAGAAGATTTCGTAGGGTGGATATGAAGAACAAAGAGATGTTGATTGTATTTAAGGTGCCTGTCAAATAATTCATGCTGAAAACATTTATTATAGTCAAATCTGAGGTTCCACTTCAGGGAAATAGTCAATACATCACCCATTCAATCAACAAATAAAGAAGTATTTACTGAGAGCCCTAATCTTGAAGCCAAAAGCTCACTAAATATTTGTTGAATGAATGAATGGCTTCTCATCCATCACTAGTGACTTTGAACCAGTCATCAACTCTCTTTCACTGTTTCAGAGCCTCTAAAATGCAGGGTTGGGCGGGGTCATCTTGAAGCAGCCTCCCAGTTTTGATACTGTGTTATTTGAGTGGGACCGTGTGGGGACACAGAGGAATCTAAGATGGCGTTCCAGCTCTCCTAGGCTTAACATCTTAACGTCTAGTTAATGAGATGTATCAGAATAACCTGCACGAAGGTAGCCAAGGATTGAAGGCTGTGTGTGAGGAGTGCAGGTGAGGGATAAGTGTTACAGCAGCCAGAAGAGGGTTGGTGGTTGGAGGAAGTGAGGCCAGGCCTGCAGCTTGGAGGAAAGATTGGCAGCAGGAAGAGCGAGGTCATTCTGGGCAAGGTGTGTTGAAATGACTACATTCCCTGAATTTCAGTTCACTTCAAGTTAGAGGAAGTCGAACCTCTGTGGGATGTGAGGACCTGTTATTGAGAGTAAAGCCACCCGGCAAGCTCTCCCCGCTGACATGGGCATCCTGACAGGCCATAGACAAGACCTCCATCTCGCCAGGGTGACGCCTGCAAAGCCAGCAAGAGCCGGTGATGTTGACCTCCTCACCTGCTTCTCCATCAGCTCTTTACAGAGTCTTTCTGAAAGGCCCCTGCCTCACCTTTGTCCCTTCTCTTGCTCAGCTCCCCCTCCAGGCTTACGGGTAGAGCAGCAGAAAGACATAAACCCTGAGCAGGCTCTCTTCTCTCACCACCCTGCTTGGATTACAAATGCCATCTTTTCCCCATCCAGCTTGGTCTTGCCTTCTCCTTTCTGCCACAAAAACAAACAAAGAAAAATATATACATTGAGTTTTTCAGATTATAAAACAGAAACTGTTTTACATTCATTGTGAACTTTGAAATATATAGGCAAGTATAAAGAAAGCAATAATCACCAATGTTAAATACAGATGATAGATATAGATAGGTATAGATAGATAGATAGATGGATAGATAGAAAGATAGGTGTTAGATAGATATTCAAAACTTGATATACAGCTTGATATTTTGTTTGTTTTCACTTAAGATCCCATTGCGAACATGTTCCTATACCCTTAAAACATTATTTGAAAGCACGGTTTTTAATGACTGTATAATATTCCATTGAATGGATTTAACCATAAATTATGTAACTGTTCTGCTATCGTTGGACATTAAGGTTATTTCTGATTTTTAGCTGTTATAAATAATGCTGCGATGAATATCCCATACCTAAATCTTTTCCTAAGATCATTTTCTAAGGTCAAATTCTTGCTATGGAATTTCTTGGTCAAGGCGTATGTATGATTTAAGGCTATTGGTGCACCTTGTAGTCCTCTCTATCTTTCCAAGTGCTCTGTGGTTCATTGATTAGCTAATATGATATTCCTAATTATTACAATGACTCTTCCTGAGGATATGTCTTATCTTCCCAAATAGACTGTGAGCTCCTTCAAGGAAGGACAGTTATCCAAGGCACCTTGCACAGTGGTCATCAGATGCGTGTTGAATGAGCAAATTAGGAACCCCAAAATCCCAGGGATAAGTGTTAAACAGAGCTCACTTTTGATACCTATCCCAAGGAGTTTAGTTGCTCAAGTGCCAAAAAGACCTCAATAATACTCGGTGTTGCCTACAAAGCAATCCCACACCATGACTTTTAGGTCCTGGTGATTTCATTTCAGCCAAAAGAAAAGCTTCCCGAAGGCCTGAGTTCCCCCAAAATAAAATGGGCTTCCCTGAAAGATGGTGAATGGGGACTATATGACAAGGATGCTGCTAAAGGGATTCAACTTGAGATGAAATTTAAGGACTGTCCAATCCTGAGATCCAGGGGTTGTTTTCATTCTTGTCAATTCCCGTAAACCTGAGGTACAGTGGTCTACAGCAAGGGCTTTTTCAATAAATGCTGTAGACTAGATGACAGAATCCCTGACCAGCTCAACAACTGACAGAAGTGGGCTGAGGGCTAAATCAATGGTGTTCACAAACCCAAGGTGCCTATTAAATCTTTCTTCACTGTATCAGTTACACGATGGCCGTGTAAATCTTTTAAAACGGCTACAATATTTCATTTCACTTGTGGCTTGCCTGCAGGAGTGAACGAGTGGTGTGCCTCCAGCATGTTGAATTCCACCCAGGGAAGCCTCTGGACACAGGGGGTCAGAGGGCCTTGCAAGGAGGCTGGGAGCAGACCCTCCCAGGCTTCGGGGGGCAGGCCCCCAGGTGGACCCAGAATGCAGTTTGAGGGTACACAACATAATCTCATTAACTCAGACTAACTGAGGCCAAATGAGGGGACATTATCAATTTATTTTAAAAACCATTAACTCATTTAAGAGAAATGTCAGTATAACTGCTTGGAGGTACCAGTAACCACAGCCAAGTTCATGACTTGCTTGTCTATGAGGTCCTGGGGAGCCTGCTCTGGGGCAGGAGTACATTGTAAGCAATGGACCACATTTGCGTAACTGGGTGTTTGGGACGTGTGTTGGGGGTTCCTCTAATAAAAAGTTTATTCTCCAATTTTTTCTTAAAAAAGAAAATCTCTCTTTTAATTTATTTAAACTCAGGTTTATTTGCACCACCTGGAATCTACACATGCTAAGTGAAGGTAGGCTTCAAAGCATTCCCTTTTGAATTGTCACAGCTCTGAGTTGAGGTCAGAGTTAATGAGATTTTTCCGCCTTCCTTCAAAGGAAATGAGCTGTAAGGTTTCCCCACAGTTTCTAGGTGTGGCATGGGGGACAAGGTTCATAACCCCTGTCTCCCCAGCACTCCAAAGCATTACCGAAAGGGAGAGACAAAGAAGGCTGTGATTAACACAGTGCTATTATCCCCAGCAAGCGAAAAGATGAGCAAAGGAACACGAATGCTGCCGCCATTCCTCGTCCCGGGAGCAGGGAATAAGCTGGCGGGAGATGGAAAGGAAGGAGCTTGGCTTGTGTTAATTAATAACAACCTCTGCCATTCACCCCCAGGAAAGGTGAGGACCAAAACACATCTCAACCCTGGGCCATTTCAGGTGACTCTCGAGGCTCTTCTGCTTTCAGCATCTTGTCGCCTTTGTCCCACTCCCACTTACACCGTATAGAAATGAATGATGTGCTCTTGATGGCAATTTTGCTGCAATTTCCTCAAAGTCCAAGCCCTTAGGGACTCCTGATCTTCCTGCCAAATAGCTCAGCCTCCTAGTGATCTTCAGATCCACGCTGGGACACTTATAGAGTGAGTTTCCTTTCTCTCTTTTTACCACCTTTCATTCCACCCCACCCCCTACACAAGCACCAACAACATGTTCATTAATGAATGCATTTAATCAAGTTTATGAAGTCTCTTTATTATCAATAACCCTAATCACTCTTAATTGCTGCATCATTAGTTCGGCCACGCTCAGATGTAGCAGTTAGGCGGTGCAGTAAATGACGACGCCAGAAAAATGACTTGCTGCGTGAAAGCCTGGGAGGAAGGAACTGACAGATAAGAGGCAAAGGGAGGAGAGAAGAGAGTGAGAGCACTCAAGCTGTGCAAGGCTGCTGGGCAGAGCGAGCGGGAGAGATGCCATTAAGAGGTTCGGCCAGGTGTAAAGATGCCGGTGAGCCAGTTTTGCACATTTCTAAACTTTAGGGAGCTCCACATCAGCAGCATGCGTGAACGTGTTGCTTGACAAAAGTTGACGTTATGTTAATATCTAGCACCTGCCACCCTCGGGGATCTCCAAGCCCTCTGCAAGCTCCATCGTGTTCAAAGCCAAATGCTTGGTGGAGGCAAGGTGAAGGATGCACCTTGTCATTGGGAAAGCAGCAGGGGGTAGCCCACTGCAGGTCTTTGTTGAGATATTAACTCTCTTGTCTTTATATGTTCTTGAAGGCTTTGCACAACCAAGGAAACCACTGAGATGCCTCAGGTCGAAAGAGGTGGCCAGCAGCATGCTCCTCGTGTTGCCTTAACCTCCCTAGGAGCCCAGAGAGCTAAGACCCTGTCCAAATGCAACTTTAACTCATGATGTCGTCTTAGGTCTCTAAGTCTTCATCTGCCTCATTTCCCATTCCGTAAAGTAGATTTAATGAAGCCCATGGCCAGGCAATGTCAAATGGATGCTTAGAGTAAGTGAGTTACACCGTGGGGAGGGTTGTGAGAAACGCTTGGGACACTCCAGAGTGGAGGAGCTAGAGAAATTCTCTCTCTCTGCTAGCAGGAGTATCTACTTTGTGGTTCCCTCCATCCTTACTGCTGTCCCTCTGCTGTTTGCTTCAGTCTTGCCATCTATGAAAACCTCCATAATTAGATTTCACACGCAGGAAGTGTGAGACCTAGAGGCACAAAATTCTTCTGAACTCCAATTTCTAGAATTTTCTTCTGTGCCCTACCCCTCTCCAAAAATGCAAAAGTAGCCTTTCTACCTCCACCACTTAAGTATTCAGTGTTCATGTTCATGTTAAGTATTCGTGTTCATTTCTTACCTCTACTACTTAAGTGTTCATTGAAGAACTGTTTGTCAATACCTCCTATGTGCCAGGCGCTCGGAATCTAACGGTAGATCAGCAGGGACCCTGTCCTCAAGGAGCTTGTGGTTTAGTAATGAACATAAGCCAACTCTAATATAAGTATGTCCGACCTCTGCTCATCACTTGGGTGCAAAATATTCCATAGAGAGATGCTCTCGGTACTAAATAAACAAGCCAGTGCCTTACCCTTTTCCCCATCCCTTTTGTGTCCTCACATCTTGGGGGCCCCACCAACACCTCTCCATGGGCAGACATTTCCTGGATAGTTCCCAGTACCTGCAGGCTCAGCTCTGATCCAGATGAGGATATTCTAGAAGCTTTACCCTCAGCAGGAGGGGTCTGGATATATAAAATATTCTGGATAGAATATTCGTATTTTAACAGTTCATTGTTTAGTTTGTACCTTTTGTGTCACCCTCTATTGGTCCTCCTGCCTTCAGCCCTCAAAATGTTAGGTGCGGGCCCGTGAATCCTTGATGCTAATCCGCCAAGGTCTGAATCAGTCATAGGGTATGAAGACAAATCTCTAACTGATAGACTTTTAGGTCAGTTAAAATTCTTTGCTATTGTAAATGATACATCGGTTAACATTGAAAACTTGTGAGATTACTTCCCTAGAATAAATATATAAATGTGCAATTGCTAGGTCAAAGAGAATGCCCATTTTAAATTTGATACACATGGATGAGTTGCTTTTCCAGATGACTGCACTAACCAATTTATACCATCACCAATAGCATATGTTTCCGCACACTCAAAACGTAAGTGTGATCACTGTTTCTAAGAGGTGAAAAGTGGGTCTCACAGATTCAATATGAATTTTTTTTTCATTAGTGGAAGATCTTTCCTTACATTTATTAGGAATTTGTTTTTCTTGTTCTGTGAATCATCAATTAGCATCATTTTGCTGCTATTTACCTTTTTTTATTGATGTGTAGGAGTTCTTTATATATTATGATTGCACAATCTTTGCCTAACACAAGTAATATATTTTTCCAGTTTGTTATCTATTAACCTTGTTAATGATGTCTTCTGATGTGGAAAAGTATACAATTATTGTGTAATCAAATCTGTCAATTTTTAAAGGTTTCCAGCCTTGATGTAATTCTTCAGAAGATATTTACAAAGATATGTTCCCACACTCAGTTTAAAGAACATTCTCCTGTATTTTATAATAGCATTTAAATCCAAATCTTTCTGGAATTAACTTTAATAAATTAATTAATCAATTTCTGCACCAATAAAATGTCATTTAAGTACTATAACTTCATAGTATATTTCATAGATAGCAAAGCAAATCCTACCATCATTATTCTCCTGTTTTCCAAAACTTATTAACTATTTTTGTGTATTCACTCGTCAAGATGAACTTTAGAATCAATTTTTAAAGTTCAAAAATATCCCATTGAGATTTTGAATGGCATTCCATGAATTAATAGATTAATATGAGATAAAAGATGTATTTACATTTACAAGAAGGGGTATTTCCAGCAAGAGTACGATATGTTTCTCGATTTTTTCAGTTATCTTCCTAGCTCCTTCAATAACATTTCACAATGTTTTTGTATAGTTCTCCCATATTTCATATTATTGTTAATTTCCAGGAACTAGTTACACTTGCAAGCAGGATTTTTTCCCATTCTTAGACTCCAGTTGGTTATTGTTAATGCATAGGAAAACTGTTGATTTTTGTCTTCTACAGCCAATTTACTCAGCTCTCATCTAGTAGATTCTCTTTTGATTAACTTAGTTTTCCTAGGTTTACAATAATACTGTAATAAATAATGAATTTGGGGGGCTCTTACTTTCCAATATTTATTTTTTCTTAATTATTTCTTTGGCTAGACCTCAACAATAACAACTGAATGACAATAGTATTGGAGAGGAACCTCGATTTATCCAGTTCAGCTCTTTTACTATTTACTATGATAATTAGTATTGGTTTCTGATACTTTTTTGTGTTAAGAAATTGTCTTCTCTTTCTACTGTGCTAAAATTTTCTAAATTACTATTTTTAGTTCTGGATATTGAATTTTGTAAAATGCAGTTTTAGACCCTAACAAGAGGATTATATCTATTTTTCTCTTTTAACCTATTAATATAATAAATTATGTCACATTAAAACACTAAATTAATAAAGTTCCTAATATTGAAACAAGCTTCCATAATCATTCTTAGAATAAAGCCTTCTTGGTTATGTTATATTTTTCCTTTACTACACTGCTGTATTTGATTTGTTCACATTTTTCTCAGGACTTTTACATCTCTAGTTAAGTGAGATTGTTCTGTATTTTTTCTTTGAGAGACTTTGTCAAGTTTCGTTACCAGAATCAAAAAGTGAAGTTGAAGACGTTCCGTATTTTTTGTACTCTGGAGAATTTATGTGATCTGATTGTTACCTTTTCACTATAGTTATGTTGGAACTTCCCCACGAAACCAGCTAGACCTGGTACCTTTTTGGTGAGCCTCTAAGAGAAGGGGCAATTTACTCTTCTATTTTTTACATATTCTTGAGTCAGTTTGGGACATTTTCAGTTTCCCAGGGTGAGAAAAACCATTACATCCAGATTTTCAGATTTATTGGAATCATGTTGCATATAATATTTCCTTAACATTTTTAATATTTAATTTGAAAATATTTGTGGTTATGCAATGCGCTTGGCTGACTAATGTCCACCCAAAAGATATCCATGTTCTAATCCCCAGGAATTCTGAATGTTACTTTATATGGCAAAAGGGACTTGCAGATGCCATGAAGTTAGGGATCTAGAAATGGGAGATTATCCTGAATTATCCAAGTGGATCCTATATGTAATCACCAAAGTCCTTACAAAAGGGAGGCGGGAAGGTCAAAGGAGGAACTAGGAGGTGTGATAAGCAGGAGGTTGGAGCAAGGAATTTGTCATGAGACAAGGAATCTAGAAAAGAGAGGAAACGGACTCCCGCTTAGAGCCTCCAAAGGAGCCAGCTCTGTCAACGCTTTGGCCTCAACTCGGTGAAACAGATTTCAGTCTTCTGGCCTCCAGAACATCAAGAGGATCAGTTTGGGTTGTTTTAAGAGACCCAGTTTGTGGTACTTTGTTCCACTGGCCATAGCTACCTAATACAGGCACTCTTTTCGTATCCAATGTGGCATGTCTCTTGGTCATTTTTTTTTTAAGTTTAATCTTTTTGTTGTTGTTTGGTATTTTTAAAGAACCCATTCTCCTTTTTCTTTCTAATTCATTTGTTTCTGCTTTTATCTTTGCTAATTCTTATCTTTTACTTCCTTTGGTTTTCTTTATTTTTATTTCTTTCTTTTTTTTTTTTTTAAAGATTTTATTTTTTCCTTTTTCTCCCCAAAGCCCCCCGGTACATAGTTGTGTATTCTTCGTTGTGGGTTCTTCTAGTTGTGGCATGTGGGACGCTGCCTCAGCGTGGTCTGATGAGCAGTGCCATGTCCGCGCCCAGGATTCGAACTAACGAAACACTGGGCCGCCTGCAGCGGAACGCGCGAACTTAACCACTCGGCCACGGGGCCAGCCCCTATTTTTATTTCTTTCTTGAATTCAATTATTACATCATTTACATTTTATTTTTCCCTATTAATAAAGTCATTTAAGGATATCAATCATCCTTTAAAAAGAGATTTTGCTGCATTTGATAACTTCTGATATTCAGGGTTTCAGACTTTCAATAATTTTAAATAATCTGTAATTCCTATTTTGATTTCCTTTCTGACCCACCAGCTATTTTTTTAAAAAGACGTTTTAAGTTCTGGAGTTCATGTTTTTTTAAATCTCAAATCTATACAATGTTTGGAGAGTATTATTCTATTAGTAAATTCAAATTTTAATGCATTGTTGCAGCTTGGTCAGAGAATGTGGGCAATAAACTTTCTACTTTGGGGAAGTTATAACTTTAAAAGTTCAGGGGCCAGCCCCAATGGCCTAGAGGTTAAATTCACCACACTCCACTTCGGTGGCCTGGGTTCGGTTCCAGGGTGCAGACCTACGCCAATGGTCAGTGGCCATGCTGTGGCGGCAGTCCACACACAAAATAGAGGAAGATTGGTGACAGATGTTAGCTCAGAGCAAGTCTTCCTCAGCAAAAATGTTTTAAAAGTTCGGTTTTTGTAGATGTTTCACTGACTTTTGGGAGGAATAGGCATCTTGGTTTTTGTGGGGAACATGATTCCGTATCTAACTGGGAAATCACACTTCATACTTGTATTGCCTATGCCTTCTACGTCCTAATTTACATCCATGGCAAGTTCGATCTTTATGTCATAGATGTGAGGGTTTTAGGCAAGCAAGTGACATGATAGAGTTTACATATTTAGAAAGACCACTCTGGGGGTAGGAAGATGGAATATGGATCGAGAACAAGGGTGGAGGCAGTCAGGAGACCCCCCAAGGGAAAAATGAGGGCTGCCCGAATGAAGCCACGCAGTGGAGATGGAAAGGAGAAACAGGAAAAGCCCTCGGAAGTCATTTAGCCCAACAATCTAATATTGTAGATGAGAAAACCAAGGCCAGCCAGAAGATAGAAGTGACTTAGGCAAGGTAATATGGGCAATTGCCAAGAGAGGAAGGGACTCAAATCCAAGCTCCTGGTCGCCAGCCTCAGGCCCTCTGCACAGCACCATGCAACGCTTTTGGAGTCCCTGGGAACAACCCCTCAATTCTGTGCACTTTCCCTTGTCCATTCTGCAACGGCGCCTAAACCTCTTTATTCTCTGTCTTTGTCATTAAGAAGCAAACTATTCAAGAAAGTGACAGTGCCCTCATCCAAAAGAATCTATTAGGCCCCACCTTGAAGAGACACTGGTAAGGCACTGTTCCCAGAGCTCCAGACACGGCCCGGCCCGAGACAGATGACACAAACAGCAGCGAGCCCAGCAAGCGCCCACACAGGGTCAGTTCAGCAGAAGTGCATTTGTGTCACGCCCACGCCAAGACTAAATGCATTTTGGCACCCTTAAAAAATAAAATTGGTTTTGAGCATTTGGGGCATTAATAAATTTTACATTATTTTTCTTAATAGGACAAAAAAACATTTTTTCTTCCTCTTATTATGCTGTGCTGAGAACTCTTTCTGCCAGGCTTCGTTCTCTTTCCGTCTCCTTGTTGTCCTGACCAGCTTTTTTTTTTTTTGGAGTGGGGAGAGGTCTTCTGAATTTTTGCAATTTTGGGCATACTTCAGAAATATCGCCCTGCTCATTATGATGTTGGTAATTGGTACCACTGCCTCCACTGGATGGCTATTCTCTTGACCTCTCTGGGCCTCAGTTTCCTCATCCAAAAAATGGAGATAAACTTGGGAAGGAGTGTTTTAAGGATTAAAGAGTTGATATATGTAAAGTGCTTTCAAAAAAGTTAGTAAGAACTCAGTATATATTACCCTCTACTAGCAGCACAATAGCTGTTGTTAGACTAATTTAGCAGTAGTAGTGGTAGTTAACAATTTTCTAGAGGGAAAGATTGCCTGAGCCATTCAGCCAGTTTCTCAAAATCCAGGCTGATAATATTCTCTCTGATAAGACGCAACTTCAAGTAGCAGAAAGAGCTCTGGAACCAGACAGACCTGGGGTGGAATCTCACTTCTGTCCTGGGTTTAGCTATGATACCTCAGGCCGGTTATTTAGGGTCTGTGAGCCTCATTCTTATCATATGTAAAATAAGGACAGACACCCTCACCCTCAAGGGTCAACAGACAGACTGATATAACAAAGGAATCCCAGCACTGGCCACCCCTACCAGCTTCTTTACTCAGAATTGTTTGAGCTTTTCACTCCTGAGTAAACCCACAACACTCATTGGATCACACAAAGAAGAGGTCCATTCCTGGAGCTGAGGAGACCAAGACAATAGAAACGAGATCCTGGGGAGAGGGGGGTGGGCTCTTGGGCCCCAAATACCAAGCCATGCTGGAAACATCCCAGGCCCAAATTAAACAAGCACAGACAGTTTAGTGTGAAGAGTCAGAGGGTGACAGGAAAACATGGCGGTGTGATTTTCCAACTTCAGCCGACAGAGTGATTGGCTGAGGCTGGAAACACCTGTGAGTAGAGAGAAAGCTAGAAGGAAGGACAATTGGGATAGAAAAATCTTAAATGGGCAAATCAAAAATGCAATATCCCAAACTCTAACGAAGTCAGTCATGAAACTTTGGGATCTCCCAGCAAGTAGAGGTGATCTTGGTACTGAAGTCAAATGACTGCAAGTAAGAACCCAGCACGAGGGTTGTGGAAATGAGAAGCTTGTCTGTAAATTGATTACCAGTGTGCTAGGCATCGCAGGTTCTGGCATGGACAGGATTACCGTCACTACGAGTGTTCTGTTACCACACATCCCCATATCTACCCACAGGGGAAGCGCAGATGCTCTCACCTTGCATGGGACCCAGGGATGCAGTTTAAGCTACCTAATGCTAGAGAATATAAAGTGTTAAAGCAAAAGGTGATGATCTATACAGTAATGAAACTCCTAAGCAATATCCAGAGGCATGTGGAGACGAACATCCTGGTTCTCAGGACACACTGAAGACACAGTGTGGATTAAAGCCAAGAGGAGCCCAATGAGCCCACGCTCTTCTCTGACAAGCCTGCAGGGCATGTGCTGCTAGATGTGCCTCTAAGAGATGCAGTCGCCAGCATATTCTGTTCTTACTTCAAGTTGTGATGTCTCCAAATTACACTCCCCTTCATCTCTCAAGGCCTGGTCACCTTGGGAAGATGTGGCAACACTAAGATACCCACACGGTGGCTGGTGCTCCAGAAAGTGGTAAAAGACTTAAAAATGACTAGTAGTCACCTCTCAGATATAACACCACCAACTTACAGTGAGTACTTAGCCATGGCTGACCAGCAGATGCTTCTGGGGTAGACCAGGCATTTACCAGGGGAGGTGAAGACATTTAGACCTGTTTTCAGTGGCCAGGAGAATGACAAGTGTGAAGACATCTCTCCTTGAGACAGACAGGATCACTGTGTGGGACGCAGAGAGGCACAGCCTGGGTTCTACAACATGGCAGGCATGGAGACTGATGTTCCATCCTGGTCTCTCCTCTGTTATTCCCATCTTTCTCCTCTCCCAAGGTGCCCAGGAAGAGGACTGACCCAGCTAAGAACAGGTCAGCAATATCAGAAAACATACCACAGGTGACTATTTCAAAGGAATTGAAAAAGGTGACATTTTCCATTATGGCCCAGCGTGTCGGCACTAATATTCTCCTTTTCTTAACCACAGGCTCTCCACTGCCACCCGCAGCCTCTTGACTTCACTTCTAATAGGTACCGCAGAGGAGCCTCGAGGAGAGGGTTTGTCTTGCTGACACATCTTATTTCCACTCTTGTTGGCATGGAGAAGGCTACTTTGTTTGTGTCTGACTCCAGCTGGGCCACAACAGGGCCCTGACTGATGAGCTGAAATGACTGGAAGATTGCTCCCAGCTTGGTCAGCTACTATGTGAAAGATCTTCTCCTGCTCGCCCTCTCCCACCTCCACAAGCACACCCACACACCCCCACAATGGTTCCGGTCCCCGGGTGCCTTGGAGAGGTTCCAGCTCAGTGTGCTTTGTACAAACAGGGGTCACTAAAACCTTGTGCCTGGATAAGGGAAGAAAGCAATTGCTGTGTGTTACATTCCCTCCCACGGAAGGTCTTTCTAGGCCAAGGTACTTAATCAGGAGTTGATGATACGGGGAAAAGCACAGATGTGTTAGAACCAAAAAGAATCTATGTTGTATACACTCACTCAGCTAGACATTTATCCAGAGAGCACCATCTATCAGGTATGCTCCTAGCTGCTGGCAAACTGCCAATGAATAGAAACTCAAATGATGCAAAAGTCCATGTTCGTCTGGGAGCCACGTTCTACTGGGCTGAGAACTGGTGGCAAACCGGCAACACTGGGCAAATTACATCACCGCTCTGCATTGTGGTTTCTTAATTTATCAAATGAGACTAACAACGATAGCTGCCTTATGGGGCCACTGTGCCCTTCTGTAATGTGCTACACAGATGTTAGTTATCATCGTTAATATTTTCACAGCCTACACCCAAGGAGCAGTATTCTTAAGAGAAGAGGAAAGGAACTGGAATGTGATTGTCCAAATTCTCTCTGGTCTTGACAGTTCAGCATCAGTCTCAGATTAGAACTTCCCCAAGCTGGCCTGGGGTCATCTTTCACCCACTGTCCCTTGTTCTATCTATCTTTGTTATGGTATTTGACACACTGTACAGGTGTTGACATTACAATAGTCCATTACTCTGAACAGCCTTGACAGCACACACCCTCTCTTATTCAACTCTTGATCCCCAGTGCCTAGTATAGTGATGCTATTTCCTGGGTAGTTACAACCCTTATATTCAGTGCAATAAATTATGAATGAGTAGGAATGAATGAATAAGGAGTCTCTGAGTACTATTGCCTATTTCTTGCCTACTTGCCACACCACATCTAAAAGAGCAAAACAAGTAGTTTATTCCATAGGTGACAGTGTCCTCCAAGCTTGTCATTATCCTCCAAATCTACCCATCTCCTCGTACAAATACAGTCAAAAAGATGGACAACATGTCTCCTGAGGATGCAGCCATTCCTAACAGAGCCATTGTTCTTTGTAACCTGCCTGAGGAGCTACGTCGAGGCAAGTGGACAGTCTGTCATCAGGTGGCATGTCAGATAGCTTTGATCATACCATACCCAAGGCTGCCAGGAGCTGGAGCTGCTTCTGCAACCAAGGTCAACAGAACCCTTGGGCAGGCATCATACTGTGCAGGATGAGTGTAGGAATGAGAATAGAGCTTTCTTCCCACTTCCCTGGGTATTTGCCCCAGAGCTTAGTGTCCCAAAGGTCCCAGAAGATATTCTTAATTATCACCTCTTAATTATGGACTTTGAAATCAGAACAACCTAGTTTTGAATTTTAGCTCGCATTACTGGCTGTAACCAACTGACTTTTCCTTCCTGAGCCTCACTAGGAGCTGATAATATTTATTTTAATGTTTATTATTAATATTATGAAGATTAAGGAGATAATTCATGAGACATACAGACAGTCTAATACATAACAGTTGCTCAATCAATGGTAGGAACAACATTGAGAGTTTACTACGTGCCAGGCCCCTTCTAAGGCTCCATTTAATCCTCCCAACAACTCTATGAGTAGGTAATTTAAATGAGGATAATAAATATACAAACAATAAATATGAATACACAGATAAAAAAGAGAAAACTAAAGCATAAAGATGCTACATAACCTGCCACAGGCCACTCAGCTGATAAGTCCTAGGTCAGGATTCGTACCCAGTCCCCTGACTCCAGAGTCTTCTCTCCTGGCCTCTGCACTAAACAGCTGCTGCTGTTATTGACTCATTACACGAGTACTCTAAAAGTGTTTGATTCCACTCCCACCCCTGGGGTCACGCGGGATGCATAGCCACATCCATGTCTTCCCTGGATAAGACTCAGGGCTTCTACGTGCTGTTATGAAGCCTGTGGCCTATCCTTGGCATAAAACACCGCAGTGAAGAATCCACCTACCACTTCTAAGAAGCTGCCAGCCTCTGTAGTGAAGACCAGAGCTGAAGTACTGAGCTTAAAGGAACCACCCAAATGACCTCAGCCCTGGAGGGAAGGATGGAGAAGGAAACTCAGCCATTCTGGGGAATTCAAGGCACTCCAGGACTGACAGAAGCAAGCAGAACCACTCCGGGCCCCTGAATGCCAGGGCTTCGATTGACGTTCTCTTTTAGCTGAAGCTATGGACCAGTGATCCAGACAGGAATTGTTGCCTCCTTGGGTGACAGACCGGGGAGCTCAAGAAAATCTCAGCTTGACTGAAGTACTGAGAGGCAAAGAGAACCAGTAAGAGTGCGCCAACTTTCTTCCTTCCAGGAGCACTTCTTGTAATGACTTGGCCAGTTCTTAGTAAATTCTGCTCTGTATTTTTATCTTCTCATGCATATGTCCCATAGCCTCAGTAGACTACAGAATCCAGGGCTTATCTACCCTGCGCACCACACTGTACCTACCCTTGGGAAATGTTGCACACTGACCATCGGATTTCCCCAGCACATAGCACAGGGAACTCATGGTGAGTGGACTCTCCACTGGGACCAAGAACAAAGGGTCGAGGAGGGAATTCACACATCCTAGAAGGTGTCACATACACACCGTGGTGTGCGGGACAGACACCACGCCATCCTTCTCTGCCCTGTCTTATGTCCTGGGCTCCCAAGAAATGCAACATTCAGAGCAATGTCTAAGGCCTCCCAGCCCTCTGTGAGGGCAGCTTCTCCCTGTGCTCTGCTCTGTCCTGGAGGAAAGATGACCCAGGGTCCCCAGAGAGCTCAGACCTGGCCCTGAAGGGACCACTGAGGCCTGAAACACTTCACCCTGCCAGAGAAAGCATAAGCCCGCCTCGCCGGCTGAGAGCAGCTGTGACTGTTGCTTAAGAGCCTTCCCGCGTGCAATAACCTCTCATTATATTTTAATGTTGTTGTAACTTTATGGCTTAATCAGTATTTGCAATTTGTTAGTAGCCTGGGCGGCCATAAAATTGTTTTCCAGGTACTGAAACATCCCATCAAGGTTTGTAAAGCAGTGGTTCTTAGTTTATCACGCCCATAAAATGCCCTGGCAATTTGACAGATATAATAACTTTTTTTATCAAGTGTCTAATTTGAGAGGAAATTAAGCCATACGTTACATGTAGCTCGCTCTGGGGTTGGGAGCTCCTCAGCCTCTGAGTGTCTCTGGGGTGCCCCGCTCCTCACCCCATCTGTCCTCTTCAGCCAAGGGCTACCCTTCATGCTTGCCCCTTGCTCAGGGCCTGCTGCCACCCCCACAGAGCGAGAGGCAGGTGTCCATGTGGCTGCGGCACGGCCCGTGTGGTGTGGGCATCCCCGAAGAGACAGTGCTTTCACACTGAAGCTCCAGCAATGGTTGAGAAATTAGTCCCCAAAAGACAGCAAAAGTCCTGTTAGTCTCTCCCCTCTGTGTCCCCCCCAAGCTGATGCTCCCCAGGCCTAATCCCATCTTGGGTCTGCACATGAAATGTACAAAGTTGGTTCTCTGCTCTTCACTCACCAGCCCCATCTCCATTCTCCATAGCCACTTTAACTTCTCCTCCTTTTCTTCACATTTTGCCCATTCATAGGGAGAGAACAATTGTATTAGAAAGACACATGGAAAATAAACTATTTTCCTTCCCAGTGACATGAGTTTGCTCCTCCCTGCAATTTTCAAGTGTTTATTTCTCAGGACGATGGTCAAGGATTATGTTGTGTGCATATATACATCTGTGTCTCAACCAGGCCCAAATTATGACTAACCCATAAACCCTGAGTATCAACGTCTGTGTGGTCCAGCAATGTGGGTCAAGCTATTTCCCCTCCAGCGCTACTGCTCACAGCCCATGGCACCATTGGTGATGAACAGTTCTCATCTGGCTAACACTCAGCCACGAAACTCTCCTCCCACCATGACACCCAACCTTAGAGAGCCATCTTAGAAAATAGAATCTGGACCACCTGACAACATTATTCATCACCATTTAGTTGGCATTTACTGGGCAACTTCTACGCAGCCAGCAGCATCCTAAACTCAGAGGGATTCAGAGATAACCAAAACGTAGTCCCTGCCCTTAAGGTCCTCATCAATGAACTGATGAAACTGACCAGAAAAGCAAAGATTAGAATGACAATAGAGCCGTGGGTCTCATGGGAATGCAGAAGGGGACCACCACCCAGCAGGAGAGTAACTCCTGAGAAGGCTTGTCCATGGTGACTTGGGACACAGATACAGATGGATGAATAAAAACGAGCTTGGTACCAAATATGGACAAGAGGGAGTGTTAAAGCAGAAGGATCCACAGGTTTGCAAGTACAAAAACTCAGAGGAGATGGAGGGTACAGCAAATATGAGAAAGAGCCAGAAAGCAGCATGGCGGAGCAAAGGCTATATGTGGGCTGTGGGCTGTGGCCAGAGGACACCTGGAAAGGCAGCCAAAAGGCCAGGTTCATGGCATCTAGTACACCAGGCTAAAGGGTTTGGGGCTGACTCTGAAATTGCAGGGAGCCGTCAGAGGATTTTCAGCATGAGGCTCACATGGTCACAATAGAATTTTAATCATAATGGCATCAAGGTCAGAAAGAGCTAAATGGAGGTGGACAGATAAGTCTGCAGTCAGGTTATATCAGATGTTGGTCATTTTATGACTGTCTAGAATTCAATACTTTCCTTCACACCCCTCTTACCGCCTTCCTACTAGCACCCTGAGATCCCTTTGGGAGGAACTCCCCACCGTTTTGTGTAGTCTGGGAGGGACACAATTCCCTCTTCTGTTACCAAAGGGACAAGATTCTCTACCTCCCACCCTGGAGCAGCCAGGAGCAGGCTTGTGGCACGTACAGCCAATCCGACGCTCCCTTCTAAGAACTTTGCATTTTGAGAGGGTAACTAAATGACAGACTTTTCACAGACTGTGACAGATTGCATTTTCCAAAAATGGCCACAGCAATATTTCAGATCCCACATGCTCTTCCAGAGGCTTGCCACTCCCCACCAGGAGGCGGTGTCTGCTCTCTCTCCAGAATAGAAGCAGTGGAAGCAACACTGCAAGACTTCAGAGACCATGTCGTAAATAGTGAAATGGCTTCCATCTGGCTCATTCTCTCTCAAGAAGCTTGCCCTGGGAACCCAGCCACCATGTTGCAAGGAAGCCCAAACCACATGGAGGAGCCACGTGTAGCTTCCAGCTGATATCAGACAGGTGAGTGAGGAAATCTTCAGATGACCCCAGGCCCCAGCCTTTGAGCCATTCCAGCTGATGCCAGGTGGAGTAGAGACAAGATGTCCCCTCCACGCCATGCCAAAATTGCAGATTCATGAGCAAAATAAATGTTGTCATTTAAATCACTAAGCTTCAGAGAGTTTATTACACAGAACTAGATCACTGAACAGTGACCTTGACTGGGGATCCAACACCTGATCCCCAGAGATCTCTTGACTCCTAGCTATTTTCTAGTCCTGATTCCCTAGCTTCCCACCAGTGTTGTGTCACCAAATACGCTTCCAGTAGACATTTCGACTGTGACACAGCAAGATTAGGTATCTGTTGTTGCAACCCCTATCCTCAACTGATGAGAAGCCTATTGTCATGGTCCAGGAGAGGGAAGATGAGGGCCTGAGAATAGATGTGATGGTGGGGAGGGGTTGGAGCTGACAAATATACAGGGCACAGAATACAACAGAACTTGAAGAAGACATGGGAAAGGATGGAGGCAAGGATGCTTCTCAGGTTTCTGACAGGGCCACTGAGCAGATGTTCCTGCCATTCGGTGAGGAATAGAATTCAAGAGAAAGCAGCTTTCATGGAAGTAACACATGCAAACTAATTATAAGTTCAGTTAGCAACTTGGTGATTTGGAGATGCCTGTGGGAAACACATGCGGAGGTACCTACAGTACACAGGAGCACAGCCACAGAATTCTGGCTTCGCCACGTAACTTCAGAAAGATAATGCTATGGACTAGGATAAAGTCTCCTGGAGATGTGGGAATCTGTGGAAAGTTAAGCCCTAACACTATTCAGACTGAACTTGAAAAAGCGCTCTCCAATTAGGTGTGTGTGTGAGTGTGTGTGCATCCAGGTGAAGATTCATGCCTTCTCAAAGTGAAACTGAAAAGGAGCAACTTCTTCTTTCACAGGACCTCACCATGTCTTAGGGACGAGCTAAAAAGGTTGTGAACTGACTTAACATAAGCACAGGAATAACTGTGCATTTAGGTAAAGCCTTTTGCCAAGGAGCTCTCAGCACTCCGCAGATAATGGACTTATTTATCCTTAGAGAACCTCCGTGAAGCAGTTACAGGACAGCGGTGACCAGATTCATGTAATAAATAATGTCAAGAGCAGCACGAAGCAAAACTGGCCCATAACTCTGAGTCCCCGGAGGAGATGGCATGGGCCCAAGGTCACCTCGTGAGTTGGGAACTGCTCAAGCCTTTGTGCCGTGATGGCATGACACATTCTCTCTGAATGTCCCCCAGGCTTGCTCAGTCCTGTCACTTATTTGGTGAGTCTGTGGTTGTAGGGAGTTAAAAGGCAAACCTGCCGGACTGACTGGTTAGGACAGGCCGGTACCTCCCTTTCCAGCCAAGTACTTCCTTGCACACCAACAGGCACAAAATGACTGCTTGAAAACCCAGAGGTGGAGTCCACATAAGTCACTGGGAAACTGTCCTGAAGGACTTGGCTTTAAAAAAATTCCCAGCACAAGGAATAGCAAATCAATACAGAGGAGCACGTCCCTAAGCCTCATACACAGAGCTCGCTCCCGCCCTGTGAAAGCGAGGGCAGCATCAGTCATCGAAAAGCCTCTCTTGGCCGGAATGGGTTTGCTCCAGAGGCTCCAAGTGAAAACAGAAGTTGAATAAGAGCTATATACTATATTTGTTTAAATTTCATGCCAGTGAATGTCTGTGACGCAGGAGACAGGTTTATGGAGAGAGAAATAAAATGTTGACAAATGGCCCTGTAATCAACTGGAACATGCAATAAATCATTAGAATGCCAATAACACTTCCAGGACAAGCTTAGAAAGGTCATTACTGTGTCACAATATATCTTCTAGCACCAAACAAAGCAAACGGAACATGTTGAGAATGGGATTATGGGGGAAGCATCTGTCAGTCCTAATTAAGAATTAACTACAGATCGTATCTTGGGAGACGTATAATTTATTTTCCCTCTTCTTCCTCCCTACACACTCACAAAAAGAAAAATAAATCAATAAAAAGTTTAACCCATTGCGGAGCAGAGATGGCGGCAAAGAAGCCAGCACAAAGCAGAGACCCGAGAGAGTGAGACCCCAGGGGAGGGTGAGGCAAGCCCGGGGAAGGAGGAGAGGCTCCTGGCACAGAGGCGGGCCAGGACAGAGAGCTGGAGAGCTCCAACGCTTCTCTCTTTGTCCCAGCCTAGCCCAGCCCAAGATACTCAGCTTCACACCATCAGGAATGTTTGGGTTATTCAATACTTTGGCAACTAGGTCTCATGAGCTAGAAAGGGACAGCAGGAAGGTTGGAAGTTAAAAAAACAAAAAAGCGCCAAGACCTTTCTACCTGAACGTACCAGTGATGATTGAGTTTGGCTGCAGGTACAAAAAACCCAACTCACAGTGACTTAAACAAAGAAGTGTTGATTTTTCTCACATAACAGAAGTCCAGAGGAGGGAGGTGCTGGATCGGCTTTCTGAATGTCTGCCTCATAATCTTCAGGGCGTTGGCTTTTGCCTTCTGTGACTCCATGGTCACAAGATGGCTACTGTAGCTCCAGACATCATGACCATATCCAAGGGAAGAACAGAGGGGAAAGGATGACTCTGGCCTTTGTTATCCCTGTTATCAGGAAAGCCAAAGTTTGCCCAGAAGCCCCCAGCAAACTTAGGCATTTCCCTCATTGACCAAATTGTCTCAAAGAGCTGCCAAAGAGTCAAGGAGATGAAGTGGACACATTGCCACCCCAAATAAAAAGGGGGTTTTGTTTACAAGGAATGAGAGAGGAATGGGTTTTGTGTTAGCAACTAGCAGGATTTGCCATGCAGTGAAATGGGATTGGAGTTGAAGCAGGCACCGGCAGCGGGGCGGCCAGCTGTGTGTGTGTTTGCCTCGTGCTGTTTACAGAAATGCTCCGTCTCCCACGAGGAAGAGGTGCTGGTCCTCTAAGCTCTGCTTCCCAGCTCTGCCCTGACATGGTTGCTGCTCCCAAGTGCACCCGGCCACACTGGCCAGGTGGGTTCCAATGTGTTCTGCTCTTTTCTACAAAGGGCAAGGCCCGTGCGTGGCCTTTGTGCTGCTTAGAGTAACTCAAGGTATTCAGAGGAAGTCGGTTCAGCCATCTGAGTGGCACCAAAGAATAAAGAAGAAAATATCCACTCCTTCACCACAAACCTTGCTCCAAATGGCTCTCTCATCAGTGGTAGCAGCCCAGAAGGCCCCAAGATGTCTGTTATGGTTTACCTGGGTTTTACTCTCCTAACAGCAGCTACTTATCCTCTCCTCTGTTTGTCTGTGTGTGTGTGCGTGTGCATGCACTGTGTGCATGTATGTGTGCATATGTACGCTTGCATGTGTGTGAATACACAGTGTGCATCCATGTGTGTGCACGTGTATACCTGTGTGCATGTGTGTGAGTACACAGTGTGCATGCATGTGTGTGTACTGTGTGCATGTGTGCGTGCATATGTATACTTACATGTGTGTGGATACACAGTGTGCACACGTGTGTGCATGTGTATACATGTGTGCGTACACAGTGCACATGCATGCATGTGTGTGTACTGTGTGCATGTGTGTGTTGTGTGTGCGCACACGTGCATGCGCATGTCTTCCTCTCTCATTGTCCGTTCCCTACTCCCTCATGAGTCAGGCCCCATCCTATCCCGCAGGTGAATTCCCCAGGCTTGTTCGGGGTGTTCTGACATACCACCCGCTTTTTTATGCCATGATTATTATCTTTACCATCACTAACAGCATCAGTATTGTTGCTCGCTCTCACTCTTCCTGCCTTCCCTTCTCAGCTTTCTTTTTCTGCTTGAGTTTGCATTTCTCCTTTATTTTATTTTATTTTTTTCTGCTGACAGAGACAAGAGCTCGTCCTAGTTCACCATTTCAGGATTTGTTGCAAACTTCAAGGTAGAGGTTTATGGCTGCGGGTGTCCTGGTTATAGTATGGTTCTTATGGGTCCTAATAAACCTGGCTGCTCTAGGGTCCTCTTAAATTCCAGTACGAAAGATAGAGAAAGGCATTATTCAGTCCTGTTACATGCAGGAATCCTCACCCTTGAAGGCTGAGGATAATGTTTCTTTCTTGGGGGAGCAAAAGCCCATAACTCTTGAATGCTGCCCAGGAACCAGAGGGGAAAGAAAAGTCCTTTTCTCCTTCCCAGTTGCCTGGATGGATGGCAGATGGGAGACGCGGTTGGAGCTAGAAAGATGGGCACAGAGCAAGGATTGAAATGCAGCAGTATTTTTTTGCCAACCCCAAAAAGCCCATCCTTAGATGCTGAGCATGCAGTTGAGCTGGTTGAAAATCCCACACGGTTCCATTTTGCACGAGCACAGGCTGTGGGCCTCCACAGGGCGGCCACGGAAGCCTGCCTGGAACAGCCGTAATCACCTTCTTAAATATAGCCTCTCACAAAAGACTTTCACTTATTTCTGTTGCAAGATCCTCATAACAAATCTGATTATTATTCTTATTTTGCATATGAGAAAACCAGGGCTAAGCAGGGGAAGTTACTTATTTGAGGTCACATAGCTGGTAAGTGGCAGCTGGGACGAAAATTCAAGTTGCTATCATGTATTCTGGGGCTGGTTCCATTTCACCAAGCTGCTCCTCTTGGAGATCAAGGGCTCCAGCCAACATAGAAGGGGCTATGCCCCTAGTTGGAGCCATCTCTAGAAAATGCTCATGCCTTGTAGCGTGAAGTGAGTACTGACTTGGGAAGTAACTGCCTCTGGCCAGAGCTGTGCGCTCTTAGGAAAGAGATTTAACCTCTCTGGGCCTCAGCTTGTTACTTTATAAAATGAAGATTATTCTCATGATGCAAAACCCTAGGATGCCTCAGGGCTCACTGTTCAACAGGGGGTGTCCTGCCCCCCCGCTTATGTGTTAGGTATTGAGTTTCCATGTAAAAGGTGACATTGTGCATGAGATTCTACTGATAAAACAAGTTTTTAATGATTAAAAACACTTGGACTAGACATTCTCGAAGACCCATATGCTTTATTTATGTTGTTATCAGCATCAACCAAACATCTACCATTGTGTACTTACGCAGGGCTTGGCCAAGTGCCAGGCACGTAGTCATTGCTCAAAAATGGCAGCCATAACTATTGCCCAAGCGGCTCCCCTCATGATGAGCACCCATGAAAGATGCCTCCTGTTCACGGTAAGAGATTTCCTTAGGGGTGGGGAGGGGAGACGACCCTGGTGGCCTAGGGAGTGGCCCTTCATCAAGTTTTTTCTTGAAGATTTGAGATTTAACCAAGGGCCACACCATGGGTGTCATAAGATTCATGTCCAGATACAATTTCAAACTTTGTGTCTCCGCTGTGTCCAACATGGATGAAGAACACTGGAGTAATTTCGCCTGCAGAGTAATTTTTTATTTATAAAGTTGTGCAATTTACAGTGGTATTTCAGGTCACCTTAAGTGCTCCCGTACAACCTGGATTTTGCATTAAATGAAAACTATTAGTATTCGGAAATGCTTTACCATAAGGGTGGCTGTGTGACCATGACCTCTGTGTTTATATAAACATGTTTTCATTACCACCAGGCCTGGGGTGGGAAGGAGGGGCTGGAAGAAGCGAAAGCTGCTGCTTGTTAACATTGTCCTTGCGAATGTTCTTTTATTAGCAGCAGCTCAGGTCTAAGGGGGTCGAGCATCACACGTTGGTTCTGAATTATTCCCATCACAGCGTGTGCGCCTGGCTAGAGGACACTAGAGCAGGGGCCTCTGGCTCAGGAAGGAGCTGTGTGGCCTTCCTTGTCCTCTGCTTTGCGTTTTCCTCAAATCATCCTGGATTCCTTCCTCCTCACCACCCCCTTTCCCCCTCCCTCCCAGGAACTAGGCCAGAGGTCAGCGAACTAGAGCCCACAGCCCAAATCCGGGCCACTGCCTGTTTTTGTACAGCCTTGGAGCTAAGAATGGTTTTTGTATTTTTAAATGATTGAAAAAGAAAAATCAACAGAAGAATACTATTTTGTGACATGTGAAAATTCTATGGAATTCAAATGTCAGTGTCCACTAATAAAGTTTTATTGGAACACAGCCATGCTCCTTGGTTTGCATATTGTCTGTGGACACTCTCAAGAGTCTATAAAGGCAGTTGAGTAGTTGCAACAGAGACCATATGAGCCACAAAGCCTAAAATAATCACTACCTGGGCCTTTACAGGAAACGCTTGCAAACTCCCGACCGAGCTAGCCGACATTGGCTTCTCTCTCCCCCTTGACAGTCACCAACACCTGATGGACTTCTTCCCGACATTTCTGAAATACACCTCCTGTCGCTGCTGGTTAAGGACCTCAGTATCTCTCTCCAGGACTTCTGCAACAACCTCTGGATGGTTCTCCCAACTTCTAGACTTGCTGCCTGGAACATCCCATTGGTGTCCCCAGAGTGTAGCAGAACAGACCGGATAAGAGCGCAGACTCTGGAGCCAGACCAACCGCCTTTAAATCCTAGCCCTGCCCTCTTATTATCTGTGTGGCCCTGCAAAGTCATTTAAGCTCTAAGCCTCAGCTCCCTCATCTGTAAATGGGGATGATAACACTACTTTATAAGGTTATTGTGAGGATTATTTGCAAAACACTTAAAAGAGCGCCCACAACAATACCAGAATTTGCTATCAGCCTTAGAAAATTCAAGTTTGACCATGTCATTCCTCTGCCGAAGAGACCTCGGTGGCTCTTCACCCTTTATCAGACACAGTCCAAACTCCTCGGCTCAGCATACAGTCCCTCCGTGATCTGATCGCCATCCACACATATGCAGTCACGTCTCTCCCTACTCCCCGCCTCCTGTGCTCTGTTGTAAAATCTCCATTTACTTGAATCCTCCTATACCCTCCAGCACTCCCTTTGGAGGCTCCTCTCAGGTTTCGCTTCCTCCAGGAAGTCTTCTCTGACTGCACCTCCTCTCTGTTCATATAGTACCCTGTTCGGAGTTCCTGTATCACTCACCACAACGAATGAAGCTACTGATGACCCTCTGCCACTATAGACAGTGAGCTACTTGAGAAAGTGGGAAGGCTCTGTGGAGCCACCTGCCCACTGTCCCGTAAACCCACTTTGGGAAATCCATTTTATAGATGAAGACACTGACACTCAGAAGGCTTGGTTTGCTCAAGGTCACACAGCTAGTGAGCAGTGGAAGAGGAAGCACCTTCTCCCTACCTCCGCACATTAGCACCATCGTCCCACGAGGCTACAGGCTGAGGACAAATGGCTCGCTGGGGGCTTTTGGCCCCTCCAGTGCCACTTCTCTCAGGGGATATTAACATAGCTCTAAGACAGTAATTCAGCCAATAAAACTGAAAACCTCAACATCCTTCTACTTCTTCATCCTCTCACTTCGTCATCCCTACCTCCTACCCCCAGAAGTACTTACAAGCTGTTTAAGGTGAATTGTGTTTATACATTGTGGCTGTCATTACTGTTGAGGATGTTTGCAGTGGGGTCTCGGTACCCACTCTACAATCACCGTCTGCCAGGCTTTCTCTGTCTACCTATGTGTTTACATAGCACCTATCACGGGCACATCAGCATGCTTTGACAAACAAGCCGCACAGTGCCGGGAGAAAAGAAAAAACTTGTTTGTGACTGACGCTGTTAATTATCGCTTCCTTACACCCAGGTTCTCCTTAAAGTGGCACATGGTAGCTCTCAATGCCTATGCACATGTGCGTGTATTTGAAGGCATCCTTCCCCATCATGCATGATATAAACGATAATCATTATATGACATGACTTGAAATGCAGCAGCTCTCACCCACGTGGCAGTAATACCATACAATCAGAACAGCTGTAACCAAAATGGGTAAAACTTATTTATTAGCTGACAAGGATTTTAGTTGGCCACAAGTTTAATGGAGCCAAGAACACAATGTGACTGCTACATAAAAACAATGCTGGATCAAATTTAGACTCCCTTAGTAGAAGGGCAGACCACACTTGCTGCATTGTGTCAAACCCCAAGAGGCACGTTGACACCCTGGAGAGTGTCCAGACAAGGGTGACCAGGATGGTGACAAGTCTGGTAACTAGTCATATAGGACATGTGGAAGAAATTAAGTATGTTTAATCTGGAGAAAAGACTGCTCAAAGGAAATCGGCTCTCTATCTGAAGACATGTTCTCTGTAGCTCCAGCTGCCGGGGGTTCTAGGATAAAAATGGAGACAGTAATTGGGACCCTAGGATGACATGTCGGCGGGCAGAATTAGAAGTCAGCTCATCTACAGTACATCCACTGCAGCTTGGGGTGCAATTGAGATCTTACGGAGTTCAGCTCAAGTCTCATAGTTCCCTAGCCCTCCCAAAAAGTTAGGTGAGCATCCAAAGGTCTCATGGTCTCATGGGGATCTCTGCCTCTAGGCTCTTGCTTCTGCTAATGCTGTCTGTTCCTGTCCACAAAAGTTCAGGGATGAAATGAAGCTCTTTCTCAAACCTTTCACAGATACACACGCACACACCACTCTACAAAGCATAGATGAGACTAGTAGACTTCCCTATTAAATGGGAGAGGGAGATAAAGAAAGAGAAGCTCACATTGTAGCTCCAACAACTTCAAATGAGGCAGTAGCATCCTTATGAAACGTCCTGTGCTCTCCCGCCATCCTGGAGCTTCACTAAATCTTGACTCCAACCAGTCCAAGCCTTTCTCCTCTTCCTGGCTTCTCTATTTTACCCATTCTCTTTCGTCTGCTCTTCTCCTTCCTCGTTCCTTCCAGGAACAAAAATGGTTCATTCCTCCCTTTCGGCAGAGTAGTATTCCCTCTTGATGTCTCAGCATCCAGTGACAGTCATACTTACAAAGTCACCCACATCCCAAGCTGGCTCACCAAGACTTTACTTCAACCTATCTCCTTCCACAAGGGAAGTTCTGGTGCCAGATATCAAGGACTCAATGTTTCACCAATCCAATGAGATCCTGGGCAAGGAAGTTTCCATGGACAAGTAAATTTGGGAAACTGTGCACACTGCAGACCCCTCTTGGAGATTAATAATTGACACAGTAACTTGTTAAAGTGTCTACGAAGTCCTCCAGGAAAGAGACCTGTTTAACTCTGCACAACCTAATGTTTCTGAGCTTGCTAGGCCATGGGTTAATAAGAACACCTCCAATATCCCATGGAATACGCCTTTGGATGAGCATGTGAAAGGCCCAGGCCAGCCCAGGGGACATGCAGTCCCGCCCTGGGAGCAGAAGTGCTGGAAGAATGAGGCACTTCCTCGAAGCACTAATGCTTGTCCTATTCCCAACTCACTGGGTGCCCTTGGGCCCTTCCTGTCTCCTCCAGAGCCTCAGACTTATAGGCCAGTTTTGCTTTGTGCTGCTCTTGCCATTATTTATTATATGAGTCTGGTCACCCCTGTCCTGTAACTGCCTCACGGAGGTTCTCTAAAGATAAATAAGTCCATTATCTGCGGAGTGCTGAGAGCTCCTTGGAGAAAGGCTTTACATAAACGCACAGTTATTTCTGTGCTTACATTAAGTCAGTTCACAACCTCCTGAGCTGGTCCAGTTCTCTGTCCAGGTTCTGTGGAATAATAGGAAAGAAACAGGTGGTGCAGACCCTGGGCAAGTGGAGCTTTCAGTCTAGTTCGGGCTAGCATGTCTACACACTCATGTGCACACACACACACACACACACCAGGTCAGATACTTTTAAGTTTCCGTATTTAGGCTAAACAACATTACTGTTTTACTTCTGTCAGATTCCTTCATCTCTGCAGGCTTTTGTTCTGGTCACGGGATCCCCTTTCTAATATGTCTACACAATCCTGTTTTTCAGAAGAGAAAGTGGAGGCCAGAGAGATGAAATGAATTCTCCCACATCCCATGGGAACTGGATGGCAAGACTAGGACAGACTGGGATTCAGAGCCTGTTGCTTTTTGCCAGGCTTGTACCCACCTGGCCATGCTTCCACACGGAGATCTTTGTAACAATTGGAGCTATCCAATAATAGATGGGGTTGAGTTCACTGTCCCTAAAGATATTTGAGCAGAAGCCTGAATCTGTCTAGGATGCCATGGACAGGTAGAGTGTGGACCAGA
This sequence comes from Equus quagga, assembly GCF_021613505.1. Lineage (NCBI taxonomy): Eukaryota > Metazoa > Chordata > Mammalia > Perissodactyla > Equidae > Equus > Equus quagga. The sequence goes on along the minus strand of NC_060288.1, from coordinate 6,813,909 downwards.
TGCTTCATTCATCAATCTACTCATTCAACTTTTAGTTTTCATTTCCCATGTGCCAGGGGCTGTTCTGTGCACTACACAGGAATGAACAAAATGAAGTCCCCACCTTATTTGAACTTACATTCTACCAGAAAGGACAATAAGCAAATAAAGTTATGTGTTAATGACATGTAACGATAAGTGCCAGGAAGAAAACTAAGCCAGGATGATGGAGTGGAGAATTTTAGACTTGAGATAGAGAGGGGAGAGTGGTCAGGAGCGCCTCCCTGGGAAGGTGACACTGAAAGGAAGTGAGGGAATGAGACTTGTGAATGTGGGGGTGATGATCTTCCAGAGAAAGGGAGCAGTAAGAGCAAAGGCTCGGAGCTGGGCTCATGTGTGGCTTGCTGAGGAACAGTGAGGAGGCTGGTGTGGCTGAAGTAAAGTGTGTGTGGCAGGCATGGTGGGAGGCACAGTATGGAGGAAGCTGGTCGAGTCCAGACCACAGTAAAGACTGTAGCAAGGGGGCCTTCCAAATTTGATTCCATGACCACGTGACTAAGTCATAATGTTGGGTACCACCAGGTCCTGATTTCCATCATTCTGATAAGCATGCTGGCATAATTTCTGACCTGACTAACATATGCTATTGGGAGCTGGTAAAGCACCTTCTTCCAGGGGCAGCTCAATGCTGGAAGGAACCAGCAGACAACAAAAGCTGAGGTAAGGAATCCATTTTTCTGTTACCATCTTCTGCAAGATGACCCAACAATCTAACAGAGGAAGTTACCTTTTTTCCCCTCATTCTTCAGACATAAAACACATGCCATATAGTGCTGTCTAAAATGCACCAGCACTTGTAATACACCACTGTTGTTTCTTTTGGTTTGGTGGAATTCTCTTACCTTATCAACAACCAGACAAGACCAGGATTCAGTTTCCCATCTGAAGCAGAGTTTGATATAAGTTTAGGGCACCATATGTCTAAGGGACAAGACATGAATCCTTAAAAGCACCAAGAACCAAAGGAAATGGGGGTACCAGAAGGAAACAAGCCAAACCCTGAAAATGTGTGCAAGTTCAAGCAAAGCCAACAGCTGAATCTGAGGAGTACTGGCCTCGAATTTCCCATTTCTCCCTGCCCAAGGATGGGAGCAGGTCTTGGAGCCTGGGTGCACTTCCCCGCAAGTGGTCATGAAGTGGTCCCAGTGCCCAGGGAGAGGGAAACAAGCAGCCAGAGAATCAGGAGGTGACTGTCATCTCCACAAGCACCATGACATCTTTTCAGTCTGTCCTTCTCTGTCTACAGTCAATCTACACACATTTCCCCCACCTTCCTACACCAAGCCAACGTCTGTTTCCCCAAAAGTCTCAAACCACCAGAACTCAACATAGGTCTGGATGTGGTAGCAGAGGAGGCCACTGCTTACATCCTGTGTTTCTCCCCAGCCCAACAGCCACAAAGAAGGCTCAGTGTCCTTGAGTGGTAGCGCATGGTGGAGTTGAGCCTTCCGCTGGACTGGGGGATGGGCCCTTGAGGCTAAAGGACAGAAACAAGCTCAGTGAGGAAACAGGGACACTGAAGTTAAACCTCTCCGGCTTCACAGTTTCCTGAGAGCTGAGCTTGCCTTTACTGATTCCAAAAACGTAGTCAATCTTTGTCTAAACAGAAATGCACAACAGGGACGGGATGCATTTTCATGAGCCATGGTATGTAATTCCCTCTGAATCACTTTCTGCACTTAGGGCCACAATTTGACATGGACCCTAATCCTCTCCCCCAGCAGCTCCTCTTTGCTGGAGAAGATTAACATCAGTCCTGTGACGCTTTCTTCAGGGAATACATGGAGAGCCAAAGTGGACACACCTGTCTACTCCCCAACTCTTGCCTTCTGAATCAAGAGAAACCAGAAGGCTCCATTCCAGGGGGAAGAGCCTGTAACTGGAACACCTATCCTGCTTTCAAAAGACCTCACGAACTAGAGCTGCGCTCTCTGATACAGCAGCCACCAGCTACACGTGACTATAGAGCATTGGCAAATGGCTCACCCGAATTGAGGCATGCAATACGTGAAGGAACGCAGTAGATTTTGAATACCAACTGCAAAAAAAAAAGCAAAATATGGCCTTACTTTTTATATTGCTTTTCTTACACTGCTTATATTTTAGATATATTGGGTTAAATAAAACATTATTCAAATTAATTTCCCCTCTTCGTTTTTACTTTTTATAATGTGGTTAGTAAAAAATTTCAAATTACACATATGGCTCACATTATATTTCTGTGGGACAACCCTGAGCTGGGGGATGAACGACAGTGATGGCACTGGACAAGGAGTGCTAGTGCTTTCCAGTCTGAGCACCCCGTGTAGAAAGTATTGGATGCCATGTGTGTCTCAGTTTACCTGTCGGAGGTGAGTGCCAACAGAGAGGTGGAAAGACCACAGGCCTAAGTACCGAGAGCCCAGGCCTGGAGCTCCACCAAGCAAGTGTGTGACATACCAGGAGTCAAGCCTAATCAGGGTCTCCGATTAGCCAGTTGTGGTTGGAACTTGCTGGTATGCCTTCCACACCTTCTTCCTCTCAGAAGACTTGGAGTTTCCAGATGTGAAGACCTCACAGCCAGCATGCCCTAGCCCATCGCCCCTCGATGGCTGTTGTGGGCTCTGGGAAATCGGAACAGGTCGAGTTGCTCAGGACAAGATGACCTTTGAGGTCCTTTCGGGACACAGTGGGATTTGGGGTTGGACACATCTGGATTCGAATTCCAGTTCTACTGTTCACAGGCTGTATGAACTTAGACAAGAAACTTAACCTCTCCGGGTTGTAATGTCTTCATTTGTAAAATAGGCAAAATAATATAAAGCTGCAGTAAACATTTCACTGGATCAGTGCAAGTGCTTCCACAGTATCTGGCACATAAGTGGTAGCTATGATTGGTCTCTGCCCCTATGGCATTTTATGTTCTCCATTTTGTTGATTAAATTGTGTTTTAAATGCAATAGAGGAGATCAAAAGTTTACAGAGAACTTCCTCTGAATCCCTGGCTGATGGGCAGAGTACTTCCCTAAAGAAGAGAACTGCGTGTGTCTGTTGCCTGTCGCCAGCTGTGCGTTTGTGTCCCCGTGTCATGTCTGTCCCCTCCACTCCCCTCACTACCTCCCACCCCCGAATTGTCCCAGCTTTCTCCCACCCACTGGGAAAGCCTCCTCTCCTCTCGAATGAGTCTTAGACAATCCACATTTCTCCTACCTGGTTCCCAGGTTTGCTTCAAGCTAGGCCCTGTGGGCCTGACTCACCATCCAGTGCCACCACAGGTTCCCGACGCAAAACTGTCCCTCCCTCCCGGGTGGCAATGCAGAGAAAGAAGAGCCCCACTCTGCTTGCCACCAGAGGGTTCCCCCAAGTAGCGAGGGTGAGGGAGGAGCCAGCCTGAGGAACAGTCTGCTCAAGCAGAGGGAGGGGGAGAGGGGTTGGCATGAAGTCGAGAGAGCAAAGGAGGAAGAAAAACCAAACACAGCTTTAATTAAACACAGCATATCTAAATCAGAGAGGTGTGTTCAGAGAGCAAGGAAGGGTGAAATGGGATTTTTAGAAGAAAACAACTTTACCCACCTTCTTAGTCTCATTAACATTGAAAGGAACCCCCTGAGGAGGAGGCTGCCTCTGCCAGAGAGGAGGGCGGAAAGCTCCCTGAGCCCCAAGGGGGCTGTGTGTGTGTCTTCCTCTGCCAAGACAGGCACTCCCTACCCAGCCTCCTCTGCGCACCTCCCTCTGCCTTTGCAGCAGGAGGCAAGGGGATTTCACTCCATCCTGGGGGGCTGAGCAGCAGGGCCTTGTCGGGGAGGTGTCAGGGGTATGCCAGGGATCCTCACTGGACCCAGGGGGCTTTCCCAGCTCATCACGCCCCCTTCCTCACTCTCTCGTCTCCTCTACAGAGCATCCAGGTAAATCTCCACCACTCGAAAGCCACTAGGATCTGCTGGGTCCAGCTGGGCTCCCAGTCTCTGCAGCTCTCCTCTCCCCGCACTCGGGAAACTTGTGCTCACCTGGAGGCCCTGCCCCGCTCCAGGGTCAGCCCCACCTGAGACCCAGAAGACTGAAGGAGTTCAGGGACTGAGCTTGGAGTCTCACTTGCCGCTAATTTGACCTCAGGTCTAATAGTTGGATGTCCCCCTTGTCTCTGGCAGCTGTCCCCACCCTGAACTTCAGTTCTTACATCTGGGCTTCTGTGCCAAGGGCTTCAAAAGTGTCCTGGGTCCTTCTCTTTTATTAGTCACTGCCCTCTGGTGTCGCCTGAACATCAGTCCAGTGGCTGGCTCTTTGCCAGGAGAAATATCTGGCCCCAGCTTCCTTATCCCAATATTTTCCCCTACCTGTTTGGAAACTCTTTGCCATCTCTTACTTTGGTGTGATACCTAAGACACAGTGGGAGATTAATAAACGTGTGTTGAATGAATGGATGATAATTAGTGAACCCAGCTGGGGACTCGGGAAAGCTTTAGATAGGGCCAGCCTCACATGCTTGAATGCCATCCTTGGTCTGCGAATAGTCTCCAGTTTAGTATGGAACCGCCCCTACTGAATGCCAGAACATATTCATAGCTATCTAGTAAACGATCCATCCCAGTGTTGATGCTCAATGAAGCACTGGTCTGTTGGCGACAGTCAAGTTTGGCAGCATCCTAGCTGACTAAACCCGCACTGCATCTAGAGCAGGGGATCCTGGAAGCAGAGAAGGAGGAAGAGGCTCGACCGGGGGAACTGCCCCCTCCCTGTTATTTACTGTTCAAAAGCTTCCACTGAACAACCTCATTGAGCTGGCAGTGCAATTTTCTTAAATTTTCCCAAATAAATGACCCTAAATTTGAGCACAAATCGAAAAGTCCCTAGGGCAATGAAGAAAGTCTATAAAGAAAATCTATAATGTAGGGGAAGGACCTTGCCCAGTGTAACCCACGAAAAGGAATCATAGAGAGAAAATACTCAAGACAAAGCTTTTCTAGTGTTTGGGTTTGCATACCTAATAAATATCTGTAAAAGTGTGTATTTGTATTTTATATTCTCATTCAATTTCAACATCACATTTTGGTAATTTTATGGTATGAAAATGGAAATGTCTAGCAATGGAAATAAAGGTTCAACACTATGTTTTTTGAATGAATGCATAGGAATAGAAATACGAATATATAGGCTTTTTTTTAATATGTCTGCAAAATCTTTATATATGTCCCTTCAAGAAGTCATCTTAGGGGCTGGCCCTGTGGCCGAGTGGTTAAGTTCGCGCGCTCCGCTGCAGGCAGCCCAGTGTTTCGTTGGTTCGAATCCTGGGCGCGGACATGGCACTGCTCATCAGACCACGCTGAGGCAGCGTCCCACATGCCACAACTAGAAGAACCCACAACGAAAGAATATACAACTATGTACTGGGGGGCTTTGGGGAGAAAAAGGAAATAATAAAATCTTTAAAAAAAAAAAAAAAAAAAAAAAAAGAAGTCATCTTAATTTTCCTCCCCTTGAGAATGGGCTGGACATAGCAACTCACTTTTAACAAACTAGATTGTGGCAGAAGTGGTGGTGTGTGACACCCAGGACTAAGTCATAAAAGACATTGACTTCCTTCTTGCTAGCTCGCATCACTTGCTCTTGGGAAACCCAACTGCCACGTGGGAAAGAAACTGAAGCAGACTTGTGGAGGGGGGTCCATGTGGCGAAGAACTGAGGCCTCCTGCCAACAGCCAGAGAGGAGCTGAGGCCATGTGAGGAGCTGGCTAACCTGGAAAGGAATCCTCCAGCCCCAGTCAAGCCTTCAGATGACTGCAGCCTCAGCCAATGTCTTGACTGCAACCTCAGGAGAGACCCTGAACCAGAACCACCCATATAAGGTGTTTCCAAATTCCTATTCCACAGAAACTAAGAGATAATAACCACTAAGCTTTGGGGTAACATCCTACACGGCAATAGATAACTATAGGCATGCCTCGTTTTATTGTGCTTTACTTTATTGTGCCTCGTTTTATTGTGCTTCACATATATTACATTTTTTACAAGACCCTCCACCAGCAAAAAGATTATGACATGCTGAAGACTCAGATGATGATTAGCATTTTTTAGCAATGAAGTATTTTTTTAATTAAGGTACATACACTGTTTTTTTGGACATAATGCTATTGTACACTTAATAGATTACAAAATAGTGTAAACATAACTTTTATATGCACTGGAAAACCAAAAAATTTGCGACTCATTTTATTGTGATATGTGCTTCATGCAGCAGTCTGGAACCAAACCTGCACTATCTCTGAGGTATGCCTATAATAGCGAAAATGAGATACCTCAACGTTCCAAACAAGGTTAGAACTGCAGATCAAGAGTTGTGGTGGGTTTGTTCACAGTGACCAGCAGCTTCAGCTACTGTCATAATAATGAAAGAAAGAAGCTTGACTCTCCCTTGCTTGTTGAGCTGGGCCTTCCCATCCCAAGCGCATTGAACCCATAAAACCCATAAAGGACTCTTCCATAGTCCTGCCAATGACCAGTCGGCCTCAGGGTTTTGAAACCAAAAGTGTACCTGAGATACCTACACAAGTCTCTCTTCCACGACCCCAGACAGCATCTTAAAGAAGACCTAGTATGCCAAGGAGTTAAAACATGTTGGTATTATCACCATCTAAAAGCTCTCAAAGCAAAGGCCATCTACTTTTGGTAACTGGGAATGAGATCCGTCATCTTATAGCCACAAAACAGCACATTCCAATGTCATCTTTCTGTCTTCCCGAATTCTCCTATAAATCATAATACCGATTCAGTCAAGTGTAAGCTATTCTGTGCACCCACTCAGGAAGCTGGCTACTTCTAGGAATCATTGAAAGGGAGGAAATTCTTCTGCTGCCTTATGAATAATTTCCCTTAGTTTTATCTGTACAGGAAGGTGGTTTAGAGGTGAGAGGGGATCTATGATTTCCATACATTGGATGTTCCTAACGTGAAGTCCACTGTATGCCCAACCCCTTCCTCTCTGCTTTTTAGTCCTCCAATCCCTGGGCATGTGAGAAGCCCCACTCTTGAGGCTCTCTCCTAATGATGTGACATAGGCAGCTTATATAAGTAGGTGCCTTTCCCCACAGCAGGCAGAAGAGTGTCCATCCTGGGGCGAGCCCGGTGGTACAGCGGTTAAGTTTGCACATTCCGCTTCAGCTGCCCGGGGTTCGCCGGTTCGGATCCCGGGTGTGGACATGGCACCACTTGGCAAGCCATGCTGTGGTAGGCGTCCCACATGTAAAGTAGAGGAAGATGGGCACGATGTTAGCTCAGGGTCAGTCTTCCTCAGCAAAAGTGGAGGATTGGCAGCAGTTAGTTCAGGGCTAATCTTCCTCAAAATAAATAAGTAAATAAATAAATAAATAGAATGTCCATCCTAGTGAGTATTACCTAGTGTGGCAAAAAGATTATAAATCACCATAGGACCAAACTAGAGCCACTTTCCTGCTTTTTATATAGTATCAGCAAGATCAACAGCATTTGTTCTGCTGCCTGGGAGGTATTAAATTCATCACATTGTACTTACTTTGTTTGTCCAGTGCATATGCCTAACAATAACAGAGGAAGGGCTCCTCTGGAGCTCCAAAGACATCCCAGTCTGTATCAGAGTCTGTATATCATGGTTAGGAGGGCTCGGTAAGCTGCCTGTTTATTTCCTCCCTAAGTATTGCCAGCGTTGAGGTTTTCTGAAGCCCCCATATTGTGAATCATGAAACAGAGGGATATATTTGTAGTGGATGAAGGAGAGAGAAAAGGAATTAACATTGATTAAGTACACATTATGGAATAGTCATTGTAGATTTAATCTTCACGATGACCCCACGGGATAGGTTATTAAGTTGCCCATTTTACAGATGAGGAAACTGAACTTCAAAGAAGTTACTGGCCTTCGATGAGACAACTAGTGAAATGCTGGAACCAGGATTTGAAGCCAAAATCTATGTGTTTTTGCTACACTGTGCTGCCTCCTTAAGTTACAGATACAGCCCAAGGACCTCTAGATGAGAATGAGGAGAAAGCAAGGAGTCATGGGACATTAAGGGTACGTTTCCTTTTCAAATAATCAACAGATTTGAGGGCACAAACCACACAGATGCTTGATAGATTTTTCCTTAGAGGTTTCTCTATTTGTGAGCTAACCCATAGTCCCATAAGCAGAAAAGAATCCCGAAATTTTATTGAGGTACAAATGAGAATCACGGATGTTGAGAGGTTGGGAGCAGAAGGGAGCGGTTCGGCCAGTGTGGGACACCAGCCACCCCGCATCACCCAGATCTCCACGTTGTGTTCTCTTTCTTAACACTTGCCTTGCACTGCAATTCTTTTGAAGTAATAAAAACGATGTTTCACTGTGAAAAATAAATGAGTTTAAAAGATATTTAAATTGCAATGTGTGTATTTTTAAATTAAACATAACTCCTATGAACATGTTGGTAGGGAAAATGTCAAAAATCTACACAAACACGATTTTATAAATTGGAGCAAATTGGGGAATCTGAAAAAGTCTTGGGTGTGCTGTACAGCAAATGCCCGCATTGAGTGCTAGGGGAACTCAGAGGAATGAGTCATGATTAAAATCTCAACCCCAAGGGATACGACGCATGAAGACTGGAAAACAATGTGAGAACTGACACCGCAGACAATTAATTACCACCGAAGAGGAACAGACAATAAATTCTGGACATTCAGGGGGGACAGACCACTCACCATGGGTTGTAGAGGGCAGGAGGTTTTTATGGAGGAGGTCAATGAGAACAAAACCTTGAAAGAATAATGAATAAAACTTTGGCCCGGATGGGGAGGGAGAGAAGGAAGGGAAGGAGGGAAGTCATGTGCGTGTCTAAAGCTCGTCTTTCTGGCCAAGCTCTACACCTCCATGTAAGTGTCAGTATTCTAGAAACTTCTCAAGTAAACAAAGATCATTTGGAGGGCATGCGCTTTATAGAAACTAGCATAGTGCTGGACACATAGTAGGTATTCAAAAACTCTTTTGAATTGTAATATTCCAGTCCTTGAAACTGTGTTCTAATATTTGTGTGTGCGTGATGTGTAGACAGGTGGATGGGGTGCCTGTCTTTCTGGAAAAGCTGAGATTCAAGGAAGCAGAGTGCCTTCTTCAGTCTCTGGGTCAATGAACAAGGCTGGATCAGCAGTTGCAGCTGCCCAGCTGCAATGTAGTCCACAGTCTACTGTTTAGTAGATGCTGCAAGGCCCTCTTCTGTTCAAAAGCAAACAGCCAGACAGACTAAAGCAACTCACTAAACATCTCTTGAAGATTTTCGCTTTGAAAGAATTGGGGGGGGGGGGGGCACTAATTAACAAACAGCTCTCAAGCCCCAGATTCACAAAGTCAGGAACCTCATTGGCCTGAAGTGTGGCTAAAGAGACCTCACAGGTAACTGTTGGCCCAGGCCTTCAAGGCCAGAACCCCAGCACAATGAAAGCAACCAGAACACCTCTGAGCACCCCTTCCCTCTTCTGGGTGCAAGACAATAACTGAATATAACAGAAGGTAGGAAGAGAAGTCATCCATGTCTGAAGAAAAGCCAGGGAAGATGTCCAGTGGCTTCTGGGCCAGGTCTCAGCATGTCCTGGAGGCCCCCCAGCCCTCCGTCCCAACAGGCAGCCTTCACCCATCCCGGCCCTCGTAAGGCTCCAGGTGTCAGGGATGGAGGCGGATTCTCCACCCCGAATCTCCTTCTCCAGCTGAGACGCTCCAGCTGAGAAATCACCACAATCTGCACCCTAATAGCTGTTTAAAAATAAGTTACGCTTTCAACTTGGTGGAGTTTGCGGAACGGCTAGTAGGGAAGAAAAATGTAAAGCAGAAAAAAGGAGAAAAAACAAACCAACATTATCAGCCAGCTTTGATCTCCAGACTGTTTCATTACTGCACTCTGGGTTAAAAGAAGGGAAGAAAAAGCAACACTTCAGGCAGGAAATGTCTATTATTCAGAAATGTAATATAATTATGTGTCTGGATGGCCCAGTTTATCAGACAGCATTTTCTGGGAAGGATGCGGTGGGGTTAGACGCATCATCTCCTCTCCTCGCCAGCTCCTTCCCACCCCCAGACTCCCTCCTTCCCACCCCCAGACTCCCTCCTTCCCGCCACCTTTCTTTTTCTCCAGGACACTTCCAATTTCCCAGGTTTCGTGACCACTTACATGTCTTTCCTGAGTGTTTTTATATAGCGTAGGAAATTGGGTAATGAAAGCCGAGTCATACATTTCTGCTTTATGTTTCCAAAGAAGCAAGTGTGACTGTCAGGTTTACAAAAGATTGTTTATGTTCACTGGCGTGAAATGGGGAGCGAGCGTTCGGAGCAGAGAGAGAGAAAGGCTGGCCGGGCTGGGATGACAGCAATGCATTCATCCTCCACGCTACAGCAGACAAAGCGCGCTCCCTGCCTGACAGGGACCATAAATCATGGGCAGGAGATGCTGTACCTACAGCTTATACCATTCCAGATGACAAACACACAATAATCCACCCAGCACAGCACTTTCTCTCTCCCTTCCTTCCCCCACCCAGGGCCTTGCCCTCTCCTCTTCCTCGCCTCCTGCTTCCTCCATTTCCAGGCTCTCCCCTCCCAACCCAAGCTCTCATTTTTTTTCCTGGCACCTCCTTGTTTTTTCTCTCTTCTCTTCCTTCTCCTGGTTTCCTGTCTCTTTTCTCTCCCAGCTTGTTCCACTCCTTCATTCTTCACTCCTTCCTCCTTGTTTCTTTGCCACTTCCCGCCTCCATGCTCACTTCCTCTTTGGAAATTTCTTCTTTGTTTCTCTTCTCTGTTCCTTCCTCTTCTCTCTGCCTTCCTCTGTGCCTTGCTAATCTCCCTTGTATCTTCCATCTTTGTGTCCTGTTATTTTCTCTTTTTCTTATTTTGTCTTGCTCCCTCTCTGCTCTACCTCCCTCCTCTCTTCTCTTTCCCTCTCTTCCTTCTCTCCATGTCATCCCTTCTGGCTCACCCCATCTGCTGCGAAAAATTTCACCTCTACCCTGCAGAACCCCTTGGCATGGAAGCAAAGAGAAGAGAGAGGGCAAGTTCTCCAGGAGTGGGAACCTCAGCACTGTGGCCACACTAGACCCCTTGAAGACAGTGATGGGACAGGGGTATTCCGGCCTGTGATCAGATGATCCAGGCAGGGATGCTCTCCTAGAAGCCAGGGCTAAATGAAGTCTGAGAGCCAGGGCAGAAATACAGCCAATTCCCTCAGCAGAGTCAGGCTGTGGGTCTGCAATTCTGAGCGCATTCAAGGCACAATTCAATGTTTACAAGTTTATTTTTCTTCCCCAAACCAAGGAAACTTTCCTCAGTCAACATTTGGGCCACTCCAGAAAGACACTGTCAGTATTGGCATTGGGATGTGTGCGTATATTTGCATATGGCACCTCGCAAATCAAGGGAGGGCGTGTATATGATAGCTCCCCTCATTTAGTCAGTCACCCCAAGATTTTCCACTGGAGACTTGATAGGAAAGACTAAATCTGAGAGACTTGTTTTACAGACCCCATTCCATCTGTTTATAACACACTGTCTCTGAAAGATGGATTATAAAGAAGCCCAATGAGAAGCCTACCTCCCCAATATCGTCCATCGCCCGAGGAACACACTCCATTTCCCTGAGTAATGGGGCCCTTGGGAGATGAGGGACAAAACAAAGATGAATCACGTTGCCAATTTTCCTTCAAGTTTCCTGGGTCAGGGTTAGGCATTCTTCCATAAGAGGCCACACCCCGACTCCCAGGACTGGCTTGGCTAACAGCTCATTTCTTATTTAACTTCACATGAAGCACTGGAGTTTTTGCATACAATCAGCAATGCAAGCTTGGATCACACTGGTGATGGAAAAACACGTCCTGGCTTTGTCACGTCTTGCTCCTCCAAATTGTTTTCACTCATTAATCCAGTATCATAAATGGCAGGCCCACTAGTACTCAGGGAATACTCAATCTAGATTCAGACTTTCTAGGTCTTTGTGAATGAGGTAGATTTACCTTTCTGGAAGTGGAATCCAGAACCGGCAGCAGGAGCCTCAGACCCCTGGGACCAAAACTGGCTTGGCCTAAGGCACCATGAGTGATTTACAAGAATGACTTCCAGCCCACCAGCCCAGTGATGGCTGCAGAAGACCAAGTCTCCAGAGGGAGGGATGGCCACACAGCAACACTGCAGCCCTCGCTCTCTTCTCCTTTTGAGACTTTATGACCATGCAGCAACGCAATGGAAGAATCCATTTGACATTGGGTCAACTCAGAGCGGGCATGAGCTGCCAAGCTGATTCTCAGCAGCCACTGACGTTGTCTTTCAGGAGATACTGCCTCTCAGGCCAGGAGAGAGATCAACATACCTGTCCTTCCATCCAAGTCAATGGACCACCTAAGTGGGGCAATATTCTGGGAGGTGATGGGTTCAAAGTCATCCTTTCTCCAGAGAGCTCCTATGCGGCCCACTGCCAAGATCCAGCTGAAATGAGATGGCACACGTTGGAGAAACTGGGGTGACCATGTTCCGGGATAATTAATGAAGCCTGGTAGAGAAACCAGCAATCAGGAGATCCCTCTTCTGCTTCCTCCCTCTGCTGTGACTTGCTAGGAAGGGAAAAGGACTATCTGCTTGGACAACCCATAAATCAATGCATCCTAATTAACAGAGGATTTAATTCATCAAAGTGACAGCAATTCTATTTATATCACTTCCTTCAACAGGGCTTAGGGTTGGTCTACGGGGGTTATTATCTTTCCGTTTTTCCTTCTTTCCTCTTCTCTTTTCTCTCTCTCTTCTCTCTCTTTCTCTCGCTTTTTCTAATATGTTCGTAGCGAGACTTAAGGAAGAGAGGAATTTGAAGCTGAGAATTGTTCAACCATCTCCTCAAAGTCTTCTTAATAGGCCCCCTCAGCCCTCCAATTTGGCCTGGAAAATAGTGCAGCCTGTTCCTGAGGCAAGGATGACAGCAGGGCTGCCCGGAGGCCCGGCTGAGGAGAGGTAGCGCTGCCACAGACCATGCCTCGCACGCCAGTCATGGGTCAGCCCACTGCCCTGGCAACCCTGAGAGGGCCCTCATTTTACGGATGAGGAAACTAAGACGGAGAGAGAGTGAGTGAAATGCTGAGATGACACAGCTAATCAGTGGCAGAGCCAGGACCAGACCTCCCAAGACTCAGGGCTCTTTCCAGCTCACCAGTCTGGCCGCCACCTCCACGCTGCGGAGCGGCAGGCGCTGAGAGCACCTCATCAAACAGCTCCTTGCTTCGGGCTGGGGCGCTCTCTTCTCTGATCATTTTTTATTGTGATTAGCTGTGTTAATCATCATTTTTAAAAATAGTTAACATTTATTAAATAGTATATGTGAAGCGCTGTGCCACATGTTTTATCTAAGTTAATCTTCTCAACAGGGTAAGGTGGGTCCTACTTTTTATTCACATTTTAGGATGAAGAAGCAGACTCAGAGAGATTAAATGACTTGCCCGAACGGAAGATGACTAACCGCTAAGCCATTCTTTTAGCCACTACCTCTAATGCCGCTTTTAAATTGAAATTACTCCCAAAGGGCATTAAATTAAGCTCTTTACATGTTAGTGTGGATGAATTTAACTGGAACTTTGTGTTCAAAGAGACATTTCCCAGAGTGGGGGAGCTGAAGGGGAAAGAGAAGCCTTGCCCTCCTCTCTGCTCGGCCCCAGGCTCACAGTCTGCTCCCCTAGAGTGGATGCCAGGGGAGGGGGCCTTTGATGTAAGGCCAGCATTCATGACATTGCCAGACGGCCAGTATTGGGCAACTGTAACTGCCCATCAGCAGCCCCACAGCCCATAGAACCTTCCAGAAAACATCTACTTCCATTTTTCTCCTTGCCCCAGATATAGAATTCCACCAGGGTCTGTCCCAGCCTCAAAGGCCTCTGCACTATAACTGTCATTAGTTGGGCCTAATAGAATGCAAAAAAATGGGGGAAAGAAGAAAAGAGAAATGGGCCTGGCCCCTCCTCCTCCAGCTATTAGTCATTCCCTGTAGGATCTAAGCCCAAACAACAGCTCCTTTTCCAGAAACAAGGGACACAAGAGGTTGGGGGTGCCCAAAACAAAATGCCAGGAGGCTCACGGGTAAGAGAGCTCGGCCTTTCTTCTAAGTTGGGTTGTGCCCACATCCCATCAGTCAGCACCAGGATGAAAGGGCCATAAACCAACACGGCGCCCGAGCCTGCGTGAGAATATATATCCTGATGTGTCGGGAATACCTGGCGTGCCTTTAACCTCAACTTCAGATGAACCAACACGCCTCGGAGCACATTTATATGCAAAGGCATATAATATGTCCCCTGTATCTAATTATCTGTCAACCTGAGGCAGTTTGTTTTCCAAATCGGCCTCTCGGCTGTGACTTTACGAGGTCATAAAGAAAACGATGCCACTCTGCACTGAAACGCAAGGAGAGCCTGGATCAACAAATTATACTCCTTAATGGTGTCTCTCAGCCTGGAGATTCAGGCCTGGCAGAAAGAAAGGAGGCACAGCCCTTGGTCCTTACTCCCTGCGTTCTGCGGAGAAGAGAGCAAGGGGCGCCTGGAGCATGAGGTAGCCCTAAGAGGTCCAACAGCTCTGGGCAGGGGGCTGCTGAGAGGGGCACCGGGCAAGGCTGATTCAGAGCTCTTTCTTTGTCTTTCTCAGCTGTCCTCAGCCTTCCGATTCTCCATGTGCAATGTCCGTCTGCAGTGTGATGAGCTTGGACACCGAAGGAGATGCCTTGTCTCTGCAGTTCTCAGGACCACTCCTTAGCTTCTCAGATCACCCTGTGCCCTGGAGCGTCTTTTGCTCTTGAGATGCCAAGGATCTTTGGTTCCACAGGGAAAAGCTTTAATCCACTCCACAGTAGTCCCCCCTTATCCGATATTCCATTTTCCACAGTTTCAGTGACCCAGGGTCAACCACAGTTCAAAACTATTGAATGGAAAATTCCAAAAATAAACCATTTGTAAATTTTAAGTTGGCATCATTCTGCGTAGCATGATGACATCTCGCACTGTGCCACTCCATCCCTCCTGGGACATGAATTGTCCTTTCATCCAGTGTATCCATGCTGTGTATACTGCCTGCCCATTAGTCACGTAGGAGCCGTCTCTGTTATCAGATAAGCTGTCTCAGTATCACAGTGCTTGTGTTCAAGTCACCCTTATTTTACTTAATAATGGCTCCAAAGTGCAAGAGTAGTGATGCTGGCAATTCGGATATGCCAAAGGAAGCTGTAAAGTGCTTCCTTTAAGTGAAAAGGTAAAAGTTCTCCACTTAAAAAGAAAAGAAAAAATTGCATGCTGAAGTTGCTAAGATCTACTGTAACCTGTATTAGAGTATACTGTTATAATTGTTCTATTTTGTTCTTAGTTATTGTTGTTAATCTCTTACTCTGCCTAATTTATAAATTAAACTTTATCATAGGTATGTACGATAAGAAAAAACATAGTATATATAGGGTTCAATACTATCCGTGGTTTCTGGCCTCCACTGCGGGTCTTGGAACAGATCCCCACAGATAAGAGGGGACAACCATACATGAGACAACACGTTCCTGCCTGCACGAACCCAAATATCGAGATTCTGTTTCCTTGAGAAATTTGGTTGGAAGATATTTTATTCCACTATTACATCTGGGAGAAGAAGGGGTGGCTGACTTTTATAAACCTCTAAGCTAGAGGAGAAAATTCCTTCTCCCAGAACAGGGAAGGTAGGTGGCAGCAGCAGGAATGCTATTGTGCTGAATCGCTAGCTGAGACCATCTCTCTCCTGCCAGGCTCAGCACCGCCAGGGTGCACACACACACACACACACACACACACACACACACAGGGAAAGGGCGGAGGGATGGGCCCGGCACACAGTCTTCAGCTCCTGTTAGTCCTCCTCTGATCTTCAGCAGATTAATTAGGAAGTTTGTCAGGAACCAGCCGTGAACCCCAGCCGCTCCTCTCTGGGAGTGGTAACAGTGCCAGTGAAACCCAAGCTGCAGGAATTCCTGTACCCACGCCGCTCCTGTGACTAATGATAGAAAGGAACAGAAAAAGAGGGGTCAACAGCTGAGTGCAAAGCAAGTTGCTAGACAGGGAGTAATTAAGATACTTGGGTAAATATGATTAATAAGCTCAAACTGGCAGGGTGTGCAGTAAACAAGGACTAACCAGATGGTCCCCTCTCTTCTGACAAGGCTGGGCACTTAGAGACAAGGGGGGAGGGGAGAGCCCGAAGCAGGAGGGGAGAGAAGGGAATCTTGAAAGACACGATCGACACTTCACTTTCTTTCGCTGGCCCTGTCTAGAGGGAAAGGCTAGATCCCTGGGGAAGGATGAGGACAGGCAGGTGGCTTTGAGCCACCACTGATCCTCTTATCACAGGCACCAGACAAATTGCTGGGTGAAAAAGGATTCCTGCTCAGACATCAAGGCCACATTTCTAAAGCCACTCCTGCCCTGAGCTCGCTGGCTCTCTCGTCCTCTCTCTCTCTCATTCAGCAACTCACCAAAGATCCAGACAAGACTCACAGTGCACAGGTTAGCGTCACTGTATTTGTGGGCTCAGGCTGCTGTGACAAAGTACCACACACTGGGCACCGAGAACAACGGAAATGTCTGCTCTCACGGTTCTGAGGGCCAGAAGTCCAAGATCAAGGTGTCTGCAGGGCTGGTTCCTTCTGAGGGCTGTGAGGGAGGATCTGTTCCCCTAGCTTCTGCTGGTTGGCTGGCAATGTCTGGTGCTCCTTGAATTGTAGGAGCATCACTCCAATCTCTGCCTCCAGGTTCACAGGACCTTCTCCCTGTGTCCAATTTTCTCCTTTTTATAAGGGTACCAGTCATATTGGGTTAGGACCCAGCCTGATGACTTCATCTTAACCACAAAGACCCTATTTCCAAATAAGGTCACATGCTGAAGTTCTGGGGGTTAGGACTTCAACACATGGATTTGGGGGGGGCCACAGTTCAATCCATAAGAGCCACTTATCAGGTTGAAACATAATCCAGGACACAAATTCTTACTCATAAGGAACCTGAGCCAAGAAAAGGTATGCTGTCACAACACTGTTTAGAAGGGGGACGCAGCATGGGCTCCCATTTCTCAGCCCACTGTCTGCTAAAAATATGCCTCCTTCAAGCCCTAAAAGTGCCTTGGAAAGAACATCTCTGTCTGTGCAATGTCAAAGAGACAATCTAATGTTTCCAGAGATGAAGTTGAGAAAGAGCCATGGTTAGGTGTCCCCAACAATCCTGATTAACAGAAAATATCTGCAGGTGCTAAGAGAAGACTTGGAAGGTTTGCCCTTAGACAGCAGAAAGGTGCCAAGACATCTCCATCAACAAGTGTGGGCAGCTATGATATGTCCATGCTAGGGACAAGGCATCGTTGAGAAAACGAGAGTATAAACTTAGTCCCTAGTCTAAAGGAGCTCATAGTCTGGATTCCTGTGTTAGTTTCCTGTGACCGTTGTGACAGATAGCCATAAACTTGGTGGCTTAAGACCACAGAAACTTGTCCTCTCATAGTTCTGGAGGTCAGAAGACCGAAACCAGTATCACTGGGCCAAAGTCAAGATGTTAGCAGGGACATGCTCCCTCCAGGGGCTCTAGCGGGGAATCTGTTCCTTGCCTCTTCCAGCTTCCGGAAGCCCCTGGCCTTCCTGGCCTTGTGACAGCATCACTCCTGTCAGTATCCTCAAATCACTCTCTGCTCTGTTTTCACATCTCCTTCACCTCTGTGTGTAAAACCTCCCTCTGCCTCCCTTCTATAAGGATACACGTGACTGCATTTAGAGCCCACCTGGATAATCCAGAACAATCCCCCCATCTCAAGATCCATCTGCAAGGACCCCCCTCTCCCCCCGGCACTGCCACCTTTTTTTCCACATTAGGTAACTATCACACGTTCAGGGATTAGGAAGTGGATATATTTTGGGGTCCATTTTTCAACCTACCTCAATTCTCATAGGGTTTACTTTTTCTAATCTCTTTTCCCAATGGGTTTAAGTAAAGCTGGTCGGCCTAGTCTCTGCTCCCACCTCGCAGATGAGGAAAGCCAGGCGTGTGTGACAAAGTGAACTCCTCCACGGAACGTCAGAAATCAGGCTTAGTGTGGACTCGTCGGGTACTTAATCTGTCCTATAAATCAGTTCCCTGTCTCTTGTATATCACAGATCTATTAAAAATATATTTTTAAAAGAAGGGTTAGAAATGATAGGGTCGCTGCCAACTTTTTATTTGGCCAAGTGAAGACATTAAACAAAAAACCTACCATATGTTTCCATTCATAAAGGAAGATATCTTAATTCTAATAAACAAAGTGAGGAAGACATGTCTTAGAACAAAGCACGGTCTTCCAGGAAAGACTGTGGGCCACCTTACCCCCTCAAAGGCTCATGCTGCTCTCTTTTTCATTGTGCCCAAGGCCATAACAACTCAGTAAGGGCCTGCTGTTGAAAACACTCTTCCCTGGACAGGGATTTGCTCTCAGTGGATGACCCAGTTGGGCTTCTCCCGTGTGAGAGGCCACAGATGTTAAACTCACAGGGACCAAAGGGAGGGAAGAGAGAGAGAGGCCTTGTTCTCACCTTCCCATCCCGTCAGAAACATTCTCCAGCCCCAGAGAAGAGAAACCTCAACCAAATCAGGCCAGTCAACAGGGCAGCCAGCCTCCTTGCTGACCTCGGACAATTGTCTCCCAATTTCGGAGTTCAGCCAACAGCCCAGAACACTTCCCACAGTGTGGTTGGGGTTTTCCTTCTTAAAGACATACTTGACACAAATAGTATGGTACTCCACCTGGTGAACCACTTCCTGGTTCCTGTTCCTCTCTCACTCTGAAAATAAAGTGAAGTCATGGTAGACAAACACTGGAGAAGGTCATCACAGAACAATCCTGGGGGGTTGACTTTCTGCTGAGGACCTTACCCAGCCTTCCACTGAGTCAGTCTCCACCCCTTCCTTGCTGTACACTCTTCTCTCAGGCAGGGTGAGAAATTCTGTTCCACGTCCCAAGTGCGACCAGTGAACATTTGTGGCAGTAGCTCAGTAGACATCTAATTCAGCCCCACAATGGCACAGCAGATATGTTCTGCTTCTTTCTCTGGGACTTTAGCACTTTGCAGGAAGGAATTTTATTTACAATCTCTGATTTACTTTCCTCCCAATTTCTCATTTGTAATAAGAGTCAGGATAAAAGAGATGAGATCAGATGCTGTCTGTACCAAATCAGGACCAATGCAACCACACGAAATGCAAACTGCAACCTAGCAGTCTCTTACAGAGTGACCAGCACAGGGCTGCTCTTGTCACCAGGCTACATAAGACTCTGGGCAAACTTCTTGCCACAAAGTGCCATGAGAGGAGCAGAGCGCACAGTGGGCAGTGATGCCAAGATGATCTGGCTGGTCACTTCATTCTTTGGTGCAAGAGGAAGACCTAAGCTCCACCAGCTCTGTGAAAATGGAAAAATTTTTAAGTAGAGAAAATGAGTACAAGAGAATCAACTCAACAAAAGTATGAGCATTGGATGTGTGCCAGGCACTGTACTAAGTGTGGGGGACACAGAGAGGGACAAGGCACACTTTCTGTCCACAAGGAGGTCACAGTGGAGGAGGGACACAATGGAAACACAAAAATATACTGTAAAATGGGCTGGAATAAATGTGTAGAGAGAGCACAATACAGATGAGGGGTTATATCTTAGTTGGATTCCCCCAGAAGAAGAACCCAAAGCAAAGGTTCAAGCACAAATACGTTATTGGGGGTGCGGGGTGGGTGGTGAACAGGGAAAACACTGATGAGAGAGGGGGGGAATGAGAAAGGGAGGAGAAGGACTCGCTAAAGGGTGTGTCATCAACCAGTTACTACTGTGGATAATGGAGCTTAGCCCCACGGGAGACCCCAGGAGCTGCTGTAGAACACGAGCCTCAAACACGGCCTCTCCAGGGGTGAGGGAGCTGGGGTGTTTGCCTACCAACTCCCACCAGCCACTGGTAGAGGCTGCTCTGGAGACATAACCCCCGACATTTCCCACCCACCCTGCACATGGGCAGAGCAGGCAGGCAGAGAAAGCCTTCAGAAAGAGAACTGCTGTTAGAAGTCAGGCTGGCATGTCCGAACACAGTAAATGCCAAGGGGATATGGGTGGGGTGCTGATGGCAGCTGCTATGGACCCATGGGTTCTAACCCAAAGTGAAGGAGGAGGTCAGGGAAAGTTACAAAGGAGAGCTGATATTTGAGCTGAGCCTTGGAAATGGGCAAGAGACTGCTGGGCAGAGATGGGCAGAAGGGGTCAGGGTGGGAGGGTGTAGGTTTCCAGCTGTTGTGTGGACAGAGGTCCCTACAGGCAGCTGGGGAGGCCCCTGGGGAGGCAGACTGGGGCCCAGCTGTGAAGGGCCTGTGTCCAGGCCTACAAGGTTGGCATTTCCTGCTGACAAACAAGGAGCCGTCAGTGACTTTTAAATAAGGGAGTGGCACGGACGCAGGCGAAGACTTAATGAACTTCTTGATCCCATGCTCACCTTCTAGAGAGCAATGTCAGGGCCATATATGTTCTCTGCAGTGCCCAGTACGTTGGGGACAAAATCGACATCCACCCAAGGCTGGAGCGCACTGAGCTAGCACGTGGGCTTGGTAGCACTAATGAAACTAACTCCTCGTAAACCAAATAGCTGAGAGAAGCAATTGAATGAATGAAAATAAAATGATCTTGCCAAAACAGTGGCATGGTTCTGCGCACATGGGACCCAACACTCCTGGGAAACAATAGGCTCCTGTTTCAAGGAGACCTGGAGCTGCTCCCATGGTAGTGTCTGCTGGGCCAGGCAGACCAGGGTGCACTTTCTCTGCCTACAGTCACCTCCACCTGGGGACTGAAGAGCTGGCAGCAGCATCCATGCTCCTGGATTCTGACCCCACCCTATCTTTGTAGGGAGCAGGAACACAGGGACAACAGATACCCTATCATTGTTCTGGAAAATTTTGTCCTGTACTTTTATATTTCATCATAACCATTTGAGTAAAGGAAAGAAAAAAGAATCACAGATTGCCCAATGTCGAAATGTGCTCATTCTCATTCATTCCAGCCAAACTTTGGATATCGGCAATATACAGCTTCGATTTAATGTAATTTGCTCCATCATACAGTCAGTTGGCTAGGGGTTTGACTCGGGATAACAGCCTCACAACAGCTACCGCAACATTTTAGGAGATACTACCAATTTCAAAACAGACGTGAGCAAATGAAGTTGTAGAGATGGGTTCTGGCCCCAACGGCTTCTTCACAAAGGCATTGTGGTTGGAAGACTTCTAGAGGAGCCCAAAGAGGCCCACCTTCTGGTATGCACACCCTTATAAACTCTCATCCCCTTGAGTGTGCACTGGACCTAGGGACTCACTGCCAATGAACAGAATACAGCAAAAGTGAGGGGATGGCATTCAGAGCTTAACCTCACAAAGGCTGTGAGCTCTTGTTTACTCTTTTCCTCTCTCACTCTGATGAAGCAAACTCCCCGATCATGAGCTGCCCTATGAAGAAACTCACACAACAAAGAACTGAGGGCAGCCCCAGCCAACAGCCACCAAGGAACAGAGGTGCCTGAGGAACTGAGTCCTGCCAACAACCACTTGATGAGCTTGGAAGTAAATCCACCCACAGCTAAACTTCAAGATGGCGGTAGTCCCAGCCTACATCGTGATAACAGCCGTATGGGAGACCCAGAAGCAGAGGACCCAGCTAAATGGTGCTCAGATTCCTGACCCACAGAAACTATGAGATAAGAAATGTGTTCCAACTTGCCATGTTTTGGGGTAACTTGTTACACAGCAATGGATAACGAATGCAGGCATCTTAGTGAAGGAGACAGTGAAGGAATGTACAGACACACTTAGAAAGCTTAAGACTAAGAGAAAGTCAAAACTCTTGCTCTTGGTATTGTATGTCTTGAGCAGGGACGGGCCTTCCCCACCGACAGCCAGGCTTCTGTAGAATGTTACAGCAGAGACTGTGGAAAAGCCCCACCGCCCCATACTACTCCCACTCCTTGATTTGTTGACTTATGCTGAAATTCCACAATTAGTCTTTCCTTTGCCTTAAAGTTCTCTCTTTTAAAATACACAAATCAAGTCCCAGATTTTTACTTTATCAACCGTGTGATTTTCAAGGGGTCATTTATGCATACCTCAAACTATATAGAGGAAACAAAAATATGAATTTCGAAAAGTTACTTAACTTTTATATGCCTCTATTTGTTTTAAAATAGGAATAAATAATGCTGCTGTATATAACTCAAGGAGCTGTTGAGATGATTAAATGAAATAATGTGGTGAAGGTGTTTTTTAGACTATAAACAGCTCTAGGCTTTCCCATGTGGGACACACTCTGAACGGTCATTAGACTGTTCAACTTTCGTGCGATGCGCTCTCATAAAGCCTTTTCCTGGAAGCAGCTCTTGGAGAGGGGATGAAGTGGAGGAAAACAGAGCAGCTGGGATGGGGGCGGGGAGGGTGCAGAGAACCTGGAGCCCCCATTTTATGGCTTTTAAAGATTCAGTCCCAGAGGAGTGAGTAAGAATTTCACAGCTGACTTCTGAAAGGCCTGTCTGAGGCCTCGCCTTCATGGATTTACAATAGCCCAGGCCCTCATGTGCTTTTCCTTTGGATCATTTATCCAGTACCAGCAACCTGGCAGGCACTGTGCTCCGCCCTTCAGCTGCACTGACTGATTTAACCTTCCCCACAGCCTGTGAGGCAGGTACAATCCTTATTCCCTGTTCATAGATCTTGAAACTGAGGCTTACAGGCTTAGAGACCTTAAGCAACTTGGCAGCATCACACGGCAAGTATGTGATGAGCCAAAATCCAAGCCTGCTGACCTGGAGTGCCAAAGCATATCTGCAAGACGTGCTTTCTCACGCTCTCTGTCCTGCTTCTTCCAGGAGAGTGATTCCTCTCCCTTCTCCTTTGTTTCCATCTCCCTATAAAGCACGCTGTGACACTTCACACAAAGAGCCACATATACAAATCAATTGCAATCAGCTGTATTTCTCTCCTGATGGTAAAAGACTCGTAAAGGAAAACGCACTTGTTTCAAACACCCTTTTCTGACACTAAATCAACTCTCCACCGTTGGTGGAATTTCTGCACAAATTGAGCTGGGCCCTCACGAGACCAAGGTTTACCAGCATAAATCCCAGGTTTGCAGAAGCTGTCTAGTTGTATTAATAGAAAGAGCTGATCTGGAGGCTGAGTTTTCCAGGGGTCAGTGGCACCTTCTTGACTTCTGGTTCAGGTCAGAAGGACATCGAGCAACTCGCTTTCTAGTGTGTGATGTGGAGGTTGGCAGGGGCATTATGGGCAGAGGTGTGGCCAGAAGCAAGGGCTGCTCTCACCCCATCACACCTCATCCTGTACCCCAAAGAAATCTCAGTCAGAATTACCATCTTCTGCAGAAACATTCAGGCTTCCTCATAACCAATTCCATAGGAATAATGGTTCTCACAGGACGCTTACCAATCTGTCTGGCCCAAAACAACTTTGTTTCTTTGAGATCTGTTAGGTGTGCCACAGCCTATAGGAACTTCATGACTCTAAGGGCTGCTGGTTCACTCTGTTACTCTGAACACACCACATCCTTTCTCACTGCCTTGGTTTCTCTTATTTGTATCAGCCCTCTGAGTCAGTTTCCTCATTTATATATTGGGGATGTGAATGCCTTCTCTATTCTATAGACTAGAAATAAGAGAATTTGAAGGGGTCTCCAGAAACACTAACCCTTTCTTTTTAACCATGTGATGATTCTGATCACCAATTACAATGTATGAGGTTTCTCCCTACTACCAAGCAATTCTGTGACTCCAGCTGGATGTCCTATAATTCAACTCATTTCTGATGCTTTTTACCTGGATATAGCCTCAGATCCCACAGGTTAAGGGCTCAGTCCCACAAGACTGCTTCCCCCGACCCCGCTTCAGATGCCAATCACAAGTCCAGGTTGTCACCTGTTCTTCTGACCAACCAGCTGTGGATGGAGAGTCCAACAACCCCCTCATTGGCTTCAATTAATGTGCTACAGTGGCTCACAGAAATCAGAGAAACATTTTACTACTAGATCACCAGTTTGTTATAAAAGAATATAACTCAGGAACAGCCAGGTGGAAGAGATGCATAGGGGAAGGTATGGGGAAAGGGTGAGAGCTTCCAGGCCCTCTCTGAGTACCCCACTCTCCCTCAGTCTCCACACGTTCACCAACCCAGAAGCTCTCTGAATTCCATCCTTTTGGGGTTTTATGGTGGCTTTATTACATAGGCATGATGGATTACATCATCGACCACTGGTGACTGAACTCAATCTCCAAACCCTCTGCCCTCCTGGAGGTCAGGGGGCCAGAACTGAAAGTTCCAGCCCTCCAATCACATAGTTGGTTGCCCTGGCAACCAGTCCCATCCTTAGGTGCTTTCCAAAAGTCACCTCATCAACATAAGACAAATTCTAAAGGTTTTAGGAGCCCTGTGCCAGAAACAGGACAAAGACCAAATATATATTTCTTAAGATAAATCACAACATCACACAGTCCCTATAAAGACATAAAAATGTCCCTTTTGCCCTTTTTGCTCATCCTAACCACTCTATCACCAAGCCAGAAGGCACGGGAGCGAGTACCCATGATCAGATTTGCATTTAGAACACATGCTGCCAACTAATTTTATTTCCACATGAACATAAACAAGGCGATGGTAGATATAATGCAATCCAAAGGAAGACTCGATGTGGTTTACATTTTGTTATATACAGCAGTTGTATGTTTTATTTAAAAATGAAGATGGATGATATCAGCAAGAGAGGAAAACTGTTATGGAATTCAAAAATTGGCCTACATTCATGTTTATTTATTTTTAGCACCTCAACTTTACAAAGAGAAACAGCCACCACCTAAAAACCTCCTCATGGTTCGCTGTGAGCTGTGGGGGAGACGTTCTCCTGTGCTGAGCGTTTCAGTGTCAGCCTAGAGGTGGGCACACATAAAGTCAGTAGTGATTCAGTGTCGTGAGCACAGCGTGCCTGGGACACAGCCACCAAGCACGTGGTTTGGCCTGCGGGGGATTTGGGAAGCCTTAACCCACAAGGAGAAGTCTTAGAGAGTCTTTTGGGGATAAATGAGATTACCAGACAGAGAAGAGGGGAGCAGATATCCAAAGAAGAGTTGTTCTGAGCAGAGGGAGGGTGCCCGGAAGATTGGGAGTGGTGAGCTGTCCTGTGTGGCTACAGGAGGGACCCCTGACTCTCTCTTACCAAGACCCCCGAAGGTTCTCACCAGGGCAGCGAGTGACACGATCAGAGCCACATTTAGAATGTGAGTCCCATCCAGCATTGATGGGGAGCTGTTAGCAGTGGTCTAGCAGAGGACCAGGGATGAAGAGCTGGTCCCAGGCCAGTGGCGGGATGAGGGTGTGGGGAGGATTGGTCGGATTCCAGAGAATCTTCAAGGTGGAACCTTTGCTGTTCACAGGCTGGACATTACACCTCAATTGCAAGTGTTCCTAAGAACTAAATATTGACTGAGCTCACGTCTTTGTTGCCTCAAAAAATGCAAGATTTGTAAAATTCAATGACACACATGGCTATTCAACATATATTATCTGTTGACCACTCCGATGGAGACAGACGAGTTTAGTCGAAGCAAACAGGAGTAAAATCAACAACGGCCATGTAAATAGATCCTTTTTTAATGAATTTACTGATCTTCCCATACTTCTAACCTTATCTATTTTATCCAGATTTGCCCTTATCCCCGAAAGTTCTGCAACCCACCAGAGAAATGGCTTAGAAAGTTTTAAAATGCACTCAGCCAACCAGTCATTTTGTCCACATGAAACAAAACAAGAGATTGGACTGATTGGAATTAAATGATTTTCTTTTTCAATCATTTTTGCTGTTTGTCATGGCATTGGGTAGATAGGTAATAAAATTATTGCCTTCGTCATCCAAGGAATTACAGCAAAGAGCTGGTACTGTCTTGAAAAATGCTCCACGAATGGTTACACAGCAGGACCGTGGGCTCCCGTGAGAAGCACCAAGGCGCCTGGCGCTAGGTGGGAGAGAAGCAGGCCAAGATTGAGGGCAAAATTGCAACCCATTGGCACAGCACATATTTTTCCAATATAAAAGCAAATGGAGAATCCGTAAATAAATTGACTATATAAAAGTGTCCCTTTATATTACTGCCTCACCTTTCCAAGGGGAAAACAAACACAAAAAAGGTTTCTTTTTGCAGCCCTCGTATAAAAATATCATTTCTTCTGGGTAATTTTATAGTACCAACAGCAGTCCATATCTATTTAAAATACATAGGCAGCCCCACATCCAGACCCCCTTGCACAAATGATCCAGTAACCAGCCTCAGCCCCGCTGCAGAAGCAGCTGCCACATAATTACAACCTCTCATCACACGTATGGGGAAACAAGTTGTGGCGTTTGGGAAAGGTCTGCAAAAATAGGTGTCAGACCTTAACTAATAGTGATTGTCCTTCCATTCTACTGTAATTTACATTTAATTCACACATTTCATTTCCATTTAAAATATGATTACAGTGTTTTGAAGCACATCTCACCTGTCCCCTCGAATTACAGGCAAATGAAAATAACAGGGAGCAGCAGGCACCAGGAAGGCTGCTGGAGTCCTTGGCTGCAGGGTCGCCAGCTCGCACCGCCTCCCGGGGGTCCAAGGGGGAGAACCGAAGAGAAATGGGGGCTGTGGAGGAGAGGGGGAGAGAAGCAGAATGGGGAAGAAAGGCAGGAGATGTCAAAAGTGGGTGATAGGACCCAGGGAGATGGAGATCCCATCTTCAGAGGGCTCCAGTGTGCTTGCCTTATAAATTCATTATTTTCTGGCAGAGTGCCCACCTTTTATTCCATTCATTTCAGGTTCATGACCTAATCCTAAATACACGCAGCAGGAAGCAGGTGCCTGTTAACTCTGAGGTCTGGTTTTCTCTACTCTGGAAGCAACAGAAAGAGCAGAGGAGAGAGGAAGGCAAAAGCTTCCGTGCGTAGACTCAGAGAGGCCAGACACCATTCAAAACACACCCCCTCCCCAGCTCCATCCTGCATCCCCTCCATCCTGTCCCCGGGGCTTCTGCAGCTGTGGGCGGCAGGTGAAAATGTTTCTATGGGCTTGAGGTCAGAGGAGCAATTTCTATAACAAGGTTCCTTAGGAACCCAGTGACCAAGCTCCTCCAAGTGTGGCAGAAGATGGGCTTGCCTTGTGATGAATTCCGGCCAATGGCACCTGATTCACAGCGAGATTTTGGTGCCAGCTCAGAGGCAGAAGGAAAGAGCCCTTGCTTATTCAGAATAATCCCCAGATGCTGCCCTAAAAACCTTGAGAAAGGCAAAAGACTCAAAGTACATTTATAGAACACCTACTGTATAACAAGCACCAAGTGAGGCAACAATGATTTTAAATCTTCGCTCTCCTCAAATTTCCCACACCCCACACCTCTCCCTTAATTTACCTCCTGTTTCCTAGAAAAAATAGACACCAGCAGAGAGGAACTCCCTGTGATCCTGTTACTAAGCATAAAACCTCCTAATGCCCCTACCATCTTCCTTCCCTCCTTATACAACAAAATAGCTGACCGTCCTCCCTGAGGCCAGTCCTAGTATTTGGGTTTCGCGTATCATACTTTCTTACCTTGCCTCCCTCTCATATTCATTCTGTTTATCTCTTCCTTTCTTGCATATTTAACCTCTCTCTTCAGTTGGATCATTCCCAATGGCTTGAAAACATGCATAGGCTTACAGATTAAAGAGACAAATGGGGGCCAGCCCAGTGGCACAGTGGTTAAGTGCACATGTTCCGCTTCGGCAACCCAGGGTTCGCTGGTTCAGATCCCGGGTGTGGACATGGTACCGCTTGTCAAGCCATGCTGTGGCAGGTGTCCCAAGTATAAAGTAGAAGAAGATGGGCATGGATGTTAGCTCAGGGCCAGTCTTCCTCAAAAAAAAAAAAAAAAAAAAGGAGAGAGAGAGAGAGAAATGCCCTCAACTCCTCACCTCTCTCCAGCTTTGAACCAATCCCCCTCCTGCCATTCCAAGCAAACTTCTCAAAAGCATTATCTCTACTGTGGCCCAACAAATGTCCTACCTCTCTTCCAGTTTTAAAGAGTTAGTGGTTGTCCAGGCAGACTCTCTATTTCCAGCCTCCCTTGCATCTAGGTGTGGCCATGCTATTAGTTCTATCAATGAAAGAGGAGCAAAAGCTGCATGTAACTTCCAAGCAAAGGCTTTAAGAAGTCACCTTCTCCGTGCTGCTTCCCCTTTCACCAGTTAAATACAGACACCTGCAATGGTGAGGTCCCACTAGGCGATGATGCAACCATGAAAAGGA
The DNA here is from genome assembly GCF_021613505.1 of Equus quagga. Classification (NCBI taxonomy): domain Eukaryota; kingdom Metazoa; phylum Chordata; class Mammalia; order Perissodactyla; family Equidae; genus Equus; species Equus quagga. Next base: position 6,785,506 of record NC_060288.1, on the reverse strand, counting down.
AGGAGGCTGGTTCCCTGGATTGTATCATGAGAGAAAGCTGTCTAATGACCAGGAACATCCAGAAACACAACTGCTACAAAAGCAATACATTAACTTCTATTTAGTGAAGTTGCTGAAAATTTGGTATTTATTTCTTACAACAGCTAATATTGCTTTAACCAATAAAACTTATCTACCACTCATTGCTCAGTCTACTACAATCTAGTTTCCAATCTGTTTCTTGGAAACAGATCTCTATAAAAACCATCAATGGTTTCCCAGTTACTGAATTCAATGGCTATCTTTTAGTCTAAATTTTACCTGACCCCCTCAAGACTATTACACATAGTTGTACACTCTTCTCTTCTTAAAAGGTTTTCCTGCCTTGGTTTCTGTGACACAAAACTCTTTCAGGTTTCTGCTTTTCTGTCTGGCTGCTTCTCAGTCTCCTTCATAGGCTCAGGTTCTCTACTACCTAATCTCAGAACTCTAAAAACTTGACTTCTGCTTCTAAACATGTTGAACTAATTGATGCTGGACTTTCCCACTTGCTATAAACAACTGGAAACTTCAACACATTGCATTTAAAACTAATTTTAGACATTTGAAAATAGGCAGCATAGGATCACAATTCCTGAGAGAAAGGAAACAAATAAGGTGAGCCTACAATCACCCCACCTTTTGCCAGAAGATACCTTTTGGATTGCATTACAGGGAAGAAAAATAATGGCAGAGTAATGGTTTCTCTGAGTCAATGAGATAGAAATCAAAGTTGGGGAAGCTAAGGTGACTTGAATTTGCAGGGCAGACCATCACAGAAGAGGGAGCTACACAGAGAAAGGGATCCCGTTGAGTCTGTGGCTGGATTCTAAGGTAAGGCTCCACAATGCAGGCAAAGGATAACTATCAGAGCGCTGTAAGCTAAACAATTCCCAGAGTTCACAAAAGGCTAAGATGTGTTCAAGTTCCAATCAACTGGACTGGCACCCAATAGAAATTCCAAACTGCTCACACCAAATAAACATAAATACTCCAGCCCTAGAGTAAAGTCTACTCAAACTTAACCTTACAAGGCTCAAAAATAAGCTTTAATGGATTGAGCTGATCCACAGGGAATTTAACTACAAGCCCAAACAAACTCCACAATCTATAAAGAAAAACAGCAAAATCCAGACAGGTGGCATTATATTCTAAATGTCCAGCATCCACTCAAGAATTATTATACATGAGAAGAATATTCAGGAGAAAAATCAGACCATAGAAACAGATCTAGAAATAACAGAGATAACAAAACAAGCTGACAAAGATTTTTAAATAGCTGTATAAATATGCACAAGATTTTAAAGGAAAATATGAACCCAATGAAGACAAAAGGAAATATTTTAAAAGGATGAAATTTAACTTGTAGAATTGAAAAATGTGATAGCTTAAACTTAAAAATTGCACTGGAGATTAGATAGCAGTGAATTTTAAAAATAGCAGTAGAAACTATCCAAACTAAAGGATAGAGAGAGAAAAATCTGGAAAAAATGAAGAGCCTCAATAACCTTGGGAATAATATCAAGCAGTCACTAGGTAATTAGAGACCCAGAAGGATGGGAGGGTAGAAAAAACATTTGAAGAAATAATGGTCATTTTTTTTCCAAATTTGATGAAAGCTATAAGCCCACAATCCAAGAAACTTAATGAACCCAAAGCAAGATAAACACAAAGAAAATAACACAAAAGTGCATCATAATTAACTGATAAAAACCAGTGATAAGGAAATGTGGGTAAATGAAAGGCACAAATAACCAATATGATTTGTGAAAGAGAGGACATCACTACAGATCCCGCAGATGTTCAAAGGATAATAAGAAAATATTCTGAACAACTTCATGTCAGTGGTTTGGCAACCCAAGTGAAATGTTCAAATTCAAATAAACATTCAAAATATTTAAAATTATTAACTAATAATACATTAATTTAGCAAAGTCATAAGATACAAGTTCAGCATGCAAAAAGCAGTTGTGTGTTTTACAGCAGCAAGAACAACATGAAGTTGAAATTTTTAAAATACCATTTACAACAAACAGCATAAAAATATGAAATATTTAGGGATAACTTTAACAAAGTTTGTGTAAGCCCTATATGCTGAAAATTATAAAACATGGCTGAAATAAATTAAAGAAGACTTATATCAATGTAGAAATATATGACATTCATTTATTGGAGGAGTCCATGTTGTTAAGGTGAGAATTTTTCCCCAAATTTCCCTACAGATACAAAGAAATTCCCCCAAAAATTCCAATCTGGCTTTTCTTCTAGAAACTGACAACCTGATTTTAAAATGTATGAAAATTGAAAGGACCTGAAATAACCAAAATAATTTTTCAAAAAGTAAAATATTTAGAAGACTTATGCTACCTGATTTCAAGACTTATTATAAAACCACAGTAATCTAAACAGTGTGATCTGTAATATTGATATACATATAGATCAATGATACAGAATAAGGAGTACAGAAATAGATCGATCTATATATGGTTAATTATTTTTGACACAGATTGAAATATAATTGAATGGTAAAAGGATAGTCTTCTCAACAATGGTGCTGGAACAATGAAATATCCATATTTTTTTAAGGAACCTCAACCCTTACCTCACACCACTGACAAACATTAACTCAATATGTGTCATAAACTTAAATGCAAAAGCTGAAACTACAAAACTTCTAGGAAAATATCATAATTAGATTTCATCAAAATTACAAATTTCTGTTCTTAGAGGAACATATTAAAAAATTAAAAATGAAAAGACTAGCCACAGATTGGCAGAAAATTGAGGATATACATGACAAAGGACTCTTATGCAGAATATGTGTAGAACTCCTACAACTGAATAATAAAAAAGACAAAAACCTCAATGAAATAATGGACTGAATGGTTGAGAAGACACTTTACAGAAGACACTGAACCTTATTAGCCATCAGAGAAATGCTAACCACTAAAAGATACCACCAGACACAAAGTAGAAAGGCTAAAATTCAGAAGACTGACAATATCAAGTATTGGCAAGGACATGTGGCAGCTGGAAATCACATATTGCTGGTGGAGGTAGAAAATGATGCAACCATTTTGGCAAACTTTCAGCAGTTCCTTATAAAGTTTACATTTACTCCAGCACCGAGAAATTTCAGTCCTACGTACTTATCCAGATAAATGAAGACATGTGTCCACACAAAGACTTGCACATGAATATTAATAGCAGCTTTTTACTTAATAGCAAAACCTGGGGAAAAAATGCTAATGTTCATCGGCAGGTGAATGGTTTACTCAGTCTGTGGCTTATCCACACAATGGAACATTAGCAATAAAAAGAATGAACTTCTGATACTTGTAATACCATGGATGAATCTAAAAATCATTTTGTGAAGTGAAAAAAGCCATATACAAAAGAGTACACACTGCAAGATTCCATTTATACGAATTCTAGAATGAGCAAAATTAGTGTTTAGTAACAGAAAGCGTCTTACCTGGGGCCAGCATGGGGGAAGAGTTGACTCCAAATGGGGCACGAGAAATCTGAGGGACGGAGATGATGCAAATGTTCTGTATCTTGATCGTGATGGTGGTTACATGAGAGTATACATTTGTGAAATCTCATCAAACTGTACACTTAAAATGGGTGCATTTAATGGTATGTAAAGTATATTATTCCTTAATAAAGTTGATTTAAAAGTAAAAATAAGTAATTAAAATGTTTAAATTAAAAATTTTTAAAGCTGTAAAGCTTTCTTAATATTTTCAGAATACAGACAAAATCCTGAATACTCATCATGGGATATGAGTGGCCTGCTTTACTTAGTTAACTACTAAGGTTGTTTTGTCTTGTTTTTATAATCGCTTTCTTCTCACTTCACTGTTTCTCTCCAGGCAGTCTCATCCATTTCCACAACTTCAATCACCATCTACATATTTATGACTTCCTTGTATATCCTCAGCTAACTCACAGCCCATCTAAGTGACAGAGCCCTCTATCCAGGTGCCCACTGTATATCTCAAAAGCATCCCAAACTCAATGTAGTCAAAACTAAACTCACTTTCTTCTCAACTGTTCTCAGTAAATAGTCCACCACCCATCTACTTCACAAAGAAACCCTCAGTGTCATCATTGACTCTTTCCTCCCTCTCATGCCTCATATCCAATCCAACAATATCAATTTTACTTACTACTGTTAAATTCAGCTACTTCTCTCATCATCTCATCTTAATCTGAGATACCATCACCTCTCACCTAGAGTCTTGATACGGCCTTTAAACCAGCTGTCCCCACATTCTCTCTGACCACCCTTAACAAAATATCCATAGTGCAGCCAGAATAAGTCTTTTGAAATATAAATATCATCATGTCATCATACCACCACACTAAATCCGAATCTTGTGTTCATTATTCCCTTGCCTTACTGTTTATAGAGTCTTATTACATATTAAATATAATGTGTATTATATAATATATATCCCTAAAAATAATTTTAGTTGTTTTTGACTTTATAATAATAGATGCATACTGTGTGTATTATTTGGGGATTTGCTTTCCTAATTAATATTATATGAGTGAAGTTTATCCATATTGTTGCATGTCATGGTAGTGCATCTATCATGACTAATGCACAATGTTCCATGGTGTGGACACACAATGGTTTTTTTATCCACTTTCCTGTTGATCACCAATCACATTGTTTCCTGGTTTGTTTGGTTTTCAATTATGAACTATATAGCTGTGAACATTCTTGTACACGCCCCTTGGCACACTCCTTGGTAGTGTTCCAGGGTATATGAGTGTCCGGCTCTAGGAAGTCATTCCAAGCTCCCTGCCAAAGTAGTTGCACCAGTTCACACTCCCATCAGAAAGGCATAAGAAATCCTGTGGTTCCATGTCCTCTGCAACACTTGGTGTTGTCAGCCTTTCTTTTTAAATTGAGGTGGGATTAACTCACATTATATTAGTTTCAGGTGTACACATAATATTTAGTGAAATAGTCACCACAATAAGCCTAGTTAACATCTGTCACCATACATAGTTACAGAATTTTTTTTCTTGTGGTGAGAACTTTTAAGATCTGTTCTCTTAGCAACTTTCACACATGCAATACAGTATTACTAACTCCAGTCACCGTGTTGTACCTTACATGCCCACTATTTATTTTATGACTGGAAGTTTGTGCCTTTGACCATCTTCACCCGTTTCACACATACCCCCCGCCTCCGGCAACCACCAATCTGTTCTCTATATCTATGAGTTTGGTGTTATTTTTGGTTTGGGGGCTGGGGGAGAGGTTTAGATTCCACATATAAGTTGTCAGCCTTTTAATCATTGCCAATCAGATGGTGTAAAATGGTATCTGCAGTTCCCTGATCACTAGTTACATTGAACATCTCTATATATCTTTATGACTCAAATATGTTTTCTTGCTTAGCAATTGTCTTTCCATGTCTTTTGTCCATTTTTTATGAGATTTTGTTGTGTTCTCTTCTAATTGATTGATAACTACGCTTCATTCTAACCCTTTGTTGCTTACGTGTATTATAAATATGTTCTCAAGCCCCCGGCCTTTACTCATACCACCTGCCCCATTGGGATTCTCTTCCTTCTCCACGCCACCTGGTGAACTCCTATTCATCCTTCAGAGCTCGTCTCAACTACTCACTTACTCAGGGAAGCCTTCACTGATTTCCCTAATTTGATCAAATGCTACCATGTTATGCTCCCATGGGATGAGGGAACACTGCTTCCCAGCACTTCCTCAGCTCTAATCTTTACATGCATTTTGGTGATTGTTTAATGTATGCTCCACAGGGCAAAGATTTATCTATTTTTTGCTTGTAGTTTATCTGCCCTCAATCAATCTGATATATCTGAATGACTAAATGCCACATTTGCATGTGGATTATCTTACAACTGCCCCAAATGCAGTCATGGTCATGCCATTTGACCTCCTCACCCCTTCATTTCCTGTCTTTACACACCTCTTCTTGCTCCCTTCTCTCTTCCCTGTTTCCTATAAGCATTCCCAGACCTGAGGAAGGAATTTAACCTCCAAGTGCCTGTTTGAAGAACTTTTCATTCCAGGGAAGGAAAAAGTGAGATAAAAAGGGACCAGATCTGACAGACGTAAAAGATAACCCAGAGGGTTGGTAACAACCACTTTGCCACCCAGTCAGCAGTTTCTGGGGAAACTAGGAGTGCAGAGGGTGTGCTCATTAATTCTGCGTCTTATTAACGTATGACAAGAAGGCTGTCACACAAAAGGCATTTGGTTTTAGGCTCCAAATGCCTTTGCTTTTTATGGAGCCAAAAACCATTGTGGAGAATGATGGTGAACGAGGAACGGGCTCCAGCAAGGGGGAGGGGCAGGCGCGCCCTGCACCTGTTGCAAGGCTTCCTTAGAGGCAGAACTGTGCTTGGAAAGCCCAGACCATTCCACGAGGCACTGGACCCACAGCCCTGCATTCCAGGCCCTCCCCATAGGCGTGTTCCAGTCAGGTCCCCCAAACAGGGCTATTAGAGACCCCTCAAGGCCATCTGCTGACAGTCATTCCTCCTTGGCTGTAAACAGAGATGCTTCCAAGCTGGACTCTCCACCGGCAGTATTTCTTGGGTTCTTTTCCATTCCTGTCAAGAAAGAAGTAAAACGGATCTCCTTTTCCACCCGGGCGCCCCTCCGGAGGATGAGGACTGGTCCTGGGAGCTGCTGCCCAGTGGCAGAGGTTCGCTCTCCCGCCACTGCGGGGGAGGGGGAACCTCAGTGCAGCATCGCTGTCTCCCTTTCACTGGGTTGGTAAACATGCTGGCCGTTTTGAAGTATTATTTCCCCCTTTAGGACAATGTACTTGGGTTTGGGTTCTTTTTGCTTTGTTTATCCAGTAATCGTTACAGCAAGAGGGATGCACCTGTTCCACGGGCCCATTAGACTCCGAATGGCTTCTCTCCGGAGCGGAGGCATGTAGGAAAACTGGCCTTGGCACTCAACGTGCACTGCAGGGGAAGAGAGCAGAGCGAGCGGTGCGAGAAGACCAAGATGTAACCTTGAGCCATAACAGGAAGTAGCTCGGGGCTTGGAGAGGGAGACAGGCGGTGCCTGGAAGGAGGTTGAGGCTTAGAAAGAGAAGGAACAACGTGCCCAAGGTCACACTGCCAATTAGTCTTGAAGCTGGAGTTAACATCGCAGAAAGCTGTTCTGTCTGGCTCCAAGCCCACGCTCTCCCTCACCTTGTTATATTTTGGAGGAAAGAGAGGTGGGGAGAGGGGAAGGAAGTCTTTACAGCCAGGTCTCAGGTCGGTGCCCCCACAAGCTGAGGGCTTTGTCTGTATCTTATCTGCATGTGGAAGCGGCCCAGGGAGGGCTGCCGCCTGAGCGCTTGGGAGGAACTGCAGGTGGGTGGGGAGCAATTTCAAGTCCAGGAGAGGAAAGGGAAGCAAGATGATGGGTGGTTCCTCTAATTCAGACTTTGAGCTTCGTCTAGCAGTAAGTCCCACTCAGCTGGTCTAATTCCTCCTCCTCATCTTCCCCTCACACTGTAACCCCCAAGGGTGTTCTGATTCTGGCGGGAAAAGGATGGTATCAAATGGCCCCACTCAGGCCTCTTTCGTCCAAGACGCCCCATGTTGGGGAGGGGAGGGGGCTGCCAAGTGGGCTTGCAGAGTCTTTTGTTTGGAGTGTCAGAGCCACAGCCCGACACAGAAGCTGCTCCGGGGCCCCGGTGACTTACTTTGTCATCTGCCGCCTCTTGTGCAGGTGTGCGTATTTTAGCTGGAGGAGCCCAGGCATGGAAATCGCTCTCCTTGTGCCCATATATTATCAGTATTTTTTAACATGTCGCTCTCCAAGCAGGTAATGCATTTGCAGAGACAGTGATCTTTCATCGGGAGATTACAATGATTTGTGTTCTCTGTCTAAATTCCAGCATAAATTTCAGAGCCAGCGAGGCATTGGCTTGTGGCAAGAGCTGCGTTCTGAGATGTGGCAGGCTATCTGTGCAAACCTGAGGCTCGCAGCCATTTGTCCTGATTAGGGAAAGGCTTTGAAATTCTTCCTTGTGCCTCACCTTCTTTATTTTTTTCAAATCGCTCTTCCAGCAGGTCACCTTTGCAGCTGGGTGCAAGCCTCAAGTTGTATTTGCTGGCCTGGTCTCAAGCAATGCATTGAAGCAATTCAATTTCCAGAACTCCTGGTTCTGCTGAAATTAGCAGTGTGGCTTGGGTCAAGTCTGTAAACCTCCGGGTTTCAGTTTCCCCATCAGTAAATTGGAAATTGCAATCCTAACTTCACAGGGTCAATAGGAGGATTAAATAAAAGAGCATAAATGAGAATTTCTCCTCCCTTGGTACGCAGAAAACTGTGGACAAAACCCATGCGGCCATCCCCAGTGTAGTCCCAATATGACATGCACCCAGAGGCCTGTGGCTATGACTGCACCCTGGCTGGACGGTCCCTTCAGTCAGCCCCAGTTTTCTCCATGGTTCTCTGGAACTCTCCAAAGTGTCTCTAATAGGATGAATAAGTAAATCACCTTGCTGTGTATATTACTTTGCTCGAGCTGCCATAAAAAAAATACCACAGACTGAGTGGTTTAGACAACAGAAATTTATTTTCTCACAGTTCTGGAGGCTGGATGTCCAAGATCAAGGTCTCATCAAGGTTGGCCTCTTCTGAGGTCTCTCTCCTGGGCTTGTAGACGGCTGTCCATCTTTTCCCTCTGTCTTCACGTGGTCTTCCTCCTGTGTGTGTCTGTGTCCTAATCTCCTTCTTCTAAGGACACCAGTCATATCAGATCAGAGCCCACCCTAAGAGCCCCATTTCAATTTCACCACTTCTTTAAAGATTCTATCTCCAAATACAGTCACATTCTGAGGCCCTGGGGGTTAGGACATGAGCATACGAATTTGGGAGGGATACAGTTCAGCCAATAACACCATGTCATTAAAAGCACAAATACATGATGCATAACTTTAAGGAAATCCCAAAGTCAGACCAAGAGCGATGGTGTCTTTCTGTGTCATGATAATGCTTTGTTTTCCGAGTCCTGTCTCAGTCATTACATGTCATCTCTCAATTGACAAATGGAAAAACTGAGAGAGGGAAAAAGTGGGAGGGACTTACTCAAGGTCACACAGGGTATAATGAGTGTCAAGATTAGGTCTGGAACTGAAATGTGTGGCTCTTGTGCTTCTCAGTGTGTGATTCTGCACTGTCACCTTGGGAAGGTTTTCACCACCTCCAGGAGCACATGCCAGAGGGCAGATGGCTCCCCTGTCAGATGTGTAAGTGTCTTCAGGGCAAGCCTGCCACCTGTGACTTGTAGCTTGCCTGCCTGCTTGCTATCTCCCATTCCCACCCCCTTGCATCTAGCACAGTGCTGTGCACATTGGAACAGGGAATGTTGTCCACTGAGTCGCCCGTGCAGGATAATTATGCTGACCCAGGGAGCCGGCCCTGGTGCTAGGCCTAAGTGAACCATCTCCCTGGCTCTTGACTTGGTTTGGGTTTTTTGTTTGTTTGTTTTTTAATAGCAGACTCTGTACCCAGCCCTTTCTGTTGCAGAGATTGCAATGGGCCAAAGGTACAAGAGAGTAACTATGCTGCCCAGGAAAACACAGGAAGAGGGGAACCAGCTGGTGACATCAACAGGCATAAGAGGCAGGGCTGTGAAAATTCACAGCCAACAATGGCCCCCTTGACAAAGCCGTGGGGAAGAAAGGTACAGATGAGGCTCTGAAGGAGTTCCAGCTACCATGGATGGAGGTCGCCTGATCCAGGGACAACAGCTGGCTTTGTTTCCAATCCATGTATATATATTTATATCTCCACAGTGGCAGTATTTGCTCTTCTCCATAAATCCCCAAATTCCCCAAAGTTTTGCATTCACCAGAGTGAGTGAGTGTTCTGGGGAGGACAAGTACTTATATTTAATGGACTTTCTGTGGGTCAAGTGGAAATTAGCAGAGTGAAGTGGACAAAGATCCAGGTTCAAGACCAGTTCTGCCACTGGCCAACTCTGCAGCTGGGCGAGCCTCTTACTGTCATAGTGTTGGCTTCCTCAGAGAGGTTGAGAACCCGCCTGAGATGATTTTGAAAAGCATGGGCTTTAGGGTCGATAGGCGTTGGTCCAAATTACTTACTAGATATGTGACCTTGACCCCATTGCTTACCGTCTCTCAGTGGATCGCCCCATCAGTAAAAAAATGTGCTAAAAAGTGCCCACTGCCAGGGGTGCCGTGACGGGAAAAGAGGTAGCATTTGTGAAAGTACCTGTTGAGTCACCTGGGATTGGTGTGTCCTCTTCCCTCCTTGGCAGAGTGTTATCGCAGGAGGGGAAGGAGAGCAGGAGGGAGGATTGGAAACAACTGGAAGCCCATTTACGGAACGTGTGCTCTGATGCCACCGCAACCAGCACCCATCCGGCTCTCCCCGTCCATGTGGCAAAGCCCCAATCTCCCCATTTCTTCTCCTTCCTCCCTCCTCTGGGGCCTGGATGAGTGTCCAAAGCCAACTACTTAACGCCCTGTAACCAAGGCAGCCAGAGATCTAGGAAGCGAAGCAGCAGGCTCTCTGGCTGTGGCAAGGCAGGGTCGTGCTCTCTCCAGGGCTGCTTTTGGCCAATAACAGCAGCGTCCCTTCCCTGGCTGTGTGGATTCACAGCCCGGCCCTCCTCAGCCTTCAAATCATGGAAGCCGGCCCAGGCTCTCTGAAAGTGATTTTGTCTTCTGAATGCTCTCTCAGGGCGCATCAGCAGGGCTGGACAAGGGCCCATGGTGGAGGAGAGGCTGGAGAGAGGGTGCAGAGAAAGGTCACTTGAATGGAGAAGGGTTATGACTTGTGTTGCACTCGGCCCCAAAGCACCAGCCAAGAAAAGTTTTCAAACAGCAGGGAGCCAGTGCCTGGTTAGAAGCAGGACTGCAGAAGCGTTTGATGATTGAATAAACAAGTGTCCCGCCCCCAAAACCACATCCAGGATTTGCCCCAGTTGGAATGACTCCCTCCCTCCCCTGTTTCACTGTAGTTCTTTGTACCTCTACTGCCTGGTCAAAATCAGCTGAATAGTCATTTGTTCTGATTCTTCCGTGGACTATAAACCCCTTGAGGGCAGAGACTGTCTAATTCCTGAGGTTTGAAACTCACAGAGAAATTGCTTGATAATTGTTTGCTAATTTATGTGAAAATAACGTGTCCCACCTAGAGCTCCGCCGAGTTCTCCAGGCCTCCAGGTTCCAGGGCCTGTTCCCCTGGTTAAAGTCATCCTGGAAGCGCTGAAGTCACAGCCTCCAACTGCATCTGTTTATTTATTATGTAATGGTCGGGCACCTGATCCTGAGCATGTATCACCAAGGAGGTCTCTCTCGAAGTCTAACCTCGTTAAGTGTTGCTACACGAAGACAGGAGGAGACTGGGAGCCGACTCCATTGTCCAGCCTGCTTGTTGCACGGGGGGAAGCATTTTAAGAGCAATCCCAATCTAATTTTCTCTTTCTTTCTTTCTTTTTTGATCATTCAAACTGTAGCCAGGGAGCCCAGAATGTAACACTTGAAAGCTTATAAACGATAAAAAGTGGGGTCAGAAAATCTCAGGCTTGGGAGGAAGTTTAAAATCCATGTGAGGCTTTTTCCATATTGTTCCCACCTGCATCCCCTGATCATTGGATGAGAAAGCACAGGGCCGTGCTCCCTACCATCTTTTCCATGTCAACACTAAGTTCATTAACACTTCTGATCAGAGACGGACCACTGACAAGCACTTTCCCGTGTCTGAATAGCCCACAACTCAGCCAGAGGAGAAACAGAAAAGTCACTTTTTATCTAATGTCACAAGCGCACAATGACAGTGGGAGAGCCACTAGCCATCCCCAAACCACCTTTCTTTGGGTAAAACTCCAAACTGGGCCCTGGACACGAATGGCTGCAGGTAACTTCTCAAAAAGGAAAAAAAAAAAGGATTGCTTTAAAGCAGCACAGAATGAAGCACCCCACCCACAGACTCCTCCTCCCCTCTATTGCATCCACCACACCCTTCCAAAGGGACGCTTTGATCAGTATCTGTTCCAGGAAGGGGAGGGCAAGTGGAGGAACAAGAAGGGAACAGTCCGTAAACAGTATTATTAACCCATAGGCTGGCCATAAATCAGGGCAGGAAGGTGACCTCAGCGGGCTGGAGTAATCCTGCATGTCAGGATGAATTTATGAGGCCAATTTTATTGGCCTGCATGACCCAGGCTCCTTGGAGACGTCTCAGTAACAAATCCAATCCACTTCATTTATGAGCTGTGTACAGTGTCAGCCGTGGGCCCCAGCCAGAGCACACTGACCGCCCCTCTGAGAGGGCATCCAGGAGCGTGGCCCTCAGGGGAGCAGTGTTCCCAATCCATGCTGACTGTCACTCCCTGTGAACCAGTGGGACCTGACCTAGGAGCTGTCACCTTCAAACTGTTGTCCTAGGATCTTGTTCTGGCTCTGCCCTGAGAGCCAAGACGGCTCACAGCAAGACCCTTCCCCTCCCGGGGTCTGTTTCCTCATCGCAGAAGGAGAATGTGGGACTACCAGTGTTGCTCAGTGGGGGCACTAGAGACATTTGGGGGAGGACAGATCCTGTCATTGCAGGACTTGGTACCTCTGGTTCCAACTACCATATGCCAGTAGTTCCCCCACCCTGTCATTAGATCAACCAAAAGTGCCCCCACATATTTCCAAGTGCTCTCACTTAAGAATTATTGATTAGATAATGTCCAAGTTCCCTGCCTGGGCACAGACATCCCAAGGGGGTCTGCGAAGGAGCTGTTTCTCCTTCCACTTCCCCACCCTGGGAGCAGAAAAGCTGATACTCCTGCCAGTGGCAGCTAGAGGGACCTCGGGGCCAGCCAGGAGCATCTCAGCGAGAGGAGGCAGCAGGAACTGGAAAGTCCTCTGAGCAGAGGGCCTGGCGCGTACCTGGCCTTCACCTGCTCTCTGTCGGCTCCGAGAGCTGGGCGGAAGGCGTTTAAGTCTATTTGACTGTCCCTGTCATCGTAAGGTTTACGGGTGGTTAATTTATTCTTTATAGCACAGTCATTGATGGCTGTTAAATCACAAATGAGAGCCAATAAAGGGTGAATTGCAGCTGAAATTACACTGTTTATATGACAGCAGAGTGCCGGCTAAAAGATTCATATGCTGCTGATGAAGTATGTTATAAATTTTAATTACCATAGTTTGTACAAATGACATGTTTGAAATGCTATTGAGTAATGTGACCCTGATAATGAAACTATAAAATAAATCATTAACTTTCTGAATGAGCTTTTTTATTTCAGTGCTGCACAGAGTAAACTTTTCAGTTTATTCCAGATCAATCCTTTTGTACCCCCACCCTCCACCCGTGGCCTAACCGGCTCCTCTCTACATAGGCAGGGGGCAAGGGAGCAACAGGAGACTGGTTACCCTGGGGAATGCCTGGGGACAGGGCCCAGGGCTGCGGAGGGAGAGTCAGCCCAAGGCAGGGATTCCAGTTTGTTCAAGGTTTATTTAAGGTTCTGTGCACCTTGAACAAACCCCATAAAGTTTCCCACCTGTGGGAAGAAGGGACCCTTTTCTGAACCTGCAGACCCTCTAGTGCCCTTCACCTGCTGGCAGCTGGGCGCCGAGGCTGAATCACCCAGCGGAGCATCTGCCGCGGTGCCCAGGTGGGTCAGACTCCAGGTGAGGGTCAGGCTGCCCAGTAGGTGAGAGAATTGCGAGGAACCTGAGCCAAACTGAGCCATAGCCCAGTGAAGAGTCCAGAGGAGAAAAAGGCAGTCAGATGTTTGGTGGGTTTCCACAGTTAAGGCGTCCCTACTTCAACGCCCTGGTCTATAAGGTTCATGAATGATCCCCTCACAGCCCCCCCAAGGTGCCTGTCACTGCGGTTAAACACATCTTGCAGAAAAGAATCTGAAGCTCCCCGAAAAACCGAGAAGGAGCCCTACCAAAGGCCATTTAGGGCAGCCTCCTGCTCCAGGAGTCACAGGTCCCAGCTCTCTCCAGCAGACATGGCCCTCTTAGGCCTGCAGGACAGGAAACACTTTGGTAAGTTTGGCAAAACCCTGGCTTCATAGGATATCAGCACATCAAGCTGTCTTGCCCATCCTTTAGTCCTAAAGCTATCAATGTGGGTGGACAGGGAGGGAGGTGGGGAGAGAAAACACAGGAAAAGAGGTTCTACTCCCAGCTATACACAAATTCCAGAAGAAAATACAAAGTTTGAAAAAGCCCCCAGGTGTTTCTATATGCCCTTCTGGGTCATATCCAGCCCAGTACTCCCACTTTGCACATGAGGAAATGTCAGCCCAGTGGGGCAGTGGCAGAACTGGGGTGATAACCCACAGGACCAAGGATAAGAGGAGAATGGAGCTTTTCCATTCAATATGCAGACAGGCTGCCTGACAGGGAGGCAGGACGATGTGAGGGACTGCTCCCTCATTTCCTCCATTCCCCAGAACAAATCTGCTCTCTGGATTGTGCCAGAAGAAAAGAAGATCACACTCAGAAGGGCACACGATGGGAGAAACCTCTCGAAGTTTCTTCCCAGGGGTCTGCAGAGCAGACCCGGCTATGACAATGTGGCTTGTTAGGAGATGCTGCCAGTGAAAGGCCTTCCAGCACTTCAGAGGCCTCGCTTCGACCACCTAGTGACAGAAGAGAAGGAACGCCGACTGTACATCCATTTCCATAGATGAGCAAGTGGGAACAAATGGGAAGGGATTTGTCTCAGGTCACAGAGCATGTGAGCAGCTGGAGCAAGAAGAAAATCCAAACACATTCATGAGACAATTTGAGAAATTTGAAATCTGACTGGATATTTGGTGATATTAAGGAATTATTATTCATTTTTAAGGTCTGATAGAAGTATTGTGATTATCCTTTGAAAGAATCCTTAACTTTTAGAGATGCGTACTGAAGTCATAACAGGTGGAAATGTATGATTTCCATGGCTTACTCCAAAATAATCCAGATGAGAAGGGATGGGACTGGTGGATGAAACAAGATAGGCCATGAGTTGATAACCGCCAAAGCTGGTGATGTTTACATGCGGGTTCTTTATACTACCCTTCTGTAAATGTGATCAATTTTCCATAATAAAGAAAATTTTTAAAATACCTAAATGCTCTTGTCCCCAAAGTCTGCTGCAACGTCCATTTTCCCATGCGTGCTAAGCAATGCCAAGCTGGAAAAAAGATCAGACCTGCTGTCTCCTAGGGCATGCTTGCATGGATGTAGGAGAGTATGAACTTTTCCCCTTCCTTTTGTGGAAGGAAGTCTCAGTGACACTGAAGCTCTTGGTCTGGAAGCTCCTGGCACAGCTCCCTGGCACAAACACAGCCAGAAATAGAAGGTCCACCTGGGTGGGGCTCAGACCTGCTGTGTCCACTCGAGCAGGTCCCTTCATGTCTCAGAGCCTTAGCTGCCTCATTTGTAAAACCAGTATGGAAGCCCCAACTAGCCTACTTCAAAGGAGGTGAGGATCATATTAAATAATGAAGGGGAGTTCTAGAGAGATGGCAGAGAGTCAGCAGTAAGAGCACAGGCTCCAGACTCCCTCTGTTCAAATCCCAGCTCCACCTTGGATGAGCTCTGCGGCTCAGACAAGTTTCTCAGTCTCTTCTGCCGCAGGGACCTCTATAATAGAAGCAGTGTTGTTGTAAGGATTCAGTGAGTTCATATATGCAAACAACTAGAACAATACCAAGCACTATGTAAGTTATTATTATTATTGCTCTATAATGGTATGCTAACATAAGATGTCAATATTATGAAAAGAACCAAAGAGTCTTACCAGAAAGGGACTTGAGCAGTCATTAATCCCAAGCTCCATCTTTCAGAGGCTCATGAAAGTGACGTGATGTATCTGGAGTCACATCACAAGTTAGTGACAGCACTGAGCCTGGAGCAGACTCCATCCCACTAAGCAGGTAGTCACTTCTTTCTTTTAACTACACACCCATAAGGAAGCCAACACCAAGTCACCTCCTCAGTCCTGAGTCTCATGCTGGACAGGCACACCCAGGAGGCCCCACACCCAGCACCTCTCTGGGTCTGTAATGCGGGAGGACCATAAGAGTTGGAAGAGAATATCCTGCTCCTTGTTCCACATCTGATCCTCAGAGACCAGAGACTGGGCAATCAAGATGTGGCTTTTGCCTTCCCCGGTGTGCTCACGAAGAGTGAGTGGCACTTGGAAGGCCTCCCTCTGACTTATCAGCCACCACAAAAGCATTTTCAAAGCGATGGTACAAGCTGCCCTACTTACCATTAAGAGAAAGGACCACATTATTGCTGTTATAAACCATTGATTAAGGTTTATAATAGCAATAATCCCCTCGAAATTCATTGTTACTGCAGTTAATGACCAGTTTATTAGAGCGTTAACCATCCTTGGCAATGGGCTGAGTCGTTTAATGCGGGTAACGACCAATTTCTCAAGGATTATTGCTTAAATAACAATTCTTTGCGAGATGTATGCGCCACCACAAGTGTGGCTCTGGCTGGAAGCTTCTCCTCAGAAATAAGTGTTAATTATTTCCTCAGAGTTGCACCACTGGCACCATACCTAACAAACCCCAAACCATGAGCTTTGTAGTAATGCTACAGAGACACCAAAGAATCCCAAATTTAGATGAGGGCCTGGAGATGGTACCGCACCCTCCTATGAGGGAGCCAGGACTAGAGCCGCCTCTGGGAGGTCTTCTGGCCTCCTAAAAGAAAGTACCATTGGGAAACAGTGTCTGGCTTTTAGACTACCCCACTTTTCTCTTCACTTGGCTTTATTTCCAGAATTTTCTACCTGCCCAAATCCCCCACCCACCCCCTTAACAGGTGAGGAAATCAGGGTCACCAAGGGGTTGGGAAAAGGGCTGAGGAATGGGAAGACACAACACACCAAGGTTTCATAAAGGTTTATCATACTCGGAAGCAAATATTTGCCCACACCTGACCACCCAGGTCCTAGAAGACCTGGTAGGATATGGCTGCAAGCAATGAATGGTACCCAACAGTTTGCACAGGGCTAAAGGGCTGGTTCTCTGTGACCACTGGGCTGCTTTTGGTTTGCTCCAGGAGAAAAAGAAAAACTAGGATCAGCTTACACGCTTCATAGCTCAGCTTGAGAAGTCATAGTATCATTAAATATAATAACAAAACCAAGGGGCCTTATTATCATCTAGGCCACTTTCCTTGTTTTACAGGTGAGGGCTGAGTTCCCAGAGGGGGTAGGAGGCCTGCCTAAGCGACACAGCCACTTAGAGAAGCATTGGAATTAGACTTCCATCTCTGTCTTGCCATTATCAACCTCAAGACCGTCTTTTTGGAACACCCAAACAAAGAACTGTGTCTCAAGAGACGGTAAGGATCACAGCCCCAAACAGGAGAGAACACAGGGGCAAGGCATCCCCAAGTCCATGAGCACTTAAACAGGAGTCTCAGAGAAACCAAAGATCTGATCACCCACTCCTCCCACCCCACAACTCGCAATCAGTGCATTGACTATTTTCCATCACTTCATGTTAGCACTGGTATTTCAATAACTTTCATTTTTTTGACATCATCTGAAAGCTACTGATATGATTACACTCTAATTGCATTATATTAACTAAAATAAATACTAATAGGGTGTGAACCTAACATAACAAGACAGCAAATTGCTATTGCAGTGCCAGAGTAGGCTAGAGACAAATCTGCTGATTCACTCAACAAGCACAGACCAAGGTCCTGCTATGTGTCAAGCACAAAGGCAACCTCCTTTTTTCTCATCACCGCCACAAATTAATTTGGTGCAAGAACAGAAAGTGAGGTGTCACAGCCGCCTTGAACTGTGAATCCTTCAACCTCCATGTTTTGACCTAATAGCAAGAATAATCACCTATAAATGATGGTAAGGAGCAAAATACACATCTCTCCCAGGAGCTCAGTGAAGAAATTTCCAGTAAGTCATGGATCCTTTTGTCTTTAGACAGATAGACCCATGATCATCACTGGGGCCTGATGAGTCAACGGCGCCTCAAATAGCTCCTCCATCAGATGTGTACAACGTACTGGAGACAGAGGGTGGGGCCTTCTCTTTCCAGCTCTCTTGCTAAGACTTTGCTCAAGGCTCTGACACCACAGTGATGACATTGGACCCCATTATCCCCCAATTTCTAGTATTTATGAATCCAAAGATCAACACTTTTTAAGTCATCAAACTGAATTCATGATTGCCAGGATTAGATAAATACTCTCAGTAAATCACAATAGTTCAATGTTTTCTACCATATTCCCAACTGTATTGCTATCCATACGCTTATAGGATATTATGAAATTTTTATTTGCAAACATGCAAGATAGTTGTATCAATTACAGATCATGTTTGAGCTGCATATGTGTTTCTTTATCAAGAAAATAAGTTGATATATGTAAAGTACTTCAAAGAATGCCCGGCACATAGTAAGGAGTCATCAATGTTAGCAGTTATTACTGTTGGCTATTATGCAATGCCTGATACTAAATGTGATAAAAATCAGTCAACAATTTCCTGTACATAATCACAGAAGAAATGCAGTAAGTTTAATAACTAAAAGGAAACGAATATAATTTAATTTGTTCAGCAACTTTCTGAACTGTGAACAATTTACCATGGGGGTATATCTCCATGTATGTATCAATGATATGATATATATAAATAATTTCTATGAGGGGTAGATAGTTATTGGTCACTGCCGTCCTTGCCTTCAGCAGTGGCAGAATATCAAGAATAGGTCTTCAATCCGTGAGCAAGAATCACTTTTCTCCATCAAGACCCCAGAAATCTACCACAGTTTTCCTCTGATTCTTTCCATTCCTCTCCTCTGAACTCAGCTCCTTTCAACATTTGTTGAGCATTTTCAAGGGGCCAGGAACTGTGCTAAGCACTGGAGACAAAGAAGAATCACAGAATTTCTGCCCTGAAGCAGCTGGCAGATCAGAGAAGACAGACACATAAAGAGCTCAGTGTAATACAGTGTGGTCAGCGCTACACCCTCTAGATTGTGAATGAAGGATGGACAAGAAGAGGAGGGAGCTGAGGAATGGCTGGATGGCAGAGGCACGACAGAGGAACAATTATTTCTGCCCAGTGACACAGGCACCTTTACCGGGGAGGTGACATTTGACCTGCACCTACAGCCAGTTTACCAACATGCGGGCTAAATCTTGTCTAGGAACAAAGCAGAAACACAGAGGGAGAGAGGGAGAGAGCACGTGAGGGAGGGAGACAGACAAGGGGGAGAAGAGTTCAGCTTTGACTAACTTACTCAAAAATTTAATTAAAAAATCGGAAGGGGTTCATTTCAGCATGCATATGTTTAATTCCATAGCAAAAAAAAATTTTCAACTTTTATTAACCTATGAAGGGGTGGGAGTGAATACTGAGAAAGGAATGAATGTAGCCCTCGTTGGAGCTTCAAGAATTGAAACAGGAGTTTATAAGGCAGAAAGGAAGGAAGATGAGTCAACCCAAAGGCAATCCACAGAAACGCATAGAATGTTAGGGCCTGAAAAGGCATGGAGATGTCCCCTGGGCCATTCTCCTGCTTTGAGGGCTGATGCAGACTATCCAAAAGGGTTGTAAGGTCTTGCCTTTACTCCCAGAAGGCTCTTTCCAATATTTAGGGAAGGACTCACGTCTCATAAGGAAGCGTCTTATAGCTGAAAGGAATCTGAAAAGAAAAAAAATTGGGGAAAGCCCCAAAATCTAAGCTCAGGTGACCCTCTAGCTCATCCCCAGGAGACGACAGTGGCTTCTTGCTGTGACTCCTTTCCTTTGCTGGCTTCTGACATTTCGTAAAGATGCTACCCAGCCTCTCTGCCTCCTGGCGTCCCCAGCAGAGCTGGCACCTCAGCAGAACCATTTTCCTTCTCTTTACAGAGATTTTTTTGTGGGGGGAGGAGTTCTTTGGAGGGGAGGGTCTTGTTTCAAATGAGAATATTGCCACAGAGCATTACTTTTCTAGTTTTTCTTCAGCTTTTAATTCATTTTTCCTTCTACATTTTTATTGTCATTATCTTTCCTTTTTGTTTTTCTAGGCTTGTTGGGTCCCTGAGCCCTCCTGGCTCATAGTCTCGCTCCACAGCTAACAACGACATGGACCCACCCTTTCTCCCTGAGCCAGGCGGTTGGAATCACGTTGTAAGTCAGCAGGCTGGGGAGGGGCAGGCTTCTCCACACTGGGGTGCATTCTGTATGATGACTGTGACCCCAGAAGCAGCCATTCAGTTTCTCAGGTGTTCCTGGTTTCTCTGCGTTCTCCCAGGAGGCCTTTGGTTATAGTAGGTGGGGGTGAGAGGTCAGAACTCACTTCCCATCCAGCAGGTTTGACAGGTACATAGCATGCAGCAAGACGAAAGGCCCCAATTCCACTCCTTAATTAAAAACATTTTTCATTCCGAGCCTATAAAAGGCAGATGTGCTCATTCCCCGACCACAGATCGCTGCTCTGTATTGAGCGCTGCAGCTCAAATCCTTTCTCGGGGCTGGAAAATACCAGGCCATCAAAGCACAGCGCAATCCTGCTTCTCCCTCCACCTTCGCCTCGCCCCCTCCGTTTCCTCTTTTGCTGGGAAATATTCATTCCCATCTTTGCAGGGGTCATGTGTTTTAAGCTTCTCGTGACACCTCCGTGCTGCAATGAAGCGGGAGCGCAGCCCATGTTCCAGGAGAGACAGGCGGCAGCTCTTACATTTCATTATTCTAGAATGCCTTTTCACCTGGATTTTATTTTTTTTTAATTATTTTATTGAGGTCACAATGGTTTATAACATTGTGTAATTTCAGGGGTACATTACTATATATCAGGTTCTGTATAGACTACATCAGGCTCACCACCAATGGTCTAGTTTTTATCTGTCACCATATGTATGTGCCCCTTTACCCCTTTCGCCCACACACCCACTCCCTTCCCCTCTGGTAACCACCAGTCTATTCTCTTTATCCTTGTGTTTATCTTCCACATATAAGCAAAATCATATGGTATTTGTCTTTCTCTGACTTATTTCGCTTAACATAGTACCCTCAAGTTCCATTCATGTTATTACAAATAGGATGATTTTGTCTTTATTTATGGCTGAGTAGTATTCCACTGTATATATATACCATATCTTCTTTATTCATTCATCATTGATGGGCACTTGGGTTGCTTCCACATCTTGGCTATTGTGAATAATGCTGCAATGAACACAGGAGTGCATAAATTTCTTTGTATTGTTGATTTCATGTTCTTTGGATAAATACCCAGTAGTGGGTTAGCTGGATCATATGGTATTTCAATATTTCATTTTTTGAGAAATCTCCACACTGTTTTCCATAGTGGCTGCAACCAGTTTGCATTCCCATCAGCAGTGTATGAGGGTTCCCTTTTCTCCACATCTTCTCCAACATTTGTTATTTGTTGTATTGTTAATTATAGCCATTCTGCCAGGTGTAAGGGGATATCTCATTGTAGTTTTGATTTGCATTTCCCAGTAATTAGTCATGTTGAACATCTTTTCATGTGCCTGTTGGCCATCTGTATACCTTCTTTGGAAAAACGTTTGTTCATATCCTCTGCCCATTTTTTGATCAGGCTGTTTGTTTTTGTGTTGTTGAGTTGTATGAGTTCTTTATATATTTTGGAAATTAACCCCTTGTTGGATATATGATTTGCAAATATTTTCTCCCAGTTGGTGGATAGTCTTTTCATTTTGATCATAGTTTCCTTTGCCTTGCAGAAGCTTTTTAGTCTGATGTTGCCCCATTTGTTTATTTGTTCTTTTGTTTCCCTTGCCTGAGTAGACATGGTATTCAACAAGATGCTGCTAACACTGATGTCAAAGAGTGTACTGCCTATTATTTTCTTCTAGGAGTTTTATGATTTCAGGTCTTATATTCAAGTCTTTAATCCATTTTGAGTTAATTTTTGCATATAGTGTAAAATAAAGGTCTACTTTCATTTTTTTGCTTACAGCCATCCAGTTTTCCCAACACCATTTATTGAAGAGCTTTTCCTATCTCCATTGTATGTTCTTGGCTCCTTTGTTGAAGATTATCTGTCCATAGATGTGTGGTTTTATTTCTGGGCTTTCAATTCTGTTCCATTGATCAGTGTGTCTGTTTTAGTGCCAGTACCATGCTGTTTTGATTATTATAGCTTTGTAGTATGTTTTGAAGTCAGGGGTTGTGATGCCTCCAGCTTTGTTCATTTTTCTCAGGATTGGTTTGACTATTTGGAGTCTTTTCTTGTTCCATATAAATTTTAAGATTCTTTGCTCTGTTTCAATAAGGAATGTCATTGGGATTCTGATTGGGATTGCATTGAATCTGTAGCTTGCTTTAGGTAACATAGACATTTTAATTATGTTTATTCTTCCAATCCATGAGCATGGAATATCTTTCCATTTCTTTGTGTCTTCTTTGATTCCTTTCAAAAATGTCTTATAACTTTCAGTGTACAGGTTTTTCATTTTCTTGGTTAAACTTATTTCTAGATATTTTATTTTTTGTGTGTGACTGTAAATGAGATCAAGGCACACCTCAGTAAATTTAAGAAGATTTAAATCATATCAAGCACCTTTTCTACCACAATGCTATGAAATGAAATCAACTATAAGAAAAAACCTGGAAAAGGCACAAATATGTGGAGATTAAACAACATGCTACTGAACCACCATTGGATCAATGAAGAAATCAAAGGAGAAATTAAAAAATACCTGGAGACAAATGAAAATGAAAATACAACATACCGACTCTTACGGAATGCAACAAAAGTGGTGTTAAGAGGGAAATATAGCAATACAGGCCCATCTCAACAAACAAGAGAAATCTCAAATAAGTAATCTTAAACTACTCCTAACAGAAATAGAAAAAAAAGAACAAATAAAGCCCAAAGCCAGCAGAAGGAGGGAAAAAATAAAAATTAGAGTGGAAATAAATGAAACAGACACTAAAAGAACAATAGAAAAGATCAATGAAACTTAGAGCTGGCTCTTTGAGAAGATAAACAAAATTGACAAACTCTTAGCTAGACTTACTGAAAAAAAGAGAGAGAAGATGCAAATGAATAAAATTAAAAATGAAAGAGGAGAAATTACAATGGATACCACAGAAATACAAAGGATTATAAAGAAATTCTACGAAAAACTACATGCCAACAAATTGGATATCCTAGAAGAAATGGATAAATTCTTAGACTCATACAACCTCCTGAAACTGAATCAAGAAGAAATAGAGAATCTGAATAGACCAATCACAAGTAAAGAGATTGAAACAGTAATCAAAAACCTCCCAAAAAACAAAGTCCAGGGCCAAACAGCTTCTCTGGAGAATTCTAGCAAACATTCAAACAAGAGTCAATACCTATCCTTCTCAAACTACCCCAAAAAGGTGAAGACGACAGAATGCTTCCTAACTCATTCTATGAGGCCAGCATCACCCTGATACCAAAACCAGACAAGAACAATACAAAGAAGAAAAATTACAGGCCAGTATTGCTGATGAACATGGATACAAAAATCCTCAAGAATATGTTGGCAAACCGAATACGGCAATACATTAAAAATATCGTACACCATGACCAAGTGGGATTTATACCCAGAAGCAGGGATGGTTAACATCCCCAAATCAATCAATATGATACACCACATTAACAAAATGAGGAATAAAAATCACATGATCATGTTAATAGATGCAGAGAAGGCATTTGACAAGATACAGCATCCATTCCAGATAAAAACCCTCAAAAAAAATGGGCCCGGAAGGAAAGTACCTGAACATAATAAAGACCATATATGACGAACCCACAGCCAACAACATACTTAATGGTGAAAAGCTGAAAGCCATCCCTCTGAGAACAGGAACAAAACAAGGGTGCCCACTCTCACCACTCCTATTTAACATAGTACTGGAGGTTTTGGCCAGAGCAATTAGGCAAGAAAAATAAATAAAAGGTATCCAAATTGGAAAGGAGGAAGTAAAACCCCCTCTGTTTGCAGATGACATGATTCTATATGCAGAAAACCCTAAAGAATCCACCAAAAAAACTATTAGAAATAATCAACAACTACTGCAAAGTTGAAGGGTACAAAATCAACCTAGAAAAATCAGTTGCATTTCTATACGCTAAGAATAAACTTGCAGAAAGAGAACTCAAGAATTCACCTGGATTTTAAAGAAGAAGCTCAGACAGCCGTCCTTGCTTCATCAGCATACTGAGGCTGTGAGTTCATTCAGGGCCTCCTCAGCTCTGGCATCTTGAAGTCAACCCTTTGGAAGAAGAGTGGGTGAACTGCTTGCCAAGAAGTGGTCAGAAAAATGAAATAAACACTTTCTTATGATGGTTTTCCACCTCTAGTGACTCCTTTACTCCTGAATTCCCCGGAGTTAAGACACTCAGTTTGAATGGCTGGTACAGAAAGTTGCAAGCCCAATTTGGGGTGTGTGGGCAATGTTTGCTGGCCAGTCAGTCGTCAGCAGCTCTGCTTGGGCTGAGGGAAAGGGAGGGTACTGTACCCATTTGGTTTTGCTCATCTGTCTTTTTAAAGGGTCCTGAAGCCTTTTTTATCTGGGGATTTTTCTGCTTTATTCCCAATGATGCTCTCTACTCCTCAAGGGTAGAAATACAAAGCCTGCACTCATAACTGTTTCCTCACTGGGCCCAGCTAAGGCCTTGAATTCAAGGACAACCTCACAAGGTTGTTGACGGAATGATGTGGGTTTCTGCTTGCTGAGCCTACTGCCATAGTCTAGATGTTCTGTCACATTGTGGACTTTCTGTTTCTGGGTTCCAACCAAATGGTCTTATTAAGTGTTAAGAAACAAAAAATCGTGCTCTTGTGAGTGATACCAAATACAATCAATAAACCTGAAGGAGAAGGGAGCCCAAGGCGTTCACCAGACACTTTTAAGATTTAATTGTTCCACTGAATTTTAAGCAAGTAGTAGAAAAGAAACTAAATTGCATGAAACCAAATATTTTGCTCAAGGCTTCTAATTCATCTCACTTACTGGTTCCCAGGGGCCAGTGCCAGCACTGCGGAGCTTGGGCCCTTCCAGCACAGACAGGTCCTGCACGCTAAAGAACCTCCCTGTCTCTTTGGAATGGGGCAGTTGATCAAAGTCTTCTTTACCATGAAAATGCCTGAGTTCAAGGACACGGCAGGCTGAGCAGAGCTGAAAGATGTATTTTCCTAAACACAAGACACACCTTCTCTCTTTTTTCTTCAAGAGAGAAAGTCCTAGGAGAGAGGGAGCTGATACCCAAGACTGAGAGATGCATCCGGGTGTCAGCAGGCACCCAGGATCTGTCTCAATGCTCCCGGGAGGTGCAGACTAGAGTCCCGGGGGCCGCAGGACCTGGAAGCCTCAGAATGTTTCCCTGCTTCTCACAGGCTGCTTCCTCTTGGCTTTACCACTTGGAATAGAAAGAACCCCTCAATTCCCTGGGAAAAGCTTGCCACAGACCCTCCACGGACACACAGGCGAAGCACAGGCAGGAGCCCCTCCTGTCCTAACACAGTGCAAAGAACCTTCTCTTTATTCCGACCAGATGCAAAGTCAGAAAACAAGAAGAACCACGGGGAGAGCACCATGGGAGCTGTGTTCTGTGCTCATTGCTACTTTTGGAAATTTATTGCTGCAGAGGAGTTTTAGACGAGATGGGTGGGGAGATAGGAGAGCCTACGGGACGCTGACTGCCTGAGAGGGCAGGCGGCTGGGTTTGGTAGAACAGCAGAGCTCTGCAGTGGAGCAGACCTTTACCTCCCAACCTGGGAGTTACTCTAGAGTTACTCTCTAAGCCTCAGTTTGTTGATCTGTAAACAGAGATAACAAGAGTCCCACAGGATAGAATTATTGTGATGATTAACGAAAGAGCATATGTGACGTAGCATGGGCTGTTCATGGCACTTAGTAGGTACTCAATAAATAATAAATATGGTTTAAAAATAATAATTAATGATTATGGGCTGGACCACAATAGTATATGGAGAGAGGCCATCTGGGCCCAGGTTCAGCGGCCTTGACTGCACTAAAGGAAAGGGAGGGTCCTGTCACCCGCCAAGGCGCAGCTCTGCAACCGATGAGCCTCCCAGCCCCCACACAACCCCTTCCAATAGGGCTTTTGCTTGTGTCCAAACTTGGTCCTGGTGCCTTTCCAGAGGCTCAACTCAAGAGAACATCATAGCAATAACATGGCTCCCATTATACACCAGCACTTAGATAAGGAAGAGAAATGGTTCTGTGGGCCTGAACCTGAAAATATTTCAGAAAATTCCTGCCATGAGGTGCTCAGAGATCCTGCCACAAAAACAAATACACAGATTTCTGAGCAATACACCAAACACGTCGCAGCTTCATAAAATTAGCATGGCCATGGAGCATGCTGAATTAAGACAGCAGTGCGGTCGCAGAGCCCAGCCTCCAGACACCAGGCTCCAACCCCAGCACCAGCGCAGCCTCAGGGAGAACTGTGGGCTGCAAGAGCAGTTAGAGATGTTTGCAGAGCCCCGATCAGAGTGCTCCAGCATAAGCTAAGTGCTCAAAAAAGCCATAGCTTTGCCATTATTATTATTATCATTCTTGCTGCTTGTCCCTCTTTCAGAGTGTTGAAGTGTAAGCAAGCCTGTACAAATAAACCAAGTCTGCAGCTCCGGAAAAAGAAAAGCTAGCAGGACATCAGAGGGGAGCTGGTGAGCAGAGCAGCCAGGCATTCCTCCTGGTTCCCTGCCTGAGGATGGAGAGCCTGCCCAGTTTGGTGTCATTGCAGAAAGCTCTGCTTTGTTACATACATCCATGTGTAGTCCATGGCCAGACCAGTGATGATATACTATGTATGAATGTCCAGGAGGGCCAACAGAGTGTGTAGTTTGTAAGAACCTAGCTGAGCACCCCTACACACACACACACACACACACACACACACACACACACTAGGGGCGGACTTTCACGGAGTTTTCATCTAGAGATAATCTGCCCTCTGAGTCCATCCCCCAGCCTAACTCTCCATGCACTGAGGGTGCCATGGATGAAGCTCCTGGTACTACAGAACGAAGGGCTGAGTGCTGACAGGTCCAACTCAGCAGACGTGCGCTCCTGGGCACGGCCCAGCCCATTGGCACCCAGTGGGGCAGCAGCTCCTGTGCTCAGGCCCTCTATCAGACGTTGCAGAAGATACAAAGGCATGAAAGACAGGGGCCCTGCTCTCAGGTGGTCCACGGCCATGCTAGAGAAGAAGTGCATGATACAAGACCAGGCAGATTTTAACACTGAAGAGGGCAGAACATCGCCGAGTCCAAATTCCATCACTGTGCTGGTGAAAGCAGACCACAGCCAGGTCCTGGAAAGCCTCTCAGCCACATCCAGTGCTTTGTGATCATAACACTCATGGATTATAGTGGATTTTGAACTGTATTTTCAATTATCCAAAATGCTCACTTGCATGGTGCCTGCGTTTCCTATACATCTGGGGAGTGTAGCTGTGCTTGGCTAATTGAACATGGAGCATTAAACGAAGCCTGTTAGAAATGCACTCCCCACAGGACCACCCATTAGGCTGCTGGCTGCAGCTGCCCTCCGCCATCCCTCCACTTGTTCTGAGTGGGCCACTCCCCCTGTGCCCACCTCCCCTCCAACCTGTCCCCCAAATGCCACTGGCAATTTTCCAGATCGCTGAGGAGCTGATGGCTAGTTTGTGTCACACTAGTGGGGCTTTCAGCTTCTATTTTCATTTAGTCTTCATGGACATTTAGTCTTCCAGGACAACCAAAAAGGAAAAGGAGATGGGTTTCCAAAGAGCCCAGCTTGGGTGAGCCTTTCCAATCAGGCCGTTGTCCCTCCAGATTTCAAGGTGAATCGATGACTAGCTCCAGGGAGAGCCCTGTGGAGGCGGGAGTGGGCCTGGCAGCCACGTGGGATTGCCTTTTCTTCATTCCTTCGAGGATGAGAGAGTGAGAAGCTAAGACTGTGCTTGTTATCTCAGCTGCAGGAAGAAAAAAAGAGAGGGCCTCGCAGGCACCTGGCCACACTGGCCTCACCAGTTCACAGCAGCCAGCGTGGGTCACCGGGGAGCTGCCCCCTCTTCTTCACCTGCATGTTATTCCAGCCATAAATCCAAGTGACAAGCTTGAACTTTCCTCAATTGACATGTTTACAAGGGAAGTCCACATTTGACAGGAAAATTAAGCCTATCAATCACTTAACGAGCTCGTTAATGAATGGCGCTCTGATCTCCTCTGGTAGCTGGGTTTATTGATTATGGAGGGGCAGCGCCAGCCCCAACCCCTTTCCCCAGTTCCCCACCAGCCCCTCCTTCTGCCAGATGTTGCTGCCCTCTGACCTCCCTCCACTGCCCCCAGGGCCCCTCTTCTCCCTGAAGCTCGGCAGAGGGTTCTGGTTCAGGGTTTATCGGGAGGTCAGACCCCCTCCTGGCTCTGTTCTCTGACAGAACAAAGGGACCAGATGCAGGCTTGGCCTCCAAGCACCCACCCGGCATATGGAAGCTATCTCCTCCATCCCAGCAATTACCCAGGAGCTTGCTTGTTCAATGGCTTTGGTTTTTATTGCACAGAAACCAACCTATTCCCCAACATAAAACACTTTAACGGTGTCTCCCTCCGGGGTTTCTGGGAGAGGTCCTGTCAGGTATAAAATGTGCAGAACCCCTCTGACAGCCCACAGAGCGAGGCCTTAGCAATTAAAAGAGGAGGACTGGGCAGAGAGGGGGAGGGAACACACGATGGAAGGCTCACTGTGGCCTAAAGGAGTCAGGGTCCCATCGCGTTTGGAGGATCGTGCAGAACTTTCTGGAACATCTGGCACTGGTGTTAAGAAGGACCGGAGGAAGAGTAGGACTGGTGGAAAAGACAACCAATCTCCTCCCATTCCCAACACACGGAGAGGTGGAATCTAAAGTCCAATTCAGCATCACATATTTGTTGAGTGACTATTTTGTGTAAGAATAAATGGTTATATGGATTATGAAGAGGCCTGGAACTTAGCATAGTTTCGATTTGTATAAATAATATAGTTCCACTCTTGATGATATCTCTAGGATGTTATCTACAGCCTTGCCGAAGGGAGTAAACTTGGACTTATGAATCAACCAACAGAATGAAGGAAAAAATGAGCCATTGGCTAGAAATGGATGGATCTTAAACCCAACAAACCCCTAAGCTCCTGCCTCAAGGAAGTGAGATAACAGAGACTTTCCTGTTTACTCTGTGAAGCTGGAACTGGGCCACCCGGAGGAGGAGGCAGAGCCCTAAGTGATTTGAGAGTGTATTAGCTTCCTAGGGCTGCAGTAACAAAGGACCACACTGAGTGGCTTAAGATGACAGAAATATATTCTCTCACAGTTCTAGAAGCTAGAAGTCTGAAATCAAGGTGTCTGCACATCGATACTCCCTCTGAAGTCTCTGGGAAAACATTCTTCCTTGCCTTTTCCAGCTCCTGGCAGCTCCCAGCAAACCTTGGCTTGTGGCTGCACCACTCCGTCTCTGCCTCCGTCTTCACACGGCCTCCTTCCCTGCTGTCTCTGTATCCTCTCTTCCTCTCATAAGAGCCCAGTCATTGGACTGCAGGGTCATCCTCATCCGGTACGATCTCATCTTAACTAATTATACCTCCAAAGACCCTATTTCCAAATCAGGTCATAGTCTAAGGCTCCAAGTGGACACAAATTTTCAGGGGAACACTATTCAGCCCAGAATAAATAAGAAATAAAAAGAAGACTTGAACACTATTCAACCCAGAATAAATAACAGCAGAACAGAATGAGTGGCTTGGGCGTCAGGGTGACTTCCTGACCTCGTGCAAGCTGGAGAAGTGCTGAGGTGCGGAGCCTTTCCACAGAGCAAGAGGGAGGCCTGAGGCACGAGGGAAGTGCTGAGGGAGACAGGAGAAGAATTGTACTAAGGTAAATTGCAAATACAAAAAATATGGAGACGGCAATTTAAGTGTTTAAAATGTGCTCTGGGTAATTCCCAACAAATTTTAAAGCCATTTTCAGACCATAAAATCCTCTGGTCTAAATCATTGGCTCCCAGGCAGGCCCCGGTGCTCAGGCTGCAGAACCCGCCCCAGATGGAGGCTGGCAGGTTTGGGAGTCTCCAGCTAATCTGGCAGATGAGCGATGGTTCTGCCCGATGATTGGAGAGGGGCCCTTCTCCATTTCTCCAGGCTCCTGCTCTACTTACAGACTGATTTGCTGGTACTTTTCCTCCTTTCCCTGGGGCTCTTTCCCAAAAGGGTGGCTCAGTCACAGGAAACACGAACACAACAAGCCTCGCGAATGGCATGGCCTCCGTTTTTGGCCAAAGTCTACGTCTTTGGGTCCGTACTTTCCAGTCTCTCTCCAGCCAACAGTAAAGAGCTCTGTGAAAACTCTTTCTAAATGTCATGTGGCTGGAGCGGTGGAACACCTTCAACACGCCAGTGTCAAACACCTAGAACATGGCACACTGCAAAACTCACGGGCTTCATGCTTCTAAGCACCACTTCAGACAGGATATACCCTTTATGCTAGAAGGTGCGAGAATGGGACAGGGGCAGGGCAGGCTCATACCAGAGCCTGAGGATAAACCTACACTCCACCTGAGTGTAAGGTGGTCCTATGCAGGAAATTTACTGTTTAATAAGTTCCCATGTAATCAAAGAATTCTTAGAGGTCAAGAGAAAGAGCAGCTTTTGCATCAGACAGATCCAATTTTTAAATCTGGCCCTGCCTGCCACTTACTAGTTATGCAAATTTGGGCTTCTATTTTACATCTCTGAGCCTTAGTGTCCTTATGAATAAAGTAAGAATTATAACAAATAATGTATGTAAGGTGCTAGCCATAGTAGGCCCTCAATAAACAGAATTTCCTTCTTTCCTTGTACCCACCTGTGTTGGATAATATATTTTATATATGTAAGTTGTTTGTATCTTTTGGTGGGACTGAGGAAGGTGGTGATGGGGAGGTGAGAGAGTTAATAACTACAAAAAGAATAGCTTGCCAATATATAGATACCCTCCTGTAATTCGACAATGGATTTCCTGGAACCGTCATCCATAAACTAGGTTTTTGTGGACTGAACCACATTCACCAAGGTTGCGATCTAAGTGAGCCTTCTGCTGCACAATTTCTTAAACATAGAAGCCGATATGTGTCTTCAATGTAAATTCTTCTTTTCATGTATCTGAGAATGCTCACCGTCCAAGGAAAGTCCACCTGTGAAAATTAGTTGGCTCTGCTCAGAAATGTCTTCCAGGAATCCTCCTTCCCCAGCTCTGAGCTCAAGAGAAGCCTGAGAGAGCAGCTGCCCCAGGAGTGTTGCAGAGCCACACTGAGAGTGATCCACTCCCATCCACACTCCCAGCCCTGCTCCTGTCCAGCTCCCATCCACCCTCCCCTGAATGCCTGGGATGACCTCCTCCATGATCTCTAGCTTCCAGTTTATTCCCAGGCCTCATCACCCTATGCCTTCCACCACACCCCTGACTCCAACAGGCTGTCTCTTATGCACACTCTGATTATGACCTTCTGGACTCAAAAACTATTCAATAATGCCCCACCCCTTGCAGCGCAAATCTGAGCTCCTTAGGGAACAATGAAGACTCTTTGCCATTTGTCTACAGATGACTGTCCAGCTCTGTCTCCCGTTTCTTCTCCAAACACATCCTTATCACCCTTCCTCCATCATTTTTCTCTTGCTGCTTTCTCTGCCACATGTTCATAGCCTCCTTTTCTATGAGCTTCTCGTGTGCCCAGACAGAAGTGATCTCCTTCTTTCTGAATTCTTCTCTCATGACAACTCATCGCTGTTAGTGACTTGTATATATGGGTTTTCCCCCTACTGCTCTATAAGCTCCTGAAAGATAAGGCCCAGGTTATGTTCATTTTTGTTTCCTCCTCATACCCAGAACAGAGCTTTACATCTAATAGGTGCTCAGTAAATGTTGGTTTGGGGGGTGGGGGGAGAAGATGGATGCAGACTGAAATGAAGGAGTTAATGCCAGGTCTGAGAAGAGAAATCCTGGGGACCCAGGGCTGGCTGGGGAGAGATGAAGAGTTTGTGAGACCATGTACCATGGCAGGAACCCAGAGGGTGGACAGGAATCTCAGTCCCTTGAGACCTAAATGGCTTAGAAAGACAGGGGAAGGGACAACAGCCACGCAGGAGGATGCAGAGAGCCGAGGGGAGCCAGCAGAACTGAAAGAAAGCCTGCCCAGTGCAAAGAAGAGACCCAGGGTTTGGCTATGAGAGTCAAACCCAGAAGCAGGAACCCAATTTGGGAGAGAAAGCGAGTTGAAGGGCTAATAAAAACCCAGGGATTTGATTCACCCTAGACGTGTATAGGCAAGCTTCTCGGGAAAGAGGAAACAGCAATGTGACTGCCCCAGAACCCATGCTGTCTCCATGTGCGAGCCACAGGTGAGAAGTCCCCAAGCAGGTGTGTTCTCCCCTTCCTTTCACCTCCTCCCTCCCTGAATCTCTTTTCGTTTCCAGGCAACTGAGCTACTGGCTGGTCCTCTTGCAGAAAGTCCATATCCAAATGCTGGACCGGGTGTGTCACATTCCGCCAGCATCTTTCGGTTCAAGTACTCTCAGAAGTGCCCGCTGAAGAACAGGAGCCTTCTCTCCGGGGAGCCTGAATTGTGTGGCTCGGGTTCTGTTCTTGGGGAGACCATCTTCCGCTTGTTCTTTTCTCTTCTCTTGGGCCCCTCTTTTTCCTCCCCACCCCTCTCCCCCTTTCACCAAACAGATGTAACTATTTATTCCTTATGTCCTAGTTTTCCTGTAATTTCATAAAGTGCAAATTTGCTGTCCTGCTCCCAAATGCCGAGTCGGTGGTTTGTCATAACAGTCATCAGTAACTGTCGCTTTCTGCCGCGGGCTTAATTAACCCACTCTCTCATTAGCATGTCCGTGCACTTGTAAGGAATGAAAGCCTGATTATTTTCTACAACAGTCGCAGCCAATTACTGCATCCAAATGGAACCACATTAATCAAATCTTTAGTACGGTGGCAAATTCAGAGATATCAGATTGCAAAAGACTGCAAAACTAATATGTCACTGTCAGCGGGGCTGCGCAGGCATTTAGCGAATTGCATTAAATAGATGGCTTCGCTGAAGCCGCATGAATTTAATATGTGATGGGATCTGGAAGCTATTAGTGTGACATGGCAAAGTACTGGGAGCTTTGGCAGCTCTGGACTTTATCCATGAACTCAGGAAACTAATATGAAAACTTCTGTGTGTGTGTGTGTGTGTGCGCACGAGCTTCAGTGAGCGCATGCGCTTCCTAGGGTGTGTTCAACAACCAAGAACACTTGTGGGTTGTGGAACAGCAACCGTGGTTTTATTTGCATGCATCGCATTAAAACAGAAGAAACTTACAAGGGAACTAAGATGACAGCAAACAGCCCTGGTGAGCACAGATTGGAAGCCAGGACTCCAGGTTTGGTCCTCTGTGGTGCTCCTCTAGGACCTTCTGACCCTGTGCACACCACTGACTAGGCCTCAGTTTAACCATCTGCAAAACTGAAGGAAGGTCATGAGTATCCAGGATAGAGCTGTTGCCTGAAGGCACTATCATCCTCAGGAAGTAGGAACTTTCTGAAGTGCAACCAACATGGACCCACTCCCTGTCCACTCCCCAGCAGCTTAGCTCTCCCCTAGACTGTCTGGCCACGGAGCTAACTGAAGTGCTCACACGCCAGCATAATTCCACTAACTGCTGTGGAACACTTTATGCTACGATGTCTTACTGAGAGATTGGGACACACTGAGAGACAAAGGGGACCTCCTCCCCCATAAAACCAGACACAGCAGACTCAGGTCAGCCTCTAAGATGGTCCTATGCTAAACACACACAACATAACAAAGGAGTCTCTTTGTAAAGCTATTGAACTTAGAGGTGTTAGTAAGGACAGTGACTCTCCTGTCAAAATGAATTAGCTTATTTAGAAAGGGACCTTGATCATGGGAAAGGTTACATCCACCTCAAAAAGTTGAGTCCCTCCTAAGAACTATGAAAGTCATAGCAGTAAATCTCATGTCTGTAAAATATCCGAGTACTTTCCAGTTCTCAGGGCTCCCACTTCCTACGGAGGAAGGTAAAGGCAAATTCCACACTATAGCCAGCACTGGCACAACTTCACAGCATATTTGTCCATCTCACTAGTGTTTATAATTATGCAGAATATGGTATGAGAAGTAGACTCGTTTACTTTATCTTAGAGAGGATTTGGAGAGGTTGGTAGTTGTTATTGCTTTTAATGGGAGGAGATGGGGTTGGAGGGATGTGGAATGAGACTGGCGTGTGTGTGTGCGCATGGCTGCATGCGTGTGTGCATAGCGGGATTTAAAGAGGAACAAAATCAAAGAACTAAGTAGCACCCTGGAGGGAAGATTCAGGACAAGCAAAGAATTGCTTCTTAGACGCCAACCCTAGTTGCTGTGTGTTTACTAGTAACATGTATATCATTAACGCTGTGTCTGCATCAGGGAACTGGAATCTGAAAAGGCCTAACATGTAAGTGGGTCTTACCCACTTGCCTCCTGAGTTCACCAGCTCCAAGAAGCATGGGGAAGACTACGATTTCCTGAGAGGGGCTTTTGGTCGCAATGTTGACCAAGGATGAGTGGTGGCCAAGAAGGGCACAGCTGATGTCTGCTACAGCCTGCCCAGAGGAAGGCTTTGGGCCCCTAAAGACTGCAAAAGGCACTTTGGAAAGTGATGCCCAGGCTGCTGAACAAAGAGAAAACTCCCAACCTTATCAGCTCCTTCCTAATTCCCCTCCACTGGGAAGCTCGGGTCTCTGGGGCCCCGGGAAGCAGGATTCATGCAGAGGGAGGAGGAAGAGGAAAGAGGAAGACACAAGGAGCCCAGGGCCGCTTGCCTGCTGCACAGGCAGCCAGGGAGAGAGTGACAGCAGAGACAGATGGGCCCCGGCAGCTAGGGCCTGCTCTTACACAAACTGCCTTCATCAGCAACTTGCCGCTACCATCAGTTAATCTTCTTGCAAAGGTACATTTGTACATTTCCTTTCCCAGCAACCTAATCTACCATCTCCTTTATGCACACATGCTCTCAGGCTTTTTAGGGGATGGCACTGTGGGGGGGAGGAAGGGGGAGGCCGGCACTATTCACCAGGAACCAATCTACCCGGCTATGAACTACAACTGAATTTAAATACAAGAGGATTCATTGCGTTAGAGCAAGCAAAAGAACACCAGTCAATCCTTCCCCATCTCCCACCTGTAAAAAAAAAAAAAGATTGGCAATACAAGATACTAAATAGACTAAAAATTACATATAGATGGATTTGTAGATAGAGAGAGCCTATTACTGGAAGTAATATGTAATTAATTAAGATGTGCAGTTTTTGTCTACAATTGTATAGTTTCTAAGATAATTTACCAAATTCATTTTAGTAGTAACAGAAATAGAATCTGAGAGGTTGTGGGGTGAAAGACATCTCTCTATTTACAGCCTACCTCCAACACACGGCACACAGCACACAATACACACACACACACACACACACCCCTCTGGCTTATTAAATGTGTTTGGAAGGAGTACGATCCTCTTAACTCATTTTTTTTAAAAAAAAAAACTATTTAGTGATAATATTGTCTAATAATGAAAACCTCTTTCTGTTCCCAGCCTAGAAGACAGATTTCTGAGCGTGACTGAGACAGGCATATTGGCAAAAACATGAACACAACGCGCATGCATACAAACACAGACCTCCACACTCCCACTCAGCCGCCCACCCATCCTCCCGTGTTCCATGTGCCCAAACAGAAACAAAAAGGGACAAACATTCTGACATCACTGAGAAGCCGAGGATGTGTTTCCTACAGAGTTAGCTGCTGTTTTCTGAATGTTTCCGACCTAGGAATTTTCTAGCCCCCAGAATGAATTAATATTTCTTTGGGCAGATGAAGAATTTCTGTAGCTCTCTCCTAACATGGTGAAGATATGGTGGGCAGGTACAAAGGACTGCAATGGGAGGGCAGGGTGACTCCAGCCCACCCACCTCCTGTGGTCCAACTTCGTGTGCAAAATATCTCTGTCCAGAGCCCCGTTCCCTCGGAACCGCTTTGTCTGCTGGCCAACTGCATAATGCTGCTGAAGAACAAGGAGTTATGCATAAAGGTCCTACCCCTCACGAGGGCCTTATGCAGACCATATTTTAATGCAAAGGAGTAATTTTAATAGCTTGGATTTCAAGCCATGTCAAAGGTCTTTGAGGGAAATATTTTTGGTAGCGGGGACTATGATAGATGATGTTTGGGGCCCTGATTCTATCCTTTTGC
Source organism: Equus quagga (assembly GCF_021613505.1). Taxonomy (NCBI): domain Eukaryota; kingdom Metazoa; phylum Chordata; class Mammalia; order Perissodactyla; family Equidae; genus Equus; species Equus quagga. The sequence continues at coordinate 6,749,194 of NC_060288.1, read as the reverse complement.
AGTGTAACTTTGCAGTGCCTCCCCATTTGGGGCAGGTCCTATTTTCTAGCCTCTTGACTTTGGATTTCGTCACGTGATTTGTCTTGGCCAAGAAACCTGGAGTACTTCCACATATGCTCTTGCACTTTGGGCATTGCCATGGGAGGAACATGTCCAGGCTCGTCCACTGATCCCAGGAGGAAGATGAAAGACGTGTGGAACAGAGCCAAGTCAGCCCAGCAAAGCCCAACACAGATCCGCCCAACCCCAGTCAACTCTGGCTGAGCTGCAGACTCATGAGAATAAATGACTGTCACTTGAGGCTGCTGAGTTTGGGGTAGTTATTACACAGTATCTTTGTGGCATTAGCTAACTGATACAGGAGCCTTCTGGTATCTCTCAAAACATACCCCAAAGGCGGATTCACTTTGCTGCAAATGAGATCAGCCTGAAAAGGCCCATCTCCTGGGTGGAGTTCTGCGGTGGGAAGAGCCAAAGGCAGCTGCAGGTCCTGGGCCTCCAGAGAAAGAGGGAACCAGGGCAAGGCAATGTAGCAAAAGATGGCTTTCCTTCCTTATTTGCTGCTACAACCATCTCACCCATGATCCATGTGTAGCCAGGATGAGGGAACTTTGTGTAGCCCCACCCCAACACCCATCAATGTGCGTGGCTCCCGAGTACAGTACAAAACTGAAGCCAGGGGGAGTCATCCTTCCCACGCTGTGTTAGCCACACCCTGAGTCTGTACCTGGGGCTCGAATCTGTCATCACTTGGTCCTGTTGCCCCAGACCACACCTGCCCGTCCCTCAGCACTATCCACCTTGGGGCAGAGACAGGAATGGGGCCCAGAGGAAAGAGAAGCTCTAGTTACAAAATCAAATTCTGACTTGAGGTAAATCTCCTAGCCAGCCCTCCCTTGGGGTGAGGGATAGGCAGAGGGAATTGCAGAAATAAATATGAGCTGCCATCTTTGTGAAAGGCAGAGATTTGGTTTCCTATAGAAGTGTCAGAACGTCCAGAAAAGCATGCCCTTGTGGCACCCCTTCCACCTGTGGGCAGTGCATTATGCATCTTCTCTTTGGGGAGGAGGCACGCAGGCAAGAGGTTGGCCCAGAGCAGCCTGGCCCAGCCCTCCACGCCCCAATGTACCAGCCTTGACCTCCAGGGTGGGCGCTCGGAGGGGTGTGTCTGGGCTCCAAGTCTCGTCCCTCAACACTTTGGGCCCAGCTCACACACATCAGCAGGACAAGGACAAGTCTTTACCCAGCATCCCGGAAACCAAGAAGCCTCGTCTTCTCTGCTCTTTCAATTTAATAAGAAAACAAGGGCAAAGGAGGGCTGAGGGTCAAGGCTGGGACTGCAAAACCATTGCCATACGCCAGTCCCCACTGAATTCCAGAGAAAATGCCAACTGTCAGGACAAAGCCAGAGGATGGAGAGAAGAAGGTGGCACTGGAGAGGTCTTCAGAGGGACTGTTCTCCCGCACACACCCCCAAATTCCGAGTTTTGCTCTTTTTGGGGGGGGTGCTATCTCAAGACCCGGATCCTTCAGCTGTGGGAGCTCCTTGTTTGACAGGGCCCAAAGGGCTGCTGCAGCTCCTCCAAGAACTACTTAACAGACTTTGAGAAATGGCATCTTTTCAATCTTGATTGAAAAAGTCAGCAGAAAACCTCGAAAATGAGTATGAGGTCCTTAATGAGAAAAGAAGGGATTTCATACGAAGGGGGATATTGCAAATCAATCTAAAGATTGGCCAGACAACGCTTTATCTAGAATCACGAACACACCAGACAGAATGTTTCCATAGAACAAAGACTTGGAGGCAAATGGTCAGATTCCCAAACATAGCCATAAATTCATCTTCAGTCTGTCTTGTGTGGAAAACGTCAACTTATCCTCAACAGAGTATGATTTTTCTTTCTGTGTGCTCCAGGATGCAAGTGTATCCAGAGGACTCAACTAAAGGGAGCATTATTTTTCCAGAAAAGTAAATGAGTATTTAAGCAGTTTACAAGGGATATATCTTGCATTTTGCTTTACACAATAGATTTCCTAACAAGTACATGATAAAAATTTTATAAACCAAACCAGGCAAACTACGACCCATGGGTCAAACTCAGCCCACTGTGATTTTTTGTACAGCCTGTGGGCTAAAAATAGTTTTCACATTTTTGGTGGTTGGAAAAAGTCAAAGGAAGAATAATATTTTGTGACACATAAAAATTATGTGAAATTCACATACTGGTGTCCATAAACAAGGGTTTCTTGGACCACAGCCATGTTAATTCATTTACGTGTTGTCTGTAGCTGCTCTTGCACCACCGTGCGGACCTGAATAGTTGTGACAGAGATTGTACGTCCCACAAACTCTAAAATATTTGCTATCTGGTCACTTACAGAAACTATATGCTTATCCCTGCTCCAAAACACTTTATAGGAGTTACCTACTTAATGGAAATCTATATGAATACTCGTTCTCTAAGGTGAAAAACTCTAGTTTACTTTGGCTCTTGAGTCCTTTTAAAATAAGGTAACCCTGTATATCTGACTCACTTCCCATCCACAGTAACTCCACGGAATTTGGCTCCAGCCTATTGGGAAAGACGCTCGAGGGGCAAAATCACCCATGTCCAGAATATACCAACTTGGCAGTAAAGATTGGCCTTGCCTTCCAGGCAGGCTGGTCGACCTGGATGGTCATCCACAAGGGAAGCGGTCATTCAGTGAAATGTACTCTTAGTACCTTCCTTCTTGAATGGCAGCAAAAGGAGCAGCACCTGGCGAGAATCTTCCTTGGAAATTCAGCATGGTGGAGTGGAAAGGTTATTAGCTTTGAGATCAGGGACATTTGAGTGCCACCTCCATAAGTTACTGGTTGTTTGACAGTAAGTTACTTGATCTTTCTGAGTCTCCGTTTCTGCACCCGTAAAATGAAATTCATGCCTGTCTCATGCTGTCATGCTGATGACGTCATGAGACAATGCACATGAATGAAGCCCTTAGCTTAGCAAATGTGTCATGGGGGTTACACTCTCTTGGGTAGATATAGGGTGTTGGTTAAGAGTACACCTTCTTGGGCAGACAGAATGGTATTCTGTCACTTATTAGTTGTGTGACCTTGGGCAACTCAGCCCACTGGTCTGTGCCAGTTTCTTCCTTGGTAAAACGGACATGATAATAGACCTACTCACTAGGTTTTTTGTGAGCATTCAGTGAAGCACTTAGAACAGTGGTGGGTCGAGGGAGAGTGTTCAATAACCGTCACTTGTGGTCATGACCTTCCCCTTGGGGTACCTAGATGGTGCTTCAACAAAGTGCTTTGCTCTGGTTAGCAGAAATACACTGGCCATGAGGGGGCACTTTCAGCCGCTCCCCACATTCATCAAAACAAACCCTTCCTTGTCCAAAGGGGCACTGCCAAACTTGGCCACCACCCTTGGGGTCTCCTGCTGGAGGTCAGATGACGTTCACAACCTTCTGGAACTAATGCTTGTGTGGATAGGCAGAACCCAACAGAACTTCCCATTCTCTCTGGGCCTCAGATGTGTGGATTTGAAGAACTGGATAGCTAGAGATTTACTGGCTCTTTAACTCACCTCCTGCCTGCCTGTCTCCTTACCCAACAGAGACTCACAGACTATTACGCCCCCTACGCCAGCAAGATCAGTTTGACCTTCCTGTACACTAGTCACTCTCCTAAACGTTTGCTGATGCTGCGCCCTCCACCAGAAATGTCATTTCTCCTACTGCTACACCTGAGACAAATACTACTCAACTTTCTATCCCTGGCTCGAGGAATACCCTTAGAAACTTTCCCCCTTTCTTCTGTAAAGGTCCCTTCTTCTCCTGCAGAATTTCCTTCAGACCGATCATATAGTGGTTTTCACATCACACTGCAGTTAAGGCAGTTTGTGTCTGCGTCCTTTCTTCTACTCAATATATTTTGAGGGCAGGGCCAATTTGTTCTTTCTTAGCGTCCTCAGCAGCTGCTATACTGCTTGGCACACAACAAGAATGCCCCAAATGTTTGATGCCTAAATGAATACATGAACGAGCAAAACATACATTAGCAAGCAACTGGGAAGAGTATGGAGACAATTTTTTAAAATTCAGCATGGCTCAGCGTCTCTCGAATGCCACAATGGGGACCAATGTGGTTTGAAGGTGTTTCCTTGAAACCTCACTCATTCCAGATGGGGGTGTTGGCTTCTCATGTCCTCACTCTCAGCTGTCCCAGTCACCTGGCGCTAATGCCCTTCCAGCTTAGACCTGGAGCCTTCCCGAATAACCCCTTCATGTTAATGATCTGTCATCTAGACCAGCAAGGTCAAAGCAAGGTACCTGTTAAAAGAAGAATATGGAGAGCCTCGAGCAGCCTGGAGAGTTCAAGTACAACTGTTTTGTATGAAAGGTCAAGTTCACCTCGTGTCGGGGGGGCCCTTGGGCTAACAGTTACCCGTTAAAGGAGATAAAACCATAAATTTTGCTGGCTTTTTAACTCCTGGTGTGCTCCCCACTCCCCACCCACCTTGACTGGAAAGACTTTCCTAGGCTTCTGAGAACGTGGACTCCTTTGCAATTTCTTCTTTTGCCACCAAGCACACACTGAGTTTGGTGCTCTTTCTGCTTCTGCCCAGTGCTCCTCAGTAAGGTTCACTTCCGGAAAACAGCCTGGGTCCACCCAGATATGATTTTTTTTTTTTTTTTTTTTTTTTTTTTTTACATTTCCTATTTGGAAGGTAACAACAACAAAAAAGTGGCAAGGCTGCAGTCTGCAGCTGGGCCAGAAGGGGGAGGCTGAAAGAAGTGGATTCCGGCAAGTCTATTAAAAACAGTACTTTACGAGGTGTGGGAAGGGGGTTGGAAACGCAGAGAGGAAGAGAAGGAGGGGCAGCGAAATCAAAATAATAATAATAAAATAATAATTGTAGCCATCATTTCAGTGTGCTCGATGCTTTACATATGCAGGCGCATTTAATCCTCACAACAACCCCAGGAGGTAGGTATTAATATCCCCATTTTTCAGATGAGGAAATCAAAATGCCAAAAAAGAAACCCTTCAAACTTTCAATTTGTACACTAATTTTAAGGCAGCCGGATCGCTGGGCTATAACCAAGTCATTTCATAAGTAAATATTGGCGGTTTGATTTTTTTCTTCTTTTTTTTTTTCCTTCTTAATGTTCGCTATTCCAGGCCGCAGGTCAGTAACTGAATATGTGGGAAGTCTTTAAAAATACCAATGAGAGCATTTGAAATAGCACAGCTGAAAACCACTACTTTTCACACTGGGCTTCATTCAGAGTTCAAGGTTGTACATTTTTCTCCCACACAAATTCAACAGAACAAGAAACCACAAGAATTGAGTGTTTTCCAAGTCTGAACAGGGGAACAGGAACTGCAGGAAAAAGCAGAAGGAGAAATTTATTTGAAAGTACTTCTCTGGAAAACTTTGCACCTCAGTTTCCTGGCTTCAAGGCCCGTGAATCAGTCTAGATATTTCACATATACCAAATCACCAGTGGCATTCACTAAATATTCAACACTATGAATATTGTGGTCAATTTCCTGATGGCTCTAACACTTGTTAGAATTTTCCAGATGAATCACTTCTGTTTTATCCAAAGGCCATACCATGACCAGCTCCATATCTGCCCTCTCCGTGAACTCCACCGATATTGCCCACCAGCTTAAACTTTCTTAGAATGTATTAAACTGGAGTCATTTTTCTCTCCCTTGTTTCTCTGCTACTAGGCCGCGTGTGCCCCCAAAGTGTGTCCTACAGAGATTTCCACATAGTAAGGATTTATTAAGTGTTGCTGAAGGAATAAAGAAACGAACTTCAGCAGATCATATATCTCTCCATTTAGGTTTGCTTTTAGTGTGAGGGCTTGGGGTTTTGTGGGGGAAGCAATTGGGGTTTTTTTTATCTTTTTATCCCCCATTATATTTCAGTTGAATTTGTCAAGAGGCTCAGTTTTATTTTCCCAACGTGAATCACTGATGATCTAACAAATTAATTACCCATCCATCTTGCCCTACGGAGTGAGGTCATGGGAGAATGGATGGGTTCAGCCGACCTCCTCTGGACAGCAGTGTCAGGGCCCCCACTTAAGAACTTGAGTTCAATGCCAAAATTGCCAGTTTAGGTTAGACCCAGACTGAAATGTATCTTATTATACACAGAGGCACACAAATGCAATATGTCATCTTTAATGGTTCAGAACAAAGTCTAAAAAAATAGTGTCCTAGCACAGATGAATTTTATAACCTTTGATATATGGCTTTCATTATTAACAATAATTTCTGTAACTGCATCCAAATTCGGGAAGGCACCCGATGAATATTAATTTTAGTTTTGATTTATTTTCTCCTCCCGGTGGCTCCCTCTAGGGCGGACCTGCATTCCCAGTGTCCCTTCTGCCCTGAGATCTTACATTCTCCAGAATGAACTTCTCATTGTCCTGGGGACAGCTTGGTTCTGGGAAGACCGCATTTGGGGTTTTGCTTCCTGCTGGAAAATGAAGATTTTTTTTTTCCCATTGCGTTCTCTTACTTTTTTATATTTTAGAAAGATTTCCCCCCTCACACACCCTTTGTCATTATATTCAAATCTAATTGCAAGACAACTCTCTCACCTAAGTCATCAACAAAGCCCAATTATTTCTAATGCATGCAGAAGGGGGAAAAAGTGCCAAACAATAAAAAGGCACGCAGTAACCCAAGCCTTTTTCACAGTCAGGCTTCAAGTTCACATGTGAATTTATGCCAGTTTTGACATTAGCCGAAAAAATTAACAGTTCTCAAAAATGAAACTCTCACAAAAGGGGTTTTGTGTTTCAAGCAGAATAAATTATAGTGTGATGTTATTAAAACACTTAGTTGTTAAGTTGCCAAGAAAATCCAGTATATTCACACAGACTCGAGGACCTGTCTCCATGCAAAGTAATTAAATTAGATTTATAGGCTGCATTACATCAGTGCTTGATAGTTCATTTTTCCTTTCTTCATATTTTGCCCTGCTTTATTAGAGCATGTGACAGATGGTAAAAATAGTGTGAAGTTTCTTGGCCCTGTGCTAAATCCCCTTTCGGTAGTATATCTCTCTCCTGTCAGTTCTCCCCAGCGATGATAAATTAACCTCTCTCTTTGTATCCCAAGTGTGGCACTAAAGCTCTCTTTGACACGGCACTATCACTTTATCTTAATCTGTGCTGTTTCGAGGAGAGAGGGAGATGATGCAATCGCCACCATGAGTTTAAAGAGAAGATTTATTGTGTCAGAAAAAGGGAGGATGATTAATATAATATGCATCATTATATTTTTCATTTTGTCTCATCTGTCGCCTTCTTCTTGTCCAAGGCAAGGAGTTCGCCAGGGTGGGCCGTCCTCTGGACAGCCCTTCCCCCGGGGCTGTGTCTGCAGGGCTGAGCCTGGGAGCTAGCAGGCGGAGGTGGCCAGTCCTCCTCGCTAGACACCAGGCCACCGTGGAAGGGGTGGGGTTCATCTCTCTGGTGACTGGAGCCAGCTTGCTGCCATTCCCAAAGGGAGGCAAGGGCACCTGGGTCTGCTCCGTGCAAGGCTCCCCTGTGGGAAGGGAACGTAAATAAGGTCTCAGGGCCTTATTTGTGGTGGATCAACTCTACGAGTGCCCTGAGACTAAACAGGAATTGGGGTCATTCAGACCCTAGGAGACGCTGCTGGCAGGACTAGAAGAAGCAGTGCCATTTACAACATTTTTGCAGGAAGGGACTTATTACTGTTTCCCTTACTGACAATAAAGCTCTATTCTCCTTAAGCTGCTCCTTGGCTGTGAGTCTATCTGGAAGCCAGCTTCATGCGTTCAGCTCAGTAAGCATTATTAGCATGGCTACGTGACACACACCCCGTCAGACACCGGATGCAGGCACAAGTGAACAGAGGACCTATCCCTGCCCTCAGGAAGCTCACGCTCTAGCCAGTGGCACCCATTGGCCATATACAGTGAGCATCACTCCCTCCTGGTGCTCCCAGCACGGAGGGTGCCAGGGGATGGATCCTGAACCCGACTGAAGGAAGATCCCCAAATGAAGGGAAGCAGGTTCATTGCAGATAAGATGAGCACAATTAGAAGCATAATGGGAAAGAATCACTTAAAGTTGAAAGAAATCTTGGTAAATCTCCTCAAAAGTGCATAACCCTTTCTATGAAGTGAGTGGTCACAACTCAATTTCTCTGCTTTAAATATCTGGATTTTTCAACATTTGCTGAAAGTGAGCTAACCCTCTAGAATCCCAGCCAACTGAAATATTTTCACCTGGTTTTCCTCAAAGACGTTGGAGGCCTGTCTTAGCTGAGCTTACTCCCCTGGTGAACCAACTCTTTTCCTCCCCCTCTGGGGCTGCTCTCCCCCACCGCCTGCCCCAGGATCCCAGGGTGCCAGAGCCATGCTTTCACCTGCCCTACGTGACATCCTCCATCAGAATTGATTGGACCAGGCCTAGACCATTGGGGTTGTCTCTCTGTCTCTCTCTGGAATTTGGAATTGAGGCAGAATAACTGCCAGAGGTCTGGAAAGGGAAGGAGAGCCTCAAGATGTTGGGGGCAGCTATGATCTACCATAAGAATGAGGAAGCCCAACACCAGGCAGATACATACGCAGAGAAGTGGAGACAAGAGAGGCATAAAGAGCCTCCTGGATCCCAACAGGATTTCCACACAGCCCTTGAGTCCTTGAGTCCTATGAGACTCCCTTGGATCCTTAAAATAAATTCCCTTGTTTTTCCTTTTTTTTTTTTTTTAAAGATTTTTCTCCCCAATGCCCCCCGGTACATAGTTGTATATTCTTCGTTGTGGGTCCTTCTAGTTGTGGCATGTGGGACGCTGCCTCAGCATGGTTTGATGAACAGTGCCATGTCCACGCCCAGGATTCGAACCAACAAAACACTGGGCTGCCTGCAGTGGAGCGCGTGAACTTAACCACTCAGCCACGGAGCCAGGGCCCCTTGTTTTTCCTTTTTTTTTTTTTAATTTACAAGGTGATTAGGCATCATTTGGGGAGTTTGAGCAAAAGATTGGCAAACTCAAAGCTCTCTTTGGATGTGAAATATAGACAAGTGGGGGTTCATACAATTAAATCATTATAATTTTAGAGTGAACTTCCCAACAAGCTGGCAATAAACTGGGATGACGCCTTACAAAGGAATGAGCTCTCCATTTTCCAAACAGAGGCTGAAGTTCCATTTCATGTCAAGGAAGTCTCATGTTGACTAGAGGATAAGACGCTTGGGGCCTTTTTCTAATGTGTTAAAGGAGGAGAAAGTACCAAAGTTAGTCAACAGGAGGAGACAGAAAGAAAATACAGAGGTGCAAAATGTGTTATCCAAATGGGCCTCTTCCTTAAGGAAAAAAAAATTGAGAAAATATAAAAAATAAGTCAGGAAATGTAGAGGGGTAAAATTATAAGGGTAAAAATTTGCCATCGAATATATTAATATGTCCCAGTTCCAGTTATGGGCAGCTGGATCCTCACTATCTCAAGTCCCATGAGGCTCCCTTGTATGTCTAAATAAATCTCCCATTTTTGTTTTCTGTTCCTCACAACCAAAAGAGTCTTAACCCGTCTGTATTTCACACGACTCCCTACCATAGTGAGTGTGTTCCAGTCAGCCCTTTGTTGCCCCATGATCCTGGCTTGCTCTTTTCTACATTCCTGCCTCTGCTCGGGCTGATTCCTTCGTGGAAATGCCCTCCCCTTCCCGCCATCTAGCCTACTCCTAACTCAGGGGCCTCCTCCATCAGGGAAAGGACACCATCCTAGTTGATGATCTCTCTCTTGAGTTTCTCCTTCCAGTCTCTGCCACCAAATTTAGCAAGGGATTTCATTTTGTGATGTGTGTTATGCTGCTATGCTAATCTTGTCTCCCCAAAGAGACTAGGAGCTCCTCGAAGGCAGCGACATCTCTTCGGAGCCTTCATTTTACTTCTTTCAGTGTCAGCACCCGGTCTCCTGGGGCACCTCTTCCCGCTGGACTCCTGGTTGACCAGCAGGCTGAGGAGAGGGGACTAAAGAATACCAGAGCCTCGGTTTAGAAGGAGCTGAAAGTGCCTCTTGTCATGTCCTCCTTCCCAACCCTAAGGAGTCTCTTCTCCACCGTCTTGAACAGGGCTTGTGACCTCACTTTCAGCAGGATGAGAGAGTAAAAATATTGCCCTGGGATACGGAACAGGCAATGCCATTTACAGGAGAACCAAATCTATTGTTGCCAGAAAAAGTAGGGCCCACTAGTGGTGATACAGGTTGATGCGCATAAACCCAAACTTTGGAAGAAGCATCATTTCAACTTAATTTTGGAAATCTAAATATATGGAATGCATTAGCTGATTTTATTTTTGGCAGCAGACTTAACCGTTCTAATCATGTTTTGCTCCAGCGAATTTTAAAATTAGTTTGCATTTCCCAAGCACACATCAGCTGAGTGAGGGCTGAGGGAGGGAGCGAGGGAGACGGGATGCTAGGAGAAAGCCAGGTTGGGATTAAAACTTTCCTGGCAGATGCTTCATTAAGTGGATAATCCACATACAGATACACGAAAGCTGACTCGAACTGAGTCCTTGGCCTAGAAGAATCTGGTGCAAACAGGCACCTGCCCAAGATAATTATAACTAAGAAGCCAAGTTGAGGGAGGAAGCGGGGTGTGGGGGGGGGGCATGGTAGGGGGGAGGCTATTTATTTACTTCTGCGTTCCTTCTGGGAAAAGAGGAGAGCCAAAAAAACTAAATTTCTGTGTGATGGTAAATTTCCTCTACTTATTTGTAAAGTTGATCAGTCTCTTATTCTCTGCTAACATGGTAGTGATATTAAACGATGGTAAAAATCCATGTTTCTTTTGAGGATTCATTGTACTTTGCAAGAATAATTTCTTTACCCTCAGCCAGATCTGGGAGGTGGGGCTGGACCAGGATCTCGACTTCTTAGGCAGCCCACATGTGTCAAATGTCTTTCCCAAAGTCCACCCTCATCCTCAAATAATCCCATTATTGTTATTTGTGTGACTGCTGCTATGGGCTAGAAAATGAACACATTTGACATCTTGACCACAGTGCTGCAGGTTTGGTTGAATAACAATCCCCAGTTTACAGATGAGGAAATTGGGCCACAGAGAGGTGAAGTGACTTGGATATAGTCACACAGCCAGAAAGTAGTTGAGCTGAGACTGGAATGCAATGTTCTGTCCTCAGAGCCTGCACCCTCTGGATGGTGCTGTCTCTCAAGAAGCCAGCCCTGGTGGTCTAGAGGTTAAGATCCGGTGCTCTCACTGCAGTGGCCGGGCTTCCTTTCCCTATGAGGGAGCCATATCTGTCCATGACCACCCATCTGTCGACTGTCATACTGTGGTGGCTGCATGTGGCTGTGATGCTGAAAGCTATGCCACCAACATTTTAAATACCAGCAGGGTCACCCAAGGTGGATGGGTTTCTGCGGAGCTTCCAGACTAAGACAGACTAGGAAGAGGGACCTGGCCACTCACTTCTGAAAACACTGGCCATGGAAACCCTAGGAATAGCAATGGAGCACCATCTGATAGAGCATTGGGAGGTGGGATGCAGGGCTCAGCTTTGCTGCACGCAGGGTCACTGGCACTAAGAGCAAACCTCTCAAGAGTACAGACTACAGGGGCCAGCCGGGTGGTGCAGCAGTTGGGTTTGCACATTCTGCTTCAGCAGCCAAGGGTTCACCAGTTTGGATCCCGGGTGTGGACCTACACACCACTTATCAAGCCATGGTGTGGCAGGCATCCCACATATGAAAGAGAGGAAGATGGGCACAGACGTTAGCTCATGACCAGTCTTCCTCAGCAAAAAAGAGGAGGATTGGTGGCAGATCTTAGTTCAGGGCCAACGTTCCTCATCAAAAAGAAGAGGATTGGCAGCAGATGTTAGCTCAGGACTATTCTTCAAAAAAAAAAAAAAAAAAGAATACAGACTATGCTTTGGGCTGGCGAGCTGAACTGACTTCACTCCCCACTCCCCTTTTAGGCAGGGTGGAGATCCAAGAACACCGAAGGTAGCATGTCAACCAGTGCTCCTGGGACTTTGGCATTAGTCTTATCCAAACTGCTCTATGTCATCTAAAGACTGTCCTTGATGGGCAGCCGTCCCTTGATGGGAGCACAGCCCTCTGGGGTCTCACAAGGGGCTGAGGCCTTGCCTGAGAGCAGCCTCTGACATTGCTCAGTAGCTGGTTTAGAGGGAAAGAAGAAAGCACGTGGGCTAACGCATTCCGGTCTTCATCACCATTTGATCCTGCTTCTGCTGACGGACTTTAAGGATCAGGGGCCAACTGGAGGTGGACGTTGTCAGAAGGCTGAGAAAAGATAGTCAAAGAGGAGTCCAGGCACAGAAAAGACAGAGGAAGCTATAAAGAAATTCTGTAGGATAAAACCAACATCACATTAAGGACCGTTTAAAAGACAAACACTTAGCAGGTGTGTTGGTCAGGGTTCTCCAGAGAAACAGAGCCAACAAGAGACATATGTGGATGCAGGTGTGTGTGCACATGTGCGTGTAATATATATATATATGAAATAAAGAGGGATATTTTAAGGAATTGTTCACACGATTGTGGAGCCTGGCAAATCTGAAATCTATAGGGCAGACCCACAGGCTGGAAACTCGGGCAAGAGTGAGTGCTGCAGTCTTGAGGCAGAACTTCTCCTGGAAACCTGTTTTTGCTCTGAAGGCCTTCAACTGATTGGATGAGGCCCACCCACATTATGAAGGGTAATCTCCTTTACATAAGGTCAACTGATTGTAGATATTAACCACATCTAAAAAATACCTCCACAGTCACATTTAGCTTAGTGTTGGATCCATCACTGTGTGCTACAGCCTGGCAGAGTAGACACATAACACTAACCACCACAGGAGGATTACCCTAACACAACTATTTTCACTCTTTTGTGTTCTCTTCCAATAATTATACGTATTTTACACAGTTGTAAAAACCGTATTAGAAGAATTTACTACTTTTATTATACATATAATACACGATCATTATGGAAAATTTGTTTACATAAAAATTTGCCGTTCTAATGCCTTATGTAATTTGTGAACTCTTTTTCATGTTTATAGGGCTGTCACCTCCATGGGCTTATGGCTCCATCAGAACAGGGAGCCATGTCGCACTCGTCTTTTTATGTCTGTCATTAATCCTGGGGCCTGGCACATTCGAGGGGCTCAGTATATATTGGTTGAAACAAAGGGTTTTGTTACATAGTAACATTTATTGTTTGCAATAGCTACATAGTAGTCAAAATAATACACAAATTCTCTTAGCTCATCATCTATTATTAACATTTAGAGCGTTTTCAGGTGTCTTTTTTCTTTTCCTATGATAAGTTTTGCTGCCAAGAACTTGTTTGTACACATTCACTTTTCTTTCATTTGAATTATTCTAGAGAACTTACTTATATGTCTTTTTTATATATTTAAGGAGTAGCTTGGCCTTAAACAATCATGCTGATTAGTCAAACTGCGGATTAATCTAGAGGAAAGGATGCGTCAAAGGGATTCCTTGAAAGATCCATTGAGACTAGAACAATAGCCTCATAATAATAATGAGTCATTGTAAAGCTCATTACAAAACTGCGCCAAACAAAATGGAACTTTGTTTAGGGCGGCAGGTTTTTGCCTGTTGTCTCTGAGTCCCGCACCCGCCTTCTGGGGTTATGGCGCTGGAGGTCTGCAAACTACGCCTCCCAGGCTCCTTTGGCAATGCGTTTCCTGGTAGGTTTTGCCAAACTGACAGGAAAATCAAGACGCGAGAGGAGGGGAAATGTCTTTGTTCCTCTCTCTCCCTCCCTCTCTCAACCCACTCCCCTTTCTTTCCTTCCCTCCTCTGTTGGTGTTTCTTCCATTATTCCAGCTTCTGAAGCTGTGATTCGCCCTCTGTGATCTTAGGTTCTGGAACCGGCATCGCGGCCCTGTTGTCCTTCAGCCCTGGATAATCTCGGAAGTATTTTCGTCTAGATCATCTCTGAAGTACCTTCATCTACATCATCTTTGAACTACCTTCATCTAGTTATTTCTGTATTACCCTTGTCTAGATATCTCTGAATTACCTGCATCTCTCCTTTGTTGCTCTTTAACTTTCTAAGATCTTTGTAATCTATACCCTGCATTGAATATCCTTTGTTTGAAATACCTAGGTTGGTTTCTATTTTCCTGACCCGACCCTGATTAAAGCAATAAAGACAGAATTCTTTATGAGGAACTGCTCGTCTGGTTTCGCCCACTTTTGTCTCCAAAATCTTGACTTTAAGAATCAATCCAGGTACATTTTTCCAAAAATTCATGTTTTTTATTTTCTGTACTTTATGATGTTTTGACATCTTAAAAAGCTTGCTGGCCAGGGAGAGACTGCCCCTCCCAGAGCCAACCCTTTCTTAGAGGTAGCAAAGGGCTCACCAGGAGCACATTTCTCATATACAAATCAACCCATCCTGATAATAACCAATCCTTCTATCACTGTGCCCTTGTAAGGACTTCCTTCCTACCAAGACTCGTTCTCGTTTCCTCTGTGTATAGATATTTAGAAATGCTTATCTATAGCAATACTTTAAAAAGTTCTTTTATTGTCTTCATGAAGATGATGTTAAAAGGTTGTTGTCATGACTGAACTCATACTTTGTAGAGAAAACCAAACACCACACAGAGTATCAAACATAGGGACACACAACTGACTATAAAGGTTATAGGATCACCAGATTTCAATTTTTCTTCTTTCCCTAAAGATAACCCTTAACCGTCTAAGGGAATGGGTATGGTCCAGGCAAAATTTTCGTCTGCTTCTACCCCTTGCTGTCAGGCTAGAACATTTAAGCCTCTTCTTTGAAGACCACCGTTATAAATCTCAGACTTGACTTATCCACTGTGAACAGGGCAGTCTTTAAGTACGAAAGAGTTACCATTCTCTCTATTTTTCTTTCTTTTCTCAGGAGATTAAAAAGGGATTTGTTGTAATAATACAAGCAGAACCTTGAAAGGAAGTTCATAGAAACCCGAGGAGAAGAACACTAGCCCAGCAAAGCCCCAGGGGAACTGGAATAGAGAACTGAAAAGGCATCTGAACTAAGCGTGCTTTCCCTCCCTCCCTTCCCCTCTCCCTCTCCCCTTCTCCATCTCTCTCACTCCCGCCCTCCCTCCTTCCTCCTGCTGTATCTGCTGCTTTATGGTGCTTTGCTTCCTCTCTCCACTGCCTGGGCTCCGTTTAACCTCAGTGTGCACGTGGCTCACGGTGGCTATCCAGCCTCCATTCAGCACAACTTCCATCTGCCGCCCTCAGTTGCCCAGTCTCTCAGCATTGTTGTCCCTTGATTTCTATCGGTGCTTTCACTTCCCCCTGTGCTCAATGAAATGCTGACTGTGAGCTGTGTGATAACAAAACTCTCCTTCTCAAATCTGATGGCTGCATCTTCTCTCTGAGTAAAAGTATTCTGAATACCGGGTTATGGGACGAAGGTTTTAAAGTCCTTTTAGCCAAAAGAGTCATTTTTCCTACCTTTCAGACTAAAGTTTGCTTAAAATCCAATCTTAAAATGGCTCCCTATGGGCATGATCTGCTCTCCCATCTGCCTCTTCCCCAACCCCAGCTTTCCTGAAGCTCCCAATCTCTCTCCTGGGCCCACTCGCCCTGGCCTGCCTTCATTCTCTCCTATTTGCACATTTACATAGGCTGGTCCCCAACCCAGAGCTTTCACCCTCCCTTCTTGCTGATTAGCTCTCACTGATCCTTGAAACCTCAACTCAGTTGTCCTTCCCTTGGGGAAGCTCTCTCTGACCTCCCTAATTAGGTAAAACCCCACCCCCACCCATCACAGGCTCTCTAGCATCACATTCACTTTTAAATTTGTTGGAGTGGTTATTTTATAAGTGTCCTTCATTAGTAAGTATATGAGTCCATAGACCATGTCTGCTTTTCTTCATTAGTGTATCCCCAGCATCCAACACCTGGTGGATCTCTTAATAAATATTTGACTGTATCCATTCTGCTCTTCAACAATCATATTATTCATTTCTAAGTTCTCTAACTGGTCTTTTGTAACAACAATTTGCCCTTGCTTCATAACTTCCTGTTCTTGTTTCATGGATATCATGTCCTCTTTTATTTCCTGAAGGATATTAAATATAATTATTTTAAAGGCCTATACTGATGGCCCTGTTATTTATGTTTGTTTTCACGTAAGAACTTCTTTTGCTCATCATCTCTTTCATTTTGATGGCTTTCCTCAAATGTTTGGTAATTTGTCATCAAGTGTTGGTCTCCTAGGGCAGAAGTTTCTCACATGTAGCCAGAGTGGTGGCTCCCCTCTGCAGTCTAGAGGAAGGGTCGCTATTTAATGACTTCACACTGAAAATTCTATAACATTTCCTTCTCACACATTTTACCTCAGTTTATCTTCTAAAGAACTCTTGGTGGTAAACAGAACATGTATTATTGTTACCCACATTTTACAACTAAATAAACTAAAATTCTGAGAAACCGTCTTTTCCAAAATCAAGTCAATGATGTATCAGAGCCAGACTCGTACCCGATCACCTGATACATATCCCACGTTCATCACACCACACTCCGGCTGCCTCTCACGTGGCTCTGCTCAGAGGTCGGCTCTTTAGTCAAGGTTTCCAGTTGTAAGGGACAGAAGCTAACAGAGCAAGAGAGACAGTTTCTACAAACCAAAAAAGGCAGCACGTGACCTCAACCACGGTTGGACCCAGGGACTATAATGCTTTCAGGATTCTCTTTCTCCATCTCGTGCCTCTGCTTCTCTGTTTGTTGGCTTCATTCTCTCCTGTGGCAGATTCTTTTCTCCATGTGGCAGAATGCATGGCCTCCAGGATTCCAGATCCACATCCTAACAGCTCTGCCCTCCCACTCCCAGAAGGAAAGAGAGAATTTCTTCTTCTAAAAGCTTCAGTTTTTAAAATCCTTAGGAAGGACTCAGGTTGGTCCCAGTTGTGTCCCTTGCCCACCCCCTGGACCACTCACTGTAGCCACAGAGATACAATGTTATCATTGGCCTGATTTAGGTTGTGGGCCCTCCCCTGTGGCTGGAGGACAGGGTCTCATTGTCAACCCATCACCAAAATCTCATGAGTGGCTCCTCAAAAGCAGAGTACTACTCTCACCTTGTTACAGGGGACCATCTAGCAGGGTTTGTGTCGGATGGTTTCCCTGTAACTTCTGCGCACATAGGAACATTGGTTAGCAAAGAGGTCCGGAGACAAGATTGCGTGTTATGAAAACTAGTCATGCTCCAGCCTGATGTGGTGGACAGCAGTTGGACTTAGATGTCAGATAGACTCCAGGGGCAAATCCCAAGGCTGTTGTTTAAGAACTGTGTGACCTTAGACAATATGCTCAACAAGGATACAAGAGTACTTGCTGTTCTCTTGCGCAATATATTTAACTTAGCAGATAAGCAGTCCTCAACAGTTGCAACCATACCTCCCCTAATATCTGTATTGTCTGTTTCCTTCCTGTCTGTCAAGAGGGCAGTGATTCCCAGTCAAGATTTTGCCGCATCCTCAGGAGTATCCTTGGTTGTTTTAAAATTTGTCTTAAGAGTCTCAAAATTCTTTTAGTAAAAGTTGTTTAGTTCCTTTCACTTAAAAAAGTAATTCTATTTGTGTAGCTCTTTAGGAGAAGGAAAGCATGAAATCAAATAATCAGAATTAAACAAAGAAAATGGGTTGTTATAGGCTGAATTGTGTTGCTCTCAAAATTCATATGCGGAAACCCTAACCCCTGGTACCTCAGACTATGGCTGTATTTGCAGACAGGGCCTTCAAAGAAGAAAGACTAAATAAGGTCCTATGGTGGGCCCTAATCCAAGGTGACCTGTGTCCTTTAAAGAACAGGAAGAAACACCAGGGGGCTGTGCACTGAGGGACAATCATGTGAAGAGGCAGTAAGAGGATGGCCATCTGAAAGCCGAGGACAGAGGCCTCAGAGGACACCAATTCTGCTGGCACCTTGACCTTGGACTTACAGCCTCAAGAACAGTGAGAAAATACGTTTTTGTTGTTTACGCCACCCAGTCTGTGGTATTTCGTTACGGAAGCCCTAGCAAACTGTTGAAAGACAAATCAAATCACCAATCAAAAGACAAAAACTTTCAGATTGCATTTTAAAAGAGATCCAACAATACAATGTCTACAAGGGCCCTACCAAACCTGGGTGTCCAGTACAAACCAATTCACTTCCCTACCATTACAGGGACAGGACCAAATGGCATCACACATGGGAGAATGTTATACAAACTGCATAGTATCATCCACATGGGAGGTCTACTGGGGATCATTTTTATTTCTTTAACCAATAGTTAAATAGCACTTACAATGTAGTGCTTATATGTGCCAGTCACTGTTCTAAGCACTTAGAAATGTTAACTTAGTCAATCCCCACAACAGCCTTGAGAGAAGTTCTATTCTCAGGCCATTTTTACTGATGGGGAAACTGGTGAGGAGAGCTCAAGCATTTCCCAAGGTCACATGGCTAGCAAAAGGCAGAGCTGGGATTCTAACCAAGGCCAGCAGGCTCCCAGAGTCTGTGTCCCACCCACGATCTGCTGCCCTTGACTATATGGCTGCTATTATCCTCATGTACTCAGAGCCATTTCAGTTCCTGGCACTCCCTCCCTCTACCTCCACCACCGCCAGAAGGTCTCCACGAGCAGAAACGTGACCACTGGATCCAGCTATCTGAGTCCTAAGGGGAGGTTTGGAAGGGAAGGTCACTTCTTCAAGGAAGGCCTTCTCCTCACCCTTTGCTGTCCTCCAGGCACTGCAAAGCAACCTGCAAGGAGAAACTCTGAGCCTGCACCACTGCCCGCAGATGTGCTGCCATGACACCACAGCATCATGGGCGGCCTGGGCGGCAGTCAGAGGTGGGGGGGCACCTGGTGAACCTGCCAGGCCTGACTCTTCCCTTCTCAGCCAGAGCTCAGCTTCAAGAAACTGACAGAGGCCTCCCAACACCTGAACCACAACCGAAAAGCAGAGCATTTGTCACAGGTGGCAAGATCACTGCTTCCTATGCTGCCCAAGACTGTTTCCCCAGGTCTCCTCCATTCAGCATTCCTGCAGGAAGGGTAGAATGGCAATGCAGGTCATCATTCCACCTGTCACCGCCTCTGCGCAAAGATGTGAGCCCCACACACAAGGCTTTATAGCTGCAAGAAGAGGAACAAAATCAAGAAGAGGATTGGGGACGAACAATTGAAAATGGGAATGGAGACAGAATTGGGCTTCTTTCTTTCATTCATTCATTCATTCTGCAAAGAGTTATTGAGTCTCTGGGCCAGGCCCTCATCTCAACACTTTGGACACGGCAGTTAACATAGTCTTTGCCTTCTTAGAGTTTATATTCTTAAATAAATAAGGGAATTTCAGATAGTGATAAGTACCATGAAGAAAATAAAGCAGAGCACTGAGACAGAGAGTAACTGTAGAGGTGGGAGGTGCTACTTTATTGAGGGAGGCGGCCATTTGAGGGCCTTAGGTGAGGAGTGTGCCAGGCAGAGGGAAATGCAAGTAGGAAAACACCAGAGTGGAAGAGCGAGGTGTGTTACACTGGATTTGGAGGAACCAGGAGAGACTATGGTTAGTGTAACTCTAGTTTAATGAACAAGGGGAAAGTCACAGGCGATAAGAGCAAACATCCATTCATAGAAGGCCTCGAAGGCCTTTTGGCAGGTACATATTCGCCACTTGGCAAATTATTTTATTGAAAAATAAGAGAAAACTGTTGTCCTCAACCCTCAAGCCAGTGTGGCAGAGTGGAGAGAATTCCAAATTGGGCGTCAGGAGAACTCAAGTTACCTGATCAGATCAGTTAACTTCTTTGAGCCTTCCTTTCCTCATCAGTAAAGTGAGAAAATGACACCTACTTTAAGAATTTTGGTGAGAATTAAATGCAACCATGTACATAAAAGTACCACCATGTTGTTTGGCACATTAGGTGCTCAAAAACTGGGAGCTACAATAATGAGATACGCTACACAGCTATTAGAATGGCCAAAATCCAAAACACTGACAACACCAAGTGCTGGTGAGGACGTGGAGCAACAGGAACTCTCATCCTTTGCTGGTGGGAATGCAATTAATGAGAGTATGACCACTTTGGAAGACAGTTGATGGTTTCTTACAAAACTAAACATACTCTTACCATATGATCCAGCAATCGTGTTCCTTGGTTTTTACCCAAAGTAGTTGAAAACTTACATCCACACAAAAAAACCAGCACACGGATGTTTCTAGCAGCTTTATTCATAATTGCCAAAACCTAGAAGCAACCAAGATGTCCTTCAGTAGGTGAATGATAAACTGTGGTACATCCAGACAATGGAATATTATTCAGTGCTAAAAAGAAATGAGCTATCAAGCCATGAAAAGACTTGGAGGAAACATAAATGCATATTACTAAGTGAAAGAAGCCAATCCAAAAAGGCTACATACTGTATGATTCCAACTATATGACACTCTGGAAAACGTAAAACTATGTAGACAATAAAAAGATCAGTGGTTGCCAGGGTTGGAGGGAGGGAGGGATGAATAGGTGGAGCTCAGAGGATTTGCAGGGCAGTGAAACTACTCTGCATGATACTACAATGACCAATACGTGTCATTGTACATTTGTCCAAACGCAGAGAATGCACAACACCCAGAGTGAACCCTAATGTAAACTATAGTCTTTCGGTGATTATGATGCACCAGTGGTGGTTCCTCAACATAACACATGTACCACTCTGTTGGGAGATGTTGACGATGGGGGAGGCTATGCCTGTGTGGGGGCAGGGGGTAATGTGGGAACTCTGTACCTTCCTCTCAATTTTGCGGTGGACCTAAAACTGCTCTAAAAAAATAAAATCTTAAAAAAAAAAAACTGGTGCTAATGATACTTCTAGCCTGGGCATTATGGGACCTTCAGCAAGTTACATAAGGAACAGGGACAATGATCATTTGTTGAGTATCCACATGTGGCAGGCCCTGCACTGGGCATTGTTCACAGGTTATATCTGTGCCCCGTTTGTGCAGTGATGAGGAGGACCAGGAGATACCCAAGACCCCTCCAGTTTGGGCGTCTACCATTAAGAGGGCCTGTGCTGAGACCACCAAGCAGGGGAGACCAAGATCATTCCAAGGACAAGAGCAGCAGCAGAGAGGGCCTGAGGCACAGGGTCCTACAAGAGTTTCCGAGAAATCCTCAGCCCCCTCAGAGACTTCCAGAGACTCTTGGAGCACAGCCCTATGTCGTGATGCAGCAGCCACATTCTGAACTGAGACCTGCTTGGTCTAATAATATGGTGCTCCAGGAACTGACTTTTCCATTTCCCTCTCGAAGTTTCTGTTCCACACCCCACCTCCCACCCACGATGCCGCTCCTGATGCCCTGATCAAACCACCTCTACTAGTGCTCAGAATTTTCAGCGGCCATCTTGCCACTGTCTTTGGTCTTTGCATTATAACTGGATGGCAAAGACCTGTGGGAATTAGCACCATGAGTGCCCACCCCACCCCCGCACTGTCACCTCTACTCTATACACATAGATTTTTACCCCAGAGGAAGCAGCCAGAGCGAACATCAGTGGTGAGCTTGTTGATAAGGACAGTAAGCAACCTGAGAGCTGAACATGGAAGGAGTCCTCTTTAGCACCAGTTCCACCTAGTGCCATCCACCTGATATCAAAAACGAGTCTTTCATGGACTTCCTACCTGTGCAGGATCTAGGAAGACCGTGCCATGGCCGGGAGGGGCACGGTCAGTGACCTGACCTTTCAGAGTGCTTGGGATGATCAATAAGTTCTTATAAAGTCATTTCTTTGATTTTCCCACAGATTGGGAGGTGGGCTGATTCTCAGGCCTTACCTAGGACAGGAAGCTTTTCTCGTATTTTCGACAGTAACTAGTAATGGTCATAGTTATTTTCTGAACACCTGGCATGGCTCAAGCCCGGTATGTGTTTAATTCTCACACATATTATTCTCATTGAAGTGTCACAACAATCGTGGTTTGTAGATGAGGAACCCAAGACTGAGAAGTGAAATATCCTGTCCAAGGTCATCAGGCAAATAAATGTCGGAGCAGGAATAGGAACCCGGGCCTGTCCGCTTCCAAAGCCCGAATCTTTTTCTGCTGTGTGCCTGCTGCCTCGCAAAGTACAATGCAAAGCCTTCCCCAGGGCTGTCCCCAACAGAGCTGGGCCTGCTCCCCAAGGGTCTGCAGAGGCTGCAAGCAGCAAAGGCCAAGGAGGAGAAGCAGGCAGAGGCCGAGCTGGCCCTTCGGGGAAGTCTCATGTTACCTCCCTCTTGGGAATGTGCCTCAAGCTGGAGGTGCCCCTGGAACTGAGAAACAGAGACCATCTTTACCTTCCTCCCCATGCAAAATACTTCCTTGTTTGTGAAAACAGTTTTATCCACTCAGCCCTATTCTAGTTAGCCTGCATTCTGTCTTTGTTTTTCCTGCTTGAGGCAAGGCCCCGTGGGAGTCCCTCGAGCTTTCTCACGGAGAAATCGCCTTCCCTCCTCCCGGTGGTCCCTTTCCTATCTCCAGCAGGAAGTCTCCAGGCTCCATTTCCGTGGGAAGCCTGGGGAGGGCAGGAGGCAGAGTCCTTCCCTCGTTCTGCTCTCCCCAAAGCCTGGGAAAGCGAATATTTTCCTCCTGAGCCCCAGGGCTTCTCTCCTGCTCTTCCTTTCCCCAGCCTTCACAAAAGAGGCTGCAGGTGAAGGTTTTTCCGTTTAATTTCATTTTTCATCATTTTTACCCCTTTTGGATGGTTCACATCTGAGGGTCTCGGTGGATTAACTGGCCAATCAGATTTCATTATGAGCCCAAGTAGCTCTTATCATTAAACCTGTAATTTATTTCTTCTCTGTTTCATAAAATGTGAAATATTACCATTCTCCGGGAGCTTGAAGAGAGCAGAGATGCTCCATTAAGTCCAACACTGCTCCTCCATAAGAGGCCGTAATTATATGCGGATTTTTTTCTAACAGCCAAGTTTCTACTTGCAGATGCTAACAAAAGAAATAAGCTTTTAATCCAAACATAATTAATATGAATTACCTCCCCAGTACACCCTGGCTTTGCACCATTAAACTTAATTTTTGTTTTGCATGATAATTGTGTTATCATTACCGTTTATAGGAGAACTCAGGGACCCTCACTTTGTTTTCAGTCAAGACCAAGGGGACTGGAAATGACTTCCCTCGCCTCTGCCAGGCAGAAGCCCGGGCTCGGCCTTCCTGACCTGTCCGCCCCAGCCCCTGTGGCTTAGGGAGGCCAGAGACCTCTCTCCCACAGAAGAAGGAAAGCGATTCCTGCTTATCCAGTGGAGGATTTGCCACCCAGGAGACAGGCTCAGCCAGGGCAGCTGCCTAATCATGACCGTCATCACCATCACCATCATCATCATCATCATCATTACCATAATTGTTATTATTGTTCCTAACAGTAATGAGTACCACAAAATTTTTTGCAGCATGCTTCAGCTACTCTACTACTGGTTATTTCTCCCAACTATCTGGGGATCCTAGACTCTGAATTACTTAAGCAAAGGCCCAGAAAATCTTAGATTGAGCACCAAAGCCCTGGGTTTCGTTCAAGCTCCCAATCAAGACTGTGTTCAAGACTGTTTTCCTCTCTCTCCTCTGTGTGCCTCAGTCTCCCTCTTTACCTCCCACTCTGCTTTATAAGGAAGATTCATATTTTTATCAATCTGGGAAGGAAACTGATACCTTTGGAGGTAGGCACTACATTTATATATTGGCATTCCTTCATTACACAAAGAGTTATTAAATGAACTACTATGGTCTACTATGGACCACACCCAAATGTTTTCAAAAAGGAGATGAATTAAATAACAACACAAAACAACAATACCAAAGATGGCAAATGCAGCATCTGCCAGTGTGAGCATTAGTGGTCAAAGAGATTGCACAAGCGTTCAGAGAAGACGGAGTGTAGGAACAAGAGCTCGGGCTGGACTTTGAAGGCTGGGCAGGACTTGTAGAGGTGACGTCACAGAGCAGAAGGGAGTGGAGAAGGGCGAGCACAGGCCTGGAGGAAGGAACACACAGAGCGTGGACTGGGAGAGTGAGAAATCAAACTACATGAGGCACGCTGTCCCTGGAGACGAGCAGTGGGAGACAGGCTGGAAAGGTCATGTGGAGTCAGCATGTAGAGAGTTCTGAATACTAGACCAGGTAAGAGGAGGACACGGAATAATTTTCTAATGAGGAGGGGGTGGCTGACTGGAAGTGGCGTCTTCAGATGGTCAGTCTAGGAGCACCCGTCGGACACTTAGACAAGGGAGAAACTGAGGCCAGCGAGACCAGGGAACAGTGAGCAGTGATAAGGGACTCAACTTGGATGGGACATGGGGAAGAACGGGGAAGAAATACCCAAAAGAGAATCCATGGAACTTGGTAAGAGAAATGAGACCGAGGACAGACGATGGAAGACATGGAAAATCCCATTATCTAACAGAAATGATCCCTCCAGGTCTACCACAGAGCGGTAAAAACAGAACACACCGTGCCTGGCACAGAGCAAGCACACGTGACTACTGGCTTTCAGTAACTACTATTAGTATTAGGAGTTTATCCCATTTTATCCTCCCAGTGTCCCTGTGGAATTGCGCAGGGTAGCTCTGTTACGGGGCTGGGCAAGGAAAATCACTAAGAGATTAAGGAATTACCAAAAGGTGATTTTTTTCCCAGTGGCCAAGTAACAATTATTCTTCAGACTCTTCCCCCAACCATATTGTCAAAAAAAAATCATTATGATAATAATAAGGAGCACCCAGGCCAGGCCCCCAAATCAGTGATGAGCTAAGAGTATTCTTTTTTTTTTTTATTGAGTTAATTATAGGTTACAATATTGTGAAATTTCAGTTGTACATTAACGTTTGTCATTCGTGTTGTAGGTGCACCCCTTCACTCTTTGTGCCCACCCCCCACTGCACCTTTCCCCTGGTATCCACTAAACTGTTCTTAGTCCACGTTTTTAAATTCCTCATATGAGTGGAGTCATACAGAGGTTATCCTTCTCTAGCTGGCTTATTTCACTTAACATAATTCCCTCAAGGTCCATCCATGTTATTGCAAATGGAATGATTTTGTTCTGTTTTGCAGCTGAGTAGTATTCCATTGTGTATATGTACCATATCTCCTTTATCCATTCGTCTGTTGATGGGCACTTAGGTTGGTTC
Organism: Equus quagga; assembly: GCF_021613505.1. NCBI lineage: Eukaryota > Metazoa > Chordata > Mammalia > Perissodactyla > Equidae > Equus > Equus quagga. The sequence goes on along the minus strand of NC_060288.1, from coordinate 6,723,962 downwards.
CGTGTCTTGGCTATTGTAAATAATGCTGCAATGAACATTGGGGTACATAGGACTTTTGGGATTGCTGACTTCAAGCTCTTTGGATAAATACCCAGTAGTGGGATGGCTGGATCGTATGGTAGTTCTATTTTTAATTTTTTGAGGAATCTCCATACTGTTTTCCATAGTGGCTGCATCAGTTTGCATTCCCACCAGCAGTGTATGAGGGTTCCTTTTTCTCCACAACCTCTCCAACATTTGCTACTATTAGTTTTAGATATTTTTATCATTCTAATGGGTGTAAGGTGATATCTTAGTGTAGTTTTGATTTGCATTTCCCTGATGATCAGCGATGATGAGCATCTTTTCATGTGCCTATTGGCCATCCGTATATCTTCTTTGGAGAAATGTCTGATCATGTCTCCAGCCCATTTTTTGATTGGGTTGTTTGATTTTTTGTTGTTGAGTTGTGAGAGTTCTTTATATATTATGGATATTAAGCCTTTGTCAGATATATGACTTGCAAATATTTTTTCCCAGTTAGTGGGTTGATTTTTTGTTTCAATCCTCTTTTCATTTGCCTTGAAGAAGCTCTTTAGTCTGATGAAGTCCCATTTGTTTATTCTTTCTATTGTTTCCCTTCTCTGAGAAGGCATGGTGTCCGAAAAGATCCTTTAAATACTGATGTCAAAGAGTGTACCGCCTACATTTTCTTCTAGAAGTCTTATGATTTCAGGTCTCACCTTTAGGTCTTTGATCCCTTTTGAGTTTATTTTAGTGAATGGTGAAAAAGAATGGTCAATTTTCATTCTTTTACATGTGGCTTTCCAGTTTTCCCAGCACTATTTGTTGAAAAGACTTTCTTTTCTCCATTGTATGCCCTCAGCTCCTTTGTCGAAGATAAGCTGTCCATAGATGTGTGGTTTTATTTCTGGGCTTTCAATTCTGTTCCATTGATCTGTGCACCTGTTTTTGTACCAGTACCATACTGTTTTGATCACTGTAACTTTGTAGTATGTTTTGAAGTCAGGGATTGTGATGCCTCCCGTTTTGTTCTTTTTTCTCAGGATTGCTTTAGAAAGTCAGGGTCTTTTGTTGCCCCATGTGAATTTTAGGATTCTTTGTTCTAATTCTGTAAAGAATATCATTGGGATTCTGATTGGGATCGCGCTGAATCTGTAGATTGCTTTAGGTAGAATGGACATTTTAACTATGTTTATTCTTCCAATCCATGTACATGGAATGTCTTTCCATCTCCTTACGTCGTCATCCAATTCTCTCAGAAAGGCCTTGTAATTTTCATTATATAGGTCCTTCACTTCCTTAGTTAAATTTACCCCAAGGTATTTTATTCTTTTTGTTGCGATTGTGAATGGTATTGTGTTCTTGAGTTCTTTTTCTGTTAGTTCGTTATTAGAGTATAGAAATGCTACTGATTTATGCAAATTGATTTTGTACCCTGCAACTTTGCTGTAGTTGTTGATTACTTCTAAGAGTTTTCCAATGGATTCTTTGGGGTTTTCTATATATAAGATCATGTCGTCTGCAAACAGCGAGAGTTTCACTTCTTCCCTCCCTATTTGGATTCCTTTTATTCCTTTTCCTTGCCTGATTGCTCTGGCCAGGACCTCCAGTACTATGTTAAATAAGAGTGGTGATAGAGGGCATCCTTGTCTCATTCCTGTTTTCAGGGGGATGGCATTCAGTTTTTGCCCATTGAGAATGATGTTGGCTGTGGGGTTGGCAGATATGGCCTTTACTATGTTGAGGTAGTTTCCTTCTATGCCCATTTTGTTCAAAGTTTTATCATAAATGGCTGTTGGATCTTGTCAAATGCCTTCTCTGCATCTATTGAGATGATCATGTGGTTTTCATTCCTCAGTTTGTTGATGTGGTGTATGGTGTATCACGTTGATTGATTTGCGGATGTTGAACCATCCCTGTGTCCCTGGTATGAATCCCACCTGATCATGATGTATGATCCTTTTGATGAATTGCTGAATTCTGGTTGCCAAAATTTTGTTTAGAATTTTTGCATCTATGTTCATCAGTGATATTGGCCTGTAGTTCTCTTTTCTCGTGGTGTCCTTGTCAGGTTTTGGTATCAGCGTGATGTTGGCCTCATAGAATGTGTTAGGAAGTGTTCCATCTTCCCTAATTTTTTGGAATAGCTTGAAAAGGATAGGTATTAAATCCTCTCTCAAAGTTTGGTAGAATTCCCCAGGAAAGCCATCTGGTCCTGGGGTTTTATTCTTTGGGATGTTTTTGATTGCTGTTTCAATCTCTTTCCTTGTGATTGGTCTGTTCAAATTGTCTGCCTCTTCTTGAGAGAGCTTTGGGAGATTGTAGGAGTCCAAGAATTTATCCACTTCCTCTAGGTTATCCATTCTGTTGGCATATAGTTTTTCGTAGTATTCTCTTATAATCTGTTGTATTTCTGCAGTCTGTTGTTATTTCTCCTCTTTCATTTCTGATTTTGTTTATTTGAGCTTTCTCCCTTTTTTCTTTGTAAGTCTGGCTAGGGGTTTGTCGATTTTATTTATCTTCTCAAAAAAACAGCTCTTTGTTTCATTGATCCTTTCTACTGCCTTTTTCATTTCAATAGTATTTATTTCTGCTCTGATTTTTATTATTTCTCTCCTTCTGCTGACTTTGGGCTTCATTTGTTCTTTTTTCTCTAGTTCAGTTAGGTGTAGTTTAAGATTGCTTATTTGGGATTTTTCTTGTTTGTTTAAGATGTGCCTGTATTGCGATGAATTTTCCTCTTAATACAGCTTTTGCTGTATCCCATACAAGTTGGTATGGCATGTTATCATTTTCATTTGTTTCCAGGTATTTTTTGATTTAGCTAAGAGTATTCTTGAACACAGAAGCTATGCCACTAAATGTAGCTGTTTGTTCTCAACACACTTTCTCTTCTCTGGGGCAGTGGACTGGGGAGTTGAAATACTTACCGTTCCTCAAGACACTGGATCACGGGAGCTGGAGGATACTGCTGAAGCCCCTGTACTGTGATACTGACCCCATTTTTCTTGTCAATCTAGCCACCAACCATTTGGCTAATGTACTGCTGGCAGAGAAGTTTTACTCTATGGAAGACCTTTCTGTGAAAGCCAGACAAGGAGCTGGAAATAGGGAACAAATTTTAAATTAATACAGAGGTTGATTTGACAAACTGGGAACTTGGTCTAAAACAGGCCAAATGAAGTTCAGTGGTAATCAGTGTAAAAGTCTTAAACCTATGAGAAGGAAAAGAAAAAACGATACTATCAAATAAGTGAGTAAGAATAAAAAAGTGGAAAAAGTGTGCAATAATAAAATTGAATGGGAAGAGACCAGCAAATGCAGAGTGAACAAGGTGAATGTGTATTAGAAGAAAAAGTGTAATGCTTTGCTGTGTGGTAGGATCACACCCGCGTGTGTTGTGTGTCTTGAGAACAGAAGGCATGATGGTAGAATGAGAAAATATGGATAAAACAACGTAGGTCCACAAGCAACCCTCTCATGAGAAGCAGAAGTCAGCCCCAACTGGGCACTGCATCCCATTTGGAGAAGTGACATACAGGGTTAGAGAGCAGGACCTATGGACAGACTTCAGGCTCAGAATTATTTAGTCCAGAGTGGAAAAGTCTAGGAAGAAGGAGACGAGTGGGACTAAGTTGATGTAACAACAGGCTTCAAGCCAATGGGAGGCTCTTTCTCTTGGAGACCAGTGCCCAGCTGGTCCTCTCCATGCTCTCTGATGAGAAAGAGCAAGAAACGGGTTTTGCCTGAACTGGAGCAAGGACATGCCAACCCCAAATTTGTCTCCTTGGAATCGTTGGCTTTAAAATCTGTGTACAACAGGTTTCTTTTCTCCTGTTTCTTTACCTTACCTTCCTCTGTCTCTCACATCCACGGTGACGCTGGATTCTAGATGGCAACTTGCGTCAGCTGCACTCTCCTGACACCTGATATGCAAACACAGCAGAGAACAGAGAAGGGAAGTGACCTCGAATGGTCATGCAGCCGTCCCTCTGCCTCTGGGCATCTCGACTGTTTGGACCACGTCCCTAACCTTAGTCTATACTTCCATCTGGGCTTCACAACCCATCCGCAGTGTAATCTGGTCCAAAACATCAGCATGGAAGACATATAATCATGGGTTAACAGCTTTGTAAAGAAAAATGAAAACATAAAAGGTGGTTGGATGGAAGATATAATCGAAGAAGGATACAGGATACCTCCTGGAGTCCATCAGAAGAGCTACAGAAGCCAGGCTAGCTCCTGGGCCCTTGGGGACCAGAACTGGGCACTCATCCTCCCCCTTCGCCTCTTGTCTGTACCTTCCCTGCCTTCACATAGTTGAGGATATGGCCAGAGGAAGTGAAAGGCCCATGCAGTTTCAACCTGCCGACCCAGGAGGAACCGGCCCCACCACTGTCACAGGCAGGAATGGTTCAGTGTCTAAGTTCAACCAGCAGCCGTAAAATCTGTCTATTGATACAGTGTTATCACTGGTCCCTCAGCAGGAGGCAGGTCTGGCTATTGATGAAGAATCCTCTGGAGAAAGAGGGTTTGGAACCCAGAGGAACCTCTCTGTGGCTTAGTTTACTTGTCTGTAAAATGGGGACAATTGTAGTACCTACCTTGTGGAGTTGCTGTCAGGATTAAATAAGGTAACATGTGTACAGTGCTCCGAATCATGCCTGGCACACCTTTAACAATTAGGTAGGTGTTTACTACCTTTTTAAAGACTGTTTCATTCTAGCTATAACGAACTAAGTGAATCCCAAATACACTTTCACACTGAAATTGTCACCATGCTATAATAAATACCAGCCATCAGATCCTTTACTTACCAAATATCCTACTGGATTATATGGACATTTTATCGACTAGGCAGAAAGCACAAATTCTGAATCTTACATGTTATAAACTCCAGAAAGACACAAATTTGCTTCGAGAGAGGACTTTATAAAATTCTTTAATTAAATAATATATGCACACTGAAGAATCTCTGGCAAATACACACACAAAAAAACAAGATCAAAAAAAAAATCTTTCACAGTCATTGCTACTCATGGTCCCTACTTGCATTTTGCCATTTTTTTCTTCCAGACCTTTCTTTATTCTGATGGACATTTTAATGTAATTATAACTGTTCAGTGTGTCACCATTTCCCAAAACCGTGTTCTGCAGAACACTAATGCTTGAGGATGGTAATAGATGTTGGTTGGATAAAGGACTCCAGGGAGAAATAAGTTCAAGAAGCAGTAGGTTAAACCACAGAACTTCTCAGAACCTTCAGCGTTGATGTACATTGTGAAGTCCTGAGAGGGCATATGATAGCAAGCATTTCCCAAATATATTTGACAAGGGAATAGTATTCCAAAACACACTTTAGAAAAATGCCACTCTACAATTTTGTATTCTGCTTATCAAAAGCATGTCCATATTTTTCATAAATTTTCTTCATATCGTTTTAAATCACTGTGTAATAATCTACTAAGAAGACATGCCATAGATTACTTAACCATTCTGCTACAGTTAGACATTTAGATCATAATCAACTTTTTGCTAATATAAATAAAGCTACAACTAACATCCTTTTGCATCATAGGTTTAAAAAAAATGAAAATGAATTTAGGATTAATTTCTTAGAACAGATTCCCAGAAGGAGAATTACTGGGTCAAAGGGTATTAATGTTTTAAGTTCATGGTACATGGTGCCAATTTGTTTTTCAACAAGTCTGTATCCATTTTCACTACACAGCAGCATGTGGCAGTGCCCACACACCACACCCAGAGCAAGACGATTGGGGCAAAAGGCTAAAGGCGGGGCTGCTGACGGCTCCTTTCATCAGCCTTCATTAGCACCACCTCTGGTGACAGCCTTTGCAGCTGTCAGATCTGGTGCCAGCCCCTCTACTCTCTTTCTCCCACTTCCCTCTCTCCCAGTTCCTCAAACACGCCCTCCTTAGTGGCTCCAGTATGCTGTTTTTGAACTAATTGCACAGAGGAAAGCCCACACCAGTGCCCACTGCCGCTAACACTAGGGGGCACAAAAGAGGTTCTGCTCCCAGCAGGGTGCTGGTAAATGTTTAACAACCAGCTCCCCCCAGGCAAAAAATCCCTGATTTGTAGCATTTGCCACTTTCTGCAGTGTAAATACTCTCACCATGGTTGATCTCAGGCTAACAACCTACCAACAAAATGTCACTGAACTTGGAGTTGGGAAGAGATGTGCACCACAGGCTCTCATGAGCCAGTAGCGGCTGGCTCCAGACACCACTGCCCAGCCACAGCTGCCAGCCCACTGAATTTTTCTCTTCACTTCTCCCTCCATGACTCCCCGCCCCTGTCTGGATTCTCCTCCACATCCAACCACACTCAGGATCCAGGATACCAGGCAGGTCAGCCCCTGGTGCTCACATAGCCCCTGAGCTGTAGTACTGTCTATATTCAGCCTATACTGGAGCTGCAGTGTGATTCACCATAGAGATCCATGGGATTCAATTGCCAAGGAGCCCAGCTCATAGAAACCTTAACCCTATGCCATCAACTCAGGCTCACCCCACTGTGCAGCTCTGCCCCCACCCCCATTCTCTCTGCTCTGGCACTAAGTCTTGAACTATCTTGCCTCATGCCCCTCTTCCCTGACAGCTCCTTACCTCCCACTCCACTTCAATATTAACCAAGCTCCTGAACTCCTTCTATGCCCCCAGTTTCCCACCCAATAGTTACTCCATGGATCTAATGACAAATTCAATTTCCGCATGCATGAACCAAATTGGACGAGATTTTTAAATCTTTTTCTCTTTCTGGTTATGCAGAAACTCTCTTTGCCAACCCCATCCCCATGAACATGCGCACACCTAGTGAGCATTGAACAGTCCCTACACCATGAGAAGGCCCTGGTACCCTGCCAGTCCTCCACCCACAGGACCAGACACTGTCCAGTATATCCTCAGCTGAGTATGATCAGAGAGCCTCAACTTCCAGGCTTGAGGTCATCAGACTTCCAAACTGATCTCGTAATTGGAACATCTTGCTGTGTGTTCCATCCATCTGACTACAGAACCCATGATGTATATCCCAAAAATTACAAGGGAAATCACTTAGTCCCCTTGGGAAACTCCAGCTGCCACCCACATCATGCCATGAGGGACAAGTGGAGTCTGCCATTTCTAATGTCAGGAGCCTCAACAAGAAAACACTCTCCCCACTACCACACACTATGTCCTCCTAGATAAGGTTCGCCCATCCCCACTGCCTACTCTCCCTCCCATAGTCCATATGAACAACCTTCTTGTTCTCATGTGTCAGCCTCGGTTAGGCTGAATAAGCTGTGATTGAGAAGAAGAAGGCAAAAGTGAAAAACACAAGGTAAAAGGATAACAGAAAAGGAAAAAACTATGGCAAAATGGAAAGGAACAGTAGAAGGTACCAGGTATGACAGAATGCATTATGTTCTCCAACATTCCACTGGGATTTCCAGACCTTAGAAAACATAAATGATGGCTTCTACCTACAAACAAAGAAATGGATGAACTAATTTTAAGATCCCTACCAGGATCCACATTCCAGCTAAGTGCATTGTTACCCCACCCACACATGTGTATGAAATAGTTAACAGTAATATCCCTGAGTGGAAGCAGGGAGGGTACCTAACAGTGTTACAAGGAAGCATATGGATCCCCATATTTTTTACCAAAGGCAATCTATTCTAAGCTTGGACTCAATCTGGAAGTTACTCTTCCCCTAAAATGAGTCAAGCTCAAACCCCTTCACCTATCACAGTGTAGGGCACTATGCTGAAGCCGGCAGCACCAGGCAGGGAGTAGGCAGTGAGAAACAGAGAGCCAGGATCGTTCAAATAGAAACCTCATGGAAAGTAGGGCTAGCAGTTGGCATTTGACCAATCATATCGGAGGAAGAACCCTTCCTAAGGAGCATCACTGGTAAAGATTCCTTACTTCAGGGAGCCAGGAGGAACTGCATGAACAGAGACGGATGAATTTCTGCAGTTAGTAATGAGGACCTTGATACGAGAAACACATATCCCAACACAAACCACTGCGGAACAAGGACAGCACAGAGCACAGCGGGAGAAAAAAGTAGCACAAGCTGGAAGGAGAAGAATAGAGTAAATCATAATAAAAACTATCCCCTCCTCTCTGTCCCCAGCCACACATGGTTTGGTTAATTCTTTAATGAGGATGGATTGTAATTAATATCAGAACTACACAGTATAATTATTGCATATAATTATGCTTGAGCTAACTGTGGAGTAAATCATATATAGTTTGCATTCTATAGTGTGAGTTTTCAATTAATCTTTTCTGGGGCGTGGAGGATGCTTCATCAACCCCTTCATTAAAGAACATCTCCAGAAATACACATACATCAGGTGGATCTGTAGATATTACGTTCAAGACTATGATGCTCAGAATTGCCACACCCAGCAGCTGCATCCCTTAGAGACTTCTGCCTTAAATAGACTTATTCCCACCCAGTAGTCCAGCCCAGACAACAGGCAGCTGACTAGCTTATCCAGAACCTGCCTCAGAATTAAGGCCACCTCTTGGTCCTCGGGTTGCTGGGGCCCCGTGTGGGCCTGTGGGCTGTTTCTGTGGGGCCATGCTCCCTCATCTCTAGCGGCTGCATGTCCTTCACTTGTGTCTCGTCCCACTTTCTTCACCACATCCACTGGGACCTGAAACTTTCCACTCCCTTCCTGGTTCTCCGAGAGCAATCCACAGACCACTGATGGTCGTAAGTTCAACAGAGGAAGGATCACAGACCTCCAACTGCTCCAAGACGCAAATTATATGTGGTTAATGGAACTTGGACTTCTATGATACAGACTGTGGTGTGTGTGCATGAGTGCTTGCGAGAGAGAGAGAGATCTGGTAGGTGGTCTACAGGGAAATCCAAGAGGATTTGGGGTTGGGGGAAGGGCTGGCCAAATTGCAGGCGCCATTCTCCCTTGCCTCCCGTTTCTTACAGGGAGGTGTTTCTTACAGGGCCTTTGTCACTGTCTTGGAAGAGCGCTCATTCAACCAGGTGCTGCTTTCATTCCTGACGCCACCCTTCTCTCACGGCAACACCCTATTCTCCAGAGTGGCTGGCAGAATCCTTTCCAGGGGCATAGGGCTTTATTTCATGTGAGGAGACTTTTAAAGCAAATTAATGAATTAATTTAGGAGAGACCTCTAACTCTCCCTTATTAACTCAATTTCCCTGACTCTTTCCCTCTTTGCTCTCTAAAATCCTTCTCCCCTCCCCATCTATCAGACATGTCATCAATCGACCTTTTCCAGGCCCACGCCCTCTGCAGCTCATAAGTATCTACACAGCCAACCCCTGACCCTGCCCCCTCCAACATCATCACCCCCTAGAACAGGCTAAAGTTTAAACCCTTGAGCTCCTTCAAGAACCACCCAGGCAAGCAGCGCAGCCACCTCTGCAGGCAGAGTGCCTAGAGGACAAGCGGGGTGCATGGCATCCTGCGCATCCATCCTTCTTTCCCTTCCTAGCAGCCTCCAACCCCACTGCAAGGAACCTATGAGACCACCAGAAAGGACGGAACCACCCCTTTCTGCCCCTACCCCCAGCCTCCTGTCCCCTCAGTCAGCTTCCAAAGGCCACTCTTAGACAGAGTAAGTGACACTAAAAACAGCAGTCCCCCCCCCACCACACCCCCCGCCTGCCCACTGATAATAATGGGCCGAGACACTTTTATTATCATTATTAATTAGCACTTTCAAGCAATGGAATTAAATCAATATGGTGGACTGAAACTAATTTTAACAAGCCATTGAGATCAATCATTGGGACTTTTATCTACATAAATGCCACTAAACTCAGCTCGTTAGTGTAACATTAGCTGGAAAGAAAAAGAAGGGAGACTGGCGGGGTTTTAATTAGGAAGACATAAACCGAGCCACAATTTTTCTTCTTTGATTTGCTTTTAATCTCGTCTGCAAAGCTCTTCTGGTGCTGCCCAGGCTGATTTTCAGTCCCAGGCCACTTCAGCGGGAAGGGGAGGGGACTGAGCCAGGAGAAGAGAAGGGCAAGCAGCAGCAAGGAGCGCTCAGATGGTCCCTTTCCCAGGCCCACCTGGGAAACGGACTGGTCATCTCCCTGCCACCCCTAAGTCTGACCTCTCAGATTCCCCTACCCAGAGCTGGCCTCTGCTCCCTTTGTGTTCACATTCGTTTAGCGTTTATTTGTTTCTGCGTTATATTCAAATGATTTATGTTCATTGGTTCATTCAAGGAACAATAGATGAGCGTTAATATGTCCCAGGCACCCTGCTCACTGCTCTAAGAGAATTTAAAAACAATGAACGAGATGTGGTCCTACTCCAAGGAGTCTGCATTCAGGTCTTCTGTCTCTCCTAGACTGTCAGTCCCTGAAGGTACGGAGTATAGCTAATTTATCTGGGTGCCCCAGCCCACTGAACTCTATGCTCTGCACCTATCGGAGCCCAGAAAATGTTGTGGTGAGTGGTTAAGAAGCCCACTTCTCTACCCACATGTTGCTCCGTTCTCTGCCTAGGCCCCTAGACCCAGCCACTCTACACCCTCCTGGGCTGGGCATTCCATGCGCTCAGAGCCCCTTTCTAAACTCTACACCCTGCTCTGGCTCTCACTCACTCTAATGACGCCCTTCCATCCTTGTTCCCTGACAGGCTGTGGCTTGTTACCCTTCAAGACCTGGTTCTAAGGCCACATGTGAGTGGAGCTAGTTATCTGGCTGTCTGGGCTCCCTGGCTGCTCATTCTACCTCTGTGACGGTTCTCCCCCCATGTTCCTGAATTCTTCTGTTGGGTCCTGCCTGCTCCTCCACTAAACCATGAGCACCCTGAGGGTGGGGACCAGGCTTCAGCAACCCTTCTATCCCTGATGCCTCCTACACTGCTTGGCACAGAGCTGGCACTAGATTCAGAATCGCAGGCAAGGATGGAGTCATCTACTTCATCAAGATCAGGATAAAACCACAACTCAGCATTTGGGGTTCACCCACAGCCTCTCCCTCAAAAGACTTCAGTATTTTCTCCCACTGCTTCCTGACACAACTTCTCTATTCTGATGTGCTTTGAACATTCTACCCCCTACATTTTTGCTCACTCTGCTGGCTCTTTTCCAAGGAATCTTGCCCTTCCAAAGCCTGCTCACCCTTCTGGGCTGTCTCAAGACTCATTCCCTTCATCCCATGCAGACTTTCCTAACACAGAAGCCTTCCTGATACAGGAACCTTCTCTGTTCTCCTCGTTTGGTCACCCATGTGGGCCTTATCACCAACTACCTTCCACTGCTAGATATATGTTGGACCCTGACTTTCCTATTGAGCTTGGAATAGAAATCGTCCCATGAAGCACCACCTCCAGGAAGCAAATAATTCCAGTGGAGCAGAGCTCCTGGATACAAATCCCGGCTCTGCCACACGTCACATTTGAGTCTCCCGTAAGTTACTAAACGCTGCTCCATCTCAATTTCCTCACCTGGAGAATGGGAGCCAAACAGTACGTACCTATAGTTTCATAAAAATTAACTGCGATAATTCCTACAGAGAACTTAGCATTGTGCCTGGCACGTAGTAAGTGATCAACATATTTGTTATTATTGCCACCATTGCTATGATTATTACTATTATCAATTTGTTGTGCTCTGATTTCGTCCCCACCTAGCAAGCTATTGATTATAATTTGGCTTCCCTACAAGAAAAGACCCTGCTGACCAGTTAACATGAGAATCAGTCTATTTATCAGATATGTTTCTCATTGCAAATTAATAAATTGACCTTCTAGATTTTTATCTATCAGTTTCCTAGGAGTTAGGTTAGGGGAAATAAATCCGTAAGTCCAGTTCACTCCTGCATACATTAGCCATCAAATTTTGAGGCCGAGGTCCTAGGTCTCGGCAATCATACCATGATGCCACCAACTTGGAGCTGTCTGTGCAGCCAGCAAGGCTTCATGGGCTGTATCACCCTTTAGGCTCATTGTTTCACCCCTTTATGGATGGTACTTAAAATCTCCAAGCTTAACTTTCCTCACCTGCAAAACAGGGAAAACTTAGTCACACCTGCATCAGATGGGAGACTGTGAGGACTGGATGGGATAATGAATGGAAAGAACTAGACCCTTGCTTTGCACAACAATCGTTAGCTTTAAGAGCAACTCACACTCATTCCGCCTCACCACACTGTTTTCATTCTTATAACAACAATTTGAGCAATACTTTATATTTGCTAGGCCCTTTCATATGCGTTCTTTTACTTCTCATTGACAACCATTCCTACCTGACAGAGAAGGAAACTGGGAACAAACAGATAAAGTCACTTTCTTAAGGTCACACGGTTTACAAAGTACCAAGCCGGGAGTCAAACCCAGGTCTCCTCCCACAGTCTAGTGTCTTTTCTGTACAAAATATATGCGCATCTAATAAATATCAAACAAACAAACAAACAAAACCCTACTGTTTTGTTTAATTACACTTTAAAACTATTTTAAATTTGGCGGCACTCTAGAGACCCTCCCATGTCCTGCCAGCTGCGACCCTCGCTGGTCTACTAATAAGACACCCTAGTGTGGACACAACTGGAAGGGACAGCAAGTAGAACATACAACTATGTACTGGAGGGCTTTGGGGAGAAGAAGAAGAAAAAAAAAAGATTGGCAATAGACATTAGCTCAGATACAAATGTTAAAAAAAAAAAAAAGGTACCCTAGTTTTGAAAAGCTCTGGATCCAAAAACTAATCCAATTGCTCCATGGTGACTGACAAATGTGGGCCAGGAGTCTGAAAGCTGACCAAATTTTCTACATCCTCTGGGCCTTTTTGCAGAACACCTTGCCCTGGGCGTGATCCATCACTACAGCACATCCTAAAGAACAGGAGGAGCCGGCTGTGTTGGGATGGGCCTCAGACAGCAAAGCAAAGCCGAGATGCTGCCTGCCTTTGTCCTAATGGCTGCTTGTCTGTTCTCATGTAGTGTGGCAAGTTCTCAAGTCAGAGAAGCTCAGAAAAAAACCAGTTTACTTCATAGTCACAGATCTGGTTGCCTGTTATGCTGTGAAGCAGCTAAAACTAGATAGTTTCCTTTCTGGAGATGCCCCACATCCGGCTCCCCCTAAAAACAGATGGTGGATGGCTGTAGGCCTTGAGGGTAGAATCTCTGAAACAGAGTGGCCTATGTTGCCTCCCATCGCTCCAGTGAGCTACCCATATGCTTAGGTCCATGGATGGCCCAGTCATTGCCTCGCGGTTCCAACTTTCGCCCCAATGCTCTATTTTGCCTTAGAAACTAGACGTTTCAAATGCCTTCAAGACTTCTTGAACCAAACTTATCACCATCCCCTCACCCCCACCATCTCCCTGCCCTATCAAAAATATCCTAACTTCCTCTTGTCTAACAAAGATCTCACCTTTCTCAGGGTCTCCCACACTCAAGACCCTGCAGTTGTTTTAAAGATTCTTTTGCTGTAACTTTTCAAACTCCAAGAGTACTGCGTGTAAGCGTAGTCTAGGCACTAGGTGTAGACGTCGGTCATGGCCACTCTTATCTCAGCCTTGGAAATCTGCAGGAGTTTCCAAATTTGTCTCCCAAGTAATGGGGTCCTCCCTAGTCAATCCTTCTAAGTTAGAGGTCAGCAAACCTCTTCTGTAAAACACAAGATAGCAACTATTTTAGGCTTTGTGAGCCAAACAGTCCCTGTTGCAAATACTCAACTCTGCCTAGTGTAAAAGCAGTGTAAAAGCAGCCATAGCCAAATATAAATGAGTGGACATGGCTGTGTTCTAATAAAACTTTATTTACAAAACAGGTGGCTAGCTGGATTTGGCCCATGGGCTACAGTTTGTCAACTCTTATTCTATATTGTTCTTGTATTAATCTTCCCTCAACACCATAGTTCTTATCATTTTTGTAGTGTTTTGCAGAAGAAGTATAATTAGGTCCAGAAATGAGACTTGAATTCTAGTCTTCTGCAGCAGACATTGTTGATGCCCTGCTTGGCTCCTTAGCCCACTTCTGAGTTTACCTACACCCTCAGGGGACAGTTCCCAGGAGCACTGATAGCTTCCCACCTGAGCCCACATCTCTCTGCTTCACTGCCTGAGGGCTTTCTCTAGTGCCCTAGAAGCTTGTTTCGCTTGTGTGCAAAGAAGGACAGAAATTCTGGGCATTTAAAACCCTCAAGAGCAACTCTCACCAATGGAGGATGTGAATTGGTGTATAAATATTACGTTTTCCCATCCCTTGAGAAGACAATTTTGAGGCATATTCTACATGGATCCATAGAAGGTCCCTGCAGGATTGAGATCAATAGACCACAGCAGAATCCCACTGATTAATGTATCTTCATTGGCTTTTCTCCCATTTCTGTCACATTTTCCCCACTCCTTCAGTCGCTTCCTAGGATCTATGTCTCTGGGTCTGAATTCAGGGTAACTAAACTGAGATGTCTTCTGACTCAACAGTCCAGGACTTTTTTTCACTTTAATTCCCTTCATAAGAGTCTAAAATGGCACTTTTACTTCTGGCAACATGGCAGACTGAGCATTCTAAAAATATCTTCTGATCTTAACACTTAGGTACTGGATAAATTACAGAAAACACACTTTTAAATGTATTTGTTTTCAAGAAAGTAAGGGAGGTCTCCAAGAGCCACATACTTACATACATACATATATACATACATACACACACTTACGAAAACAAAGAGTAAACTGAAACAAGAAGGGTAAGTGATGCCCTGGGGGCAAATGTCAAAACCTAGAGTTTTGGAGATTAATGTGGCTTTGATGTGAATGGGAAATGGGAGGCCAGTCCTTGGCCTCATGCAAGGTTGAGAAGCTAACCCAAGACCTCCTCATGGAGCTACATCTTCCGTGAAAGGGCAAACCGAAGAAAGATACAGCCTTCTAACAAAGCAAAACTGTTTTTATAGTGCCTTTATATACATCTTATATATGTAAAATAATCTTCCTTTAGAATTCATGACCCAGATCTGTTCTCACTGGGCATCAGGAGTTTTAATGCATACTACCCACATATAAGGGAAACCTCAAACTGAGAAATTAAATTAAAAAGTGATCCTAGTTTGGTAGTGCCCTCAATTCCGAATGGAAACATATAAACCTTTCTGGAAAAGAAATCCTCAACCCAGACCCCACAGATTATGTTCAAGCAAATAAGAGCTCAAGTAAAAAATTATCAAGCACAAGGAGAAACAAGCTGCCATAAGCTAGCATCAGCAGAAATGACAAATAACAAAGTTATGCCTCCCAACAAATTTGAATATTGGGTTATCAGAGAGTGAATACAATATAACAAATTATGTAAATTTTAAAGGAAAGAGGTAAAATTGCAAAAATGAGCAAAGTGTAAGAGAGTATTAAAAAATGACAAGGAGAATTTTTTCATTGAAATTAAAAATACAATCATTGAAATTTAAAACTCAAAGGAAAAGGTTAACATCAGATTAGACACCCCTGAAGAATAAATTAGTGGCATCAAAGAGAGCTGATGAATTATGCAGAATCTAGCATAAAGAGATAGGAGATGAAAAATATGAATGAAAGAGAGGTCAAGAAACATGAAGAAAGGAATTAGAAGGCATAGCACATACGTAATTGTAGTTATAGAAAAAGAAAATAGAAGAGAGAAAATATTCAAAGATACAATCACTAAGAATTTTCCACAATTTGTGAAAGACATAAATTTATACATAAAGGAAGCACAACTATACAAAGCAGTATAAATAAAATGAAATGCATACCTATACACCTTGTAGAGAAACTTCAGGACAGCAAAGACAATGACAACATCTGTTTAAACATCTAAAAGAAAAGATTGATCACCAAAAATAAAAACACAAAAATAAAACTAATAATTAAACTAACAACAGACTTCTCATTTGTGACAATGGAAGTCAGAGTACAATGGAATAACACTTCGACGTGCTAGGAAAAAATAACTATCAACCTTGGACAGGAGTATCCAGAAAATTCAGATTTCAAGTTCCTTTCAGATAAAAAAAAAAAATGAAATAGTTTATCGCCAAGATACCCTCACTAAAAAACTTACTTTAAGAAGTAAAATAATCCCAGAAAATAATCTGCAATGCAAGAAGAAATTGTGAGCAATAAAAATGATACCATATATAAAAATCTAAACAATAAAACAAAAGTAATCTTTTTGTGTGCTTCAAAACAAGAGCTAAAATATATGGGCAGTGCTGGAGAGGGTGGGATTGACAGGAGATAAAGCTTTCCAAGATCCTTGTTCTTGAGGGAAGTGGGGTTAAGATGCTAATATATTTTAGACCGTTGAGTGCACAAAATGAAATTTAAAGGCCTCCCTTTAAATGAATACTGAGTGAGTAATTTCTAAAACCAGTAGAGAGACAATCAAGAACAAGCAATCCAAAAGAAGGCAAGAAAAGGAAGTGGGGGCAGAGTCATAGAAAAAGCAAAATTAACAGCAACAAGGTAGAAATTTATTTATGAATATAGAAAATTGATATATATCACATATATATAACTTATATATACAAAATTTTAAAATCATATTAAGCTTAATATATGTAATAAAATTAAACCCAAAGGAAAAGGAATAATGAATATGAAATTCAAAATAATGATCACTCTTAGTGAATAAGGAAGGTAACTATAGGAAGGAGAACACAGAGGGCTTCAAGGGTACTGGTTATGTTCTAATTCTCAAGTGGAATAGAAAGTATACAGATATTTGTTTTGTTCTTTATACCTTATATTTACACACACACAGTGTGTGTGTGTGTGTGTGTACTTATATAAATGAAATATTTCCTTAAAAGATTTAAAATTTTAAAAAGAATCTCCAAAGGCTCCATATTGCTCCATTATGTTTAAACTCATAAGCTGGCATTTTAAGCCCTTCCTCAGCTGGCCAGAACTTCTCTCTCACTCCTGCCTCTAGTGGGAATTCCCTATTGCCATCCTTCTCCTCATCATTGTCACTACCAGATTAATTCAAATCTCCAAGACTTTTTTCATTCTGTCTTACTCAGCTTTCTTTCTAAGATGCAAACTCTACAGTTCCTGGAAGAAAAAAACATAAAACATTTTCCCATACATGAAGCCTTCCTGAGTTTACCCCAGTACACAGGGACCTCTCAATAATATGAAATACTTCCAGGACAAGTGAACTGAGTTTGCCACACACTCTTGGTGTTCAATGTGGGGGAATTATTGTCTCTTAACTAGCCAGTGAACTCCTTGAGAGCAAAGACAGAGCCTCATGTTTCCTTTTACGTCTCACTACCTCCTAGCCAGTACTGAAGTCATAAAATGCGCTCAATCAGCATCCACTGAAGAAATGATAGCATGGGACCAATTCTTAATTCTCATGGAACTGATTCTGTTTGAGAATCTGGAAGACTTTATGGCCTTGCTTCTCAAGTCTTCCTAAGGTCCAGCTGTATCCTGCCACACATCCCTTTCCTGCTTTTCTATTTAAACTTGTTCAAATTCATTTCTGTTACTTTTTTAGCCAAACAATCCTCCTTAAGAAATGCATTTCCAAGACTCAGGGCAACTCAAGTTCATGTCCAACAAAAATTACCAAATATCATACACCATTGACCTTCAAGATTGCTCACAAGCAATAAATCTGTGATTGCCAAGGGTGCACTAAATTAAAATAGGTGTTCAAGGTCCACAACTAGTTCTCTACATGGTCAGAACATGAACCTAATGTTCTCGACACTCATTCCAGAGCTCCTCTCACTCCCAACATGTTCACTAGTGTTCTTTTAGAAGTTACAAGGTTCTTTTCTCTTCTGAAGCCTCATAAAGAGGTTCCTGATAAAATAGCAAGAATTGACACAGAGCATGTTGGGAAAAAGCTATTGTCCTAAGAGACCAAATTGTGGGAGCTAAAAAGGAGGTGAATGTGAGGAACAAGATCTAGAAAATTCTTACCATGCCGCAAACTAAGAAGAAAAGTGAGAGTCACTCCTCTGCTAATTCTAGATGCCCTTATTAGTTCTAGGGATCAGCTTATCCATTAACCAATACCTTTAACAACAGGTATCTGGGAACTATGGGATGTTCAATCATTCATCCATTTCTTCATTCACCATTTATTGAGTGCCTACTATGTGGCAGGCATTGTACTAGGCGCTAGGGACATTCTAGTAAAGGGAGAATTGATAAAGCAAATAGGTCAAATAAATTTTATGTTAAATGTTGACACATGATATGGAGAAGAATATAGAGAAAAGGGCATTAGCAGTGTCAGGTGGTCATGGTGGACATCTCAGGGTGGACAAAGAAAGCTTCTCTGAGAAGATGACATTCGAGCACAAGCAACACGAAAATGGAAGCAGAAATAAGGAAACAATGAAAGAAAGAATGAATGCAAAGTGACCTACCAATTGCTCTTGCATAGCCTTCCAGGCCTGATTCCTTGGTCTTTTCCTTGAACCAAGAAGATACCAAGGACAGAAAGCTAGCAAGACTCTCCTCCAAGGCAAAAAAGTCACAGGGTTGGCAGAACCTGGCATTAGCAAGCTGAGGTGGTAGCTAGCAAATCGTACATCTCAAGAAATAGCAGGGATAGAGGACCAGGGCTTCTCACTTTCATAGCAGACCTTTAAATTCCTTTGATTATTTCTCTCTCATGTAGATAGCACACATTACACACATGTGCACATGCACCCACAGACACACATACACACATCAGTTCCTAACAGAATATCTGAAAAGATACTCCCTAACTGCTTCTGGAAGCTTCAAGGCAAACTCTCAGGACTTCTCTGATTTCACCAGGTTACTTATGGGGTGAATCTATCAAGGCCGAGGAACTTGACTGGGAGGTTGGGAGAAGAGCTATTTGAATACAAGTAGTATTAAACCCAACCACTAAAAAAAGCTAGAGAAAATAATCCCATTAAATTGGCTAGCAATTCTCAGAGATTAATCTGTTTCTGGAACTCAGCCTGGTCCCTCTGATGCCATTTAGCAAGGTTCAAGACACAGAAATAACTGTGAAATCCCACCTTTCACCCAGCCTCTGAATCAACATAGGCCTCCTCTTTTATTTTCTGTGGAAAAAGTACAGGTGTGGGAGTCATACAGATCTGGATTCAAATCCCACCTCTGTGTTTTATAGGAACTTGCTTTTTGGCTTAGTTTTCTTGACTTTTTTTTTCTTTACTGCACAATCTCCTTCATGTACTGTATATTTCCAGGGAAAGATTTGGTTTTCTTGAGTATATTATTTTATTAGTCACTTCATAAGACCTCCTTTGCGCATTCTAGAGTAACACTGGATGGTCCCAAACTGTTTTCTAAGGATTTTCATACAGCCTTTTAAAACCATGTCATCAGAAGAATTCATCTCTTGTTCAACTTGCATACCATGTTCAGCACAACAGAAATTTCAGTCTTCCTGCTTCACTATCCTAGCTAATGACTTCCACCCTCAAGGCCATGTCAGAGTCTGAGATGGCTGTGGAGTTCTAGCCATCACTCCTGTGTTACAGGCCAGAAGGAGGAAAGACAGAAGGACAAGAAGAGGACCAATCTGAGTCAGCTCCCTTCAAGATGCCTTTCCAGAAGTCCTGCACAATTCCTCCACTTACATCTCACTGACTAGCACTTAGTTCCAAGGCCACATATCACTGCAGGAGAGATAGAAATGTGCCTTGTTAAAAGTGAGGATCTGTTATTAAAAAGGAAGAGGAAAATTGGGTGGGCCACCAGTGGTCTCTGCTGAAGTGCTGGATGCTAGCATATGGGGCCCTGGATGTGGGAGGTCACCCACATGTGGATCCCACATAGAATGAGGATCTCACACCCTCATGCTCTTGTGTCTTCCAACTCTGCCCATATGCATCACCTGTCTGGGGGCTCTTCTGCATTTTTACATAACTCTATTCTTCCTTTGAGACACAACTGATATGATACCTCCAGAAAATCTTCCTTATCCACCACCCACTTCTCCACTCCTCACTCTCTGTTTTTGCCTGTTACAGTGCTTTCCATGTTTCTCACAGTTCTGTCTTTACTGAGCTTACCAGAGTAAGAACCAGAACAAGAACACATCCCTGTGCTATATTAAATACTAGTCATTTATTTATTCTTATTCTTATTCTTTTGTTTCCCTTCATCTTTCTAACTGTCCATTTTCCATATGTTTCTTCCTCCCATTCCCTCGCCTCTTCCTTGGGCCTGCCAGGGGCATGAAGGTAGGTCACCACTGAGTTCCACTGATGGTCCATGAGGTCAAAGAGTATCCTCATCTTTAATCTACTATATTAAAGCTCCAAAGCTAAAAATTGATTGTTAAGGGACCTTAAAAGTCAACACAGCTTCCAACCTGTCTTAATTTACTCTTAGAAAATGGTTCATGCTCTAGGAGACTCTGGTCCGAACTATGCCATTTCAAAGTCCCTGATCCTAAGAAACGGCAGAGTTCCCCATATAGGATACCATGACAAAGAGTGTGGCAAGGTACAAAACACGCTGCATGCAGAGTTTATGAGTTGTGGGAGTTCTCATGTCACATTGAGATGGCTTTTCCTAACTGAGTCTTCAAGGCCACATTGCCATGATTGGGACACATCACCAAGACACTGGGAAGACTTCAGTCAGAAAAGAGCAGTTGGGACACAGGCCTTCCTTCCATAAGCACTTCTGTACCCAAAGGTCCCTGCTTGTCTCTGGGCTTCACATCTTGGAGGTGGCGTATGGCAGAGCAGGAGTGGATGAGCTTTCTAGGCGATGGAGCCAGCTGCTCACATCTCATGAAGGAAGACCAAAAAGCATGAAGGAAATTCCCTTGAGAGCAAGGCCTGAAGCAATGGAGGGCAAACCACTTCTTACAAGGCAAAGTATCAAATTTCATATCAATTTCTAGGTTTATCTCCCCTTTTTTACACTCAATCCTTTCATAAAGTCATGTTTAAATGTTCCTTGGTAATCTTTGTGGGCTACTCTCTAGAAAGGGAGAGGTCTCAAGTCAATACTTGGCCCAGGATATAGATTCTCCTTCCTCCTTCCCATCTCTCCAGGTCAAGGTAGTAGCTGAAATTATAATGTTGAGGAGACAAGAAGTATTCACTTTTCCAGAGAAAGGAGATATTCTACGGTATAAGAAAAATAAGACAAAATGGCCTGCCAAAGAATTAACTAGCATACAATGGTAAACACCTAATATTTTGAGTCAGAAAACCTGGGTTTTGATCCCTATCTTGCCACTTACTGAGTGACCCAGAACAAGCTACTTAACCTCCCCAAGCCTCAGTTTCCCCAACTAGAAAAGAGAGACAATAAAATCCACTTCACGATGATATCATAAAGATTCAATGAGATTTTCAACTGTAAATATAAATAGCATGTCTTATATTAGAATAGGTATCTAAAAATGTTTTCTTGAACCTAAGACCCAGCAAAGACTCTTAGGCTCCTTTCCTAAAGCTAGCTATTTTTCCCTCTATCTAGATCAGTCTCTTTTTCACATACCATACAAGTTAGTTTACTCCTCCTAAAAACTTTGAGATATTGACATGAATTCACAAAACGACTATCAATAAATTTGTATTGAGTACCAAATACTAAAGTACTTTCCCAAGTATTAGGGAGTACAGAGTCAGCTAAGTGAGATTTACTATATTCAGGAGCTTACAGTTTATTTGGGGAGATAAGATTAAACCACTGGAGAGCATCAGCAAACTATAGCCCTCATTCCAAGGGTTGAGGGGCCAATGTGGGACTTCTGCCAAGTTGCTGCGTATGCCTATTCTATTTGTATATTCAGGGACAGAGAGGAAAACGACAGGGAGGGTCCATGGGTCCACTAAGCCCTCTGTGAGATGGATTTATGCCAAAAGCTCACTGATCACCAGAAGGTCCCACCTGGACTAGTGAATCACAGTGGCATTTAGGGACCCAGTTACTAGTGTCAGTTCAGAACCAAGTCAGTGTCTAGTAAATCCCTGAAAGTTCTGCAGATTTCCTTTCCCCCAGTGTACAGTAAGCCTAGTAAATAGCAAAGGCCCCTTTGGGAAAAGCTTGGGGGAATATTTACAGAATACAGTCATAGCATGCTGCATGTTCATCTTCAGGGGGGCCAGCCTTCCCTTCAATCAAGGGGCTCAGGCTCTATGATCTGGCTTAAGGCTGAACACTGGTTATGAAACTAAGACCCTCCATTGTGCCCAGTCAAATCAAGTTCCTGGCTGTCAGACCTGGAGTGTTCTGTTATATAGAGGAAGTACTAATGCAGTAGACCGCCCATCTACTTCATTCGCAAGGATACGGAAGTCAGTTAGGCATGGCCAAAGAGTCCGGCACGTCATTCCGTTTACCTCCTGGTTCCTACCGCCCATTTCGGTAATTGTTTCTCCCTTGTCTCTGGCAGTTAAAAGCTATTTCTTGGCCACTAATTCTCCAGGATCTCCATGGAAATCAGGGAGCACATCTAATCACTGCAGCTCTTCATGTGTACAGAGAAAACTACCATAATGCTTTGCAATGATGCTGATGCTCTCATCGCTAACCTGTTTCCCAATTTCTCCCCTTAATAAAAGGAATGTCTTCCGGGCCTCTTGAGGGACATAGTGGAGGTGGAGAGTAATGGTATGCAGTTTGCATATGATAAATCCATTCCCATATTCCTAACCCATCAAACATTTGGAGTCAATCTTCTACATTATGCTTCAGCATCACTGAATATAGGCCATTGTTGGGTCAAAGTTTCAGCCAACCAATCAGGTAAACAAACTTTAGAGCCACTTCTAACGTGAGATCCATCATCTCTGGTAAGTGCACCTATATAATGAATTCGGTTTGATCTGTTTGTATAGTCTATCCTCCTTGTGTTAGTACTCTTAGAATCCATTTTCACACGTGCTTCCCCAAAATTTATGCTGACATAAAATAGCAACATCTTGCATTTATTTTGGAGTATAAGCTATTTTTTTTTTCAGGTTCGACAGAGGCAGCAGGGATGGGGTCTGGGAGGCTTAATGAGAACAGGCATCCTTTTCAAGGCACCTGCTCTAAGTAAGGTTATTACTGGGTCTTCAAGAAAGAGAAAGCTGATCTGGTGTGCCCAAGAAGAGTAAGCTGCTTCTTCTAACAAGGGACACTTGGAGAGACTGGGAAGTTCACGTCTCAGTTTCAAACAATTCAACCCAGGTAGAAACTTGTTGTGTCTGTGACTTCAACTCATCATAATTCTACAACCCATACAACTAAATTCCAAGTCTAATTCTCATCAAGATTGGCCCCGTACATAGAAAAAGATTCTTCTATGGTCTCTGTAAAAGTGCCCTGGTTGTCTGAACATTTGAGTTGAGAGTCTGAAAACCTGATTTTTTTAAAGTGAGATATGATTGACATATAACATTATATTAGCTTCAGAAGTACAACATAATGATTCTGTATTTATACATATTGCAAAATGATCACCACAAGTCTAGTTAACATCCATCACCATACATAATTACAATTTTTTTCTTGTGGTGAGAACTTTTAAGATCTACTCTCTTAGCAACTTTCAAATAAACAATACAGTATTATTAACTATAGTCATCATATTGTACATCTCATGACTTATTTATTTTATAACTGGAAGTTTGTACCATTTGACCACTTTCCCCCA
This sequence comes from Equus quagga, assembly GCF_021613505.1. NCBI lineage: Eukaryota > Metazoa > Chordata > Mammalia > Perissodactyla > Equidae > Equus > Equus quagga. The sequence continues at coordinate 6,700,337 of NC_060288.1, read as the reverse complement.
TTCTACCCACCCCCCGACCCTTAAAAACCTGATCTTGTCGTTGTCTATATGTGACTTCTCCAGTGCAGTTGGAAGCAGCCCTTCCACATCAGAGCTACTTGGTCCCTAAGGCACTTGGTGCAGTAAGCTGTTTATCACAATCAACCACAGGTGACAATTTTATCATATCACCGCTGCATGCTATGGATTAGTAGTAACCCATTTGCTATTGGCAAGGAGTTCAATACTGTATTCAAGGCTAGGATAAAAATCAAACCAGGCCTAGACACTTTTGAGGATCTTTGTCCTGTGACCACTTCCATTACCAAGAAATGTACCAGCCAGTGTCCCATCAGGAAAATAGACCACAGTAGGCATATCAACAGAAAAAATTAATTGATTACACAAGTCCTGGAAGACTGATAAAGCAAAAAGAAAACATTGAGCTATCATATTGATAATAACTGGAGGAAGCATCTACCACAGCTGGGACTTGAGGACAAAGGGAAGAGGTTGAGGTCATCAGAACTGGAAGCTTGCAGTAGGAACCTCCAGAAGCTGCAGCTCATACCACCTAGGAGAGGGCAACTTGGATGCTGCCAGCTCTTCACGAGTTCATAAGAGGAACCCCAGAGAGCTGAGACTTTGACCTCAGAAGAATTCTGCTGCTGCTGACCTTGCCCAACTACTGGTGGTCCCTCTGAAGGGTCATTGTGAGGCTGGTTCTAGGAGTCTGCAGAGAAGCTGAGTAACAGAAGTAATTGCTGCCTCCAGAGGGAAAGGTTCTTGCTGAGCATTGCTGATAGGCACACAAGTAAATAAGAAAGTGGAAGTACGTTCTTTCCTCTCACTTTCTAGTCTTCTTCTGGAGTTTCCTCCTGCAGAGCCTAACAGGAAGCCAAACGACAAAGGAGAAAGACTGTTTGCAGAGTCCTAGCTCTGCCATCATGGAGCAGAAAGTACAAGGGTGTATTTGGAAATAAAAGGCAACAGCTTAATAACCAGTGCAAGTATATCTTAATAAAACTGACACAAGGAAAATGGAAAACCTGAATGTTATGCCCATTTAAATAAACTTAAGCAGAAGAGAAAAATCTTCCTACAAAGCAACCTAAAAATGCGGATGGCATCCCCGCAGGTCCTACCAATCAGTCAAGGAAAAACTAATTCTAATCATACACAACCTCTTCCCAACTCATTATATGAAAGCAGCATAACCTTTCTATCAAACTCAACAAGATAGTACAAAAGAAAAATTATATTTCCATTTCATTTATGAAAATAGATGCAAAAATTCTGAACAAAATACTAGTAAAATGAATTGAGCAATATATTAAAATGGATAATAAATCTTACCAAACTGGATTTATTCCAAGGATGCAAAGTTGATTAAATGTTAGAAAATCAATTAATATAATTCAACACATTAACATATTAAAGAAAACGTTGGAACATGTCAATAGACAGAGAAAAAAGTACTTGATAAAATGTAATGTCCATTCACAAGAAATAGAAGTAATTTGTTCAGTATGACAATGTTTGTCCATTAAAAAAATTATAAATAATATAATATAGCTACTTAAAGGTTAAACTTGGAAACCTCTCCTTCTGAGATATGGACCAAATAAAAGAACCTTCTGTCACGACTTGTTTTCCACATTGTATTAGAGATGCCAATGATGCAGTAAGGCAAAACACAGAAATAAAAGGAATATTGAATGGAAAAGAAGAAACAGCACTGTCACTATAACAGATAAGGATTGTATACAGAAAAAATCCAGAAGAATCTACAGAATTCTTAGAATTAATATGAAAAATTTTAAACCTCCTCTATATATAATAAATATACAAAAATCAATAGTAGAAAACACTCTGAGATAAGACAGAGTCATTTGCATTAGACTAACACTCCTGCAGATAACATTTATACAATATTTTTTAAATCAACTATTTGAGGGTACTAGAGAGCAACCAAAAGCAATCAGAAACTGGTAAATAGCCAAATCTTAAAAGAAGGAAACTACATGGGTCTGTTTTTGCCCAAGGATACTCTATGGTCCACATAGCATGAGACATCTAGATATCAAAGAGAAAGCTTCTGGCTTACTGTCTTAAGGAGTCAGGAAATGGGCTTCCAGAGCAACTGAATAGTAAGAAGGGAAATCCTGGAAAAGAGTGAGGCATGAGGAGAGCCTCCAAATCTACATATAATTCCACCCAGATCCTTGGACAACCCCTGAATTGCACATACATTGGAGAGATTCTAAGGAGACCAATGGAAAACAACAGCTGTAAGGCTGAAAGAACTGAGCAAAGATTTCAACTATTGCCTACTCCAGGGGAAACAGCTTGGAGTTCAAGCCCAGCCAAGTTAACTACTTGCTAGGACAAAAATAAACATTCTTCAAAGGAAGATGGCAGAATCCAGAATCTCTACAATTGTCATCAAAAATGCCTAGCATACAATAAAAAAAATTATTAGACATGGGGGGAATAAACAGAAAAATGATGGGACCTAGAGTCAAGAAAAAAAAATGTCTATATAAACCAACCTCTAGATGATCCAGATGTTAGCATTAGCAGACAGAAACTTAAATATGTTGAACATTATAAATACATTCAAAGACTTTAAGGAGCTAATGTTAAAATTAAAAAACAGACAGGAATCTCAGCAGAGAAATGGAAACTATAGAAAAGAACAAAATGGAAATTTTCGAATTGAAAGTTACAATATCTGAAATGAAAAGATGATTAGAGAACCTTAAGAGCATATTGGAGACAGTAAAAGATAGGGTCAATGAGCTTATTGATAAATCACTAGAAAGTATTCAATCTGAAGGAAAAAAAAGAAAATGTTTTGGAGAAAGGAACAGAACCTCAATGACCTGCAGGACGATATCAAGAGGTTTAACATACACGTAACTAGAATCCCAGAAGGAGAGGAGAAAAAGACTGGGGACAAATAAAAATTTAAAGAAATACGGTCAAAAATTTTCTAAATGTATGTGAAAAACATAAGCCTATACATCTAAGGAGTTCAGCAAATCCTAGGATGAATAATTACAATGAAAACCACATGTAGGGAAATTACAGTCAAAATGTTGAAAGCTAATGATAAATAGAAAATCTTGAAAGCACTCAAAGGAAAATGATATGTTGCATTCAGAGAATAAACAATAGGACTTACGGCTGAGTTTCTCATAAAAAAAACAATGAAAGCCAGAAGACAATGTAAAGACATCTGTAAAGAGTCAAAAAGAAAAAAAACTATCATCCCCAAATTCCATATCAAATAAAAATATTTTTCAAAAATGATGGTGAAATAGTTACATTTTTACAACAAAGAAAACTGAAAAAATTAATCAGCAATGAACCTTAACTGAAAGAAATGCAGAAAAAAGTTCTTTAGATTGGAAGGATACCAGATGGAAACATTGATTTACTGAAAAGAATAAAAAGCATCAAAAGTGGTTAATAGCGAGTAAATATAAAAGACTATATTTTTGTTTCTTTTTATTTATTTTAAAGTGATAGCTGTTTAAGTAAATTCTTAACATATATAGATATAATATACAAAACATCAATAGCACAAAGGACTCAGGAGAGAGAGTTAGTGGAACTATACTCTTGCAAGATTCTTAAATTTTATGTGAAGTGATCAAATATTAATTCTAAAAATATTCTGATAAATTGAGGAGGCATATGATAATCCTTAGAGAAACCTCTAAAAAATAATGCAAATGGTATATCTTAAGGATGAAAAAGAAAGAACAACGGGAGAGGGAGGCAGGGAAAAACAGAAGGAAGGAGGCAGGGAGGGAGGAAGAAATAAAGGCTTTACTTTGATTTTCCCAAAAGAAGGCAGGAAAGGAGAATGAAAAACAGGAAAAGCAGATGGGATAAATGGAAAACAAAATGGTATACCTAAATCAAACCATATCAGTAATTGTATTAAATGTTAATTGACTAAACACTGCAATTAAAAGGCAGAGATTGTCAGACTGGATTTAAAAAGCAATATCCAACTATCTGCTGTGCATAAGAGAAGTACTTTAATCAAAAGACACAGGTGGGTTGAAAGTAAGATGACAGAAAAAGATACCCCATTGCAGACACTAATCATAAGAAAGCTGGAGAGGCTATATTAATAACAAACTGGATTTCGAGAGAAGAACTACTACCAGAAATAGTGATAATCCATAATGATTAAAAGATCAGTTATCAGGAATACATGGCAATCATAAATCCCCATGTACTTAATAACAGAATTTGAAACTATGTGAAGCAAAAACTGACAAAATAAAGGAATAACTAGACATATCCATGATAACTGAAGGTTAACACCATTCTCTCAATAACTATAGAACAACAAAACAAAAAGTAAAAATATAAAAGGTCTGAACAACGCTATCAACCACATCCCTCTAATTGTCATTTCTGGAACACTCCACTCCATGACAGCAAAAGATTTTAAAGGCCACATGGAACATTGACCACAATAGACCATATACGGGGCCATAAATCAAGGCTCAATACATTTCCAAAAATTGAAGGGGGATTTGTGCATCATACCTTCAGATCCACCAAAGGAACGTGAGTACACTGTCATTGGACTGTAACTTAATACAAGAATTTTGGACCATCTACATATAAATGTGCATATATACATACACACATACATACAGTTTTATAAATATGTATATATTTTTTATTTGATAAAGCAAATGGGGAAGAATGTAAACAATTGGTGAGTCTAGTTTAACGATATACGGGAGTTCTCTGTACTATTCTTACTTGTCTGTAAGTTTGAAATTATAACAAAATTTTTTTAAACCATCCCTATATATCAGTAAACAGGAAATGAAATATTTTAAAAGATACCATTTACAGCCAAGTACCTAATAATAAGTCTTCATGGAGAGAATTATTCAAAGACATCAAAGAAGATCTAAATAACTAGAGTTATACAATATTCATTAACTATAAGACTCAATATTATAAAAGTTTAAATACTCCCAAATGTTTTTGTAGATTTGGTGTTATTTAAATCAAACTTCCAACAAGATTCTTTTTAGAACTTGATAAGTTGATTCTAAAATTCATATGGAATTGCAAAAAGCCAAAATTAAGCAAAACAGTCTGAAAGAGGAAGAAAAGGTGGGAGGACCTGCTCTGCAAGAGAGCAAGACTTATTAAAAATCTATAGTCATTAAGAAAATATAATACTGGTACAGGATAGACCTCCACATATATGGGCACTTGATATATGACAGAAATATCACTGCAGATCGATGAGAAATGTATGGATCTGTCAACAAATGATTTGGGATAACTACATATCCATTTGGAAAAAATTAAATTAGATCTCTAACTCATACCATACACAAAAACCAATGCAGGATGGATTAAAGACTCAGCTGAATAGCAAAACAATGGTGATTTTCAAACAGGGTGTAGGACCGTGAGTCTCAAACTATTCACCGAGGTGGCCTAGGGCACGGCATCAAACTCACAGTGGTGCCATGAGCTATTTTAAGTTCTTAAGAGAAACACAAGGCTACTTGACACCTGTCAGACACTGCACAAATGACTGCCTCTAGACAGTTTCAACAAGCTACAGTCCCTTCAATGGCATCATATCTTTGTGAAGCTGGATTTTCAGCAGTTGCTATAATTAAAAGCAGTACATACCTCCTTAAAATCTATATGACACAGGAAATCTTATTTCAAGGTTTGAGAAGTTGTGAAATGCCCAACAGGTTCAATGTTCCCTTAGTTAGTGATTGCAATTATTTAAAAATGAAAAATACATCATGTTTTTCTCTATATGTATATTATTTGTTCCAATGACTACAAAGTAATTAGAACATAAACGCTTATTAAGTTGTTTAAACCTAACTATCCAATAAAAGAAAATGTTGAGTGTTCCTTCAACATAAGCAAACCATGAAAAAATCACTGAGACACTGAGGGCACCATGAACTGAGAAAGTTGAGAAGCTCTGACATAGGAGAATATATATGTGACCTCAGAGTGGTAAAGAATTTCTTAAACAGGAGACATAAAACACTAATCATAAAGGAAATAAAACATAAATTCAAATTTCTTAACATTAAGAACTTCTGTTCATCAAATGACACCAGAAGGGTACTGAAAAGGTAAGTCACAGAGAGAGGAAAGATACAAACAATGAATAAAACCCACAAAGGACACTCCCCGGAATATAGAAAAATTCCTACAAATCAATAAGACAACTTTACAGGAAAGTGAGCAAAATGCTTAGACACATCACAAAACAGGAAATCCAAATGGAAAATAAACTTTTGAAAAAGTACTCATTCTCACTAGAAATCAGCAAAATACAAATTACAGCATGATGAGAAGGTGAAACGAGAACATCTAAGAGGAAACATAAGAAAAAAACTTTGTGATTTTTGGGTCAGCAAAAAAATTTGATAGGGCATGAAAAGCTCAAACCATTAAAAAAAAGATAAATTGGACTTCGTCAAAATTAAAACCTTCTCTTCAAAAGACACTCTTAAGAAGATAAAAATACAAGCCATGGACTGGGAGAAAATATTTGAAAAATACATATGTGTTAAAAAAAAATCTGTCCAGAATATATAAAGAACTCTTAACAACTCCATCATTAAAAAAAAAAAAATGTTAATGGGTAAAAGATTTAAACAGACGCTTTACCAAAGTCGACATACAAATGGCTGATAAGCATATAAAAGGATGTTCAATATCATTAGCCACCAGGGAAATATAAATGAAAATACAAGATATCACTATACGCTAGAATAACTAAAGTTAAAAAGACAGAATATACCAAGTGTTGGCAAAGATATGAAGCAACCGGAACTCTCAGATGGCTCGTGTGTTAAGTGTAAAATGGTGAAACAACTTTGGAAAACTGTTTGGTGGTTTCTTATTAAGTCAAAACTACACCTACCCTCTGATCCAGCATGCCACTCCTATGTATTTATCCAAGAGAAATGAAAACATAGATCCACAAAAAGGCTGCTGCCAAGTATTTCTCGGAAGCTTTATTCATAATTGGCAAAAACTGGAAAGATTCCAAATGCCCATCAACAGGAGCATGGACAAACTGTGATGTACTCACACAATGGAATACCAGTCAGCAGTAAAAAGGAACAAACCACTGACACGTCCAACAACACAGACGACTCTCAAAAGCATTCTACTAAGTGAAAGAAGCCAGACACAAAAGACTATATTCGGGATGATTCCATTTATCCAATATGTGGAAAAGGCAAATCTACAGTGACAGAAAACAGATCAGTGGTAGGGATGGGGGACCGACCTCAAAAGGACCTGAGGGGACTTTTGGGATGATGGAAATGCTCTATGTCTTGATTGTGGGGTGAACACATGACAGTACGCAGTTCTCACAAGTCATCAAACTGTCCACTTCAAAAGGAGGAATTTTATTGCATGTAAATTATACCTCAATAAACTTGATTTCTGAAATTTTAACTAAAGAAAAACAATGAGATATCCTTAATTAGCAGCCAGATTAGTAAACTTTTAAGAGTCTGTCAATATCAAATGTTGGCGAGGATGAGGAGCCGCGAGAGCCGTCACGCACTGGGTTCTCAAGAAGCAGACTCAGAGATGGAGCCCGGTGTAGGGGAAGCTTATTAGGGACCAGCCTCTAATAAAGGGAATGAGGAAGAAGCAGGAAGAGCAGGGGACCTAAGGACAAGGCTGACAAAGACTTGATGGGGTGCTCCGAAGCAGTGTTGCCCATTGGAGCCACTCCAGTGTCCAGAACGGCCACGCCTTTGTTCCCTCACCCCAGAGTCATCAGAGCCAGGCTGTCCCAGGGAAGCGTGTCCCAGGGCAGAGGCAGCTGTGCAGTGGAGACAGCCCCTGAAGTAGCTGAGCTGGGCAACGCGTCTTCCTGGAGGGGGGATCCCTGAGGCACACTTTGGGGTCTACCACCAGGACAACCGCTCTCTATTGATTGTGTTGTGACTTAACATGACCATTTGGACACCAGTTTGGAAAGTTGAAGGTGTGCATGCCCTGTGACCCAGTATTCTACTCCTCAGTATGGATCCTGGTGAAACGCATTCCTGTGTGTACCGAGATAAATGCCCCTGGCAGCACTGTTCACAACAGCCCCAAACTGGAAACAGCTCAAGAGTTCATCAGTGACAGAACACACACAAAATTATGGTATATTCATATAGTGGAATAAGCAAATCAATAGTTATATCCACATACACATATAAAATGTATGCAACGTACATATCAATGAAAATGAACAAGCTCTCACAACAAGCAGAAATGTGGGTGAATCTCGCTGACAATGTTGAGCAAAAAGAGAAAGCACAAAAGAGTGCAGACTGTATGGTTTCCTCCACGTGAAGATTTCAGATTGGCAAACCCTACAATTTGGGAATGAATATATAAATCGCAAATCTACGAAGAAAAGCAGTGAAATGATTTTCGCAGAAGTCAGGATAGTATTTACTCTGGAGAGAGGGGAAGTTCTGGCGAGCACCAGAGAAAGCCACCAAAGTTTTAGCCACCCACGGGTGTTCACTTTATTAATCCAGATGTACATATATGTTTGGGGTACTTCTCTTTGTGCATGTTACATTTCACAATAAAAGCAAGGGGAAATGGCACATACGTTATGGTTAAAGGACTGGGCAAGGCCTGGGGTCCTATAATGGTCATCGTTTATCTAAAATGCTGTCCCACAGGGTCCCCCTAGGACTTCGAGAGAAAGAATTTTCCGATATTCAAACACATGAAATGGGCCTCTGGGCTCAGCTGTTCCCTGGGCCTGTGCAATCAGAGGCCGAGGATGAGTGACATGGGACAGAGGGTAGGCTAGGTGATCTCAACCTGTCGCCCAGCCCTGAGGCCTGAGGTACAAAGAATGAGGCCTTGATAGGGAAGTAGGAAGAGCTTAGGCTGACCGAGCCAGGAAGTCATTCCACATAAAGGAACAAAGAATGAATGAGCACGTGTTTATTTTTTAAATAAATGTCAGTTAATGGATCCTTGCCGTGTAAGCTCACTTACCCTGCCACTTCTACTGGAGGAAACGCCTGTTGGTTTTACACAGGCAGAGTGAGGTTTCCAGCTGAACCTGTTCTTCTTGTGGCCTCCAGGCTCTAGGGCCTTGGAGGGGCCCAGCGTCTCCCTCAGAAGGAGACAGCACAGGGGCTGCCTGAGGCAGTTCCAGCCACCCTGAGTCCATCAGAGACTGTGCAAAGCCTCGTCATCCAAGCATTTCCCAGGCTGATCACCAGCCAGAAAGACGAAAAGCAGGGAGATGCAAGGCAGGGAAGGCCAATACCACTGCTACCGACAAGGTGACGAGCACTGGCCGTGTGTTTTGCATACATTTTCTCATTTAAATAATCAAGCTCTGTTTATGCCTTCAACCCAGACGGCCATATTCACCATGACTTAGAAGATTAATTCACCATGATTTACTATAGCAATCAGGAACAGGCCAGCAGAAGGTGAGCACACTTCAGTCTAGACAATCTTTAGGGTGAGGATGGGAGTGATCTAGTCCTTACTCTGAACTAAGAGGAGCAGCTCATCGTCTCCCACTGCCACCTCCTCTCACTTCCTTGACTGCCATCTCCTTTGGTTATAAATAATAACCTTCCCCACTGCTCACCATATAATAACTAACATTAATATAGCACCTCCTGTAGGTGAGATACAGAACTAGAAGTTTCTCATACGTATTTCATTTATTCACCGTAACACTGTTTTACTGATAAGCAAACCAAAGCTCAGAGTAGTTAAGTAACCTACACAAGGACACACAGCTAGTAAAGAGCAGGGGAGAGTTCAAACCACCTCATAACCCCAATGCTTTACTATATACTGAGTTTCCCTCCAACCTCCCACTCTACTCCAAGCCCCTCCCACATGGGGAAACTGACTTCCCACTTCCTCAAGCAAAGTCCCACCCAACCTGCCAGGTCTAAGTTCTTGTCTTGCCTGTTAATTGTCATCACCCTTCCTGATCTCCTTAAGAAAACCAAGAGATTTCCTCCATCCTACCCCATAACAAATACTTCTTACCAGTTGAAAAATATAATTCACGCATCTCCCTTTACTCCCTCTGCGTAATTTTTGTGAAACCCTTGCTTGTGACAGAGCGTGAATCTCTTTTCCAGAGGTTCCTTCCGTATTTCCATCCTGGCTTAGGGAGCAGCTGATGGAGCACAGCAGCTGCGTGTGTTCAGAGGCCATACTGGTCAGAGTGGGTGAAACTCACAGAAACTCCAGGAGTCGATGACGTGGGAGAAAACTCTTTTCAAGAGTCGCAATGCGCCTGAGTTTACAGCTGCTAGGAACCGGCTGGGTGAGCAGGAAGGGTCCTTGGGTCACCCGGGCAAACTCAGACTGCGGCACATCAGGCTTGCTCCCGCCAGGAACACAGCCCCGCCCCACCCCCACCCCACCCCAAAGCACAGGTTCATGTTCACAGAGATTGCCACAACCCCAGTCAGGCCCTGAATCACCAGTGACTCACTTGTCAGCCGATTTCTCTGCAGAAAGCTCTTAGCAGTTAATTTCTGGCTAATTTATTATCCTTCAGCTAAGCCCTACAGCGCCATTAGCTAGGAGCCTGACACGACTGAGTGAAATATTGTCTAATTTATTATCTTATTACTCCTCTGGAACAGGATCAATTAATTACCCATTAAAGTATTTCAGCTGCGGAGATTTATTAGGGGCCCTCTGCATTTTAACAGATGATTAGTTATACATGTTTGTTTGCTTGAAGAGCACAGCCCAGCAAATGAATAGAGGCGACGGAAAAGAGAGAGCAGAGAGGAGAGAGAAGAGAGGAGAGAGGAGAGCGAGACGGTGCAGAGGAGGCCGCTAATGGATCTCCTCTGACTTCGTGAAAATGGAGCAGTCAATGACAAGAATTATCGACTCATTCACTTGCGGTTTTGAGATAACCATATGTACAGGGGAAGGGAGGTGGGGGGAGAAAAAGCCCTCACTCAACTGCTTTTTCCATTCAATAAATTCGCTTCAGAATATATTGGATTGGGGTTTGATGGCTATTTCGTGTTTTGCAGAGTGCTGACACTGGTATGATTCAGTAATTATTGTTTCTTTTAAGTTATTGCTGTAATTTTGCTCTCTAAGATCCCAATCAATTTCTGCCTCTCAAGGGCACGCTTGAAAAGCGATATTTGAAAACAGCCCTCTGATAGATTGTGCTGCTAGACAGTGGCTGAGACAAATAGCCTAATCTGGCACAAATTAGCTTGCCTTCCACAGATAGTTTTATACAGCAATGTAAATTATATTGTCAGGCCCAGTCACTTTCCTGCTTAGAGTGCAGCTAACAAGGAACCATGGAGACATTATTGGTGCTGCCGTGCACTCCCAGGGCTGCTGCAAAGCCATTTGTAAGGGAGAGAGAGGGAGAGAGGGAGAGAGAGAGACTTTGGGTAACAAAAGCAAGGTAGTCAAGCAGGAGTGAGCTAGAACGAGGAGGCGTGGGTGAAGCTGAGTTCTCTTGGTTGGGACTGAACAAAGCCCTTGGAAGGGGAGGCTACTGAGTGTGCGGTGGGCTGGTCCAATCGTGGGAGAGATGGGGGAGGGAGGGACACTCTGCTCTGAGGATTGGAGTCAGGAGAGGCAGTGTTCTGTTGGGAAGCGGTGGCAGAGAGGAAGTGACCTGAACCCCAGCCTCCTTTCTGCCTGGAGAAATGGCTTGCGATGGCCTAGGAGGGGTGAGGGGGATGGGAAGGGACCGGAAGATGTGCTGAGCTGAGCTAAAGGGAAAGATGTGCTGAGCAGAGCTGGAGGAAAATGCGCCGAGCAGAATGGGCCAGCCGGGCTGACTGGCGGTCCTTGGAAGGTGTGGCAGGACGTGCCGACCAGCTCAGGCCAGGCTGCCTGTGGAGGGTGAGGACTCAGTGGGGCCCTTCAGCCCCACCATCCTGTGGGAGGGAGGCATTTGCTCAGCTGGCAAAGAAGCCTCCCTCCGAGGAGCTTTCCCTGTGCTGGGAAGCATCCGACCCTTTGTCTAACATAGAAGTTCTCTGCCTGGCATGGAGAATTCTCCAGAATCTGGCTCCACCTGCCTTAGCCAACACAGCTCCCATGTTCCTCCTCACCACCCTTCACCCCAGATCTGTCCCCTTCATCATCCTCAGCAGTCAATGCCTCCTTTCTCTCACATCTAGAGAGATCTCCACTTCTCGGTGCCTCTTCACAACCCTCACTGTCTCCCAGTTCGGCCGCTGAGCCTGCTCCTGGGCCTGGCAGTGGAATGCTGCCTGGCTGCCATTTGGCATCTGCCAATCAAATTCCAAGTTCTCAAGGCCTGACTCTGGGCACCTGTGTGCTGGGACAGGAGCAGGCCCGGCCACAAGGGCAGAAACCATTGCTACCCTAACCAGCCCTGGGAACTCCCCAGGCCCAGGGACCACAGAACCCACTCTGTGGTATGTCATGCATAGCCTCATGAGCATGGGGGGAAGGGTAAGTGAGGAACTAACTAACCAGGGTAGCGCCAGAGTCTGGGCAGACAGTGGTGAGTGTAGAAACTCCACATCCAGCCACCACACACAGGCCTCAGCCTGGATGGGCTACAGGACGGGTGCCGTTTCTTCCTGCCCTGAGCCCCCGTACCAGCGGGATAAGTGGGTTTGGGTTTTGGACTGAGCTGTGCAGTCATCCACCCTCCCAGATCAAAGCCTGCACTGACGTCATAGTCAAAGGCCGTCCTTCCTTATCAAATGACTGAATGTACATTTCTCATAGACAGCAATGAAGACACTTAACTGAAGACCTCTGAGAGAAACCAGCTTCTCCGCACACGTCTTGGGCCCCCTTGTCTGACAATGGCCCGGGAACATTTGCTGCTTTAAAGAAAGCTTTGGCTTTGAGTTTAATTTAGTCTTCCCTGCCCATTCAGTTATCCTCTGATGTTTCTGAACTGCGTTTAGCCAGCTGCTTTCCCATTCCTGCTTAGAACTGACTTGTTCCTCAGTGACTCCATAGGGATAACTGCTTGGTTTATATGGAAAATGAGAGTCACATGCATAGATGACAAAAATACAGCATAAGCAACAATGATGTTGACCCTTTTCATCCAATCTGATGAAAATATTGTTGTCAAACAGAAGGGCACTTTTATTTATTTAACCCTGCCATGTGACAGATAACACGCCAGATGCGTTCCTTTATGTAACTTGCACTTTCTAAATTAATTAAAGAAATGCTGTAAAAATAAACCCAAAAATGTGTGATAGCTCCAATACAATAGAAGTTTATTTCTCATTCACAGCAAGTCTAGCATGGCACCCCTAATGAGTGACGGAGGGTTCCGCCAAGCACAATTGGGGGAGCCCAGCATCCTTCCGTCTTGTGGCTCCACCATCTTCAACATGTGGCTTCCAAGCTCTCTGTGCTCTTCTCCGTCAAGGGAAAGAACGCGAAGGTTTGTCCGTGGGAGGTTTTTTGATGAGCCAGGCCTAGAAGTAGACACATCTCTTCTGCTCACATTGGGTTGATGAGAACTAATCACAGATGCACTCCCAGACGCAAATGCTTGGCCCAAGCTGCGCAGCTCCAAGCAACAACTCCTCCCCACTATAGGAGAGAATCAAGAATCTCTGATGGACAGCTGGTCATCTCTGCCACACCATCCCAACATTATTATCCCCATTTTACAGATGAGGAGACTGATATACAAAGTCCAGGGTCACGTAGCTAGTAAAGGCAGAGCTGGAATTTAAACCCGCATCTGTCTTACAGCAAAGCCTATGCTTATTCCACTCCACCAAATTAAACCATACAGGAAAATAAAACCTAATCGGGAACAGAAACTTCGGAGAAAATAATCAGTCATTTTCCCCAAGACTCAAGTTGGAGAACTGGTTTTAGAACACCTAGTTCTAAGGGTTTTTTTAAAGTCTGATGTGTGGAGTCCTGAGCCATATTGACCCTGGAACTAGGAACGCAGAGCTAGATTCATCTCCTTTAAAAGCAATGGCAGAGATTACTACCCAATTTTGCAAATGATGAAACTGAGGCTCAGAGAGGTTAAGTGACTTGCTTAAGGTCATACTGCTAAGTGAGCAGCAGGCAGGACTGGAACCTAGTCTTCTCACTCTAAGCCAAGGGCATAATCCTCACTCTCCACCTCTGCCTCCTCATTGGGACTTTCCACACCACAGCTGGAAATGACGTCAGAGACCATCACACTCTCCTTCCTGAAAGCCTACTTACAGTGCCTGTTACCTATTCTCTAAATCTAGGAAGATGGGTGTTTGGAAGAGCCTACTCTCCCTTTCCCTAAATGGCCCAAAAGTGAAAAGATTGACGACGCCACCAATGTAGAGGTCAAGAGAATCTTCATCAATTCATGGGGGAGAAGGACAAAACTCCTCAAAGGTAAGGAGTACATACTATTTTATTTATATCCTCAAGGCCTAATGTAGTACCTAAAAATCTAAGGGCTGTGCAATAAAGACCTACTAGGTGGATGCCCGTACGGATGAGTAAATGAACACGTTCTCCATTTTCCCACCAAGAACTAGGAATCAAGATGACCTCCAGGCAGAGACAGACAGGGAAAAATAAATCTCTTCTATTTATCTATTGGCTTTTGAGTTATAACTTATTGAATTACTATATTTGTCTTTTCTGTAGTCATTATAATATTCTTAACTTTTCATAATCTATTTAGAATTAATATTGTACATTTTCACGCAAAATGTTAAAACTTTGCAACTATATGGTCCATTTGCCATCTCTCCCCATCTTTCACGCTGTAGTTGATATATGTATTACATCTGCTGTGTTATAAACCCCACGAGAAAATGGTAGAATTTATACTTTAAATGTCATGTGTATTTTAAAGAAATTAAGCAAGAAAAAATAGTGTTTATTTACTCGAGATATTTACCATTTTTAATTCTCTTCATTCTGTCCTGAAGATTCACTTTTCCATCTGGTGTCATTTCCTTTCAATCTAAAGAACTTCCTTTAGCATTTGTAGTAGTGTGGGCTGGCAATGAACTCAGTTTTCTTTTAGCTAAAAATATCTTTATTTTGCCTTCACCCTTGGAAGATATTTTCACTGGATATAAATTTGGGGTGGACAGGTTTTGCAGGGCTTTTTAATCACTTTGAAAACGGCCTTCCATTATTTTCTTGCCTCCATCAAATCATCGTCTCCCTATATATAATGTGTCCTTTTACTCTGATTGCTTTCCAGATTTTCTCTTTATCTTTTGGTTTTTCATAGTTTGACTATGATATGCTAAGGCATGGTTTTCCTCATACTTACCCTGTTTGGGGTTCGCTGAGATTCTTGAATGTATAAATTTGTTTTTCATCCAATTTGGAAAATATTTGCTCATTATTTCTTCAAATATTTTTTCTGCACCATTCTCTCTCCTCTTTTGGAACTCCAGTCAAACGTATGTTAGACATTTTGATGTTGTCTCACAGGTACTTGAGGTTCTATTTGTTTTGTTTGTTTTCATCTTTCTATTCTTAAGGTTGGATAATTTATTGATCTATCTTCAAGTTCACGGACTCTTTCTGTGTCATCTCCATTCTGCTTTTAAGTCCATTCGGTGCATTTTTACTTCAAATATTTTATTCTTAATTTCTATTTGGTCCTTTTTAACAGTTTCTATTTCTCCAGTGAGATTTTTACATTTTATCATTTATTTCAAGCACATTTTCTCTTCTGTTAATGAGCATAATTATAATAACTACTTTAAAATCCTTATCTACTAATTCCAACATTTAGGTCAAGAAGGGGTCAGTCTTCACTGGTTGTCTTTTCTCTTGAAAATAGATCATATTTTTCTAGCTCTTTCTATGCTGAGTAGTTTGGGATTATATTCTGGATACTGTGAATGTTGTGTTGTGGGTACTCTGAATTCTGTTACATTCTGCTGAAGAGTGTTAAGTTGTTGTTGTTGTTGTTGTTGTTATAACAACAATTAAGGCCATTAAATCGGTTGGATTCAAATTGCAAATTCTGTCTCTTGAGAGGCAGCTCAAATCTCAGTTCAATTCTTCTATTTTTAGCTGGGCTGCTTGGATTTTGCCCCATGCGTGCTTGAACCAGAGATTTGGGTGGAGTTTATATTTAGCAGCTGTGGTTGCCCAAAACTCTGTCATCTAGTTCTTTAGGCCAGAAAGACTACAAGTTTTCTACAGGACTTTGAGCTGCCCCACGTGGTGCTGACTTCAGCTAAAGACCATAATAAGTGGGAAACTTATCCCATCCTATTCCCTTCTTCCAAGTGTCAGTTGTGCCTCCAGGTTTTGAATTTTGTCTAGGGCTGACACTTATTGTCTGTTTAGAGAGGGTTAGTTGCATAGGAGCCTTCTTGGCCATACCAGAAGCAGAACTCTCCCAAAATATTTTGAGAAGAAAATAAGTCAGATGTTTTAATGAGACCACCCCTCATAGTTCTTTGTCCTACTACATTTCACAACACTTCACAAAACTTTCAAAGGTGAAAGAGGTGTGTTTGAGTGGGAGTGTGGAAGGAACAGAACCCAACTATAAGTTCAGACCTTGCTGGATCTTTAACATTCAACATGACAGCATCTTTATCATGTCAACAAGCATTTATTGGGCATCCATTATGTGCCAAACGTGGAATTTTCCATCAGGGCTTTTAATAGATAGTAGATGTCAAAGTTCTTCCAACTCTGATTAATATGAATATATAAGTTGTCCTGTACCACCTGAGGTATAATTAATAATAACGTGTACTATTTTGAGTGCCAAATGTGTGCCATGCACTGACTCTAATCTTCACAAGAATTCAGCAATTTTGTCATCTCTATTTTACATGATCAGTGTTATGAAGTGGAAAATAATCAGATGTTAGAGTTATATGGGCCGAGGTTTGAATCTTAACTTTGACTCCAGCGAAATGACCACATCCTAAGGCAAATTGCTTAACATCGATGAGCCTCAGTTAACTTACCTATAAACTGAGCATTCAAAGTTGTCATAATGATAGGAAATCACAGGAAGAGAACACCTAATAGAGAAGCTGGCTCATAGTAGCTACTATTCTTTTTACAAATGAGAATACTTAAGATTGGAAAGTTTAAATAACTTGCTCACAGTCAGGAAGTTATTTTGCCACCTAATAAGTGTCATAACTGGGTTTCAACCTCGTGTCTATGCACTTTCTTTCCAGTTGGCTGCATTATCTCCATAATAACCACCAATTATTGAGTGCCTATTATGTCCAAGAACTATATTGGCGCTTTACAGGCCTAGAGAGAACCCTGAACCTAACCAAAAAATAAAAAGTACAAGACCCTCAAATTAGGCAAATATTTCCCCTCATGGAATCATTAAAATTATATGTCTTTAAGGTAAATTCTTACTAGCCCAGAGTTAAGGTCTTCCCTTGGGGGAAGCACTTTCCCCTGATGGAGTTGCTATGTACCCCAAAATCCCAGAGGAAGACACACTGGCTGTGCTCCTGGAGAGGCAGAGGTTCTGTAAATGGCCGCCTGGTACCCACTTTATTCAGGAAGACAGTTAGATGACTCAAAGAGGTGGAGGAGAGAGTGAAGTTTGGACAGAGGAATATTTAAGGCCCCCTCAAACCAATGACAGAGTCAACAACCCTCTGCTCCCTTCTGTGCATAGAAGACAGTCAAGCTGAATATCATTCACACATTTTATGTCTTGCATTCAATCAAATTCTGAGCTATAACAAAATTTCCTTTTTCAAGCCTGTCATTGGTGGGTTCAAGATTCTTGAGCAGTATATACAGACCTCCTACACCCCCAGTTATTTAAAGTTATCATTCAATTCACTTAAAAGCAATTGTCTAATCTGTTGGCCAGACATCTCTCCTATATAGGATAACATATTGTATTATTTCTGTTTATTATCTCATAATTGTTGACTTACATGTTGGTGTTAAATTTTAGTCACATTGTCAGATTTACTGATATATCTATTCATGCATTTATTTGTTCCACAAATAATTATCAAATGCCTGCCTGTGTCAGACACAGAAACTGGAGATATGCATACTAGTGTTTCATGATCTCTATCACAGCCCAATACAGCAGACAGGGCCCTGGCTCTGAAGTCAGAGATCTGAACTCAAGCTCTGCCCCCTTTATTTACTAAACGAAAGACCTTAGTTAAGTCATTTAACTTGAAAAAAATCTCAATTTGCACACCTGTAAAGTGGGGATAATTTACCTGACATCTCTAACTAACAGAGTCTTTCAAGGTTCAAATAAAGTTATATAAACAAAAGCATTAAAATTATAAAATAGTATATAAATGTAAGCTATCACTATAATTAAATATTATGTATCATTTATATTTATTGCTATTTGCTCCCTTCACTATACATTCCTAATAATTTTCATGGACAGAAGCTTTTGTTGCTAGTATTGTAATAAGTAAGCACTACATCATCATAAAAAAGATTTGCATGGAGCAGTAGTAGGTAAAAAGGTAAAGGAATTATTTGAAGATAGCACACTTTTGCCAAATGCTTTCATTTGTTTTATTCATCAAATAAAGGCAACCCAGCCTTCTCGGAGCTTGCAATACAGTCACAAATAGAGACTAGCCATTTAATCATCGATTTGATTAGTGTTAGTAAAGAAGAATTATGAGATGCTGTAGGAGCCCAGAACAAACAGAGGGTCCCAGGAGAAAGGAGGAAGGCCCCATTGAGAAAATCATCCCAAAATGAGCTCTGAAGGATAAATATTAGTTAGCCAAGCAGGGAGGGAAATAGGAAGAGTGCTCCCACAGAGAAAGTAGGGTGTTTGAAAGACCAGAATCAAGGGACAGCATAGCTGACTTTAGGATTTGAAATAAACCCAAGATATCAGGATTGGAGAGAACCAAGATCAGAGAGGCATGAGACCAGCCTGATGACACTAGCAGAGGTCACCTCATGCCTGGTCTTCCAGAGCACATTAGGAGTTTGGGTTCATGAAAAGTCATTGAAGGATTTTAAGGAGGAGTGATATTATCATATTTCCATTTTTATAATGTAACTTTGACAATGGAATGGGAAATAGATCTGAAGGGGCAGGAGTAAGAATAAGAAAGCCAGTTAGGAACCTATCGCAATGATCCAAGGAAGAGATAACGGTGTCTGTACTAAGCTGGTGGCAATAGAGAGAAGTGTCTAAGTCTAAAATATTTAAGAGGTATAAGTGACTAGAGTTAGAGAAAGACTGGATGTGTGGCAGTGAAGGAAAGAGAGAACTCAAGAATAATTTCAGGTTTCTGGTTTGAACAACTGGGTCTGACAATGATATTTAGCACAAGAGAGAACGGTAGAAGGAGCAGGTTTGAGGGGGAAGATAACGAGGTGAGTTTTGAAGACGTTAGATTTGAGATGCCTGTGGCAGAAACTGCTAATTGTCCTCTCCACAGTCATTCTGGGGGCTGAGGGGTGAGAGGAAGGTGGAAAGAACCATGATCTGACTAGTCAGTTGGATAAACTTTGTCTTTGTGCCTCAGGTCATTTAAACAGATTTGCTTAATTTCTTATCCTTCTAGCAAGGATTGAAAAAGCCCAGGGCCTTCTATTTTTCACTTTTGCAACAAAATGCCTCAGCTTTAACTGACTGCAAGGCCACTCTCCCTAGCTTAGCTTGCAACTAGGTATGGTCACCCAGGTTGGGTGTGTAAGTGCCATGTGCTGCGTCACTTTTGTAAAAGGGGCCTGGTCGCCTTCAGCTTCCTCTTCCCCTTCATGCATGCTGGAACACAGTGCTGTTGAGACATATGCCACTCTGTGAAAGAGGACAGTACCCTAGATGGTGAAGCAGCAAGGTAGAAAAACCAAAGTCTCTGGACACCTTTGTGGAACAGACCTCCCCAGACTCTGCACGGTGGTGTGAAAGAGCATAAATTTCTGTCTTCCTTGAGCCACTGTATTTTGCATTCTCTTTGTTATAGCAAAGTAGCCGAACGGAGCTGTCTAGTACGAAGTTGGACAGAGAGTTGCAGGAGAGTTGAAGAGTCTTCACCGCATAAAAGGCTATTGAAGCTGTGGCAGAGGGAGAAAACAGAGTGAGAAAGCAGAGAATTAGTCAAAACCCTAAGGACCCCAACGGAAGGGTCGGGTACCAAACCCTAAGCTGATGAAGCAAACTAAGAAGTGACCAGAAATGTGAGCAGACCCCAGGAGATTGGGATATTCCAGAAGGGAGTGGCCAGTGCTGGGGAGGGAACTCACAACAAGTGTCTGGTTGATTTAGTGTCTTGGAGCTCGTTGGGGTCCTTGGGGAGAGACTTCATGACATGGAGGAGAGCAGAAGCTATACCCAAGTGGACTGAGAGGCCACAGAAGTGATGAGTATACCAGAGTCATTCAGAAAGCATGGCTGGAAAGAGAAAGAAAGAGGCAGTTAATGGAGAGATGATGGCAGAGGCAGCATTTTTTAAGATGGAAGAAATCTGGACATATTTAAGTACTAAAGACAAAGGAAAGCATGAATGTAAGTCATAGTTTTAGGTCACAAGAAGGTGAGAAAGGATGGAATGATCTAGAGCAAACTGGAGGAAGTGGCCACGGAGAGAAGGAAAAATCATGGCTTCTATTTTCACAGAAGGAAAAGAGTTGACGTAACCACCCTTCTGTTCCACTACTCTGAGTCCAGGTTCACAACCCCTTTTTATCATCACATTAGACAAGCCAGTTACCAGATCAGTCAAGTGCGACTAATAAGAGTTTTTGAATAAACATTTATAATAACGATCTAATTTTTGCAGAGTTTTGAAGCCAACCTAATTAGTAGATACTGGATGGCAAACTGTCTGCATTTTGTTGTATGTATTAATATGTCTATACAATATATCTGCAAATCCCAATTAGAAAGTTAGAATAAGAGCCCCTTGAAGGCAAGAATTTTATATAATCTTTGTCTGAATCCCGAGTACTTGATGGGTGCTCAATACAGATCTCAGGATTCAGCCAAATTAAAACTAGACTTGACAAAACAATTCTTTTTCTTTACCAAAGGATTCACCACATGGTATCTTCAAACAGCAAGTAACCCTGGTACAGTTTTTAAAATTCGGATAAAAACTTACATTCAAATTTTAGAGATAAATACATTCAGCCTTTTTCGTTACTACGTAGAATCTAGCCACTCCAGTATTTTAGGGACATATTTATCAAGTAAAACCAAGAACTCAGATCCCATCAAAAATCAGTGAGATGAGGTACAGCCATGGGAGAAGACGTCAGTGGCACAAAAATCTCTGAATTTTGAAAGCTAGGAGGTCGGGGTTGGAGGGAGGGAGATCCGAGGAGCCTAACCTGACCAGCCAGTTGGGTAACCTTTGTCCCTGTGAGTCAGATCATTTTAATAGATTTACTCAATTTCTTATCATTCTATCGTGGGTTGACAAAACCCAGGACCTGCCTATTTATCTTGCCCCTGGGGTGAGTTTCTCTTTGAGGCCAAGAAGTGATTATGGGAAGGAAATATGCAGCTATACACGCTCTGGCGCCAGTTTCTACTAAAGCTCTAAAACTCACCCTACCATGTCCTTGGTTTCTGAATTATTAGTCTGTTCACCCTCTTTGCCCCCTGTCAGAAGATGTAACTAAGACACACTGACAGTTCCTGGAGAGCTGTGTTTCTCTCTTCTGGGTCACTGCAAGTAACCCTCGAGAACAGGGCTCGGACTGTCTGGATGATGACAATCCCAGCCTTCAGTCTTTATCTGCCTTCGGGAAGAGAATAGACAAGCGACTGGGAGCATAGAAACATCAGACTCGAGTGAGAGACGAGCCAGTCCCATCCCTTCACTTTGTAGACGAGGAGACTGAGACCTAAGACGGGAAAGCAATTTGCCCGACATCACAGTCAGCAGAGGGCTGACACAGGCACCAGATCTCCCGGCTCCTGGTCCAAGGTTCCCCTTAGAGACCTCCAAAGTAAGACATTATCCCTTTTTCAAACATTGGTCCCAGCCATTTCTATCTTTTTCACACGGGTCGGGGAGGAGAAGAATGCACACATCTCTGTCCATATGCCCTGTTTCTTTTAAAGATTTTATTTTTCCCTTTTCTCCCCAAGCCCCCCAGTACACAGTTGTATATATATATATTTTTTTTTTAGTTGTGGGTTCTTCTAGTTGTGGCATGTGGGATGCCGCCTCAGCATGGCTTGATGAGCAGTGCCGCGTCCTTGCCCAGGATCCGAACCAGAGAGACCCTGGGCCGCAGAAGCGGAGCACGCCAACTTAACCACTCGGCCTCAGGGCCAGCCCCCACCCTATTTCTTTCTAACAGAAGAATTCAGTTGTGGCAGGATCTATCTGCCCCTGAGCCACACACACATTCCCTCTTTATGTCCCATTGTTTCATGCAAAAGCCCCCCAGGAGGTCATGGAGACTTGAAAACTCACCTTAGGGTATCGCCTTACTTAGCATCTTCACAGCACCCTCACCCTTCATCTAAAAAAATCGTTCCCATATAGCAAATCTCTCTGGGCTCCCTATTCCATTTTGCAAATTCGTCCTCTCAAAGCAAAGCATCTAGGCCTTCGAGGTCCACCCAAGCCACAAGCATGCCTTGGAGACAGACAGGGAGCAAAGCTAATCCTCAGAAGCAAGAGTCACGCCTCCAGGGCCCCTTGTATGTCTTCCAAGCATTTGCACACATACATTTATACATGCACAAACATGCAAACACACGCGCACACATGTGGCAGCCACGTAAGCCAAAACGAAATAAAAGGCCCACGCAGGAGAGAAGAAAATGTCCCCTTTATATCTGCAGGCTGCCTCCAGCAAAAGCATTCCTAAACACGATAGGTTAAATATATTGCTGCCATTACACTCTACAAGAAACACATTCCATAAAAACGAAGGTGCTGTAAATTATACAAATATGATGCTAACAAGCCAGGAAACGCGCCGCTAATGAGGTCAGCTACAGAACTCCCGCAGCGCTGCAAATCATGTGCCAATCCTGCGTGCGAGGTACAGGAACGGCATTGGGTCAGCGTTTTCCGAGTGCGTTTGTAACCTGCTGTTTGGTGTATGGTTACACAGGTAGATAAAAAGCCTCCGCTTCTCCCCCCACAGCACTCCCCCCAACTTTGTTTATGTGTCAAATATCCAAGTCACCAGACGAGCATGCTCTGCATTAATGTACCTGACTATTATGCCTATTGTTCTCCTGCTCAGAGTAGAGAATTAGTCACTCAGATGTGTAAATATTGGTTACAGTTTTGAAGCATGCAAGCTTTGTGCTTCTATCAGCCCCATTCCTAGAGGAATTATGCATGCTGTTGGCACCGGGTTTTGTACACACTGTATTTGCTAAAGCTCTAAAAATCAAATAAACATGTTCTCGGCTCCTGAATTATTAGTCCATTCACCATCTTTCCCCGTTAGGGGGGGAAACAATAAACACGCCGAAATGTGGCATTTAGGAACTGCAACAAGATTTCTGCTTGGCATTTACAAGTTGGAGAACAATCAAAACACCCTTCCTGTGCCTTTGTCACCCAGCCTTCAGCACAGAGAGCCAAGATGTCTTTGAAATCGCTCCTGACCTCTCAGCAAATTTGACCTTCACCCAGGGTCCATGAGCAGCCTCCATTTCTGGACATGTGTCAGATATGGGGGTTGGTGTTGCTCCCAGAGATGAGGGCAGAGAGGGGGTCAAAAATCTAGGCATCAAAGACACCTGTGCCACCCAAATTCAGAGGCCGGAGCCATGTCTGTTACAACACCCAGCTTTCCCCTCTGAGAGTTCCCAACTCTATTTCCTGCTCTTGGTTGGGTGAGTACAGCCCCAAGGCAGGGCGTAAGGGGCATTGCTCAGAATGGTTAGATTCACCCAATATGCCGAAGAGCCCCCAGTCTGGCAGCCACTTGGAAGACAAGAGGGCCGCCAATTTTATAGGCCAATCCCATAGTTTCTTGGCACACTTTTTTCCATACCAGGATCCAGGGAAATTAAGGTTTAAAGCCATTGAGGGTGAGTGTATAGAAAAGTAAGAAGTTTAACCAGAGAATGTAAGTGAACATTCAGCAGATAAACATGATCACAAAAATATCTCCTACATCCCCCAACGCTAAGCAAGGTATTTACGGTACAGCTTCTGTTTAGAGCCACCAGCAGGAGTGGGAGGTAGTTTTGTTCTGAACCGCCTGCCCTGCTCTACTCTCTGACACCTGTTTATACTCCATCGCGAAGGTTTTATTGCGTCTGTTCTCCCCAGTCTAGGGGCCCCGCCGTGGATCTATTTGTATACACATATCACAGGTTTTGGAAATAACTTCAGCACATAAATGCCATTATTTCCAACAGAGTTGGTGTAAACCATATTTACTACTCAAACATTCAGCTAAAAATCGAGCTGCGAGGAAACAGTAGCAGCAGCAGCAACAACAACAGCAAAGAAATCAGTGACAGCTACAAACCACAACCGCAAATCAAACAAATTCGTAAAGTGGCCTTGAGGTGGGAAGCACAAAGCAAAGACTTTGCAAGATGGCAGGCAGTGGCGGCACTCAACGCATTTGAAGGAAAATTGAATTAGTAATTCCCTGCTCTAAATTAAATACAGACTACATGTGGGGAGAGTACAGGGATGTCAAAAGTGGAGGGGAAGGTACAGAGGAGAGGACACAGCGAGAAGCACTCGTTTTTCTCACTACCGTAAAAATCTCAACAGTCTATGTGATCACAGGCTAGGGGATCTCAGGTCTATACAGAGAGCGCTGGAGCTGTCATTGACATTCAACAGCTATCCAGCTTCATCCAAACAAGAGGAGACATCAAATGGGCAAGAGCCCCATCAGTCAAGACTCTCCCTTCCTTTGGAGGTGTGAACTGTCTTGCTTACTATTCCAATCAAGAAAGATAAAGCCACAACTCCAGAGCCACACTCGCACCCCATTTATGTCTTTGACAAGCATTTACTACACACCAATGATGTGTTTGCCCCGGAAAGGACAGAAATATATGTAAGACATTTTAGTCTAATAGGGGAATAGGAAATATTAGATTACAAAACGATGCAATGTTAAATGGGAAAACGACAATAGCTCTTTAGAAAAAAAGTCTAAAAAGCAGTGTATGGTTGATGACCAAGGGAGAAAGTGATATGGGCTATAAGTGCTGACCAGGTCCAAGTGGAGAGAGCACTACAGGCTGCGGTGATCCAGGAAGGCTGCAAGGAGGAGGTGGTCTTTAAAGGGAGACAGGACTGAGCTGAGCAATATAGAGAGAGAAGCAGAATCAATCAGGAGAATTGTGGGGGGGTGAAGGCCAGGATGTGGGAACAAACATGGCGTGTTTGGGAATCTCAAGTGACTTGGACCGATATGCAGGTTTACAGAGGGGGAATAGAAGCAGGCAAAGTTGGAAAGGGTTTTTGTCCCTGTTGAACACTAACCAAGTTAATGTTGGAGATTTGGTCGTGGTTGAAAATTACCTGCAATGAACACAAGGCAGCCTTCCATAGAAGGAAAACCCATATTCGCATGCGGTATTCTACATAAATTTACATCTAGGCGGAGGGAGTAGATGCAGAAATAGACACACGGCTGTGTGTGGAAGAGAGTGACTGTGTCTGTCTGCGGCCCATGTGTGTGTGCACACGCTAACACACGTACACCGGGGTCTTTTATGCCCCGTCCCTCCCGGAAAGGACTGAACCAGCATAGCGGACTTACCAACAGCCCTGCTTCCTCTCAGGCAAAATGTGTGTGTTTGCGGGGAAGCGGGGGAGGCCAGGGGGAGAGGGAGACTGAGATATGGTTCTTCCAGGCCAGCAGAAGGTACTTGAACTCTGTGGGAAGGTCGGCTGCTTGTAATAGGGATGAGTTGAGAACCGCCATAACCCAGAGCAGACAAAGTGTGAAATATGCATTTTTCTCTTTCATTTTACACCATTTTTATGAGACCTCTGTGTAGATGCAACGAGCAAAGCCCTTGGCTCGAGCCCTGCAGGGTTGGCAGATTTATTACTGAATAAAAAAAATGAAAAGAGTTCAGCTGTCTGGCCAGGTAGAAGGGATTATCTCTACTTGAAAGAAACCAGACCAAAAAAAGACTTGCTCTGGCGGACAGAAGGACCCCTGCTCTGCCCAAAGCTGTGTGCCCGCCGCTCCGGCTGAAACCTCTACGGACCCTTAAAATGGTTCTTCATCTCAGTGCCAGCCTGGTTTGGGAAACCAAACTGTCTCTCAGGAGCACCATCCCTGGCTCTCTTGGTGGCAACCCTCTCAATGCCTGTCCTACCAGGGCAAAATTGCCACCTGGTGCGACCGATCAGTCTTCCACCAACCACCGAGGAGTTGGGCATAGGCCTGGAAAACAGCTCCCCGCTGGGACCTGGGTCTGGAGCAGCAAATCATCACCAGATTTCCAAGCTCCCAGAGAAGCCCCAGGTCAAGAACACTTGTACTCACAACCCTTCCCCACCCGGGGCTCAGTCCAGAATCAGCCCAGCCTTGAGTTGAAGACCTGATCCCCTTTTCACAAATAGGAAGGCCATCAGAATACCAAAAACGGATCATTAGAATTTATAAAATGCTCTCCCACTCACACTGTCTCATTTGACCAATTTTCCATTTTAATAGACTTTACTAAACTCTTGCTCTGGGCCGGGCACTGGGCATATAAAGGGGATAAAGATGGAGCCCCTCCCCTGGGAACGCCACTCACAGACCACCAGGCTGTCCTCTCCCAGCCCCCACTCAGGTAGGTATTATTTTAATGTCCATTGGATAGTTGAGGAAAATGGGGCTCAAAGCAATTAATTACTGTGCCAGGGCCCCAGAGCCAGCAAAGGAGAACTCCATACCTGGGAGCCAGCTCACGGAACCGCATCCTACAGGCTCCACATCCCCTGGGCGGTTCTCCAGAGCCTCTGCTTCCTGTCCTTGCCTCACCTCACCCAACATGCCAGAACACACCTTCTCTCAGTTCACTTCTCCGGGAAGCTGAATTGCTCCCTGCCTTTCTCGAACGCCGAACTTACCCAGAGGAGAAGATGACCTTCGGATCACCCACTCTCCCGTTCCCCAGTGCCTGGGCCATTGTCTTGCCCCGGGTTCTTGCTGCTTGCTTGCATTGGCCATGGAGAGCTGGTTGATTCTTTCCACCTCTGTCTAAACTTTCCACTCCCTAGTGCTTGCCTGCCCCGTTGAAACTGAACCCCAGAAGTGCCCAGCTGGAGCTTCTTCGCCAAGATCACTGTGAATGAAGAAGCCACGCCAGCACCTGGCCTCTCATCAGCCCAACCCCCAGACCTGCCTCTCTTGCGTGGTCCTGTCACCTTACATGACCTCCCCTCCTGGCCCCAGCCTTCGACTCCGTGTCCCACAACTCTCCCCTTACTCCAGCCCCCAAAGAAGTAGGGGTTCGTGCTTGCAAAGTGCCATGAGGAGGAAAAGAGCCAAGCACTTCCCATCCACAGGAAGAAAGCAATTTTAATTGAAAAATGAAATCACAGATTACATGCAAATCTTTGTTGGCAAATTTCAATTACCACCAAATTAAATGCATAGCTAAGCTGAGCATCTTCAGGACACTCCAGTTAATGTTATCCCGGCAAGCAGAGGTGACAGGAGAGGTGTCCTCCTGCAGAATGAGGCCCTGGAAAGAATCCAGGGACCTCGGGCTCCAGCCACCAGGGGCCCCCACATTCAGATCTTTAACAAGGTTATCTCAGCTGGGAAGTGGGCAAATACAGCAGGAAAAGGAAGGAGTTCCAACTGTTTTACCCATTCAGCTTCCTGTCTTTCAAAAAAGCCGGCATCAGCAAAGGAAAAATTAGAAAATAGTCTAGTAGCAACAATATTAAAAATTACCCCCCAAAAAATGACCTCGTCTTTCCCTTTTATTTTATAAATGAGAACACGGAGGTGCAGAGCACTCGTCCATCAAGCCGAGGCAGCCAGCTGCAGAGCTGAGACAAGAACACAGATTCCATCACAGCCAGCACAGGATTTTGCTCCTAGATGGTCTAGTTAACCCTAAGGAACAGGGTCCTCCCTCCGCTGGGGGCGGGATGATCACGCTGTCTCCACACCGCTGTTTATTGTTTCGTTCTCACACTCTACTCTGTCTTAGTGACTGTGTCAGGTATTTTGCTCACTGCCACATGCCATTCAGTCCATTCGACATGCGTGTACTGAGTGCTTACAGCGCACCAGCACAGCACTAGGCACGGGGACTCCAAAACCAGAAAGCCACATACTCTGGTGTTCCTCACCACCACGATGGCATCCTGCAAGCGCTGTGTCTCGCGGAGGGAGCGGACGTGGCCACCCCCGGCCTGAGACCGGTTTATTCTCTCCAACCAGACAGTAAGCGCCTTAAGGAGAGAACTATGATCATTGGTCGGTACATCTCCACCTCTGGGTCCAACACGCTTTAGAACCCCCCTAATGTAGATTAATGGAAAGTAATCCATATTGGGAAGAAAACTCTAATATCATGGCAGTTGCTGCTCAGAAAAAGTGGGGATATCCTGTGAAGTTTTACCCTGAATTGCCAGGAGGTGTTCCTAGATGTCTTTCCTCCAACAGGAAGCTTCTGATCACTACAAGCTTGTTTCCCTGTCGGCCCATAGCCAAGTGGCTAGAAGACGCCAAGGAGGATTCAGTGAAGCAACAGTCATGCTCATTGCAGCATCTGCCCTGCCCTGGTGCACCCAGGCTCTCGCCTAATGTCAGACCCCGGGACCTTCTGTACACCTGGGGGAAAGAACACAGAGGAGATTGTGATTTGGCGGCCTGTCCCCAGGATAGAAAGCCAAACAGCTCTGTGAGTTGGAACAGCCGCCATATCCAGCACCCCATCCTGAGTCTGATGAGAAAAGCCAGGAAGAGTGTGACAGGCCTGGGCTGGTGGGGGGGAAAGTCCCCCTCAACAGGGCCTGGGGCCCCAGCGAGGGCGGCTCGCTCTCCGACTCCACCTTTGCAGAGCATGTGGGTTCTCGTGGCCTTATCTGCCAGATGGCTCCCGGAGGGGATGATTTATTAGGTGCAGAAAGCTCGCTGATAAATTTTACTGCAAGTCCCCGCAGAAGACTGGGGGTAGCAACAGCCCAGCGCAGGCAGCTCTAATGGAAAGTGCCGTCACCAAAGAGCAAAGCATTATTTATGACTGTCTGTAATGCCGTGCGGGGGAAATTCATCATCGCCTCCCGGCTCTGTGCATGCGGGGACAGCAGCACTGGGGGAGGGGGCAGCCCAGGACAGGTGGGGAACAGTCAGAGCCTCTCTGGGAATGTACCAGTGGAGAGCAAGGTCATATTTTCCTTGAGTGACCCAGCTCCCCTTGTCAAGCACTGACCTACAAGTCCCCTCAGAGTCCCCCCACCAACAATCCCCAACCTCCACCCCCTCCACCCACCAAAACAGAGAGAAGACAGAGAGGATGGCATTTTCTTGTTCTCTGTGTGGAGCACAGACCCTTACCTGCCGGCACAGTTGAAGACAGTCCTTCCCAGAAGCAGAGATCTGGACCAAATGACCCCTCCAGTCCCCATCAAGCTCAAAGCTAGAAAGGGGATATTCTCCCAGTTCGCAGAACTGCTGAAGAAATGGAGGCTTGGCGCAAGACTGAGCCAGCTATGGTCACTAGGCAGTCAGGGCCAAGGAGCGCATGAGGCTGGAGTCCCTGGTGGGCCCTGAAGCATTTTCCTTCCTGACATAGAGCAGGGCCCTATGGTGGCGCCCTTCCACACAGATGTCCTGTGCCTGTAGCTCATGGAGACATCTGGAGGTCACCTTATCCTAGCCCACCCCCCTCCCACAATGTCAACAGTGAGGCTCCAATCTCTCTACTTGCTTTTGGCGTACAGAGAGTACAGTAGTCATGGATTACCGTGTGCCTCACGTTTGAATTATTTATGTCTAAGTCTGCCTCTGTTATCAAATTAAGTGCTCCTTGAGGGCAGGGGCTGTATCCTATTCATTTTTATTCTCATCTCAGCAGCAAGCCGAGCTCAGCAGTAAGCACGCTTGATACTAAAGTTTCCCTGGCAGACTTCAGATAAAGTGGGATTGTGGCCTCATGTGTTCTTATGCACCTGTCACCAGGCTGGCATTCACAGCATTTCAAAGCAGTGTCCCCACCTGTGCGTCCATCAGCATAGGAGAATGGAAAGAGCACTGGATTAAGAGTTAGGAGGGATGGGTTCTAGTGGGCAGCAACTCCGAACATTCTTTGAGTACTGAACATGGTCCAAGTCAGATTTCACCGCTAACACAAGGATTCAACTTGGGAAACTCAGCTTACTTCTGCATGCCTTGGTGGGCTGGGGAGCAAAGGAAAGATAAAGTGTGCCCAACCTCACTTACGGGGCTGCCATGAGAACGTGAGTATGGTGAGAAGCAGGAGACCTGAGTTCTTGGAAGGGAGGGAGGAACTGTATCCAGTGGTTCTCTACGCTAAGAACTATGCTGAGGCGCTTGGCGTGCGTCCTCGCATATAAATACCTTCACAGCAGTTCCACGGAGTCAGTTTTATTCCTGTAGAACATGGCATCAACTTCTTCACCAACTGGCTGGGTGTCCTTGAGTTGAGTCACTTTCCTCCTCAGGGCCTTTTTTCTCACCTGGGAAATAAAGGAGTTGGAGTAGATGCTCAATAAGTTCCCTGCCACTTCAAATCCCTGTGAAGCACATAGGCATGCTGTCACCCAAGCAACGCAGGCAGTTCTAGCCCATGGGAAGGGCAGGTGACTGATCAGCATTTCCAAGAGGAATAAGCTATGCATGAAGGGGGGCTACTTAAATTTTTGCATAAATATCTGGGATTTAAATTCACCCCGATAGTAAATATCAAAGAATATGATACCAGAACCCTCTATGACTGTCTCCTCAGTAGAGAAGAGTTTGACAACTTCAGGCCCAGGAAGGAGGCAGGGCAAAAGAGGTCAGGGGATCAGGAGAAGCCTCAGGAGACAGGTCTCTAGTGTTGTCCACCCTCTACCCATCCTGAACTGGCGAGGACACTGGCGATGATGCCCTGACAAGGCCCCGTCAGTCTCTTTGCCAGCTCCATGGCTGACATTATAGATCAAGAAGACAACTTCATGGCCTTTAGTCCAAGAGATTTGCATGGACACTGAGGACCAGAGAGGCAAAATGACTTGCCCAAGATAACAGAGCTACCTGGAAACCAAATCTCTTAACCATTGATCAGTGCTTATCCATACTCTGGATGATAGTCAGTCAAGTGGGTACTGGGCGGGTCCTCTCCACGTGATCTCCCCAGAACAGACTCCACAGGAGGAGCATCCAGGGTGTTCCAGGGAAAGTCACATGTATAAGGATCACATTGGTCATTCTTTTTTTCTTTTTAATAACAATGGTAAAGTGAAGCATTTCAGCTTCTCAAAAATATGGCTTTGGGGCATAAGATCAATCCTAATACAGTTTAACAAACTTTATTTATACAAAAGTAGACAAATAAAAGCCCTAATACTAAAGTTGATGAATTTTGATCAAGCCAATGAGAATACCAGAGTTTCACAGGCCACTCTTATTGTGATTAGGCAGCGCCCTTCTCAGCTCTGACTTTGCATTAATGATGGCTCTTGGTTTCGGTTCCAGCAATTTCACAGAACAGGATATTTCTTGGAAACAGCAGTTGGAGTGTAGTAAATAAGAATAAAAGATTTGGAGTTAGAAAGCCGTAGGTTCAAGACTCACATCCATATCCTGTGTCATCAATGCAAGTTACTTAACTTTTCTGAGCCTCGGTTTCTTCTTCTGGGGACAATAATAATTTCTTCATAAGATTATTTTAAGGACTGCATTAGACAATGTATATATAATCCTACTGAAGCTCCCAGCCCAGAATAGATGCAGAACATATGGTATTTATTATTTTGACTATAACATTCCGAAAGTCAAGTAGACTCAAACATTGACCAGATAATCAGAAATTTTAAGATGGTCTGTTTTCTTGGTCAACATAAACTGCTTTCTTCTCTCTCAGTTCCTCTTAAAACCAAGCCCAAATGATAATATGGATGCATGATAAATCAGATAAATCCTAAAGATTGATCTCCATAAAGCGTGACTTATGCTCATCCAAATGACCAATCCCTTTGGAAATTGAGACTTCATTTCCACATTCCAAATGACCACAGTTTTTTAGTACCTGGAATACCATGCAACGTAAGGTAGCTCAGCCATGGAAAACACATATAGTGTTTTTGGCCAACCATCCAATGACGTAGACAAGGGCAAAAGCGTTCCTATCATTTAAGTCTCCAGCTCCCAAACAGGTTTATGGGCTGGTCTCCGGTACAATACAGAAGAATTACTCAGAGTATTTGGTAGACATGCTGATTTCCAGGCACCAAGACCAGAAATTCTGATTTAGTCTAAAATGAGGCCCAGGAATCTGCATTATAAATAAGCAAGAGATTCAGATGTACATCCAGGTTGAGAACCATTGATCTAAGCCAATGGTTATTTTTCTATGTATATTTTATTATACTTTCTCACATATTTTCTATCTCTTTGAACTTGATATTTATACCATTAAGTCACAGGGAGATTGGGAGAAAAGGCTGAGAATGTCTTTATCCTGGTCTCATAGAACCATCGGCAACTTCCATTTACATTTTGAGATTCTCACTGCACTAGATATTATAAAAATTTCTCCCTGCTTTCAGACAATCTTTGGGTTTCATTAAAATATACTTAGTATTAAGATACTAGTAAAGTTTAAAATATTTTAAAAACTGAAACTGACAAATAGGATTCATCTGATGTAGGACAACCAGCTGATTGGCTGGGGCTGCCTGGGACCCTGGGGCTCTCTGAGGAGAACGCAGCTCAGGGAGAAGGTGTGCTGGGTTCTACGAGCGATGTCTGGCATGGACACAGTCAACAGAAGGTCAGAAAGACGTCATTTCCTTCCAGCTCCACTTCAAAGTATATTACCTCTAAAGGAGAATGAGTATTCAAAATTGATTAAAAGTGATATTTATATTTAAAATTTCCACTCATACTTCAGCCAAGAGCTTGTTTTCCATTCTGGTTATTTTCCTAACTAAACTGAAGGTGCATTCAGAAATCTGTGTCCAGATAAAGTGGGAAACAATCTGAACTAAGACCAGAAAATTCTAAGAGCCACTGAACCTTGTGGACGAGTGGACACCAAGCAGCACTTCCCTTCTCCCACCCCAGAATGCGAGATGCTGGTTTTTGTGGTTCCTCCCCATGTGTCTCATCAAGGACAGACTGCAATGTGAATTAAGGAACGGCTCTTGGCGCTCCGTTTCCTATCACCCTGCCCTGCCTTGAACTAGTCCTTCTATCCTAAATGGCCTTCCCCACCCACTACTATGTTTTTCTTGCAACCCTACCAATCATTTAAGGTCCAAATGAAAACCTACCTCCTAACAAAAGACTTGACGCTCCCAGTTGGAATATTCTTCCATAACACTTAGTGACTTTATAGCAGTGCTCCTGACCATCCGCCTTGTTATTCTAGGTAATGGCGTGTTTGCCTACCTCTCGCCCTCATCTGTGAGCCCGTGGAGAGTAGAGATGGAATCATATTTGCCATCAGAGCCTCTCAACCCCCAGCGTGGTGAGCTGCCCTTGTAAGCACTCAATTGTATTGAACAGAAAAGACAGCTAGGCTTTGTTTTTTGTTTTGTTTTATAAAACTAAGAAAGAAAATGAGGTAGGAAGTGAATCATGCAAGGAAAAGTCTTCTTTGTGTTTTAGACTCTTCTCGATGTATGTGTGTGCAGAGAAGCCTGCAAGAGAAAATGCCCAAACCGTTCATCCTCCAAGACACTCCCCCTGCTTCTTCAGACGATGCCCAAGGAGCACCGGCGCTGGGTGGCCCCTGACTGAGGCATGCTTGAGGAGGTTTGGTTTCTGGGAAGACTCTTACCACCCTGTAGAGTGCGCAGGCTCTGCTGCGAGGCATATCCAGCAGGGACTGGCAGAACAACTAACGACCATTTCTGAAGCCAGCGCTTGCGTGGAGAGGCGGTCAGCAGAGCTGCCTGGGGCCCACGCATCCAGCCCTTTAGCAGCCTTCCCAAGCGCCAAGACAGCAGAGCAGCTGACTGTGCAGAGAGAGATTTGCTGCCATCAGTCCGGGCCCAGTACGCCTCTCCACCACGCGGCTAACAAGCGAGCAGGCCAGGGAGGTGGGAGGGAGGAGGGAGACCGGGATTTGCCAACAAACCGGTGCTGAGTCTGAGACGTCAGCAGCCACTTCAGAACCCCAGGTTCTGACCAGCCTTCCAGAAGTTGTTTGTTTCCTCCTGGGCAGTGTGCCCACAACATGAGTACGGCCCCCAAATCAGCTGGGGTTCCTTGATAATGATCCTGGGGCCAACCAGTGGGACTTCCCATGGCACAGATAACCCAGGAGATGGGAGGAACAGAGCTCACACACATCATTTGGCTTTTTCCCTAACAATCACTTCTTGTAAAATTATAGAATTGTAAAGTTCATAAGTATCTACATGATCATATAGTCCAGGCTCTTCATTTTACAGATGAGGAAACTGAGACCCAGACATGCCCAGGGATTTGCTCAAAGGTCTCCATCTCGTTAGTGGTAGAGAGGGGGCTGAAGCCAGGCTGTCTGCTCTCCAGTCCAACATTATTTCCAACACAAGCTTCAAAACACACGAATTACTGATTACCAGCTTTTACTCAACCCAGGTAAGAAAACACGTGATTTCTGACAAGGCACTGATTACAATGATAAAGCTTTCCAAATGTTGTTCTCTACTTTTCCTTTGAGTTCTCAAAATCCTGCTGGATAGACAGTTTAGGTTTGCTCAGGAGAGAAAATTAATGAAGAAACAGAACCAACATTTATTGCACGCTTATGTCTCATCCATAGTGCTAGGCACCTATGTAGGTTATCACATTGAATGTTCACCCAAATCCAGAAAGGAGGCATTAATCCCCCTTCTGTTATAAAGGAGGAAATGAAGCCTCAGAAATGTGAAGCGATTGGCCCGAGAAGCAAAGCTAATCAATAGCAAAACTAGGATTCAAACTCAGATCTCCTGATTCCTACGCAAGTGTCTTTCCACCATTCCATGACACCGCCCTCTTGGGATTGTGTGCTCTTGGGGCCCTATGATAGACATCGTCCTATATGCCAAATGAGAGCCAACGCATGGCAAGGGGGCAAAGTCAGGGCCAGGTCACCGTGGTGATTCCCACAGGTCCTGCCGCCCCTCCTGCGCTCTCCCAGGAGAAGGTCCTGTGTCCCACCTTGAACCACGTCCTCTGAGGTATCCAGCCTCTGAGTGGCTGTAAATTATCCTCGAGCACCGTCCCTCTGCTGCAGGTGGAGGGAGAGGAATACGCAGCAGAGGAGGCAGAGGGCTTCCTCCTGGCCACAACCCAAAGGAGGATTGTCCTCACAGAGGCACAGAGAGGAGAGGACTGTACTCAGTGTTTAGTTTCAGTGGGTCCCCCTGCCTTCCTCGCAAGGGTGCTATAAGGACAAATGAAGTAATATACCTGAAGTGTTTTGAGAGCTTTCTAAGTGCAACATAAATATAACAACGGAGCTGCTGATGCTGATACCAACAATAACAACGGTGAGGATGGGACTATATCCATGGTCATAAGTTAAGGGAATATTTAAAATGAGAAAACTCCACCAAAATCAATCCACTGAACTTTATTTAGAAGAGAGGCTGCTAATAAAAATATTAGGGGAATGTGAACTCTTGGGAAATAATGATGATTTTCTTCTACTAAAAGGCTCATCAGATCCATTTCCAAAGTACAGTTCAGTCATTTGTGGGCTGTTTGCCACTCAGTGCAAGAGGTTCTCTATAAAAAGAGAGAGAGAAGAAGGAGCCATCCCCACTGTGTGCTGAAGCCATGGGTTTTGCAGATACAACCGGCCTGTATTTCTAGAGCCATTGCCAGCTATTTCTATTCGCCAAGGGGGCTGGCACTGGGGAAGCGTCTGCCTTTGATTTTCTTCCTTCTTCTCTCATCCCCCACCCCCATCAGCAGCTGCTGAATAGCTTGCGTTTAGAGTCATCAATACTGGAGCGATAATGTGCTGGTACTGTCTTTCTCAGAGTTGGGGTAGGTCACCCTCCAAAGATAAATCTACCCAAGGATGAGAACCCAACATGGAATGGAGATGGAGTACCCATCTCAGCAGCTAACAGAACACTCCCATGTAGTGTAGCTCGTGTAGATCTGATCCGTATTGGCTCAGATTACCCTGTTTAGGGAAGTGGTGGATGGGGAAATTAAAATTTCAGACTAGGGGAAACAATGGCGCTAGGAAGAGACGTAACAAGTAGGAACAAAACCCCAAGGGGTATGGGGCAATGAAGAACTGGGCAAAAGAGGAGGAGAATCCCATCGCAGACCCAAGCAGCAATGGATCCCCGTCATCCCCTTCTTCAGGTCTGTCAAGGAAATGGAAATGGAGAGATGGCTGCTCTAATGCCACTTCAAGGCTGGAATGTTGAAACTTCCTGATGCTAACCATGAGCATCGTCAGGAGACAAAAATCGCCAACAGCATTTTGGAACTTGCTGAGGCAACTTAATTCTGAGTTCTTAGAAACATCTCCAAAAACAGCGTGGAGAAGTGGACTCCAAGGGCAGTCGAACACTGAGATTGGCTGCAAAAGGAAATTCGTCACCATTAATTTCCTTAAAGGACAGTATTTGCCACTGAGAAAGGCTGAGCAAGGAGGCCATGTGGAGTAACACTGGCTGTTCATATTGGCGTGCCTGTGCTCTTGGGTTCACACAGCTGTGGGCTGGAGCCACCCTGGTTGGTCCTAGGATGAACACAGGGCAGTTTCCTGTGCACAGAGGGGGCTAAATCACAACAGGCAAACCTGAGGCTCCCCATCCGGGCTCTGGCACACCCTGAATGTGCCATCTCCTAGTACTCACAGCAAGAGAGTTTCCACGACACCTCTCCTTAGTTAACACCCTGATTCAGCTCAAAAATTAGTGAAAAATTGTCACCAATTTTATCAATTCTCAGAAAGCAAAAAATGATCTGTCCACAGGCAGTGACAGGCCACCTCCAAACATTGGATTCAGTGCAAAGGCGTTTCTGACTTTGAGATAGCTAAGAAACATGCAGGTACCTCTGTGTTTTCCCTACTGGTAATTTAAAATGTCGTGTTTATATTAAAACACAGGTGTGTTATGATAGAATATATGAAACAGGGATGAATTTTCAACATTAAACACTAAGCTTCAAACATCTAACACTAGCTCTGAGATATTTCAGGCCATGCCATCCCTGGGGCCTCTCGTCCACCCCTTTCTGCCTTTACTTCAGTGAAAAGGTTTCAAAAGCACCATTCTGCGTTGGGTTCCCTTCTGGCTGGTCCACTCTTTAGCTAAGGGGTTCAGTTCAGTCATCTATAGAATGAAGTTTTAAAACCTTTTGAGTCTGGACATAGTCCATAGACATGTGGTTCTAGAACTTTTTCCCCAAAAGCCTTCAAGGACAGAAGAGCCACACATCATTCAGGATGAGTGGACTGGAATCTCCATGTTGCAGGAAAATATAATCCCTCCTTCCAAGAGACTCTTAGCCCTGCTAGTGTATACTGTTTCTTCGGCCCTACGGCAGACTGTCAGTACACAGTGATCAGTAGCTCCATTCTCTTCCCTCTTTCCTATTCTCTTCATCTAAATAATGCTCCTTGCTTCCACCTCACCCTATCCCAACAAGATGTTAGGATCTGCATCTAGAAGAAAAAGAGGCCATTCTCTCTCCAGTTTCATCATCACAAAAACCAAACACTTTCCAAAGGCATCCATGTGCAGGCACCACTGTGCCCATCCTGCCAGAGAGGACCCTGCCACCTTACTCTATGCCCCGCATCCCCTTACTGGTAAATCCAATGTATACGTCTGTCATGGAGTGGGAAAGACAGGGCATCAGTCGCCACACCAGCCTCTAGTTTCAACCAGAAGCATAGCTTTTGGACCTGATCATCAAAGAGAACCCTTCCATCCCCCAACGAGGCAGAGTGAGAGATACCCGAATTGTGCAAACGCTGTTCCCACACATGATAATTCAGCGTGATAGTGGGGGATGCCTTGTTTCCTTAGCACAAATGCAGTCTCTGGTCTAAAAGCATGTCAACCAAATCCAAGGCCACTTCATCTCTATCTGCGCAGGCCTCCACCAGGGTGGTAATTTGGCCTTTGGCTAAACAGCAGACTCCCCAGGCACTGTGGGTTTTCAGATTAGAACATGACCTAAGAGCCATTCTTGGCTGACGTTCAGTCCATTCCAAATTTCGCTGGGATTCTGACCTCATTCTGAGCTGTCCGGCTCATTCTCCTGGGAAGTGAGGACTATTTGACCAAACACTCCTGGACTCAGAAACGTTTTTTAATAAAAGAAGGAAGCTTTTAAAAGAATGCTTGATAATATTTGGATCCACTGCAAATTCCTGGGTAGAGGGCTTGTGCAAAGGGAATTCAATCTCATTTCCAATGCTCTCAGATTAACACAGCTATGATTACTTCCTGAGACTTAATCTTACATGTGTGAGGTGCTAAAGCCCTCCTGTTGGGTGTCACATCTTGCCTCCAGGGAGCTCAATTATTTTCAATATAGTTTTTGAACGGCAGACACCACTGTACTCAACCATGTCCACAAAGTATGTACATATACAATTCCATGGTCCGTGATACAGAGTAAGAGCACAAGACAAAATTTTTTAAAGAACTTTTATTCACTCATTTATTCAAAAAATTCTCACTGAGTTCATATTATCTGCAGACACTTTGGCCTCAGACCTCCCTGCTGGGCTTTGCTGGGCCTGTCGGACAGCAGAATGAGAAATGAAACACATGTTTAGTATACACCACTCCAAATGAATATGTTGGCCGGGGGGCGGGGTGGCCTTTATTTGCTCCATCACTCTCACCATCTCCATTCTTCCACCGCCATTCCAACTGGACCTTCTAATTACTCCCAGGAAAAGGACGACAGAGGAGGAATGCCAAGAAAAACAAGAGAAGAATTCTTCACTTTTGAGTTTCCAGGAGAGATCTCTGCAATATAAGGATTTTCAGAAATAATTTTGACTTTACTGGACTCACCACCCCACTGACTTTAGAATGCAACACCCACCTGAGATGTGATCCCACTGTACGTCCAGAATTCATTACAATCTCTAAACCACCTCCAACTGAACACCTAAGCGTGGTGCGTCTACCTTCCCACT
Source organism: Equus quagga (assembly GCF_021613505.1). Taxonomy (NCBI): domain Eukaryota; kingdom Metazoa; phylum Chordata; class Mammalia; order Perissodactyla; family Equidae; genus Equus; species Equus quagga. Next base: position 6,661,108 of record NC_060288.1, on the reverse strand, counting down.
GTGGCCCAGGACTCTTTCCCTCCAAAATGTGGCCAGGAGATCACGTGGGAGCTGCCCAGCTCACCTCCTTAAACATGAACAGTGGGAGTCACTGTAAACATTTAGCATCTAATACCAGGCACTCGGGTAGTTAGGATGGTTACCACCTTCAGATGGAGCCTCTACGCAAGGCAGCTCTGCACCTGTCTGTCTGGCCCCTTTCTCACTGAAAGAATTTTTCACCCCTTCTGGCTGAAGTGACCCAGATCCATGCTTTTTAACACCCACCCAAATGCCATTACCCATAAGCCTAGAAGACACTTTAGGGCCCAAGAAGCTCCTATTTTTAGGTTGCAAATCTATCCGCTGTCAGCTGAAAGTCAAGTCACTCCCACATCCTCCATTCTCCTCTGTTGGGATAGCCTATTCCTCAGTCTGCGCCTCTGCCGAATGGGTCACACAGCCTGAACGGCATCCGTGAGGGGACCCAGGGAAAGGAATCACAGTGTCAAGGAAATGATCAGATGCCAAAAGGGAAGATGTGCCTTGGTGATCATTAAACCGAAGAAGACAGCGAGACCCAGAGAGAGGAAGGAACTGAGGCAAGTCACAGAGCTGTCAGGGCAGAAGGAGGAGCCCCCACCCCACCCCCAGCCTCCTCATTCCCAGAGCTCTGCTCTTTCTCCCACACAATAACTCTCTCCAACAGAGACAAAGGCCTTCTCGTCCCGCCCCGACCCGAGGCTGAGATTCGGGGAGCAGGCAAGGCCTCATCCCTTGTGGGGAGAGGGGTGGCACTTCTGATCCTCGGCCAGGGGACCTCGGGCCACCTGGAATGCCTGGCTCCAGCACACTCCCCTCGGTCCCAGGTCTGGGTAAAGGCTCCCACTCAGCATGTGTGTAACTCAGAGCCACATGACACTGAAATGCTAAGTGAAGAGCAATTAACTTTTGCTTCTGAAAACCCACTTTAGCTTTCCATAACTCTTTGGGGGCCATTTCAGCTAAGCCAAACCTCCCGCACATTCTCCCTCAGCAATAAATTACCTTCCCGGCTTTAATTAGCTGCCGGAGCACAAACGGGCTGGGTGCTGACGGGGCTGCTTTCCCCACAGGTCCCATTCTGTCACACAGACTCCAGGAGAATGGCAGCTGCAGGGAGCGGCTGGGCGGCCTAGTGGGGACGTGGCCTGCCCTGGACTCCTTACCTGCCCAAAGCGGGTGAGAGTGCAGCCCAGAAGCCCGAGCCTGGTTGGGGATACATTCTAAAGTAGATTAAATTATTTGGAGGGGCCTCAGATTCCCTCTTCAGCTCTCCTGGCCCCTAAGAGATGTACTGCCTGACGCTTTTCTCTCTCACCAGACTCTCCCTCCTCCAAAATGCCCCCAAAGTGCGCGTGCAACACACACACACACATACGCTGGCCCGCCGGGCATCCAATATCTTTATCTCCCTGTCATTCTTGCTAAGGGAGAAACTACTGACAGAGCTTAATATATAAGCCCTCCCAGGAGAATCTGCTGTATAATTGTGAGCTGAGCTTCAGTCCAAATGAATAAATCTCTAAGTATGTGATTTTAGTCACATCTGTGGGCTGGAACAGTATTGGCTGGGAAAGAAAGAAATGAAAAAAGCCCCCTCAGAATCTTCAGCATCATTCTAAACCCAAGATTAAGATCTGAGGTCCAGTCAACCCTGCCTCTAACTAGAGGTGTGACCCTCGGCAAGTCCCTCCCCTTCTCAGGCCCTGTTGCCCAGGAGAGAGCAGAAAATGGTGAACCCGAGTCCCCTTACGCACTGCCACACCATGATTCTGAAAGTCCTGTGTGTGTGCATGCACATGTACGTGTGTGTATGTGTGTGTAGGTGTGTGGGGAAGACATATTCTAACCCAGACTTCATGCATGCTTGTTTTCACTTATCCTCCTGCTTTATTCTAGAATCTTCCATCTGGGCAAGGGGCAGCATCCGCAAGGGCCTGAGTTGCCCCAGCTCTAGTGGAGCCAGGGTGCCCCGGCTGCACCCACATACTCCATCCCCGGAGCTGTCTCCTTGCCCAGGCAGGGCCCAGGAAAGGACTGAAGCCCCCTTCTCACTCTGTGGAACAGACTTATGCTAATGGCTGCTTCTGCTCAAGGCCTCAGGCCCCAGCTTACACCTCCTCTGACAAGCGATAACCTTCCAAAGCCCAATTACAGGCTGCTTTCTCCCACCCTTCCTTTCTTGGGGGAAAAAAAAATAAAAAGTAAAAAGTCCAAACACGAAGCCCAGGGCCAGGTCCTGCTTGTCGGAGGCGGGTGACAGGCGGCTGGGCAGAGACCCCCTGTGATGAGGGCTGCGAGCCGCCTGGAGCTCAGAGCCGGCAGTTCCCCCGCGCTCCCTCCGCGCCTCCCCAATTAACAGGCAGCCTGTCGGTGAGACCGGCAGGCAGGTACCGGGCCTGTCACAGCCGCCAGACAGGGCCCTCGCCCCTCCCATCCCTGCCTGCCACCCCCGCCCCCGCCGTCTGCGTCTTCCCCAGCCTGTCACACGCCCCACGCGGTGAGAAGCGAGCGAGCGATTCCCACAGCACAAGGAGAGCGCAAGGACTGGTGGCTGGAGCGTCTGCAGCAGCCTCCCTCGACCCCGCCCCGGCGGTGACGTGTGCCAGCGTGACCAGGAGTCCACCTTCCTCATCCTGGTTCTCCACAGTGAGTGATGCCCATAAGGGACTGGGAGCAGAGGGGCCTCCCGAGTGGCCTGTGAGACAACTTGTGTGTTGGTAACTTGGCAATCATAGCAAATGGGCAACAGAAGCCTGCTCCGGAGGAGAAATTCGCCCAGCCTATTTGAGTGCAATCACGGTGAGTTCCCGGCCTGCGAACTGCACGCCCCCGGCCTCCTTGCCTGCCTCTATCAGAAGGACGTCGGACTTCGATTCTAGCAATGCCTCACAGTTTCAGCTCCTGCCCCCAGTGATCCCAAACAATGAGATGTCTGGCCCCAGGTCCCACAGGTAAGGCCCCTGAGCTCCTGCTGCAGGCTCGGCCTCACTCCAGGCCCAGGCACCAAGCTCACATGGCCAGGCCACCTGCTGAAGTCCAAGCGCTCCGTGACTGAGGGGAACTTCATAACTACTCCCTATGCAGTGATCTGAAGTAGAAATCCTTATTTCTGGCCAGTTTTCCTGGGGAACCCATGGCCCCTCTGAGGCTAATTCCCTGTCTGCCTGAATAGCTGAGTGGTGTTGGCTTTGAGACCTCCTGTGGGTGGAGAAAATCCACCCATCTGTGCTCTTCCGAAACCAAGGGAGCCGTCTACACAGACAATGCTGTGAATCGTGTTCCCTGGAGGAGAGTAATGTGGGGGCCCCTGACTCTTTGTTGCCACCTGGACTGGAAATCAATACTCGTGTGCGGCCACTGTTAACTTGGTACCCTCGGGAAACTTCTCTGCCCGTTATCTCCGCCTTACATCTGTGTCTTAGTCCTTTCAGGCTGCTGTAACAGAATACCATGGACTGGGTAGTTTATAAAGAGCAGAAATTTATTTCTCGCAGTTTTGGAGGCTGGAAAGTCCAAGATCAAGGTGCTGACAGATTCAGTGCCTGGTGAGGGCCCACTACCAGGTTCACAGACAGACCGCTGTCTTCTCACTGTGTCATTACATGGTGGAAGGGGTCTCTTGTATAAGGGCACTAATCTCAATCATGAGGTGCCCTCATGTCCTAATGTTCTCCCAAAGGCCCCACCTCCTAACCTTGGTGGTTAAGATTTCAACATATGAGTTTTGAAGAGACACATTCAGTCCATAGCAATCTGTTTAGAAGGCAATGTACTCTCCCCGGTACAGATTCGTGGCTTTGGCTATGTCCAAAGAAGGCTGGGCAGGAGCATCTAGGCCCATCCTGGAAATGAGTGAATCATTTGGGATGCCTCAAAGTCATTGTGAGCTTGGGAAGAGAGAAAGTGGACCACACTGGCAAAGGATAGGGAAAGGATGAAGAATGATAAATGGGGCCAGGTGCAAAAACTCCTACAGGCGGGGACTGTATCTTATTGGTCCTCCTATTCCTGGTGCTGAAGGTAGTGACTGGCCACGGTGAGCCCTCGCTAAATATTTGCTGAATAGAGGAGGGACAGGAACCAGGTTATACAGCAGTTCTCCTAGCTTCTTCAGGAGCAGAAAGACTTAGTATGTGTTCACAGCATCCTCATTAGGCATCAGTTCAACTACCACCATCCCCATGGGTTGCCCCATAAGGAAAGGAGACAAAGAAGAAAGATGCTGCGAAAGAAGAGACCAAGAATAAAGAATGCTGAGAAAGCACACTTGGACCAAGTTGAGCAACATGTTTCTCCTCTCCACCTTATACCAGGGGCTCTGGCACTTAGAGCAATGTTGAGTGGCTCTAGGAAGCCATCATATGTTTCAGAATTTGCAAAAGGGTACTAGAAGCAGGGAGGGAGGAAAGGAGGTAGAGAAGGAGGGAGAGAGAAATGATCTGCTCCAAACTGGTCGCTAAGCTACAGAAGTACTTACAAATATATAACCTTTCATTTGCATGAGGCAGCATGCCCCCTTGCAGAGGGGAATATAAAGTTATGAAGATGTAGATAAATAGAAACTAAATGCCAGCTCCCACCCATGGCAAGGTGGAACATAGATCAAATTCATTAATTGTGATCCAATTTGTGCTTGCACAGTGAAGGATCATCATTTGCCATCAAAGAGATGCCCTTCCCTTACTAAAGCCATGGAGACTCTCAGGAAGTGCTCAAGGGTTTGAAATTCTGTATTTGAATTTCACACGTGCTTTTTACTGCTGGGACCAAAATTCAATCAACACCTGATGGTGCTGACACCAACATTCAAGCCGCAGGGGTCTTCACTCCTTCACAGCAGACCTACTGATAGAACCTGGTTAGTACATTTGCTCATCTGTTTTTCTCTGGATTTCTGCATGTGGGTTTAACACATGTATAAGCCTGTCTCTTTTTTTTAATGGAGTTGAGGTGGGAATAAAACGGCCCAAGCCAAGTTCAAGAATGGAACAATTAACCTCATCTCTCTCAAATGTCCAGGGCCCAGCTGCCCAGGAGTGGAAACCATGTCCTCACTTTCATCTCAAAGCCAAACCAACATGAACATGTTGCTTAGAGACCAGGCTTCTCTTTCCACTCTGGACCCAGGCCTTTGGTCCATGCCCAGACGGGGGCTGAGTTAGAAGCCAGGGCTCAGAGGTCATGACTCTCTTCTTCCGAAGCTCTTCAGCAAGGGCTTGATTCTGATTTACCTCTTCTGTCTTTGTTTTTCTCTAGGATTCAGGCTGTGCCAGAGAAAGCCATTGGATTTCCCAACTCGGCACACTAAGTGCTCAATGAAAGCTCACCAAATGGTATCGATGCCATCGAATGGACTGCAACAGATGGAATATAATTTGGAAAAACCCTACTGCCATCCAAAGAGACCTTTCCTTTCCTGAAGCTTCCCCACTGCAAGCAGAGGGGTTTCCATGGAGTCTATAGCATACCAGAGCATATCACATCGTCTACAGCATATAGCGTACATAGCATAGTATATGGCATCGTCTGTAGCATATTATAGCCTATAGCCTACTTCACTGAAGACCAAGTAATGTCTATCTGCCTTGAAGTGGGGTTTTCATGTGCAGCCAAAGATAATAATAATATTGAGTCCTCTCACAACCTAATGAGGTGCCAGTGTTATGTCCATTTTATACATGAGGAAACTGGCCCAGAGAGGTTAAGTAGTAACTTGCTGAAGACCAGGCAGCTAGTGAGGGCAGAGAAAGAACTCAGACTTAGCCCTCTGAATAAACTAGGCACAGACAGGCAGGAGGCTCCAAACTCTGCACAGAATATTATTCATTTGGCTCATCTTCTCAATCCTGGAGGACCCTTGAGAGACATGAATGCAACACCACCTTCTGGAATTACTGACAGAGGAATTTCCTCCCTGTGATGTCTCTTGCTTTCGTATCAAGCTTCTGAGCCGTGCTTGGAGCTCCCTCGTGACGAGGCCAGGGCAAGTGTAACTGCATCTAACAGGGGAAGGCAGAGGCACAGAGAGAAGTGATACGGTGAGAAGTCCCTGGTCAAACCCAGGTTATCCCTTACCCCAAACTCACTCCCAGCTCCAGGCCACGACCCTGCTTCCTCCCCACCCACACCTGTCCATGCAGCCAGCCCTGACATATAAGTGACAGCCCTAGACCTCAGGGATCAAACCTTTCAGACAGAGTTCTTGACACCAGATGGCTTTGGAGCGGGCAGGTAATGGGGGAGGATGATTGTTGTGGGGAATAAAGGACAAGGCCCGTTCCAAAAACAGAGGGAGAAAAGACCAGAAGACTAGGTGGAAGTCACAGAGAGAGTAAGGCCGCAGCCCAGTGGAGAGGGGAGCTCAAAATACCACATCCAGAGAGGCGAGGGTGCCAGTGGGGTCAACAAGCCCCCACTCCACCCTGCATGTAAATTACCAACATCTCTCCCCACACAGCACCCACATTCCTTCCTCCCAGCTTCACAACCAAGTCCCAAAGACAGGTTCTAAAAGGATTTCTGGGCCTACACTGGTTTGGGTTTTTTTCCCCTTCCCCTAAGTCCCATTGAAGCTTCTTTCTGAAATTCTCTAAACAGGAAAAAGTGAGAAGCACAATTTATGTCTCCTAATGGATATTGATTCTAAAACATGATGCTCTGCCTCCATTGTGTCTCATCCTGGTACACGTGTCCCCCCATCAAAATCCTGGCTCTCCTTCCACCCCAAACATTTAACCACTCCTGCCACATCCCAGGCATTGGGCTCAGTACTTAGGAGAGTTACAAACACATAGAAAACAAAGCCTCTGTCCTGAAGGGACTTAGAGTTACTAAATTAAGAGCTTTTATTCTGCCACTACATATTCAGAGAGACCATTGACAACCTGTGCCTCAGTTGTCTGTCTGAGCCCTTTGGCAAACCAAGCAATCCTCTCTCATTAGGGCCACATGGCAGGAGCTGACCGCTCTTGTGGATAATGACAGTATGCATTGACTGAGCACCCACTGTGTGCCAGGCACTAGGCAACAGGCTTGACAAACACTCATGACATCAGGAAATCATGGCTCAGAGAAGTCAAGCAAACTTCCCACAATCCCCCAGCCAATCAGGGTAGACATAGGATTTAAATCACACTCCCCAGAATGTGGTGAAATCACCCCTGAGTAGAATGGAGAGTTGAACCACAATAATAATTGAATAAACTGCTGGGGCCAATTTCCACAGCATTTACCGAACACTTGCAAAAAAACAATGTTTAGATTGATGTTGTAAATGGGGACAACCTCTTCAGAGAGCAATGTGGCAATATCAATCAAAACTTTAAATGCACCAATTCTGCATGCCAGAAATTTCATTTATACGAATTTATCCAACTCTACAAGGATGCTCACTGAAGCACTGTCTGTAATGGAAGAAAGCTGGAATCAACCTAGGTATCCATCAACAGGTAATAGGTTAAAGAAACTGGTTCATCCATAAAATGAAATATTAATGCTATGCATGCATTAGAAAGAATAGGGAGGACTGTGGATACTAACATGAATGCATGTCCATAAAATGCTCTTCAATGAAAAAGCAAGTTGCAGTATTATATGCATAGTATGATCCTGCTTAGGCTTCAAGCACTTTATCTATTGCACATTCATACATATACAGCATATCCATGCTTAAAACGTCTGGAAGATACACACAGAGCTACTAACCATAGCCACCCCTAAAGACGGGCTGGGGAACAGGAGACTCCTAAATGATTTCGTTTCCTTTTACAGACCATGTATTAGTTTTAAAGTTTTTAATAATGCCGATGCAGATCACTGTGTTACACCTGTCGGAAAGCAATCCTCCAGAGGAAATAACTGAGAACAGGAAACCAAAAGCTTCAACACAGACCTACCCCCAAGGAGCTGAGCATCTCAGGACTTGAGGTCCTCTGTAGGGGCCCACAGCAATACATGACTGCTTGGGTAATTCACATTTTACTTTTATCTGGTCCTTTCTTCAAGAGCTGAGGCACCTGCAGAAAACTAGAAAGACCATGGTGGGCTCTGACATTGGAAGACTTAGATCCCGACCTGGCTGCACACCGCTGGGCTGTCACGGTTCTCTTTGAGCCCAAGTTTCCTCATCTATAAAATAGGTCAGTGCTAGAACCCACCACATAGGATTGCTGGGAGGACTCATTCAAGCAAAGAAGGTCCAAGCACTTTTTAAAGACCAGGTTTAAAGACCGAAAATGAAGTCACGCTTGACTGGAACCTCCATAGGGAGGCTGAGTCATGAGAGAAGATGGTCGCACCCAAACCCTGACACCACTCTCTCCCTTCTACATTGACACGACAAAGTGATGAAAACCACCCGGTGCTCACAAACTCTCCGGAGAACATCACCCACCTCTCCAATTCCAAACTCGAGGCTGGCAGTCTGGGATTGTGTGGCCATAGAAAATGAGCCCAGTGCAAAGTGCCATCCAACAACGAGTCTTCTGCGTCAGCCTCTAAATCCCCAAGTAAATGTTGGTTCACTGGTTTGTTGATTAAAATCGCCAGTGGCGCAGCCAATGGCTGCCCAGAGACCCAAGGAGCTGAAGCAGCAGGGAAACGACCAGGAATCCTTCCACAGTGAGCCTCACATGATGCTAGACATAGCCCTTCTCTCACACCCTTTCCCTTCCTTTCCTCTCCCTCAATTTTCCTACCCCTGCCTCCCCTAACCATGAGTCAACCCTCCCCACATCAACAGAAATTCACTCCCTTAAGAGTGCCCCTGGGCTGGAGAAAATAGTCATTAACTTAATAGGCTGCTATAATTACATTAAATAATGATGATGATAATAAGAATATAGACTTTGGAAGAAGGAAACTTGAGTTTGAATTCAAACTCTACCACTTATCAGCTAAGTAGTTTGGGATAACCAAACCTCAGTTTCCTCAGTAAATTGGGATTGGTTATGAAACAGTTCAGACAGTTGTTAAAAGGGGAAGGTGCTGCTGTGCATACGTAGTTACATGTAAGTAACGGGTAAATGTAGACGGGTCTTACTAAACTGCCATACTGTTCAAGTTTCTTCATGTTCGTTAATGGGATCATCCCAACAGGCCCAGGAGGACTCACATCAAGAAAAATGAGGTTCCAAGAGGCTAAGCTGTTTCCCCAAAGTCATTCATCGGGGCAAGGGGACTCCTGGAGCCGGATTCTCTGACACTGAGCCCAGTGTTCTCCGTGCGCAGCGGGGCAGCAGTGGGGCAGATTGTGTTGGAGGATTTCTGTTGTCTGGCTCAGGGGACAGGCAAGGCCAAGTTGGTGGGTCTTGTCAGACTCACCACCATCCCACTTGGCATCTCTCAAGAAAAAGCAAGACAGTGTAAGCTCCAGAAGTACCTGAGGCTGGAAAGCAAGGCTGAGTCGGAAGAGAAATGTCAAGACAAGGAAGAGCCAAGAATGGAATTCCAAGAGCTTGCTCAGGGGAGCAATCAAATGCCAGCCCCACCAAGAGGCCTTTTTAACCAGCAACGCTTTAAAAGGAAAATGGGCTCACTGAGTTCTTATTGCCTTCTATGAGTTGTTGTATATCCTCCGAGGAGTGTGTTTTCTCTGCAAGGAATTTTGCAATCCCTCCTATTGGGGAGAGATGTGAATGCATAAAAATGTAATTAAACCCATGGTGGGAGGGGCTAAGATCCCAGTGGGGGTGCCAGCAGGATGGGATGAGCTGTAGGCATCCAGAAGGAGAGAGAGAGAGTTCCACAGTCTCCCAGAGCCAAAGACATAGCCCTCCTTCCATGTGGGCTTTGTGCAGAAGAATTCTTCCTGTCTAATAGCTGCAGGTAAAGCAGTTTTTCTTATGGGGATTATACTTCAATTTGGTGTGTCATTTTCTAAATGTTTAATTACATAATAGAATATAATAGAAAACATCAGATTGCGTCAGACGTGGTAAAGGTAAGTAAACACACAACACCCATGCACTCACACACATACACATATGTGTGTACTGGGCCACAACAGAAAATGTATATCTTGCCATGGATTGTGGTCCAAAAAGTTTGAAAACCACTAAACTAGAATCAAGAGGGAGCTGGTCCTGGAGAACAGTTACTTTGTTTAGAGGGAAAGGAATGAGCACAGGTACGGGCTAAGGAGGAGAGAGAGCATCTGGGAGAGGTCTCTGACCTCCCAGACCGCCTCCTGATGGAGCCTGCAGAGAGCTCCCTCCCAGGCTCCCTTCCCCGCTCTCCGCCCCAGCCTGAACCCTTCCTCCTCCAGGTCGGCCATCGTGACTAGTCCACGGCCCTGATTGGTTGCCTCTGCTCTCTGACCTCCTCCAGCTCTGAGCACTGCACACCAAGTGAACCATTCTTTAAGTGTTTCGTGGGCCAGGCCACGTAGAAAGCTCTTGAGCCCTGGAGTAGCTTTATGACTTTTGGAAAATCGTTTAGCCTTTCTGAGCCTCCACTTCTTCATCTGATGGTGATAAATGGTAACTGAAGACATGTATCTCTTGTCTTTTTAATAATATTGCAAGCATCTCTCAAAGGAGAACCCACATCTTCTACTGATTTTGTAAAAACCACCACCCCATGGTGTTTTAAACAGCACTGACACAAGGGTAGATACTTAACATCATTATCTAATGGAAACTGTGCCAAGTAAAAAGAAGAAATTAACACACAGCAACACCATCACCATCAATGCCACCATGAGAGCAGCAACAGCCAACACACACAGCAGAGAAGTATTGCAGAGTCAGCTTCATGAGCACGCAACCTGTGTGGCCACACAGCCCCCCTCCATCACCCCCACCCACCCACACCCCCTCCCCAGCACTCAGAAAGGCCCACATTTAGTTTAACGCTCTGCTTGTCGCTATCCTGAAATTCTTAATTTTTGAACAAGGGGCCCTGCAAATTATGCAGCCAGTCTTGACCGCATATACAGAGACTCACTAAGAGATACTTTTTCAGGATGTACTGACTTCTTTAAAATTCTCTCTTCCAAGAGTTATTACAAGTGGTGTTGGCCTGGAAAGCACGAATATAAAGATTTCTCACCTGGTCAAGCAGCTGAAGACTCCCTCCCCCCCTTCCCCCCCCCCCCCCCCCCCCCCCCCCCCCCCCACGAGGGAGTTGCTCATTGCTTAGCGTTAAGAGGGCTTTGGTGCAGCAGCAAACGTTCTTTGTAAGCACTGAGCACTGAGCCCTTTCTAGTCACTCACAGTGCTTTCCTAGACCCAGAGTACAGCCAGCCATGGAGATAAACACTTAACCAGCGTGCCCACAGACAGCATCCAGGAGGAAAAGCCAAAGGGGTCCAAATCATTCCTTTCTTCCTACAAACAACGTCCAGGCACCCACTATGAGAAAAGCCCAAAATGCAGAGCTTGACGGTACTTTTTTTAAAAGGCTGAGTCATGGTCTAGTCCCTTGCCTTCCAGAAAAGCCATATCCAGATGGCTAAGTAACCCAGTGTAATGGAGATAAGGGCTCTAAGAGCTCACATAAGAGGGAAAGGCCTGCAGGAAAGGCCTTGAAAGGAGACGAAACTTTAGCTGTCATTGGCGGTGGGTAGAGATCAGCCAGTATTTCAGGAAGGGACCAGCATCAGCAAAGGCTCCAAAGTGACAACTGCTCCTTGTCAGCAGGGAACGCCAAGGAGAGTGGCCACGGGAGCAGAGAGGTGCCACGTGGGGAGTAGCAGGAAAATGACCCGATTCCTAAGGCAGGTCCGGCTGGGAGGGCTTGCATGGCAGCTAAGGCGGCCGGACTTGATCTCATGGGTAATAAGAAAGCAGATCGACCCCATGCCTGGTTCTGTCTGCTGAGCTCCCAGGAGAATGGCCACCGGCCCCAGGAAGCATCCACACCGCGCCTGGCCCACGCTTGCTGCCAGGAGCCCGGCCAAGTGTCGAATACATCCCACGAGAAGGAAGGAGTCTTGGGGCAGAATGGGCTCGGCTCCGCCTGTGAGAACTCCCCCCCCCCCCCCCCCCCCCCCGGTCCCCCCCCCTCCAGCCTTTCTGAGATTCCAGCTGTCCTGCTCAGCAGCCTCAGCCAGCTCTGGCCAGATTAATCCCATCTGCCCTGGCTCCACATTGGTTTCTGTCCGCATGTGGATGGTACATTACAGTTTGCAAAGTACTTGTCACAAAGACTGTCTCATTTAATCCTGGAGAGCCCTGAGTGGCTGGCTGGGGAAATGAGACTCAGGGATACAGGGCTCAAACCTACAAACGTCTGATTCTCAATGCATGCACCTTCCTCAAGGCCAGCACAGAGGGTTGGTCACTTACCCTCTCCGTGTGAATATGTCCTCATCTGTACAATGGGGATAATAATGATATCCACACGGGATTAAATAGGTCAATAAACGCAAAGCTCTTAGAATAACATCTGACACATAGAGACACGCACTCAAGAGATGCCCACTCCCAGCAGCCTCAGCATCCTTGTCATTGTTAGCTCTATGACAATGGCTGCATTATGGTAGGGCCAGTGAAAGCAAAGGAGCTGAGTTTTGTAGGAAGCAAACTTTGGCTTCTGATACCACAAAATGGGGCTCCTTGTAAAGGAATCAGCTTGGCCCTGAGAAGATGGGAAATGTAAGAAAGAAAGTCTTTTTGATGGTGGGATACTTTCAAATGTCCCAGAGCCTAACTGTGAGGAAGGGTCCATCTGTGGCTCCTCACCAGGCCGAGGAATGCTCAGCTCCATTACTCCTTCTGCTCTGTGCTAAGAACCAAGGGAAGAATAAAGGCATTTTCTCATGCTGCTACCAAAAATAGAAATGCAAAGGCTACAGATCAGAGCTGGAAAGACTTTGAGACAAATTGGCTCAATCCTCTTGTTTCAAAAATGCAGAATCTGAAGCCTGGCCAGGGAAAGGGACTCAAGTCAGGTGAGATGGATGACGAGCTGCAGAGTCCGGACCTGAACCCACTCTCCTGCCTCCTGGTCTGCGCCTTTTTGTTTGGGTTTGTTTTAGTTTGTTTTTCCTACACTTCCTTCATATTTCTCTATTTTCAGGTTTTAAAAAAATACTTCAGTGAGTTTTTTTTTCAATCTGGAGATCAGAGAGACAGAAACTTAAAAGAAGGTTGTAAAGGATGTAAAGACACGTGTGCTTTTTATTTATTTTTATTATTTATTTATTTATTTATTTTGGTGAGGAAGATTGGCCCTGAGCTAACATCTATTGTCAATCTTCCTCTTTTTTTGCTTGAGGAAGATTGTCACTGAGCTGACATCCATGCCAATCTTCCTCTATTTTGTATGTGGGATGCCACCACAGCATGGCTTGATGAGTGGTATGTAGGTCTGCACCCCGGATCAGAACTCGTGGAACCCGGGCCACCAAAGTGGAGTGTGCAAACTTAATCACTATGCCACCAGCCAGCCCCATATGTGTGCTTTTTATTCCTTTTTTTTAAGCTGGTGCCCTTGTTTGATGGGGCTGCTCTCAGACCAGGCAGCCCTTAAGAATCTGTTGGCTTAAATTTGTAGGGACAAAGGCTTTTGATGTGGCCCCAGACCTGTGGTGGTGAGTGGAGGCGGCAGGGTGACCCACAGAGGTCAGGAATCCGCTCTGTCAGGAAATCCCTCCAAGGGGGTCTCCCCAAGAGCAGCATGGACTCCCTGCTCTCCTGAGAGACATGAGGGGATCTTCTGCCTCCAAGCCCAGCCAACCCATCAGACTTAACATTTCTCTTCTTGAGAATATGAACCAGCTGTCCTTGGGGACGTCAAATAACATGGGCATGACAGTCAGAAAGACCTTGGCTCTGCCACTCTCTCTCTCTCACACATACACTCACTAGGCTTAAATTTTACAGTGGTTTCCCTTTATTTCAAAGTCCATGCTCCTTGGTATCACCTACAAGGCTCTCCTTTGGCCCTCTTTCCTTTCCCTGCTCCTCGCCTCAATCTTATGCTCTAGTGACAATAAACTACTTGTAGTTCCCCAAATACATCACATTGTTTAATGCCTTGTGCTTCTGCCCATGCTGTTCCCCCTACTGGCAACTCCTCTTCCATTAATTCCTGGCAGCTTCTTAGTCATCCTTCAAAGTCCTTCTCAGCCATCACCTCGACTGAAAGGATCCTCTCCTCCTTCTCTGCCTGGAAAATTCCCACTTACCCTTGAATACCCAGCTTCAATGCCTGTCCTCCATGAGGATGACCCTCATCCAGCTGCAGCACTTTCTACATTCCTCTGCCACAGCTCGGGGACCAGGTCCTCCAAACCAAAGTTGGGAACACAATGTTTCGTGAGCACCAGTGTACTCATGGAAAGACAATGAGACAATATTTGAAAGAGGCACTATCCTTAGAACACCCAAGACCTAGCATCGCCATAACTAGAGTACTGCTCTTGCTCCATCACAGTTTTTCCTCATGTCTCTCTCCTCCACCAGTGAGCTTTCATGCGATACTGGCGTTTGGATGCCTAGCACCTACCACAGGGCCCGGCATGTCTGACTGACAGATGGACAGATTGACTGATTGATACCTTACCACCATGGCTGGTGGGTTTAGGGTAGAACCAATCATTGTTGAATTAATTTAAAGTGAAGGAGGAGGAAGTGGAAGAAGAGGAAAGGAAGGAAAGGAGGGAGGGAGGGAGGGAGGGAGGGAGACTCCACCTTCTTCTTCTTTCTCCCTTTGCCCTATCCCAGGAGAATGTGATCCTTCAGATTTTCATGCACACCCTGAAGGCCATAATACCTGTCCTACATATTTCACAGGATTGTGGGGAGAAAGATACAAGGAGGACCAATACAATAAAGCATTGTGCCACAGAAAGAGCTATATGCAGGTAAAAACCATGCCATTAGCACATGACGGCTGCCATCCTTGGCCGTGGTCCCCATTACCCCAATAACAAGAACTGAAAAGGGGAAGGGAGCGTGAAGAGGGGGCAAACCCCAGGCTTAAGGACCCCAAGAATCACAGCAACCTCTCTGACCCCAGCATTCCCCCATCCCACCACCTCCGGTCCCCCCATTACAAATTTGAAAAGAAAAGTACTGGGAAAGCTCCTGCTTAGGCTCCTTTTAATTAAGCACACACAAAAAAAGAGCCACCCCTGGGTTTTGTCTGTTGTACTTTTGTTCTCAGGTCTGTTTGTACTTATTCAGAAATTACATAATTAAAAAAAATAATATTAAGTAAATGTGCACATCAGCCTGTCAAGCTGCCTGGGCCAGCCTTCACTCGGGAGCCACACTGACAGCCCCTTTATTTCTCTTACTTGTTTTTAAGCACAAAATATGTCACACCTGGAAGTAATTAGCATAATTTTTACTAATTTATAGCTAATTACACAATTACTTTTCTGTGAAAGGTTCTGGAAAGACACTTGAAGTAAGTTTCACCAAATCTAGTGGCAAGAAATTGCTTGAAAACATTTTGCTAGCTTCAAATATTTAGAAGGAGGGAGGGGATCACGAAATAAAGTAATTCTTTCCCATTTCAGAGTGTTCAAATATGACAGGGGTATAATTTCTCCGGGAAATCACCAAGCAGAATGTCTAAATGTCTCTGCTCATCCAATCCCATCAGAGGCGGCTCTGAGAAAGGGCCCCCAAAAGAAGCATTGTCGAGAGCACCCAGGACAGAATCTGGAAAGCTCTGCTTTGCAACTGCAATTGGTTTTGTGATAGAGCTGAAACTTGATGGCTCTGCCTCCAGGAGTAAACCAGCCTCATGACGGAAGGTGACCCCTTGCAGGTGTCTTACTCAGCTTCCAAGAAACTGTGAGTTTGGGAGGCCGGTGACGGATTCAAGCCTGGGAGCCACTTGACTCTCAAAGTGAAGCTCCAGGATGCCAGGACCTGGGTGTATGACATTGTCTAAATGGAGGCAAGAGAAACAAAAACATTCTCTAATTCAACTCATTCGACTAACATATTTTAAGTCCCTACTCGGTGCTCTTTACTCAGTGGGAAGATTTATAAAAGGAACAGTTCCTGCTTTCCACGGAAGAGCTGAAAAGAAAAAAATACACCCATCAACCAACAAGTATTTATTGAACTCTGCTTTAGGCAGGGGGGGAACAGAAGGCAAGATGCAGTTCCTGCCCTCAGGAGGCTGACAGTCCAGAGACCAGAGCCACACGCAGGAAGCACGTGGCCTTGCATGGCATCAGTAGGGAGTCAGTCAGCGCCCAGTTGGACAGCTTGCACTGCAAGTGCTGCTGAAATGGAAAGCTGAGTGCTGGCAATGGGAAGACAACAGCCAAGGAGGAGCTGATGGAGTCCCGGCTCTCTGTGACATGCTGTGCTAAGCGGGGAGCCGCACGGGTCTGGTGAAAGTGAGAGTGCCCATCAGCCCACACAGGAGGGTCATGGGGGGTGCGGCAGAGGTGAGGATGGGTGACACTTCCCAAATTCCCCAGCAGGAAGGAGGCGAAGGAGCCAGGAGTACCCTTGAAACCTAGAAACCAGCCACCAGGGCCCTGGGAAGGACCCCTGGACCCGAGTGCTGGCCTGTGTCTGCCCCAGGGCTGCCTATTTGGTGACAGTCTATAGAAGGGAAGAAGGCAAAGCCATCAAAATGGGTAGAAGTTGTCCGTGGTCAGCCAGATTGGTGGGAGGCCAGAAAGGCATGTGCTTAGAGCATGCATGCACAGCATGGGTAATACCACCCCAAGGAGGCAAACACTAGTTCTTGGGGGACAAAAAATATAAGATAGTGATACTCGCCATGGGCCATAGTACGTAAACAGATAGACTGCACATCTGCGGTATGACAAGTTCATATTGGGGGTGATCAGGAAAAACTGTTTAAAAAATCTGGGCAGATCATACAAGGCTGAGAAACTAGGCTTATAGGAAACTTCACCACCAAGGTATAAGCTCCTAGAAGGTGGGACTCATTGCCAAGTGGTCCTGCTGTCACCTTCCCACCTTCTTAGGGCGAGTCACTCCTTCCTCCCAGTGACATGAGTGCCTAAACTTGCCTATACTGTTCACGTCCTTGAATGAATATTTGGTGGTTTGCAAATCAGCCTTGCCCCCTAGATTGTGAGTTTCCTAAGGACAGGGGTGGAATCATGCACTTGGAATTCCCACCTCCTAGCACCCATCGCAAAGCATCAGGCACTCAACAAACGTTAGTCAAACTGAGCTGAATCGGTCTGCAATCTGAGGTCTTGTGTAGGTGGGAAGGAGGCCCTTGGAAGATGTCCAGTTCCTGCCAGGCTCACTTCAAGGCTTCTGAGAGATTTTGGCAAAGGAATGTCCCCAGTCTCCCACCGGAGAGGAACGTTAATAGCTTACACTTGGCATGTTTCTCTTCACTTTTTCAAATTGCTTTCACAGCTAACGTCACTTGCCCCTTGCAAAAGGCCTGTGAGGCAGGTAGAGGAAGTCATTAACGTCACTCTCTGCAGGTTGCCTTGGTCAGTCAACAGGTCCGAGTGGGCACCTGTGGCCTCAGCAGCCAGGTGCTCTAGCACCAAAGGCAGAGGTGAATGGGATGGCAGAGGCCCTGCCCTCGCCTCGCTGGTACTCACCAGAGAAGACACCAAAAGATACCAAGATAGTTACTGTTCTGATGAGTGTTAGGAGGAAAAACAAAAAGCACAGTAATGACAGAGAGGCACTTTAGACTGTGTGCTCCAGGACACCTCCCCAAGGAGGGGACAGGCGTGATGTGACAGTTCCAAATGAGCATGAGCAGGTTGTGTGAAGAGCTCCCAATAGAAACCAAGAGCCAAGGAGGCTGAATGGCTGGCCCGGGATCCCACAGCCAGAGAACGCAGGTCTTCAGGTCCCGGCGGCCTGAGCCTCCATTTTTGTAAACCAATTCCCACATGAATCCTGTTGCTCTCCCATTTTCCAGGTAGAGACCGGGATCGCAGGACAGGGTATGGCAAGCGCATCCCCCATCCCATCTGTTAACTCCTAAGGAAGCACCAGACAGGCGACAGGCCAGCAGAATGCATAGCCAACGCGCCTTAAAGACGACTGAAGGAGGGTGGCCCCCCGGGTTCTGCTCTCCAGCAGGCTGGCAGGCGCCTCTCTGAGGAGCGCCCCGCCCCCTTCCCAGGGTGACGGGGCCGAGTCACTGCCCCTGCACAGTGTTTGTTATTCAACGGGGCGTGATGAGACTGTTCTGAGATTTCAAAGTCAGCTGGCGGTTTCATCAGAAGCAATCAAGGAAGCCTTGGACAATTCGTGGGGAGGTTTTGACAGAATGCACACAAGCCTGGTGGCTCTCACCCGCACCCAAGGCAGAGCCTTTTCTTTCCTTTTTTTTTCCTGCCACGGAAACTTGAATATTCATTCTTTCCCCTAAACATCAACACCTCTGGTGACTCAGCGGTCAGTTGTTCGCTCCCTCCACTCAACACAGGCTTTATTCATGCTCTGAATCCCTCTGCCTTGGAAATTCTCCCTGACCCTGGATATAGGACACTTCCCCCGACAGTCCAGTGCCCTTTGACCTCACACATCCAGAACTACACGCTCGGTCATCACCCTGAACTGTGAACTTGAGAGTGGCTACAAATGAATTGAAAAGATGGCCACCGTAAGTATGCGCACCACCTGGCCCGTCGGTGAGTAAGGAGCAGACTTCCTATGTGGAAGCATACTTGGAGCATTCTGGGTCTTTACAGACATTTTCTCCACTCCCCACTACAAACCTGTGAGTGAACTATTAGGAATCCCCATTTTACAAGTAAGGAAACTGAGACTGACAGTGTCTGTATCTAGGAAGGTCACGTAGCCACTAAGTAGCAGAGCTAAGGTTCAGAGTCCAGTCCGTGTGACTTGAAACCTGGTACGTTTGCATGATGGGGTGGTGCTTCTGGCTTTTCTAGCCTCCACATCCCAAGGCACCAGCTGTGGAAGGAACGCTTCCAGCAGGAGTGAATCTGGGCCACCCCAGCAGATGTACAGGGCAAGATGAAGGGCTCCTAGAGATGCAGCAAAGGGTATAGGGCCTGGAGGCAGGCAGGAGCATCTCACTTGGCATAGGACAGGCTATTTATGGCCAGGGCTTCTGTACTGGACAGCTGGTGACCAAGGCTGGGGCCAGAAGCTGCATCCACCCCACGGCCGGCCAGGATTCGCTAAGGAGAGCATTCCCTTCCTGATCCCAGAGAGGGGACCCTGAGACTGAGGCATCGCAGCTGGCAGGATGACTCACCTCGGAAATCCACCTGGTTTGAGGGCCCATCCTGATTAAGCTGAGAAAGGCCCGTGACGTTGGTGAAGGACACTCTCTCCTGTCCATGACCTTAACTTCACCAGGATGAGTTTTGCCACATGCAAGAAAGAAAGAAACCTGGGACAGACAGGTCTTTTCATATGACACTGTTCATCACGGAGTAAAAGGTACCATGGATTTGAAATCAGGAAACCAGGGTCCTCAGCCTGACCTTGCACTGACCATGATAAACTGACCATGATATCTTGGACAAGTCACTCCTCTCTAGGCCTCAATTTCTCCATCTGACAAATTGGGGCTTCCAGCTCTGGAATTCTCTCATTGCAGGCAGCCTTGGGACAGTGCTTCCCTCCGACACAAACATTGTAAAGCGTTATGAGAGGCGGGGAGGTGGCAGAGAGAGAAACACAGGAAGATGGAAACAAAGGCACAGCAAGAGGGACAGAGACAGATCGAAGCAGGGGAAGCTACCTTGGCAGAGACAGAAAGAACAGTGTGGTGGTGTGGAGAGAAAATTAGAGCCCTGATGTCAGCAGACTCTTGCCAGTATTGCCGGAAACAAATAGTGACAGATTGCTAACATGTTCCAGTGAAAATTACCAACGTGATGAGACTTTTGCACCATAACTAGCACCTCTTGTTATCCCATTAACAAAACTGATGAGACCAAATTGCTAATAGGAGAAAACGTTCATGTCGTATTCTGTCACTCCTGTCCTGCATGGAGAACACAACCAAAGGGCAGGCTAGAAGGCACATCGAAATCTCCCAAGAGCCAATTTACCTTAGACAGAATTGGGGAAGGCCCAGGAATGCCCCCCTGTTCCATCACATCTAGAAACACCCACATATGCCACCAGCTCCTCCACCACCACAACTCCAGACATCTGTTCCCATTGTCGAGCTGGGTTGGGCAGGGCTGTCTGTCATCACACAGAACAGGAACCAGTGACCTTTACAAAGTACACCAGGTACACTGCCAGGGCCAGTGGGGGAGGGACAGAGGGACAGGTGGATGAAGGTGGGTCCAAGTCCGTAGAGTGTTGGATTCCTGCTCACTTCCATTTGCCCCAGAACAAACCAACACATCAGAACTCACGATTGTTTACATGCTTACCACCCCCATCTGGCCACTGCCCACTAGAGGTAGCCCACAGAGAGCCCTGATTCTTAATTCCATTAGTCACAGGGTTCAAACTGTCGTCTGAGCCCTGGGAGGTGCAAGGAACAGGACACATCTGGTTCTTGGAAGTATTTGCCCAGGCATCTAAAGGGGATCTTTCCTCTTCGGGCCATGGAAGGATTTCCTGCTCAGACTCCACAGTCATCCAGAGAGTGCCGGATTAGGAATTTGCTCTATGCTCACTTTTCTCTCAGAAAAACCCTCCAGTTCCCCAACCTCTTAATGTCTGAGTTTCTCCCCGGGATAATCTCCGACTCCCCCAGGCTGCCTGCCACCACCCCAGAGAGGGTGCCCGGCTGCGGGCCGTGCTCCTCACCGTCACTCAGGAAAGTAATTGGCCAAGGATTATTCTGAGTAATTGAATGGCAAGAGCTTTTGTATACCAAACAGGGACTTGTCTTTGTCAAAAAGTCTTTACAAAGTACCCAAGTGCTGGGTGTCAGACAGGACAAGTTTTTTAATCATGTTAAAATGATTTATTTAAACGTCAAGCCATGTCACCTCACTTCCTTTCATTTTTCAAACTGTTTGTGTTTTTTCTGGATGATAAATTTATCTTCAGACAGCCTCAATATGACTAATTAACTTTGAAATATAAGAACCAGATGTGGGAGTTGGAGAGCTTTCTGAACTAACGCCAGACGGGCTGGTGGGTTTTTTTCTTCTTCCCTGCCCTCCCTCTGCATTCCCCCACCCGCACTCTTCCTCCCTGCTGGCTGCCCTGAAATTACTAAGCAGAGACACATTTAGTAAATGGAATCACAGGACTCCAGCTAGCAGTGAGCACCCACTGCTTTTTCTCTGTTCTCTACGCTTAAGCCTTTAGGACCCCACGCCCTCCGTTTGAAAGTGACCCCAGTAGGCCTCTCTGTGACTGGCAGAGCTGTCCTGGGAGGAGGGGCTGGGAACACTCCCCCCGCCAGCCCCCACCTTAATGATCTAGCTAATGTGGAGCTGGGAGCTGCCAGAATGTATTTGCCACATGAAAGTAAGTCACCCTGCACTATGACACAAAGTGATTTCTTTTAAAGAGTCTTCCTCTGTGAAGTGCTCCTCAGATCTGCCTCCCCCCCGGTTCCCTTTTGATGAACGAACCCATGCACAGCCCAGGAGAAATGAGAGCTGGGGCGGAGGCAGGCAATGAAGTCTCTGGACTCACTAAGCTGAGCGCTTTTCAGTAATGGCCCTTTTGGGGGTTGGAAGCCACAGATGTGTGTGTGTGTGTGTATTTCACTCTCACGGGCAGGATGGCAACTCAGAATAATTGGGTGATAGCAAAACTGAAGGTTCATTTTTCCAGGACTCGTGTAGCTAAGTAAGAGCGACCTGAGCGAAAGGTATGAGCTGGGTGCCTCAGTTTCCCCATGTAGCTATGATAGCCAGTCCCACCCAACCTCTCCACCAGAAGAGGTTGAGGCGGTGTGAGATCACAAGTATGAAAGTGCTCTGAGCGCTGTGAAAGACATGCTCTACATCCTAAGGGATTATTAGGATAATTACCACTCTGATTATATCCTCATGACCATTATCATCATCATGCCTCTTAATGTCTGAGATGTTTTACCTGGGATCATCTCACTCATTTGCAAGGTCATAGAGTTCTTCACCACGCCAGGCTCCACACAGAAAGATAAACAGTGGACTAGATTCTTCTCCTTCTTGGCAAGAACACCAACAGAACACCTTCCTGGTCCCAGGGAGAGGAAAATCCCCTACTGGACCCGTCAGACCCATGCTGCTAGCAGAAGAGGACTCAACCACCGACAAACCCCAGCACCTGTGCCGGGAGGGGACAGAGGGTCCCAGTGGAAGTGCCCTTCCCTTCAGTAGAGAGTGAGGCAAGTGGGGGCTGGGGACAGGCCCTCCTGTCCCTCTTTACAAAGCCTTGCTCCCCACTCTGGGGACAGAGCAAGGATGCCTCAAGCAGGTCGGACTCTCCAAAATGTTGCGGGTGGGGCAGGTCCCCATGGATCTCCATGCTTCCCCTTCCCTGAGTCTGGCCCACATCTTTGCACAAAACACTTGCTTTCAGCAGTGTGTCACCTAATCCCCAGTACAGAGGAGTGTCACCTCTCAAAGAGGTGTTTACAGGTGAGCAGGAGTTTCTAGGAACTTATGAAGAAAAAGGCCTTCCATCATTCCACACCAAAGGAATGAGAAGGAGGGAAAAGGAGGAGGGGTATGGGGACGGAGAAATCATGCTCCACCCGTCTCAAATCAAATCATGCCTCATCCTGACGCCCAGACAGCACATCTCAGAGGCAGACAGACCAGAAAGGGTGGAGGTGGTTGGGAAGGCAACACTGAGAAAGGAGAGCCTGGTGAGGCAGAGTGAGGGAAGACCCATGACAGGGGAGTGACTCCAGAGCGGCCTCGTCTCGGAAGGCAGCAGTGCCGAGCACCAGAACTTCCCAGGGAGTGGGAGAGAGAAGCTGTACGAATCCTGAGACCTGCAGCCTTGTACGGGCTCTTCCAACTTCCCAGGAGAGACAGACAGACAGATGGGCCGGCAGTGCGACCGTCCAATGAGAGCTTCCCCGCCAGCGTTTCACCTCCACTAAGCAGCGCCAGCCCCGCCCTCCGAGAGGGCGCCTTCTCAGAGCGCAAATGCCCGGCCGGCCCCCGGGACCCCTGTCTGGCTGGAGAAAGCTTCCTCCAGGCCCTGGCAGGCCTCCCACCACAGCATTCCCACCCACTCCCTTAGGGAAAAAAATCAGATCATTTTCTGACTATTAATAACACTTCCTGATATGCCAAACTAAGAGAATTCTGGAGCTCACCAAATTGAAGGATCCTTGATTAACTGACTGGGACCAGGAAAGTTTGGGAAGCCTGCGGACGGGGAAAATGAGGCCCTGGGTCTCGTGGGACTGCTGTGAGATGGCCGCCTCCTGTAGCTCTGGGAGGAGAGAGCAGGCCTGTTTCTACTCGTCTGCAGCTGCAAGAACCCCCCTTCCCCCGGGCTTCTTCCTCTCCCCAGAGGAGCCAGAGGTGGCACTGAAGAAGCCGAAGGCGCCCCGTATCCTGGCCGAGGAGCCCGCCCTGGAACACCCAGCCGGCTCCACGCACCCACCCAGCATTTTTTGAAACCAAAAGACCTAGATTTGCTCTCCTTTCCCACACAAGCACCCCTCGCCTTCTCCCACTAAGTGAACATAACAAGCAAGGAAACTTGACACTGTAGCCGACAGGAGCCATCCTTTGGAAGCTGTCAGACCTGATGTCTCAGAGACCTGGGATCCTACCGCCCGTCCTCCTTCCCCCACCCCCACCTCCAGCCTGAGATATTTAATAAAGTAAAGCCCTCAGGATCAAGAGGCTGCAATCCCTCCCATTCCTTCCTACAGCTCGCGCTGGAGTTCTTTAAAGCCTGCCTTGCGTCTGTCTCTCTCTCCAGAAAGCCTTTCATGCTGCCTTGCCAGACTGACATTTTGACAAGTTGCCACGAGTGACATCTGATTTGTACAAATTTCAAGACTAATAAATCTACCTGTCAAAGCGGAAACTTTAAAAGGAGCTAAGCCCAGCGGGTATAGTTTAACAGAACTCAAGTTGATGAAACTGTAGGATGGAGAAATTATATCTGTCACAATCCACCCACATTAGTTCTGCAGAAATGCTGGCAACTGAAACAAACGTCTTTCACGGGCGTTACTGAGAAAAAAAATTAAAAATAAAAAAAAATTTTTTTTAATCAAAAAGGGAGATTGTTAATACCCCGAGTAACAACTAATAGTTCTATTTGTAAACTCACAAATTTTATTTATTTAATTTTTAATTTTGTTGCAGATGTGAGACGTGTCTCTCCTCCTACCTCTGCAGCTGTCTCCCTGGAATCTGGACTTTCCATTCAAGCCGGGGCCCGTCAATCACACTGTCCTCCCCAGCTCCAGAGACCGAATGGGGGCGAAGTGCAGCGTGCAGGGCTGAGGCTGGACCACCGCCCACAGCCCTGCATCCTGGCCAGGCCTCCGGGCGCTATGCTCCTGCAGCCCAGGGAAGATCAGGGCACTGAATCACCTGCCCCGCTGCCCTCCAGCCTTGACCTGGAGCCTGAGGTCTGGCCCCGATTCTGGGCTTTGCTGTGGGATTTTTGTTTTAAGCTTATGAATGTTTACAGGGGGTGGGAGAGGAGGACATTAAGGTTAGAGAAACTTAGAATTCTGTCTGGCTAACTTTTTATTTCACTTTTATCTTATCTTCCCTTCCCGTCTCTGACAAGTCCACTTTTGCCCGGAATCATCATGTCAGAAATGGAGAAGCCATATTCACAGATCAGAGGAAGAAACTGTGGGGGTGGGGCAGGACCTTCTTCGGAGTCCCACACGCACACCGAGGACATCCAGGAGCAGTAATGAGTCTGAACAGAAGCCCCTATGGTGTTCTCTGTCCTCCCCCTACTTCCCCACACCCCAAAGTCAGAAGGAGGATGAACTGGGGAGCCCCAGAATTGGCCTCCAGGGCCCTCAGGACTGGGCTGTTTCTGTTTCACGGCGCCTCAAAGGCTACAAGCTCCACACACTCTCATCATTACCACCGCCTTTCCCGTGGGCACTCAGAATGGGCCCAATCTGCCCTCTCCCTCAAACGGTTAAGCAGCAACTAGGCGGGACAGAGAAGACCTTTGTTCTCCGTTAGGCCAGAAGCAGCGATTGAGATCACCCAGCAAGCATGAGATGGAACCAGCACTTCAGGGTGGGACCAGGCCCCATCTCACAGACCTTCCTCCCCACACGGGCTGCTCCCTCCCTCCCGTTCTGGAGCATCTGCTTAGTATTTCTTTGGCTGGGACGATATCTAGAAGCTAACACCTTCTTCTGTATTTCTTGGCCCCTTCCAGGAGCCCAGTATGTGAGAGTGGTGATAATAAGGACAACGATGCTGCAGCTGATGACAGTGAGGCTGGGTCAAGACTAAAGGGGAGTGGGGGTGGGGGTCATGTGACAATCGGGAATGATCCCAGAGACCCAGAGCAGCTGTCTCCCAGGTCAGGGAACGCAATGCCAATCTGTCTGCATGAACTGGGCTTGCCCCTCGGTCTTCCCAGTTTGATATTTTTCCCTGTCGACTAGATATTTGTTAAGCAGACTCTGCTCTGCACCATGTGAGTTATGGAGAAGTGCAAACCATGATCCTTGTCCCCAAGGAGTTTACAGTCCATATGGGGTGATGTCAACAAGATGACACAGAACAAACTAGATCCCGATCAGGAACAAAGTGAGTTCAAGTACAAAAGAAAGCGTGGTGAGGGGAGGGGGCACTACACCAGCCCCACCACCGCTTGGCTGTGGGACCCCGGAAAGAACGCCCCCTCTGCAAAATGAGGTGGTGACGAGATGATGGGCAGGGCCCTGCATTGTCTGGGGATTTGTGAGCGGAGGCATCGCATCTTACAGATGTGGAAGCTCTTTATAAACAATAAACAGTTACACAATTGCTGGTGGTTGTTGTCACTGTGGGCTGGGCGAACAGGCCCGTCCTCACTGAGGGATCAGGTTATGATCCAGCATGAACACGGCTGACGAAGGAGTAAATGAACAAAGAAATACAGACAAAAGCTGGCCTGGGAGGAGGGACAGGATTCAGTCGTGCTCTGAGAGCTGCAGCTCCCTTCCTCACCATCCTGAGCTTCAGGGCCTCGCCTGTGCCCGTAAGAAGCAGGCGAAGCTGGCAGACAGCAGCCTGCGGAGCAGAGCAGCCCGAAGGGAAACACCAGTACTGCTTTTCCGGACAGGGTTGTGGCAAAGCACTTCTTGGCAGTGGGAGACCCTGGAACAGAGATTAGAAATCCTGTGGTGGGACCCCAGGTCACCAAGCCACTCCCTCCCAGTCACAGCCAGGGAATGGCCTGGCTCACCAACTCAGAAGGCACAGGATTCTGAGAGGCATGCAGCTGTGTCAGACTTTACAGGTAGGTGCCTGAAGACAAAAGAGGGAGGGGACAACTCCACTGAAATTCAGTAAGTGGGCCCTGAGTCAGACACACCAAGGACCCCTAAAGCTCCTGTGACATTAGGATGCGTCATCTGACATGGATAGCCCCCGACGTATTTGATTCATATATTTGCATTTAATCAGAGAAAACCTTGAGAGATGGTTATTGGGAAACCAAAGCACAGAGGGGTTTGGTGTCTTGTGCACAACCACACAGCAAGCCGGCAGCAGATTTAGGAACTTCTGGGTTGAGTTTCCCTGTGAGACAGTCGCTTTTTTGCCTTTCCCTCAGCAAGATGGTCCCTTCAGGGAAAGGCTCGATTCTGCCAAATATGACTAATTTTTTTTTAAAGTTATTTGAAACATTTTTTGTAGAATAAACACGTCACTTTATATTTTATTGGATTAGTGTTTGCTAACCTCCAGAGTTTCTCGCCTAGCAAATTGGAGACCATTTCCCTTATATAATGAGCTCCCCCATGTTTGGACGAGACGAGTCAAGTCTTGTGAAAGGCAGGAGGCACATGGCAAGGCATAGGTAGCAGCCCAGAGCAGGCCCAGGGGCTGAGGCCCAGTCTGAGCGCCACAGGCCCCCGAGGCCACCTTCTCCTGCAAATGGAGGCGGGCGCTCTGCCCTGGACGGGCTCAGTCCCCGGCGAGGTTCCATAGCCCATTGCCTCCTGTCTGGGGTCCATTACCCACACGGCAGGAGGAACTTCTCTTTGAAAGGAGAACAGAGGCCCAGCTCTTTCTACTGCCTCCAGGCAGCATTTGGGGTTTTGCAACCAAAGAGAAAAGAAATAGAAAAAAAATCTTGAACTGTTTTTCAAATGTTCTGGGTCTTGGCAAACCCCAAAATGCCTTTTGCCAAATGCTTTTTCCCTTAATTTTTAAACCTCGGGTGTATTTCCAGAACAATCCAATCCATCTGCTTCTGATTCATTTACACTTAACTCATTAGGAGGCTGTTGCGTAAGGAGCGGTTTGACGTCCCCAAGATCCCGGGTGAGGGATTCTTCTCCTCTCTTTGAATCAGAGGGAGGCATCTTGCCAGCTGGGCATGGAGCACAAACCCCCAAAAACTGAAAGCCTGGCTTGAAACCCCAAGTCTTCAGGATGAGAGTAGGTTTCTCTGGTGTCCCACCCATCATTCATCCTGCTCTGCTCTTCCCATCAGATTATCAGCATTACTGCTGTTATTGTCATTAAGGATACAACAAATGGCCACAGATTCTTGTTAAAGGCTTTGCATTGTATTCCACTGTGTGCCATTCTTCATTCATACACTCTAGACTCATCTGTTCAGGCATTAAACAAACACTCGCAACCAACTGTGAACTATCAGCAGAGCCTTGGGTGGGGTCCCAGACGTAGGACTTACATTAAGCACCAACCCCATCCCAGCTTGTCGTTTGTGAGGACTGTGAGATCTATCAGGAAGCCCAAGAGAAAGGATGTGGGCAGAAGCAGCTTCTGAGGGCAGAAAGCAAGGCTGGAGAAACTGAGGATGATCCAAGGGAAACACAATGAGGAGACTACCCGTTTCCAGGGACATGAATGATGGCCGATCTAAGCCACAAGCTTCTGCTGCATCACGGCAATCATCCTTTCTCTACTGGAAAAGAGGTTCTTCTCCATCTTCCATTCCTCATGATCATCATTCTCACTAGCACCTTTATTCAACAAAATGACTAAAAAATGTATTGAGTGCCTTCTAAATGCTCAGCCCTGCCCTATGCAGGGAACCACAGGGGACAGGAGAGGCAGATGAAGCAGGCTTCTCTTGAGGACTTTCAGCCCATCTGGGGAAACTTGACATTTTTCATGAGCGTATGTCATTAGCAGGATCATTCAGCAAGATACAGGGAGAGCGTAAGAGCTGTTCACCAGGGAGAGAGATCTCATGAGCTGGACTGGTCAGGAACAGCTCCCCGGAGGAGGTGAGTTTCACATGGGCCAGGCAGGAAGATTAGTGCCTGGCTGGATGGAGAGGAAGAGGTATATTCCTGGATGAGGGCTCATTGACAGGAAAGAACATAGCATGTTTGAGGGGCAATCAGATCAACCGTGTTGAGAAACAGAGGCAAATAAATGGAAGAGTAGGTTGTAGGTGATTCAGCTTGAAAGTCTGGATTTAATCTCAAAGGCAAGAATGAGTCACTGAAGGGTTTTGAGCAAGGAAGTAAGATAGAGAGAGCAGTGTTTTGGGGGGATAATCTAGTGTTAATATACAGGGTAGGCGGATGTGGAGAAAGAGTGCAGGCAGGCAAGCAGGAGTCTGTTGCAATAATTTAGGCATGTCATGACAGGGATGGAGAATAGGGTGACGGCAGGGAGAAAGGAAAAGAGAACAAATATTACAAAGATAGAATCAACTGGACTTAATGACTCAGTGGCTGGAGGACCCTGAAGAAGGCAAACGAGTTAAGATAACACAAAAACCCAGAAGTTTATCAAGTGAGAAAAGAACATTCTCAACTACAGATGACATTTATGGAGCAGACAGCATGTGCCAGACACTGCACTAAATACCTTGCATGAATTATCTCACAATTCCCACCACAAGAAGGTAGAGCGGGTACCATCATTATCCCTGTTTTACTGATGTGGAACCGGGGCTTCGAAGGGTTGACTAATTTGCCCAAATTCACACAGAGAATGGGGGGGCTCCAGCATTTAACCACACCAAGCTGCTGCCTCACCTCCCACCACTTCCTAAACCAAGCCTGCATCCTTTCTTCCTCATCTCCTCACTGCCCCTCACACACCCCATGCTCACTCACCAACATTAACCCATCCTGAAATGCCTCTGCCCACCCCTTCACTTACCTAAATCCAGATCCAGCCTCAACTCCTTCCAGAAACTTCTGTCACCACTTGAGCTTCCACAGACTTTCTCCCTTTACCACTTCCGTGAGATTCACTGTCAGAACCACAAACCTGAGCGTCCAATTCCATACATTTCTCTATTGACTTGGTCGGTTCCTGTGTTCACGTGTTTCCTGGCTTTGGGGCTTGGCACTAAGCTGAGCCTGAATCCCAGCCTTGCCCCTTAACTAGTCCTGTAGCTTTGGGCAAGTTAGTCAACCTCTTGTAGTCTATTTCCTTCGCTGTCAGTTGGAGATAAAAGGCTTATTGTGAGGATTGTCTGAAAGAATGCCCGGCACAGAAAAGGCAGTGAATGAATGATATCTATCAATATCATTACTGTCGTTTTCATTGATAGTCCTGTGATGGGCGATGCTATAGCCAAAGCTGTGGATGTAGTAGGCGCTCCATGGATACTCTTCCACCTGATTTCTTGATCATTTCAACAGCTCTATGCAACATATTGGTATTCGCTACTTAGTCTTAAAATTACTACCTTTCTTTCACACATTTAAAACAAATGCATGTGGTAAGGGAATCCTGTCATGACCCGCTTCAGAAAGGGCATCTCCAAACCCGGGTCAGGAATTCCAGAAGCAGGCCAGACAACCACAGCACGGAGTAGGACATGCTCAGCCTCCCCTTGGGAAGAGGAGCCACCTTCTCCCCCAACATGGGGATATCGGACTTGACCCTGCCAAGAGTTCAGCTTGTGCCGGCAGGATGAGGGCCCTGCCCAAAACACTGCCCTCTTACCCTGGTAGCCCCAGCCCCCATCCGCTCTGTGCGGGGAAGGTGTGCAGAGAGGAAGGGATGCAGGTAGGGCTCGCGATCAGAGGTTCAGTCACATTTGCCTTCAGTGCCTCATCTCCTTCTCAGTCCTACTCGGTCCTCCCGGCTTTCCTTTTCGTCACCTAGAACACAGCATCCGGGGTTCCCTTGGCAGCTCAGAGCGCACCCCCCCCCCAACAAGGCTACCCAGGTTTTCTTCTGTTCTCCTCCCACGGCCCCATCAAATCCAGCTCCACCTGCCGCCCCTAGATGACAATTCACAGTGAGGGTCATTGCCTGATAGCTTGTCAAGCTCTCAGAGCAAAAGAGGGCACAGCCTTAACCCCCAAAATGACCGCCGTGGAAACAGGTGAAGCAATGGCGTGTTTGCGGGGGAGAGGGAGTGGAGCTCAGCAGTAGGTATTGGAGGCAAACGCCCCACCTTTGGTTTTATTCACATTCACGCATTCATTCCTTCATACAGACAGACACGCATTCACACACAGACAGACTGCAGCAAAGGGCTTCTGCATGAGACAAACACAGAGATGGAAATTTCCTTTGAGATAAGGACCAAGGTGAGGCCTCTAAGAGTGAAGAGCCCGGCAGGCAGTGGAGGAGACAGAAGGTGCACGTTCAGGACACGTGCTGAGGGCGGCCTGGAAATCCTCCTGCAGCCGGTGCAGTGCCTCTGCGACCCTGGGGAGCCAGGGCCAGGTTCCGCTCGCACTGGGTAGCTGTTCACTGTCCCCGCCCACGGAGCCCCCCAGGCGCAGGGCTGCTGGGAGGGGGAAGGCACAGGAAGAGGGAACTGTGAGCCTGGGGGGCACTCGGACAGACACACTTCCCAGGCTCTGCAGGGTGGGGCCACCCAGAGGGAAGGAAGAGGACCCACAGAGAGGTGGCCCCGGGTCCTGTCTGTCCCGGAGCAGGGGAAGCGAGGAAGCCCTCGTGTGCTGAGGAAGCCTGAGTGCTGGGGCTGCTCTGAGAGGGAGAACTCACTTGCTGCTGGATCTGCCTCCATCAAAGTGTAGCCTGCAGTGAGGACAAGAGCACAGTTTATCAGGCTCTGCGAATTGTCTCTCAGTCCTTGGCCCAGCAATTTACTTTCTTTTTCTTTTTAATGGGGATTCAAGTCCCAAAATACACACTCTCACACACACACACACACACACACACACACACACACTCAAAGGGAGGGTGCAGGAGGAGTCAGACCCCAGAGCGCATCTCAGGCTTTAAAAATGTGCAGGCTGTGCTTGGGGAAATGTCACCGCTTGGCTGAGAGCATGGGCGGCCCTGGCAGGCAGGGAGAGGCAGAGAACGAACGGGAACCGAATTTAGGAGTGACTGGAAGGTCGACAAGAAAGAAAAGCCAACGCACAGCATATATACATAGAAACAAGCAGCGCCTCCAAGCCAGGCTCTGGCACCTTCGCAGCAGCCGCGGTCGCCCCTGGGCCCAAAGAACCAGCCCGCGTGTTCTCCTCGCTGGACGGGACACACACAGGCTTGTTCCTGCTCCCAAGCCCTCGTTTCTGCTGATTCTGGGAATGTTGCTTGTCCACCACCACCGGCTCCAGGGCCACCTACGCACACAGGGCCATCCAGCCTCCTGGGCTTGCTCCCATCTCATCTGCCTTCAGACACCTTTCTGTCAAACCGTATGGGTCTCCTGTCCTCTGACCATCTCCCAAGCCCCAGAATTTTCCATAATTTGAGCCAAGTCTAACTTAGCCTCTGGTCTTATCTGCCCGTGGATCGTTTTCTAGAGGTGCAAGTACATCTGGGGTCTCCCTCTGGAAGTCACCTGTCCTCCAAGTTCAAGCACAGTGCCCTGGGTCTCTCCTGTCTTCTCTCGGCTGCCGTGGCCAGCAGGTCATTAGGGACAACATGGAGGGACACGGACGTGGGGGCTAACTCGATTTTGACCTCACGTTACTGACTGGCCACCAAGAATTTGCATGACTGGGGCGAGCCCCCGGGCCCACCCACACCCGCAGCCCCGCTCCTGTCCTCCGTGAGCAAATGTGCTTTCCCATGTATTTTTTCGGCCCAAAGCTGTTTCATGGAGCGGCCCTTCTGTTCCAGTTCGGCCGAACTGAAACCTCTTTGCCTGAGGCCTAATCATATCCAGTCACCCAGAGTTGCCAAATTATATCAAAAGATGTCGAAAGCTTTATACTCACAAAACCACAGCACATGGGGGATTAGACCAGGAGAGTTTAACTCGCTTAACTGCGATAAAGTCTGGTTAGGGAGATTACAGCTGTTTACCCGAGAAGTAAATATCCCTGAGCCCTGACTAGGCTGGAGGAAGGGAGGGCTTGTCTGGTAATTTTATCATCTTGCAGGAAGCAAAAGGAGAGGAGAAAAGGGAGAATAAAAGATGAGAGGTGATAATCTCTGAAGTCGAGATCACTCTTGTGTTACGGCACATGCCAGAAATAAAAGATAACCACGCTCGCCATCTCGCTGAGAGATGGCCCACTCGAACAGGAGGGCGGCCTGCCTGCTGCTTCGGAGACGGCAGAGCCAAGGGGCAGCCCAGGGGCACGCAGAGTGAGAAATGCTCCGGGCAAGAAAAATGGGGCAGGGAGGTTCCAGGAAGAGAGATGGGCAACACAGGACGGCTGTCTCATCTCCTCTCTTCCAGAATATATATATCCTTAGACTCCAGTAATCTTACACCCAGAGCAAAAGTCTAAACCATCAAATAGAGGAATTCTCAATTGCGGGCAAGATGGCAGGATGGCGGGAGGAGCATATGGCCCAGAAAGGAGGTGGAAGAAGAGAGGAACGTGTGGTATGAAAAAGCATGTTTTATGATTTACTTTGAAATTTAAAAAGTAATAATAATAAATTGCTTTTGTAACAGAAATTGCAGCAAGTAATGTTCAACAAAACCTCCTTAGCCGATGTGGCATGAATTCAAAAAAGAAATGGTTAGAAAACACTGCTTCTAGTGCATCTGCCCCATATCACAGGCCAGGAAATGGAGGTCCGGAGAAATAAAGTGACTTACCAAGACACACAACTGGTGCCCAGACGAGCCAGGAAAAGAAACAAGATTAAAGATGTTTGTTATAGAAGAATTATTCTTGTTTCCCCATTAGGCTCCTGGCATGCCACAGAGACTCACGCCAAGAGCATCACTCCTGGACTTAGCCTGCGGTGGTGGCCACCTGCGGACTGTGTCCTCAGCATCCTCCAGGCCGGAGTCCTGCTCAGAAGGAAGGATGGAACCTTTATTGGGCGGTGTCATGATGTCATGGAAAAAGCACGGGCTTCTGACATCAAGATTTGATTCGTGGCTCCGCTGCTCACTAGCTGGATGACTTGGAAAACAACTTCACCTGTCTGAGCCTCTGTGTCCTCATCTCTAAAATGGGGCCTCACCTGACATGACTACTCACACAGCTATTGTGAGAACAAATGACATCATGTAACTAAAATGCTTGGTATTTAGGAGACATTCAGCTATTGGTAGTTTCTCCAGCATTATTTCCAAGTACTTAAAACTAGAAAATATCAAAGAGACCTCCTGAGGCCATCTCTTGTTCACCTCATGGGTTAGAAAACTGAGGGCCAGTGTCAGGAGTCCCAGTCTAACACTGTCCCCATCACCCTGCTGCCGTAAGGCAATGATGGCCAAAAGCCTACCACCCGGCTCTGAACCTGCCCACCCAGGTCACTCTCCCTCACCTACCACTTCAGGTTTGTAGGAAAATCACAAAACCCATGTGACTCCCCTTTAAAGGTTTCCTAATGGTGGTGCTCTTAAAGCCTCTTGTAGGGGAGATTGTTCTAGAGCCTTAGGAACCTTAGAGATCCTGTTCCAGGTGTCCCAAAGGACTGGAGCAACTGAATAAGAACTTTAGGTCAAATGTAAGGAAAGTTGCCCTGATGAGTCATGGGTGGAAAAGAGAGACCTGTATTTATTTCCTTTTGCTGCTGTAACAAAATACCACAAATTTAGCAGCTTAAAATAACATCAATTTGTTGTCTTACACTTCTGGAGGTCACAAGTCCAAAATAGGTCTTAGGGGGCTAAAATCCAGATACCGGCAGAACTGTGTTCCTTTCTGCAGCCTCCAAGGGACAATCTGTTTGTCTTTTCTAGCCCCTAGAGGCTGCCTGCATTCTTTGGCTCATGGCCTCTTCCATCTTCAAAGCCAGCAACGGCCAGTCAAGTCTTTCTCACATCACATCACTCATTCTGAGCTCCCCATCTCCCTCTTTTACTCACAAGGCTCCTTGTGATTGCACTGGACCCACCCCGATAGTCAGGATAATCTCCACATCTCAAAGTCGGCCCATCTGCAGCCTTATTCCTTTGCCCCCAACCCGGCCGGCCATGTAACATAGCCTATTCACAGGGTCCAGAGATCAGGACGTGGACATCTTGAGGGGACCATTACTCTGCCTTCCACAATACTCAAACCTCCTCCCCACCCTCCTCCCTAGCAGGTTGACAGAAGACATGGCTGACTGATCACAACTCTCATTTTTGCCTCAGAATCCTTCTCAACACAATGCTTCTGGCAGTCGGCGTGAATCAACAGGACTTGGCCCAGAAGCCAAATCTACTTGCTAACCCTGACTGCAGATGCTAAACTCTTGAATAGGACAGGGTTGTTTATGAAATATTGATATTTGCAGACCATCTCCAGGTTTGGTGTAGTCCCAGCAAAAGACAGAGATTCGTAGACCACTCTTCTTCCATCCCATTGACATCGGACCCAATCTGCCAGCTACATGGGCCCCTCCCAGCCCTCCAGCTGGGACCTCAGCTGATGGCAGGACATTTTCCTTGTCAGTTTTCCTCGGGGATTTTCTGTCTGAGCACTAAGTTGTCCCAAGTGGACAACTGTCCCACTTGTTTCAGGGTCACTGTGCCATACCTCCTTTCATCACTTTCCAAATCTGCCCAGGGTTGCCTGCAGAGCCCGATTCCTTACAGGGAAGGAAATACTCTTTCCTCTGAGGTGCTCCCCGCTGCTGGCCTCGGGATATGGCACTGCCAGCTGGGGCTGCCCCATCAAACCGGTTTACATGGTGAAAAACTCTATCTGTTTCCCTTCCTCCAAGAGGGTTAAAACCAAATGTCTCCTGCAACTGTAGCATGGTCCAAGGCCCTGTCGTGCCAGCCACGAGAAGGTCATTGGTGCATTTGTCCAGACGTTCCAATGCCCTGGCTCAGATTCGACCCCAGCAGTGGAGGCGTCCATTGAACTGAAGAGGAAGCCTTGGCTATGTGACTCAGGGGAAGTCCCTGCCCTCCACGGACGGGGTGCGCAGAGCTGGGGCAAGTCACTTCATGCCTCCTTGAGCCTTCATTTCATCTAGTCAGAAAAAAAGAATGTTGGGCTATACTAATTCTAGGAGCTCTTACAATTCTTATAGCCAACAGTTTTGGCTCTCACGGCCTGGAGTGGTTCCAAAAGGGAGTAATGAGAAGAGCTGGGGACTCAGAACTGAGGATTCTGAAAAAGGACTGAGGACACTGGGCATGTTCAACCAGGAAAAGAGAAACTGGCGGGCGGGGCCCATGACAGTCCTCCTGGGCCCACGGCCCATTTGTATACAATCACATTAGTAACAATGACTTAACTTTCACTGGCTCACTCAGGGTGTCAGCCCCTCTGTCAGCACCCCCAATATTTGTAGAGTCCCTGGGGGTGCCTCATGCATGCTCAAGACATACACCATCACTTTTCTAGTCGTCCACCCGTTGTTCTTCTTGGCCTGCTCTGGACCCTTTACCAGGACACTGGACGCTGCCATCTGTTGCTGGGTGCTGCTGTCCTGCCACTGCAGAGGTGGTGGAGGCCCCCTGAGGCCAAACTGCATGCAGTTTCCACGATGTAGTGGAGAGAGCCTCTCTCCCCACTGGGTGTCTTACTCTGAAGGCGAGTCCCAAGGCTGGTTCCCCAGGGACCACCCCGTGTTGGTTGAAACTGTTCTCTCCGTTTTCCTGTATGGTCTTTTTGCTTGCCGTAGGTCTCCTAAAGAAGCCCTGTGCGGGCTGAGTTGTGAGCCATCCACCAGGCCCCACTCAGAACTGCTCCCACCCTGCTGCCATCAAAGCTTGGTCACCAGGTCAGCTGTTTGTGCCCGGTTCCTTCTTCCTCCAAGACGAGCTGCCTCCCAGGAGGCTCCACAGTCTCTCATGCAAACAGGCTCTGAACAGGCCACCCACCACTCCCCAGGCCTGTGCTGACATGCCTCCCCAGGCCTGCGTGCAGGCTGGGGCTCCCTGTACGCTCCACGTGTGCCAGCCTGCCACATGGGACTGGCACTGTGCTTGTGCTTCCCAGCCTTGGGAAGACCAGAAAATGGAAGCTACCAAGAGACAAAATTTTTTCCCTCTATGTTGAGCCAAAAATCTAATGGATCTGTCTGTAGGTCTAATGAAGTTTCTCAAGTGGTCGTGAGTGTTCTGTAACATGTACTGCTTAAGTCAGATGGTGTCCGAATAGGGATGTCGTTAAGAAGATGCCCCAAGTGTCGCACATCACCCTGGAAATCTGTACATCTATCGTCTTTCACCGCGCAATGCTTGCTGGGAAAGCACCTCCTGAATTGCCCTAGAAAAAAGGTCCCAGGCTTAGCAGCTGGCTTCATTGCCTAGGGAGAATAACCACTCTGAATTCCTCTTCGGAATCCAGTTTTCAAGGCTGAGCCCCTCCTGTTTGCAGATGGAAGAGTGTAGTACAGTAGCCACGACCTTCTGCAACTTGCAAGGGTATTGCCATTGGGTCCAAGGAAGACCAATTTGGGGAGATCAGATTCATCCAGGAGAAGAGAGAATTCTGGGAGCACATTAGCTACCTTCAAATGTACCAGGGTCTGCATGAAGCAGAAGTACATTAATATTTTCAGCTTAGGGGAGTGAAAATGAACACTGGGTTGGAGTCAAAAGATGAGACTGAGCTGTAGCTCCCTCCCGGCAAACTGGGGTTTCAGACAAGGCATGTGAACTCTCCACGCCTCCATCTCTTGGACTGCAAACTGGGCCTAATAACACGTACATCATAAGATTGGCGTGATGGATTCAGATAACTCTGAGAGAGGACATGGTGAACCGCAGTCGGTACCCCCGAGCTGAGCTCTTCCCTGTGTCTTACTCAGCTCTCTACACCCGGGGCCTGGATCCCTACCTGGTAAACCCAGCCAGTGTTCAATAAATGTCCACTGAATGAACTTGATGTTTCTCGAGAGGAGAAACATCTCCAGAAGGCAATCAATAATGAGAAGTTCTAAGGAAGCTAAATCTGTCTTTTGCTTGGGCAAGAGCGTCTAACAGCCAGAGCGGCCCGCCAGGCTGATGCAGAGGCAGAGAGCTCTGCTCCACGGCGTGTTCAATCCCAGGAGGCCTGCCTGCTGTCAGAGGTGCTCTAGAAGGAACGCTCCCCAAAGAGAGCGTCAAAGCCTCACCAACATCGACCTTGATCACCAGACCGGGAAGCTGCCTCACCCACCAGCATCTTAGCACATGGATTCAAGCTCAGACCTTCCAACAGTCACCAATCACTCTGTGCCACGCACCTCTCAGGACTCACAAATCACCGCCAACCTGCAAGCTGCTTGCACCGAGGGCTTATTGAAAACCACGCTCTCTCCCTAGACCTCCAAACCCAACTGGCTGCAATGCGGTGACCCTTCACTCATGCATTTGTACCAGACAAGGCCTGGATTCACTCAGTCGTTCAACAAGCAATGACTGAACACCTAATCTATGACAGGCGCTGTCGTGGGGTGAGGAGGTGGGTGTGGTGGCCCAGTGGGGATGACAGCAGGAATAGGATACAGCTGGCACCACAACAGATTGGCTCTGCCTCTGGGAGCACACATATCTATCTGGGGGAGAGACATTATGTCATAACCAAACAAATAAATGTATAACAGCAAACTGTGATCATTGCTCTGAAGGAAAAGTAAACGGAATATTGAAGGACTAGATGGGAGCCACAGTCAGAAAGGGCTCCTCTGAGAAAGCGACATTTGAATGGAGACCTGTAGGCTGAGCCCATGTAAACCAACTGAAGAGTAGAGTGAAGTTCTTCAGAATGGCTGGAACAGCGTTTGTGAAGGCCTGAGGTGGGAACGTGGCTGAGACAGTCCAAGAGCTGAAAGAAGGGGTGTGCAGCTGGAAACAGCCAGTGAGCCCTGGGGTGCATTTTAAAGATTTTGTCTATCTCATCCTAAATGCAAGGGATAAGCAGTAAAGGATCTTCAGCGCGGACTGATGAGATCAGACTATGGCTTTAAAAAGATCACCCCCAAGAAGGGGGTGGAAGGAACACAAGATTAGAAGCAGTTTAAAAGCTATTGGGGGGTCTAGGGGGAGGGGCGCAGTAGTGACTTGCGTGCAAGTGGGATGGCAGTACAGGGACACTAGCAAATATTGATTCTATGTGAGCTGCCACACACAGAAAAAGGGAGAAAGCAAAGGGGGAAACCCTGCGTGCTCTCGGAAAATGATGAGAATAAATTTAAAGCAATCCTAAAGTCTTAGTGTCTGAAGACATATAATTAGAGTCAAAAGATAGATCTTAAGCCCAGATTGTTCATGCAGCCTCAGGCTACTACTTAAAGAAGAAAGAATAGAAGGAAATACACCAGTATGTTAACATCAGCTATCTAGAATTACGGCTGCTCTTTACGTCTATCTCTGTGTTTCTGTTTTCCGAGTTTTCTATAGTCATTTATGTTGTCTTCCGTAATTAGAAATCAAATTCCATATATTAATTTAAAAATAATAATGTTATCTTCTCACTTCCTGGGTGTATCCCCAGGAAAACATTAAAGATATCTGCTAGGATTTCATCTTCCCATCACAATGGTTACCCTTCCTGTGGAATATAATGAGGGAAGGCATTCAGAAACAGCAGCATCAAATTCTCACTCTCAGCAAGTCCCTGATGTTTAATTCAAAAGCACACACCTGTACTTGCTTTCTTCGACCGCCTTCTGTAGCCGAGCCCCTCCCAGCCGTGCCCTCAGAGTGGCTCCTCTCAAACCACACCACCCCGGCCCCAGCTCCCTGGCTGCTGCCCCCTGGACCAGAGATAGACATCTGACTAAGTTACGCCACCTGGATTTTCTCTCAGGAATTTGGAATTGAGACAATGACACTAAGTGGAGAAGGATGATGGTACTTAACAAAAATGGGGTCATGCAGCATCAGGGCACAGCTGATGCAAGCCAAAGCTGTGAAGGAGCAAAGAGGAAGAATCTCCGCAGGGAAACCCGAGAGGCGAAGGAACAGAAACAGAGAGATCAGGGACCGCATGGCTCCAGGGAAGGCAGAGGAGGCCGCTTCAGTCCCGGCTGCCCACCTCGTTCTCCGGATGGCCTGTCTCTTCTTAGGTGTCTGTGAGATGGGCTGTTGTGTCCTTTCAAAAAATCCTGTTTACTCGAATTTGTCTAAGGGGTTTCTCTTCCTTATATCCAAAGAGCTTCAACTAAGAAATTCTCCTCATGTTCAGCTAACAGCCCCATTTCTCACTATTTCCAGCAGATTATCTACCCTGCTGGTTATCAAGCCTCTGTCCAGGTTACCTGGGGAAGGCCATGGGCTAAGGTCTCTTCGCTTCCATGAGGTTCCCTCCAACCAAAGGCCCCACCACCCAACCGGGTCAGACCATGCTCCAACTCCAAGCTGGGGGCAGCATCGCCCTCTGCACAAGCTCAGCAAACCAAGCGCCCCCCTCGAGGCCATCCTGCATCTCCATCAAGAACTCAGTGTCCTGTGACCTTGTGAACTTCCCCAAGGCAGGGGTTTGCCCCTTGGGGAGAAGCCCCTGCAGGAGGGCCAAGGGCCTAGCAGCCACGGCCTCAAGCCAGAGAAGAGAGAGAGTTTGACAGCTCCAAGGTAAAGCCTCTTTTTATTAAGACAACACAGAAAACTTTTTTTAACCACAGCTGACATCACTCTAATAAATCACCGTCATGTCTTGTGGGATAGAAAAAGCCAAAACACTGTCACATTTGATTTTGCTGGCTACTCGAGTCTCGAGAACAAACCATGTGTTTTTAATCAACAACACTTTGTTTTGCATTTCTCAGACCCCAATACTCTTTAAATAGTTGCTTTTACCAGAGGGCTATTTTAAACCCAGGGCCAGCTTCTTTGCACAGGACATTAAGAAACAGAACACCATGTTACCGTTCACCAAGTTTATCATAGGCTCTTTCTCTGCTGGGATGACTATGTCTTATGTATTATCTATCTGTCTGTTTCAGAGGGGGCTTTCCTCTTCCCTCTTTGGGAATTTAATTAGATGTCTTCCCAGAAAGTTGGAGTTTTTTGGTTTCTCTAACAGGCAACCCAACTGGGTTATGGGAAAATGGCAAATTCCCAGCCAAAGGAAACAGAGAAAGTCACATCTGGGACTAGGATTCCAGGGGAGTGAAAGAGGAGGTGGTAGAGGAGGGGGACTATTGGACGGGAAAGGAGCAATAAAATAAGACTTCCAGAATGGCACATGTCGATTTCTGCATGCAAACAGGCCCCAGACCTCTCGGAGGCAGGTGTGCCCAGGCAAGCCCCAAAGCTTGCATGGGGCTCATCCTTCCATTTTCTGGGAATAGGTGGTACCTCAGGGCAAGAATAAGCTATGTGCAGGAATCTTTCAGTGGAAGGGCAGCTTCCTTGACTGCCCAATACACCAGGATCTCAACAGTGATTGGCACCTGACTTCATCTTATCCTGCCATCTGTCTCCAACAACACCCGGCTTTACGAAAACAATAAAAAGAGACTGAGAGAGAAGATCCTAATCTACACTAGAGAAACACCCTATACTTTTTAGTGAACAATTAATTTAAGCCTAGTTGAACAGTCCAACTGAAAATACAGGCGTGGCTACCATGGGGTTCTGGTGTCAACTACCAACTACCCTCAGCCATATGGCAAATTTCTTTTCCTTGAATGACTAGAGAAATCCTCCAACACAGCTCAGGTCGGGGCTTTCTTCTTCCATGGAGATCCTAATTGCTCATCCTCTGCTGATCAGATCATGCATGCCACCCCAGGTGGCCCCAAGCGGACACACCTAGACCTATGCCATTGCTTGTCAGACTCAGCCCTTCCTGGGTGTGAGCTGATAGTCTGACTGCAGACGACTCTCAATTGTCCAAAGTTCATTCTTTCATGAAGAGTCTTCATCAACTATATATTCTGGTTATTCCTTTTTCTAGTCCATAAATTCATGAAATATGGTATAATCATGATACTACCCAATGGAAAACTCACTCTGCCGTTATCTTCTGCAAAAGTGCCTGTCCCCACATGCCTGCAACTGTATCGAGAGAAGGCAGTAGCTTATACACATGCCTGTCATTGTGGGGAACGGTCACGTCCATGGTCAGGTCCACCTCCCTCTCACAGGCGCACCCCCTGTTCCATGAGGCGGTATTAGTAGCGGCTCGCTTGCAGCCTCACTAGGACTTGCTGCTGTATTATCACACTCACCCATGGGGATTTCATGCGGCCACATAAGGGTCTTGGGACTGACAATTTACAAGTCCAGGTTAGGGATTATTTTTCCAGTTGAGTATTATAAATAGGTATTTAAACTCATGGCCTGGGCCCTTAATGTTCTGTAGCAAATGTTTTTACTCATTTGGTGGTCTTCAGAGAATAAAGCAGGAAACCCAGAAAGATAGTGAAATATTGGAAAACATCTTCTGGTTGCTATTTATATGGGTATTCAAGACTGGATTTAGGAGGCCTGTGTGTGTGTGTTGGCGAGGACTGCACATTCCAGGATTGATACCTGGCAGGAACGCCCTTAAAGCAAGCCTCTAGAGTCGCCTCTCAGGTTCCTTCCTGTGTTCACCTCCACCTGCTTCCAGGTCTCCCATCCATGGCCATGGCCAGGTGCGCTGAGCTGTAAGGGCTAGGAAAGGATAGAGTTTGCTATGCAAAGTGAGGTCCTTGCACAGCCACCAGCATGCTGATTAGGAATGCACAATTCCCACTGCCACACACCTACTGATTCAGAATCTGCATGTTAACGAGATTCCCCAGGTGATCTGTATGAACACCAAATTCGAGAAGCACTGGGATTTCTTAACCCTGGCCACATGTTAGAATCACCTGGGTTTTGATGCTGCGATTTAACTCTAGACCAATTAAATCAATTTCTAGAAGTGGGGTCCAGGCTTTGGAGTTTTAACTATCCCTGGTCATTTCAATGTAGAGCCAGGGTTGGGACCACTGGTCTACAAGAATAATCAGTTATTGAGCACATCCCACGTGCCAGACACTGACTGGGAGTTTTAGAGGCCTTCTTTATCCTCGCCACAAGCCTCGAACGGTGAGCACTGCCCTCT
This sequence comes from Equus quagga, assembly GCF_021613505.1. Taxonomy (NCBI): domain Eukaryota; kingdom Metazoa; phylum Chordata; class Mammalia; order Perissodactyla; family Equidae; genus Equus; species Equus quagga. The sequence continues at coordinate 6,618,814 of NC_060288.1, read as the reverse complement.
CCACTTTAGCGATGGCTTGTCCCCCGTCCCATAGGTCCCATGTCAGAGCCAGCATCTGAACCACAGCCTGAGCACCAGGCACCACACATTTGGCCTGTCAATGGTAGCAGTGTCACCATATCTAAGGACCACTAACAAGGAGGGAAGAGCAGCCAGGAAGCCCCAGGAAGCCCAGGTTCCAGGATGCAATGTGCCTCTCACAACAAGCAAATCAGGCTGAAGTGGAAAGAGCCCAGATTTGAGGGAGCTGCCACCACACGGTGGAGACCTACAGGTCAAACTGGCCGTGCCCTCCCTGGAAAGGCCAGGGGCGGCAGCCCACAGACCAATGGCCCCACCACCCCGAGGGCCAGCGGCTCCTGCCTACTCGTATCTAGAAAAGCCGGGTGAAGGATTTCAGCTGGATTTAATGGGACATTTATGAATGGAACATACTTATTAGTAAATAATAATTATAGGAGAGCAGGTGCCCCGGGCGGTGGGGGGGAGGGAAGCAGGTAACATGGAATCCTATTTTCTAATGCCCTCCATGAGCAAACCCTGTTTGAAATTGAAACATCCCTGCTGTCAACACACGTGTTTAAAAAAACCCGGGTTTCTGTAATATAAGCAGTAATTCTAATGCCTGCTGTTAATTGAAGCCTTCATCGTTTACAGGGTGTTTTCACATATACTAATACACTTAATCCTCACAACAAGCCTGTGAGGCAAGTATTTTTCCTTATCCCATTTTATAGATGAGGAAACTGAAGCTCCAGGGATCTGAAGTGGCAAGCTCAAGGTCACACAGCCAGTGACCGAGTCATAGAGCTGGGCCTTCAGACGCAAAGCCAGTGCCCTGTGCACTGCCCACAGCTGCCTTCCAACCACACTAATCATCCTGTGGAAATGCTAATCCTGCCAGAAAACGTGTCCTCCTTCACTTCTGGAACTCCCTGTGATGCTAGTCACCAGAGCCCTAACCGTCAATGTCCTGGGTGCTAGCCGAACGCTAGGGAGACATTCTCGTGCTCCTGGGGAGTGTCCCTATCTGAGACTTAAGGCAGCTACGAGCAGGAGTTTGCCAGTCCAAAAGGAGTTCAGAGGTAGATACAACTTGAAGAGTTTATACACATACACACACACCACACACACACACAAAGTATTTCCGTAGAAGGACATCTTCAGGGTAAAGTTTTAAGTCACCCTAAAGTTCTTGGTGGAAGTCGTGAGCAAAAGAAATCATGAGCATTTCAAAAATGGCTACCAAGTGATACACGTCATCACCAACTTGCAGAAGATTAAGGAATCGGGAACAAATTAGCCTGGTGTCGACAGTGACTTACAGAGAAGTCTGAGAGAGGAGTCAGGAAAGCCGGCAACTTTAAATCCTGTAAAGTTTCTTAATCGAGTTACACTATTATTTGAAATTGGCAGAACACCAATGGATTTAGTCCAAAGATATAATATATGACTTTTTTTTCTGGTTTTCTTTTTTAAGGGCATTAAGGTTTTAGTTCCTTTTTTCCTTCTTCTCGAGAGGTTTTTTTTTTTTTTGGCAATATGTCGCTTTCTTTTCTCAAATCCATTTCCATCCAACATGCATAAAATGGAGCCAGTTCCAGGGAGCCCTACACCTCCCTTCTCTGCACACCCCAGAAGAGCTGCGTCCTTGATGAAACTAGCCAGCCCTGTGGCCACAAGCAACGCAACACAATTTGGTGCCAACGGCTCTCTCCTCTGCCTGGTTCTCCCTAACAGTTCAGCCATCCGCTCGTAGAGAGAGAGGGCGGGGGAAGCCTCACCACAGACTCACCCCCGAGATTATGGGGGTACCTTCCCCTTCAAAGGCCTCCTCCATTCCACATTCCTTCAGCAGGCCTTCCTCTTGGGGCTGCGTTCACAAGGCCACACAACTCCAGCCCTGCCCTTTGTATTTCCGACTCGCCCACACCCCCCCCCAGCTTGCGGATCCTCCCAGCCTCTCTGAGGGCCGCTGCCTTCAGGGAGCCCCCAGCGAGGCCGTCCAGGGCCCTGGGAGTGCGCACACGCCTGCAACTGCCCTCCCACAGGCCCTGAGAAATCCGGGAGATCAAAGAGCTCAGCAGCAGGGCCAGGTGTCCATCCTCCTCCACAGGCCACGGTTAATCAAACCGCCTGACTCACAAGGAGATCAAACCCGGCCCCCCGCCAGCTGTTGGTTAAAGCTGGCCTTCAAGTTGCCCTCATTAAATTTCCTCTCCCTCTCTCGTCCCTGCTGACTCCTGTCCCGTGACCATCGCGCTCTCTCCCATCTTTCTTTCAGGGCTCTTTTCCTCTCCCTCCTCTCTCCTTCCCCCGCCTCTCAATTTCTGTTTTCCTCCACTTCCTTGCTTTGCCAACACCACCCTTCCATCTCCCTGGCGCCCCTCCCACTCTGTTCTCTCTGTTCAACTCCTTCAAAAATCCATGGCTCCTGGACCCTCCTTTTTAGCCTCTGAAAGTTCTAAAAGGAAGTTGCCCGGGTGTCTGGCCCAGGCTGCAGGGGTGCCAGGCCGCTGGGGGGTCGGAGAGCAGGTTTCCCCACCCTCAAGGCCAAGGATGAGCTCACCCATGCTGAACTGAATTCTCACCTGACCCTCTCTGCAGCAGACACAGGCCTCTCCAGCATCACACACACACACACACACACACACAGCCATGTCTGGACTACTCTTCACTTCCTGTTTTCATAAGGCCTTCAAGTCCTCAGAGGGAACTGAGCGCACCCGGCACATTGGGCCAGCTGGCCAGTCCCCACCTTAGTACAGTTTTCAAGCCCCACCAGAAGAACCCGTTCCACCCATGAACGAGACACAGGGAGCACCACCTAGACGCTGGGAAACGGGCAGAGATCCCTTCTCTTCCTACCAGTTCTGCCCAGAAGGAGGAAGGATGGGAGCATTGGATCCCGACTTCCCCTCAGCTGATGTGTCGAGGATATTTACTCCAGTTGTCTGAGGATTGTTTTTATACACTTTCTCCTACAACAAACACTGGCGCAAAAAAAAAAAAAAAGCGAGTACAGGCTACAGAGTACTGTCCTCTCTTTCTCCGTCTCACTATATATACATCTATGTATTTTTTAACTTGTTTTCCATTTCAGCGGTTCTTAAAGCGCACAGGCGTGAGAAAACACAGATGGAGTGGAGCAGGCAGTGTGGTAGCTGCACAGAAGACATCGCGCCACGTTAGAGATTTTTAGAAGTCTTGGAAGACCTCAGGATGCATAGAGGGTTTTTGGTTTGAGTGGGGGTTTTTTTCCCTCTCTTCCTTATAGAGTTGGAATTTTCTCCTTTTTCCTCTCTCTCGGTTCTATTTCTCTATCCCCGGCATCACCTGCTGCTGCTGGGAACACAGGGTCCCTTGGCCTGGGTGACTAGGGCACTCTGGCTGCCCCGGGGTTGACCCCCTCTACCTGCCTGTGTTTCCCCAGCTGTGGGAGGCGCGCCCACGGGAGGAGGGCCATCCGTCAGCGGGGTGGCAGCAGAGGCCTGCGTGAGGGCGAGAAGGTCAGCGCTGGTGCATGCTCGGGCAGGTCGGAGGGGTAGGAGGCATTACAAATTGTTGAGATATCAGGGCCCGGCTTGATTGATGGTGCAGATCGAGGGGCAAGACGCCGGCACCAGGACAGAGCCTGCGCTCCAGTCCTCCGCTGGCTTCCTCTCAGCCCACCCCCGCGGCCCCTTTCTCCCAGCTTTCTTTTTCTGGCCTGCTCGCAGCCCATCAGTCAAGCCGTGCCCCGAAGCTGACCTTTTGCAGAGAACAGCCAGCCTACTAGAAGCATTTCTTTCTGAAAAACCTCACCAAGGAATTTTATTAATGCTGGCAGGCGCAGCAGTCAATGGTGTGCCACCACCGCTTCCAGGCCCCTCCGCCTGCCTCCTAGCCCATGAGTTTGACTGGCCTTGAGTAAGAAGGCAAAAAGGGGCGTGTGTGACCAGACTTCTTTAGCAGTGTTCCTATTTCTCTGTCGGCCCCAAACCCACTTCTGGTGCAGGAAGGCCCCTCTGGTCCGACTGTTGCCTGTGGGTTGTGGGGTGCTGGCCTCACTCTGACACTCACCATTCTGTATGCCCCACCTTCGCCTCTGTGCAGGCTGTCTGCTTGAAGGCAGCGATGGGCGTTTTGGGAAAAGCCCTGGGGCCTCCTCTGCCAGAAAAGCAAAAATCAACTGAAAGCCCAGCTGGAATGGGGACGAGACGTGCTCCGGGCTCGGGCAGGGAATGGACACATCGTTGGGCGGTTTCTAGCTGGCGGGGGACCTGTCCATCTCATTGGGGCTTCTTTTTGGAGACCACACAGGTTGCCAGTCACGCCACTGCAGCGGCACAATAGAACAGAGAGTGGGGACGTGTTGGGGCAAACGGTGATGGAAGATGTTTAATAGAATTACTACGAGGCCCCGAGTTAATGAATCACGACTGCAAGAAATCATGATAATCCAGCAGGCATTAGTGACAGATTAGCTTCAAAGCTGCCATAAAAGTGCCGTGATGCTTACCTAACAGCCTGATTAATTCCCCCGGTACATAATGGCTTTATGGGGGAATCAGGCACCAACAGAGGCTTCCCAGAAAGCCGTGCTGAGATCCCCAGGGCGCCGGGGCACCCCCACCCTGCCTGCGCCTGTGGTTTCCGCTCTGCCTGGAGGCAGCTGCCCCCGCTGGGTTGTGGGTAGACAGGGCAGTGCTCAGGCTCACCCCAGAGCCACCTCAGGAGAACTCACGGAGCAGCCCCTTGGAATCCCTCCGTGCTGTGCCCCTCACCAGGTGGCTGTTGAGGCAGACTAGGAAGTCACATTGCCCCAAGCCCCAAAATAGGCACCTCTGGACCAGCACTGGTGCCGGGAGAGCCCCATCCCTGTCCCGGGATCAAAGAACCCAGTGTGGAGAGGTCTGGGCAGAGTGCTGGACTCGGGAACTCACCATGACTGTGCTCCTCCCCAGCTGTGTGACCTGGCAGGTCACTTAACCTCTCAGGGCTCAGGCAGGCAGGCTCTGAGCCTGCATCCTTAACCACTAGACCGCCTCCCTGGAATGGGACCTAATAGTTACTCATCGCTAATTTGCATTCCAGGCATGATGCAAATCTCCCCATAAGTATTATTGCGTTTCATGCCCCCAACAGTCCTACGAGATCATTACCACTATTGTCTTCACTTTACAGATAGGGAAACTGAGGCTGGGAGAGGGCAGGTAAGCAGCCCACAGCCAAATGAGCTGTAGATGTGGAACCAGGCAATACTCCCAGTTGCTTGCTTCTCTATCAGCACTCTTCAGCCCTAATGCCACCAGTTGAACCTCAGGGCCAAAGGAGCTTGTCAGACACTGAACATCACCTTTTTTGAGGAAGAGGGACGCTCGGCTCTGCTGTATGCCTGCCCCACCCCCCATGGCAGCGGAAAAACCATGACCTAGAGGCAGCCGGGCTGGACTCCACCTCTCCCATTTACCTCCACTCTGCATACGTTCCTGTTCTGATAGTGTTCCCTTGGGCACATAACCACTCCTGCTCTCTGTTTCAGCATCTCTTTTGTACAAAGGGAATAGTAATGATAATAATAATAATGATGGGCTACCCACCTGACAACAGGAATGTCTTGACCCCTTAAGGCTCAGATCTTACCTTTTCACCACTCCAACTAGAGCCCAGGCCTCTCTCCTGAGCACACCCACAGACTCTGCTCCAGAGGCTCCCACCGTGGTCTGCTCATCTTCCCATAAATATGGAGAAAATTAGCACAAAGCCCAGGTCTGAAGGGAATTCTCAGAGTCATGTTCATCTTCATAATGTTGAAGAAAACTCCCCAGGAGGCCTGAGTCACTGCTGTGGCAGGCAGGCTGTTTCTGGTCTGATTATAGGCTCCATGAGAGGCACGCAGCCCTTCCTCTGGCAGCCTTGCTCCCAGCCCACGCCACTCCAGGGTTCCCACCAAGTGGGGACTCCCACCAGGCTGCCTCTGAGAAGCCTGCAAAATAGGATACTTGGTCCTTTCCTGCCAAAGCATCAACAGGCTCCAAACTTCCCCAAGGTCTGTGCTCCTTTTAAATTCCAAAATCAAACGGCAACCATCAGTCAGCAAATATTTACTTTTACTGGGCACCATGGGAAAAGCCAAGAAGATTCACTCCATCCCTTTGCAGCCCTGAATCCCAAAATGGACATAAGGCTTAAAGACATGTGCTGGCAGCATTGGGTGGGTTTTCTGAAGGTGACTACCTTTGTGATGACCCATACATCTCCTGTAGCCCCATTCTCTTGTCTGAGCTGCCGACTGCCTAATGTGTAAGTGGACCCTATCGCTTTAGTTATAAAGTCATAAAATCTCAGGGTTGGAGGAGACCTCAATGATTGTTTCTCCCACTCCTCCCCAAATCTACCCCCATCTGCTATTGACTCCTCTTGAGTTGAATATATAGTTCTTATTTCAACATGCTGCGCTCAGTGAAAGCTCAATAAGTATTTATTGATGGTGGTCCCCATGATGAATTAACAGCCAAAGCTATAAAATTAAAGTTTCACACAAGCAGGGGACCCTGGTGAGAAAGGAACTGCTACATAAAATTTGAAATTTTTCAAAATGACAAGCATTCACACACACTCGTGCGCACACACACACCGACTGTGTGACAGACAGAAGACCACAGTTCTCTATCTCCCCCATTTAGAGAATCACATTGGAAAACAGGAAATGTTCTTCTTATAGAATATTCATGCCTTTCAGCTTCTCAGAGGCCAATCAGCCCGGCCTGTCTGGGTGTGCCGGGCCCTGGACCCGGAGTCTGTCTTTATCTCCTTGCTGGAACCAACAACCAATGCAGTTCTTGTCCTGGAGAAACAAAATGGTGACACTTTATCAGATGTCCCAGGTGGGCTTAAGTCAGTGCAGTAACACACAATTCTAAGGATGCTAAAACTTCAAGGAAAAAGATCCAGGGTAGGACAGGTGGCTTAAATGGGAATGTTTAACAAGGTAGTGTGTACCTGGAAGGAAATGTTAGGGAGGGTCACCATAAATAAGTCAAGAACTTTGAGGCCTAGTGGGTAGAGACCAGCAATCACCAGCCAATCCCATCGTGCAGCCCCTGACCCCACCCCAACGTATTTATACGCATGAACTCACTAACCGTAGGTCTACAGGCCTCCTGTGGTTCTGTTTGAGGACCAGCCGACAGAGCTCACTTTTCCCTCATCTGGACGGCCTGGATCCCCTCCAGCTGCAGCACTGAGGCATCAGAGCTCACTGTCGGCCCTCTCAATCTCTACCCCATTTGACTCTGAGAGCGAGTTCCAGGGCCCTGCTAAATATAGGGGTAGAGGCAGGGCCTTCTCAAGCTGAGCCACAGCCTTCCCTGGAGATCAGTCGGAAAGGGGCCCTGCCACTCCTGAAACCAAACCAGAGAGAACCATCGACAAGCTGGTGAGTTACGTGGGCTATAATCTCAGCCAGCTCAAAAGGAGGAAAACCCAGAAGCCTTGAAGAAATGAATGAGAGTCTGTGCTGAACTTACCCAGCGCGACTGTATGGGTAACTCATTCCCTCTGCACCTGGTCTGAACCGCGAGATTCTCTCTCAGGGAGGAAGCTGGTTCTAAGGCAGTATGTGGCAGGCGTGGGGATGGGGCAGATCAGGAGAAGTAGAAAGGGAAAGGCCAGAAAAACAAACATCAGTCTTATGAGGACAGTGCCACCCCACTCTGTTCCCAAAAGATCCCCCAAGAGAGCCGTGAAGGGAAGCAGGTCGGGAGCTGCAGTGCAGGCCGCCCTGGGGCTGCCCTGCCTCTTCGGGTCAGCCCCAGGCTCCAGGCTCTTCTCTCTCTTCCAGCTCTTGTTTCTTGTCTAATGCCCAGAGACCCCTATCTGGTCACTGGTGGTTGAGCAGGCACCCTGGGAGAAGACAAAGAGAGAGGGAACCTATCCACGACCAGCACTTAGTGGCATCGCCCTGTGCCCGGCCCTCTGCTAGATGGAGTCCTCCCATGGGAAAATCCCAATATGTCCTTGGACAGAAAGAACACCCCGGGTCCAGCTGGCAGGGCTCGCTGGCCCTTCCCAGCCTGGGCCTTCTTCCCTTCTGCTAACAACTGTCTCATGATTCTGCTCTGGTTTGGGGTGTTTGTTCCTGCCCAGATGGAGTGTCTGATCTTGCCATGGCCAGTGTTTGCTGCAAAAGGGGACCTGGTACACTTTTATAGGAACCCAGTGGTTCCCTGGGGCCAGACTCTAATGCTGTCCAGATGCAGAAAAACAGAAGGGCCATTCAAAAACAACCGAAATATCAACACACTTTGAAAGCGGTCTGTTAGCACTTGTCATAAGCACAATAAACAAAACAAAGAAACCATCAGAAAGTACCGTGAGACAGTCAGGCTTTAGGAACTTGGCTTTGATGGCTTAGAAAAGCAAAGAATGGGGGCAGAACCAGTCCCCACGTGGGCTGAGGTTTGTTTGTTCTGCTTATCTGAAGTCAGAGTTAACAATCCCCATCATGATGAAAGGACCTAGAAGTTTCTCCTTTGCAACTGGCCCCTTTGCAGATTGGCGCAGCCTTCCACAAGCAGTCAGTTTCTGCACATGGCCCATAAAACACCCATTTGTACAACACCACTCCCATTTGTTGAAAGACCCTTGTTCCCTCTGAGTTAGCTCAACAAACAAGTGAACTCAACCAACGAGATCCTTTGCTGGTGTTCTTACCAGAGGGCTCAAGGAAATAAGACCTAGGCTGGTGGGGACACAGTTACAGTCACTCCCTTCTCAACAGTTAGATACCCCAGCTCCAGGTGAGGCAGGGCAAGGACCCAGGGTCTGTTGGTCCTGCCTTTTGGAGGAAGAGGCTGAGAGAGAAATGTCAGCAGTCCACCTGGCACACACCAGCCTTCCACTCGGAGTTGTGGAGCTGGGGCTGGGCCTGTCTCCGGGTGAAATGAGGCCGCTCTTCACCAGTCACTCAAGGTTGTTTCCTACTGTCTCCGCAGCTCAGGCTTTGCTTAATTCCCACAGTGGGTGCTGGCCAACTCGTCTATCAAATTACCTGCCAGTGATTTAGTGAGCTTAGTTCGTTTGGGTGCAGTCCCACATTTTGACTCTTAGTCAAGCAAAATAGGGGATTAACCAAAGGGAGTGGGGGAATCTGACATGGCTGTCTACTGTGAGAGACGGGGCTCCAGAAGCTAAGGAGACCCGATGGCAGGAGGGAGAACCTGGGAGGCCCCAGACGCACGCTCTGGTCCCCTGACAGCCATGTGACCTGAGTCCATCTCTTGCATCCCCCTCGCCCCATACAGACACCCAGCTGGCCAGTCTGCTAAGCCCTATGAGCAGACGAATCAGAAGACTCAAGTCTGTTTGCCCCTCATAATTGGGAAAGCAAAAAAAACACAAAAACAAAAACAGATGTCAGAACAAAGAAACCAAACGTACGTAGAGCAGGAACTCTCCCATTTCTGCTCCGGGCCTGAAGACTGAAGTCTATTCTGCCATAATCCTCCTCCTTGCACAGAAAACGCCCGCAGCATCAGCCAGTTTAGTCTGAATCCAGCTGTTTCTCTACAACAGTAAATGATTCCACAACAATCAGTAAAAGTTCATTGAACACCTTTGATGTGCCCAGTCACTCCCTTTAACTACTTCAAACAGCTGAGTAGGTGGGAATAATCTTGGAAGGAAAGCCTCAACTTCTCCAGATGCCTTGCAACCTGTCGTGGATGCAGGCGCGAGCCCCGCAGGCCCAGCCTCTTCGTGTTTCTAAGGCCTCCTGCCAGGTGGGGACTGAAATAGCAGGAGCCAGGAGGCTCAGCTCGATGCCTTCGGAGGGGCCCCCTTTCCTTTGAGCAGCCTCCTGTGGCCTAGAGGAAAGGACAGGGAGTTTTGTAGTCAGAGAAACCTGTGATTCAAGTGCCATCTTTAGCACATACTAGCTGCCAGCCTCGGAGCAGTCACAGCTAATTTATACAACACTGTAAGGACTGGAAGAGCTCATGCTTAGCAAGGACCAACGCACAGCCCAGCACAGAGTATGTGCAATAAATATTAGCTGCTTTATTCTTGTCTCCACCCACCTACAGCTGTCAATCAATTAACAGACAGGTATTCGTTAGAAGCTGATTAAGCACCTAACACAAGGGGAGTTCAAAGGATACAGATAAATAAGCGAAGGTCACTGCGTGGGAGAGCTCCCAAGATGATGGAGAAGATGAGCAGATCATTTAAATGGACAGAGAAACTGCTTCAATGCAGAAATGCGGAGTACTATTCTAACAGGGAGGCAATTGGTCCTTTCACAGGCTTGGAGCCACCCTGCTTCGTCCTACTACTTACTGGCTGGATGACCTTGGACACACTTAACTCCTCTAAGTCTTGGTCTCCTCATCTGTAAAATGAGGAAAGTAACATCTAGCTCATAAGGCTGCTGTAAGGATTAAATTAAATTAAATGTGCCCGTTATTGGATGTGTAACCTCCTATGTGAAATCTGAATACTAATGGACCTAATTCATAGGGATGTTCTGAGGATTAAATTTGTTAATACATGCAAAGCATTTGAAATAGGGTTATGTAATTGCTTGCTATCATTGCCCTCTAGAATGTAAGTTCTCTGAAGGAAGGATTTGGGTCTGTTTTATGCACTGATGCATTCCCAATGGAACAGGGCCTGGTATGTATCACATTAACATTGGTTGATTGAATGAGTCATTAAATTTTACAGGAGAACAGAGCAGAGGGGCAGATTCCATTCCCGGAAGGCTTCCTGGAGGAGGTGATGCTAAAGGGTGAATAGGAGTTAGCCACGCTGAGAAGATGGGAAGAGCATGCCTGCAGAGGCACTAGCACAGGATGGGTACCAGGTGTGAAAGAGCCTGATATGAACAGGAAATTTTAAGCAACCTAGTATTTGTACAATAAAAAGCACAAATCAGGGAGAGGCAGGAGACGGAGGCTGTCTCCTGGATCTTCCAGTGACTGATAGTGTGTGATCAGACACACCCTGGAAAACACACCCAAGAGAAATGGGAGCACTTGAGAAAGACAGCTTCCGTCAGCCCCTCCTAAGGCCTTCAAGTCACTGGGCCTGATCCAGGAGAGCCCCAGAAATAGCATTTCGCATGAGCCCTCCGCCCCTGGGGAAAGTCCCATCACATGGGACCCTAACTCATCTGTCTGCAAGATTTCCAGCCCACTTGGAGAAGCAGGCAACCATGCCTGTGAACTCTGACCCCATCAATCCTAGCAGGGCCTGGGGAAGCATTTACATCTTCAAAGGTCCTGGTAAATGTTAGCCAACAGCCTCCCCAAATCCCAACCCTCACCTCCTCCCCCTCTGGGTCACCAGGGGTCAGCGACCAGGGTCACACCTGCCCAGGCCTCGCCCAGGCCCAGATCAGCCCGGCATCTCATCCCCAGAACCGTCCTGCTCTCTCCTGGCTGCGTCCCTTTCCCTCCCCGCCATGCACAGGCCTAGGGAAGGTATAGGGCCAACAGGGAGGAGGCCCCCACAAGAAGGCCCAGGCCACCTTCCAAGGGGCCTTTGGATGAAGGAGGGCTCAGGTCAGCCACCCTGGAAGAAGCCCTGGGTTCCAGATCTGGGGAGGGGGCGGCACAGGCCCATAAACCTGGGTTAGCTCCAGTGACTGCCCTATCAAGCAGGTTTCAGTGACCTCTGCCTGACCCCAGTAAGCTCCAGTTGTCCCTCTGATCTCCTCAAGGCAGGGAGGCCTGTTAACTTTTACCAGACTCCTTTGACATGAGCACTAATAAGAACCTGGGAGGGAGTTCATTCAAGTGTCAGGGGATCAGGCAGCCCTCCACAGCCTCACCACCTGCCCCCGGCCCCAGAGCTCCAGCCAGAACCTTTGCCACACCACAGGACGGACGAGGAACAGGGCTCTTGGCCCAGAGAAGCAAAAGGGAGCCCAGGCCTGCAGGTCTGCCTCCACAGTGGACGCTGGCCCTGGTCCCACCTCAGATTCAATTCTCCCTGTTGGTGGCCCTCAGGCCATTGTGGCCTCAGCTGACATCCAAGAGCAGGGACTGCCCTGCCATTTTACAGAAAGGCATAGAAGACTATCCCCAAAGAGCGGGGGCCTTGCCATGGCAGCGCTGGGACTGGAACCCAGGATCGGGAGCTCTATTGATCTATGCTCCTTTGGGGACAGTCACCCTGCCAGTGGTGATAAAATGGGCTCAGAATGAAGGCCGATGGCCTTCCCAGGCTTAGCCCTGTCCTGCCCCCTCCCATCCCTGCTCCAAGCCCAGTCTCCCCAGAGCTCCTCCTGGCGGGGGCAGGACAGGCAGCTTAGACCACTGGGCAGAGCCAGCACGCTCACCTCAGCTCAACAGTAATGGGCTGTGTGGCTTGGGAAAACCACTTACCCTTCCTGTGCCTCAGTTTCCCCACTTGTAAAACAGAGGGAGGGGAAGGTCTCTAAGATCCCTTCTGGTTCTACATTCTCTCACTCTAAGTTTTCACCACCTCCAGTTTCTCTCACCCCTATTCCTCCTCAAAAACACTGCCAGATTCTTCTGGTTTTACCACAGACTTTATAGCCAGAGGGGTTCATCTAGCCTAATCCTTTTATTTAAAAAGTGACATAGCTGGAATCCAGAGAGACGAATTAGCTGAGTGACCTTGAGCAAGATGCCTAAAGGCAGAGCCAGGCCTGGAATTCAGGTCTCCTAGTTCTTCACACGGTGCCAGCTCCAGGCTCCAAAGGCGCCAGGGAGCCCCACCTCCTCAGAGGGAACGGACCAAATTCTTTGCCTGGCATTCAAGGCCTGCCCACTGGCCTATATGTTCACTGCCCCCTGAGCGCCCTCTGCTCTGTACTCAGACTCACTCTTTCCCAGGAAAATCCTACGGTCAGTCTCACCCCAGCCTCTGCTCAGGACAGCCCCGTCCTACAATTTGTCCAAGTCTACGCTCTCCCCAGAGCTTCCCGCCCACATGGCCCTGCCCGCCCTCCCTGACCTCCCGCAGCCACGAGTCTGAGTTATGCCTGCTCACTTCGTTCCTCATCCTGTTCTTGAAGGTGTCAGCATCTCCCTGCCTTCTCCACACAGCCTAGAGTTGAATCCTTGCTCCACCGGCCTCCTGAGCAAGTCACTTCACCTGCTTGTGCCTCAGTTTCTTCATATGAAAAGACGAGATAATAGGAGTTCCTGCCTCAGCCAGTCATTGTTAGGAGTCCTTCTAATATATACGCATACTTAAAACAGTGCCTGGCACATAACATACGTGTATATATTTGTTACTATTGCCATCAAGGCTATTCCAACTCCCAGCACCTCTGGGTAAGGCAGGAGAACCCTCTTTTCATGCCATCCCCTCACCTTCCAGTGCTATGTTAGACGATGCTCTGCTGTTTTCATGGCCAACTTTTCTGGAAGCGGGTGGCCAGGTCCTTCTTCCTAGTTTGTCTTAGTCTGGAAGCTCCGTTGAAACCTGTCCACCATAGGTGACACTGCTGATATTGGAAATCCTGGTGGCATAGCTTTCAGCAACACGCAGCCACCATAGCGTGACAACCAACAGATCGGTGGTGTGGTTCCGTAACCAGGAAACAAACCCGGACCGCAGCGGTGAGAGCACCGAATGTTAACCACTAGACCGCCAGGGCTGGCTCGTATATGTATATTTACTACTATCATACTTCACGTATACATATTATTATATACACGTGTATACATATATATCATATATTATATATATACATGTTTCATGTATGTATTTTTTTCAACTGTAAGTTTCTCTGAATGCACATATAATAATGCGTTTCTTGGTAACTTCTGGAACTGTGGTGATGCAGGTCAAGGAGGCATTCGAAATGGATGGACAGATATATACAAAACCTAGTCCTGGAGGTGACAACATCGGGATAAACTAGTTTGTTATCAGAACTTTCATCAGCACAGCTCCTGGACAGAGGAACAGCACATTTTCGCCCACCAGAGTATTCCCCAAACCATAAAGATTCCCCTTAAAATTCTAAACACTCCCTCCCATCTCCTCCCACCAGCAGAGTCCCTTAAATTCTGTTGGTTCACCCGCTCGCTTGGTGCCCAGCCCAGGCCCCTCCTGCTCACCCCTATAGACAAAAGGCTTGTGGGTGATTGATGGTGACAGTGACCTGCCACTGACCCTTCCAACCTGGGCTTGCTGCTGCCCACCCGGCACTCAACAGCCCCCCACCCCGCCCCCCGGGGCTCTTTGATATGCAGATTGCCCACCTGATGGGGCTACTGGTTTTCTTCCCCTCGGTGAAGTGGAATCTTTGATGTGGACCCTCCTGGGTTCGCTCCAAATGTCTGGGCCCCCGGAATCACTGCCTACGACAGCCTGCCTGCCGACTACCTTTAGGGGTTCAGGGTGTGAAGCTACACAGACCTGGGTTCAAATCCTGACTCTGCCGCTTCCAACCTTTGTGCTCCTCCAGACGCGGACTCTCAGCTTCCTTATTGTGAAGAAAGAAGATAAAGCATGTCCCGGGGAGTTGTTGGAAGGACTACGTTAGACAACATATAAAGCTTTTGCACAGTGCTGGCACATCGTATTTACTCAATAAATGGGAACTATGGTGAGGAGGAGGATTATAATGATGCGAAGGCGGAGGGTTGTACATGAGGACCGACTTTGGCTCTGTTTTGTCCTCTTTCTTCCTCTTATCACCTCCTTGATCTCCCTCCCAAGAGTGGTGACATCGGAGCATCTCCTCTTTCCTCTTTCACACACACACACAAACACACGCACACACTACACCCTCTCCACAGCTTTTGATTTAACTTTCTCCTTTCCCAGAACTTCTCTCGCTGCCATTTGGACGACTGGACCCCATGGAGCTGTCTCCTTCTTGCTCCTTCATCATTGGTCACTTGTGGTATTTGCTGACTGGGCTTATGTCCTCCACAGCTCAGCTGCCCAAGACTTGCTGTCCTTACGAAAGAATCTGTTTCCACTAAACCACTGAGCGTTTCACAGGTCATCATTTTAAAGCCATTTATGTACTCATTTTCTTTAGTTTATTTGCCTAGTCCTCAAAGAATATTTGGTTTGAGTGACTTCCTGCAACCAAATTTGGGTGCTTAACCCAAAGGTATCAAGCCGCCTGGTCTTTGAGATTGAGCTGCGGCTCAGGCCAACCACCATTTTGAAACAAACGGCAGACCAAAGGAATGCTCAGCTGGGCCTGTCCCCTGCAATTTTAAATAGATTTCAGTGCAGTGGGACCCATGAAAAGCAGTTATCCGGAGAGGCGGGCTGGTGGAACCCACAGTGCGAATGAAGGCCCCAGGCACCATGCAGGGGGAGCACAGCAAGGAAGTCAGAAATGGCCAGCATCCCCGCTCCCCTGAGGCTGCCCACAGGCTGGAAGACTGGAATCGGAAAAGTAGAGTAAGTGTTTTCATCTGACAGGAAACGAGGGTTGGCTCACCTCAGAGTTCCAGCTCCACATGCCATACATTCTAGATCTTTCTCTCTCTCTCTCTGAGCCTCGCTCATGGAAGCTTTAATGACATCCAAAAACAGACTCCCTACACTCTTAATTGTACAGGAATGCAGTGGGGCAGATGAGAGCCCAGGAAACAAGAAAACTGTAAGTCTGGAGTAAGATAACCCTGTTTAAACAATGTCAGTGAACACCTCTGAAAAACAGCCTACCCTGGAAAGGCAATGGTGAAGGAAGAGATTTTTCCAGGCTTCCATTCCAGGAAGCTCCCAGGACAAAGAGGGTTCCCTGAAAGAACCCCATCGATGTGAATGTGTCTCCTCTCTCTGTTCTCCCCAGAAGTTCAGAGCAGCGGGCAATGGGGACATGACTGGGGAGAGAGATGTCTTAGGGGTGAGGAGTTTTAACAACTGAAATAGAGAGATGAGCGTCAGAGGGACTCGTCTATCCCCCTTGAGCAAAATGAACGGAGGGAGAAGGAAGAAAGGGGATGGGGAGCGCTTTCCCAGTGGAACGAGTCGCTGAGTTAAATTACAGGGCCCTGGGAGGGGTGATTAACAACCCTCGTGGTTTTCTGCTTCACAGCCATTACTCACCCCGAACCTGGGGCTTCTCGGTTACACAGCCCAGCACAGGCCGACCATTTTTTCCATTGACTGAAAACACATTCTGACTGAAAACAAACTTTGGATCCCCGAGGCTTGGCAGGCCCTCGGTCCTTCTCCATATTTAATCAACGGGAAGCTAAACACTTTCAATCTGTGATGGCTCATTTGGACGGGGTCTCGGGGCTTTTGCTTGGTGCCAGATATAATAACTCTCCTCTCTCTCTTCTAAGGCCTATTTTATAATTTTGCTGTTTTTCAATGTCAAGCCCATCTTTTGAAGAATTTTTATTGGATTTCCTGCTAGACTTCAACGAGGATTTTTCTTGCTTTGGCAGAAATATCAAGCAGAACCGGGGAAAAACTCAATCATCGTCTTGGAAAGTCGTGATGGGGTGGGGGTGGGGGCTGCCTTTGTTTGCACACAAACAGGTTTCTAGAAGGCTGGGGCAGCAATTGCCAGCTTCAGGGGGCCCTCTGATTTCTGATTCATGGGGTGAAAAGTGACAGGCAAGGCGGATGGATGTGGGAAGAGAGAGGAAGTTGGGAGAGGCTAAGAGAAAGAGGGGCATGAGTGTGCGAGAGAGGCTGGGGGTGGCAAGGGTTCTAGTCGGTTTCTGTGGCGTGAGGCCTGGCACCACCGTACATACCCACTCATGCCCGGTCACCAGAGCTGCTGGGATGCTGAGCAACAGGGAGCAGCACCCACACAGGGGGCAGCAGCACAGTCTGCACAACAGCAGGACCCCCTCGGAGCCGCCAACCCCCCCAAGAGTGGGCAGGAAGGCTCCGTCCCAGGGCCTCCGGTTTCACCGGACGCCGCCGTGGTCTCCACACCAGCTCCAGGCCACGTTCAGATCTCAGTTTTTCTTCACAGAGATTATTCCCCCAGGAATCAGGCTGCCAGTGAGTGACAGCTTCTGTTTGCTCGTTTTCCTCTCTCCTCAGAGTCAACTTTCAGAGGTATCAGGATGTTCCTCCTGACTCCTGGGCTTTCTTTTCCTTCCATTTCTTTCTGTCTCTTTTTAATTTTGTGCAGAGAGGCAGGGGGCATCTCTACAGCATATTATCCAGAGAAGAGAAGTGGTTCTTTGTGCAATAATGAAAGCGGGAGAGGGCGAGCCCTTCTATGCTCTCTTTTTATGCTTTGTTGTTACATTTTAACTTTTTGACTTTTACGTTGAGATGTTAAGTAACCAAACTTCTACCTCGTGGCCACTGCACACCTCCCACTATTAGCTTTATAATTTACAGATTTTCATGTCGCATCCTTTTATTCCCACAACAGGGCAGGTATTGCCATTGCCGTTTCAGAGGGGAGCAAGGGAGACTCACACAGGCCATGTGACTTGCCCAAGTCTTGTAGGTAGTAAGTGGCCAAACCAAGGCATGAACCAAGCCGAGCACATCTTTCTACTTCACCACAAAATGTATATGCTGCATGGGGGTTCCCTGGCCCCCTTTAATAAGATGTCTCTCTGTGCTGGGCAGAGCTCCCCAGTGTAAATTCACTGCAACAGAATACATTGAGAGTTGAGATGTCATGGCAATTTTTACCATATCCACAAATTGGGGAACAATTTCTCTTCAGGCCAGACTACAAGACCAGGCTTCCAGGGCATCGAAGCCACTCTTCATTCCTCCCATTTCCAGTAGGAAAAAGGACAAAAAAAGATCAGGGAAGCAAAAGTACTTATGCATCCTCTCACAGCCCAGCCCTGGGCTAGAATATTGCGGGAGTCAGTACCAGGAAAAGATGTTGTCCCTGCTTTTGAAGACTTTGCAGTCCAGATGAGGAGATAAGACAAACAGACATAGGATCCTAGAATGTTATAACTGCAAAGAGCCTTAGAGGTCATCCATCTAACCCCTCGTTTACCAGTGAGGAGGTGGGACTGTTCAGAGAAACAGTGAATCAGTAGGAGCAAGATGAAACAGTCTAATTTCATAGTAAAGAGTGCCGTGGGGACTGGAAGCTGTCAGAGAGTGCAAAGTAGCCAGGGACACGTTCTAGGAGAAAATAAACTTGATCTCAACCTGGACGTGTGTGTAGAACTGGATGGATGGGCAGGAAGAGAAGGGCCACCAAAGGAAAAGGGAGAAGGGCAACTTAAGTCCAGTGTGTTCCCAGGACCGTGAGGGGGGCCAGAGTTTGGAGATGGGGAGGAGGGGGAGAAATCAAGGCTGAAAACCTGGCTGGAGCCAGATCTAAAGTGATTGGGAGAACATGCACACAAAGCCAGTGAGAAGTCACGTGAAGGTCAGCGCTTCAGCCCTTGCTGACCAGTGACCCTGGTCCTATAATTTTCTAAGCTCCATACCCATGCCTAACAGCTCATCTAAATTTACCCCAAAGGGCTGGGGGCAGACAGAGATCCCAATTTTGAGTCTGGGGAGAGTAGCGACTGTCACAGGGTTCCCCTGCTACTCAGGTCATCCTGCTTCCCCATCAACCCTCCCCATTCCTTTAGCCACCTCCTCAGTGGTCCCTGGGAGTTCCCTCAACCATGGCTGTGCACCAGGTCCCGGGCAAGGACTGCTATGAGCAGGCTGACAAAGCAAAGAATAAAGAAGCCAAGAAGAGGGAGACAATCTCAGGATAGTAAGAGTTCATATCTGAGGATGGAAAATTAGGGAGAAAGCCTCTCTACCCAAGACATCAGAGAAACTCCAAGAAAACTGGCATCTGGAGCAGAATTTTCTCCAGCCCGTGGGGATCCCAAAGGCATGAAAGCTGGAAAGGGGACCTCCTCTGAGTCCTTGTTCTCCTGCTGCATCTCTGTGGCTTGAGCATCTCCATCAACCTTTGCTCCTTTTTACATTCCAACCTTGTGCCTCACTTTACCCATTTTAGCCTAAAAAACAAGAATGCCAGGCCCTTTCCTTCTTAACAGAGACTGAGATGAGGACAAGTCAGAAGGTAAAGACCCAAAACACTTCAGGGGAAGGGCGTGGTTGCTATTGCAGCTCGTACAATAATGACCACAAGAATGTCATTGTTACTCTGCCTCCAAAAACAGGGCCTGTCTGCCCTCATGAACAGCCCTTTGTTCTTCCAACAGCTCCCAGCTGAAGGAGAAGCGGGCGTCCCACTGCAGGTTACATCAGCAGCCAGCCTCCCACCTTCCTCTCCTGAAGAAACACCCCTTCACTCCAAAGTCAAGGCCCCAGGGTCATAAAGTCCAAAAACCCTCCCCTTGACTGACTCCCCTCAGAGAAGAAGGCCAGCCCCATCTACCTCCTTTCCTACCCAAGGGCACCAAGAATGAAGCTGGCCCACCCTACGGGGCGGACTGCCTTTCCCCCAGAGGCCCTTCTGCACGCGCTCATCAGTTCTGCTCCATTCGGGAAATTCCAACTCCATAATCAAGCCCTAACCCCTTGATTATGAACAATCAGTTCCTTTAAGTTTTCCACAGGACAAGCCATTCCCAAACATGATCCCACAGCCCCAAAACACACACCACACCCCAGGAACACGGCGTTCCAATCACTGTGTCCCTTGCCCTGGTCTGAGAGCCGGGATCCTTGCCTCCTCCACCTGTCCCGCTCCGGCCTGCTCCTCCACCCACCTCAAAGTTGTCACCAAGTCTTCCCGAGCTGCCTTCTTCCTTCTTTTCACTTACTTTCTCTCTTTGTTCCTTCCCCCGGCCCCCATCTTCGCCTCCCTCCTTCGCTGTTTGAGGTTAAGAAGCACGCTACGGTATTCCATAAATTACTTGGCAAGAGTGGATGACAAAAACAAAATGTAATTCAGATTAAAGTCACCCTCCAGCTGAAATGATAGTTTATTAAATAAACAGCGATGCTGCCAATCAACCTTGCTGGCAACTGGGCCCCTTCTATTAATCTTTCTTGGGGTGATTTAGGATCCACCTGGGCCCTCTGAGAAGATTCTCCCATCATTTCCTTCCCATCTCTCCGGATCAGGCTGCTGGGCTTGGCACAGTTGACAAATTCCCCAAGTAATCCCTCAAAAGATTGGAGAAATGCTCCAAACGCTCCATTAAATTTATTTTCCATGCTTTAAGAGACCCAAAACTATGTCCAATAAATAAGTGTTCCCTGTGATTTACTGAAATGCTCCTCTGATTTAAAGTTATAGGGGGAAAAATATGGAGCCCCTGGGATCCCAGGACCAGCCTGGCAAGTGAGACCAGATGTGAGATTTCTGCCCGGGGAGAGGGGTGGAGGGGGGAAAACAGCCCAACTGGTGGAGGCTTGAAAGTGACAATGTCTGAACCCCGGTTCTCGGCTTTAACATAAAAGGTCCCCAGGTGAGCATTCTTTCTCACAAAATTTATTGTGGTTGTAGTTAGAGGGGGAACCATCAAAAGAGTAATTCTGGCCCTTGTTTTGCAGAGCTCTTTTGATAAATATGATACTTAGAAATATGCCTCCCACTAGACAGAAAAGCCATCTAGTTAAAATGAAGTAATCTGTCAGTAAACTCGCCGGAATCAAAGCCAAAATGAAACCTGTAAAAGGAGAAGGGGAAAAACGCCACTTAGAAACGCTTGAGTCAAGGAGGGGAGAAGGTGGAGATTAAGAATTGTCCTTTATTCAGATATTTTTATCTGCAGAGTTAAAAGCGGAGATTTATTTTTAAAGGGGGCTATTTATGTTCCAATCTCCAACAGATGGGCCTGTGTTCCTGCCTTCTCTCGTGCAGCCCGAGCTCAGCAAAAACAGCTTCTCTTGTGAGCTGAAACTTACCCAAATGAAGGAGGAATAAAAACTTTTGGAAGCAAATGTAACCTTTGGAGCTGCTTGGTAAATATTGGATCTGTTTACTACAGAGGCCCAGATGTGCCAAAACCAGGAAACAAACGTGAAGGGGGAAAAGAGCCAACGTTAAGACTAAACTATATATGAAGATATGTTATATGAATATTGTATGTGTGTGCATGTGTGCATGCTGATTCCCGAAGGACTGGAAAGCTTAGGCTAAGAAATGTCCCAATGGAGAAGTGACATCATCAATGGTTTGTCCCAAATAGTCGTATCTATAGAATCCACTCCTCCAACAGTGCCCCTCTGCCTAATAAATTACCTGTTTGCAAATGCCTTTTTCATGGTTAGTGATGAAAAATACTTGGGCTGATTCCCCTGGTGAAATGACCCACACGGTGCTTCTTACTCTTCTTGAGTCCGTAACTGCACCAAAAGAAACTCAACTTCATGACTCCATCAGCCCTTGGGCAGGCCGCCTTGGAAACACAGGATTCCCGAGCCTTCCAGAGTGGCCAGGCCCACACAGGAAAAGCTCCCCTCTTCACTGAGGAGCAGGCACTGGGCTGGGCAGCTTCACCAGGGCCTCATCCCAGGAAAAGCCTCCTTTTATTGTGTCTGCCTCCCGGGACTTCCCCATTCCTGTCCCCAGAACAATACCCGAGGCAGCCAGCCTAGAAAACAGGAAGTCCCCACCACTCCCATGCCAGGATGGGAGGTGGGAAGACCTACCTGCCCTTCATCCTGCGTTCCACATTTACCCCAACCAGGGGACGCAATGATTAAGACCCGAAGTGTATATATAGCTTTGGACAAATTACAATATTCAGATTCTTCCTCTAGCATCTGTACTACAGTGAAATGAGCCTAAAATGAACATGGGAAAGGAGAGGAGAGAGAAGTGTCATGGAAGAAATCTTAGACATCAAATGACCCCAGATCTGATCCTGGCCATGACCATCGGGCATCTCTGACCTGAGACCAGTGGCTTCGCCTCCCGGACCTCCATTTCTTTATTTCTACGTTGAAGGGTTGAACCAAATGACCTTCTGTTCTCAGACCCCCAGAGGTAGCTCCCTCTCTCATGGCCCAGAAGGCTCCCTCTCTCCACGGCACCCATACTGGTCTGGACAGAGCTGGAGGGTGTGGAGTTTGAGCAGCACCTGTGTTTACACTGTACAATCTGCAGTTTACTGTAATAAAATCATTTAATACAGTCATAATTTTTTGGCAAGGGGTTGTGTTTATGGTGAGCAAGACAGAGAAGGAATGATTGACTATGACTGATTAAAACGATAAATCAAAAACAAAGGAGGGAGGACACGAACAGCACAAAGCCACAGGCAAATCCAATTTAAGTCTCAGGTTTTGTGCCTTTGTGGGAACAATTCCGTCTGATGATGAGCCAGCCCTGGAGGTGGGGGCCTGGGGCTCGGGAGGGTGAGATGGAGGCACAGACTCCAACAGCTCATCTCAACAGGGTTTATCCTCTTAGGGTAGACAAATAAGGAAATGGTTTTACAAGAACTAGTTTTACAAGAACTAGTTTCTTTGGGCCTCCATCTTCAAAAAGGATTTGGAGGGAGGGCTTGGGAATGAAGGAGTGTGTGGGTATACATGTGCATCTGGGTAGGATAATTTCAGCAAGACCTAGAAGGACTTTCCAGTATCAAAACTACCCCTAAAATATCATATTTGAAACTCTACCACTAGCAAAGGATTACTCAAGATTGCAAATATTTCTGACCTTCCAATCGTCATCCTTCCACAACTGAGTGCCTGCTCCATGCTAGGCTCTGTGCCACAGCAAAAAGTTTACAAGGATTGTTCATTCAGCAAATGCTGACCAAGTGCCTACTCTGATCCAAGCTCTGTCCTAGGCCCTGGGGGCAGAGCAGCAAAAAAGAATGCGTGACCCCGTGGAGCTTCTATTCCTGTGGCATTTACATCCTCGTGAGTAAATACCATGTTGGCCCCCAGAAAAGAAGACTCACAGGCAAACGGTTCTTTCCACTACAGGTTGATAGAGGCTGTAATCTAAATATGCACAGAGGGTCAGGAACAGGGAGTGTGACTTCTAAGCTGGATCTTAAAGAATAAGAAGAGCTATCCTTTCACAGCCAAAGATAATGATGCTCCAGGCAGGAATGACTGCGTTGGCAAAGACAGAGTTGGGGAAGGGTCTGCTGAAGTTGAAAAGGGGGAGAATTGAGACTCCTAGAAAGGGCTCAGTATTAAGCTGATAGTCTGGTTATCAGCTAATGCCTTAGATAGTCATTAACTTCTTGCTGGGAGCAAGTCTTCAAAGAGCAGTCAGAGGTCAAGGCCTGGAAGGGGTAAGAGTCACAGAATTGGGAGGCTGTAGAGGAGTGCATTAGATGAAGTCAAGACAAACCTCGCTTATTTCCCAACTTTGCTTAGGATGGTGTGGTAGAGATGACTACTGACCCCTAAATGTTCATGCCCCCCTTGACATAGTGTGGTGTTGTTTCTGGGGAGTGGCTGCTCAGGGTAGAGTTTTCAACTCCCACACCTACCCACCATCCGTCCATCTACAGCCGTTCATGTGACTATTCTCAGCAGTGGAACGTGAACAAAAGGGCTGTGTCATGTCCAGGCCCATGTGGTTAAGTATCCCGTGTGCTCCCTAGACAGAGACCCCTCCAAGGAGACCATGGAGGTCAGGTGGTGAAGATGGTGTCAACCATCTTCAAGGGCTCAGAGGAGCCAACCAACCTCATCAGATTTTTCATTAGTGAGAAATACACTGTTTTTGTGTTAAGCCACCAAGATTTTGGCATTGTATGTTATAGCAGTTAGTCTATCCTAACACGGGTAGCACTGTTCCAGGTTAAAAAGTCAATTTATAAACATCCCTATCACAGACTAGGCTCCCGAGGATACAGCCTGAGACAGAGGACTGTGTGTGCGGTTGATTAAGGTGTGTTCTTGAGATCAACACCTGTGATGGAGAGAAGGCAGCAGGATGGGGCAGAGGGAGGAGTTGAGCAGTGATACAGTTACAGTGATACAGTGATACAGGAGCTCTGAAGCTGGGATGGCCTTCAGCAATGTCCTGCACTGAAGTAAGGAGTCCAGGACTTTGTACCCCTGCATCCACCAGACATTGGATGCAAGCTCCCCCTGAGGAGGGGCCATAACCTGGAGTGAAGCAGAACACTTCAGCAGAGGGCAATCTCTGGAGAGTGAGACACACTATGAGCCATCAACAGTGAACAAACCAGCAGCTGGAGGCAGAGAGTTCCTCACCAGAATGGATACCATAGTATCCACTACAGTCCACCCATTATGCCCTAGGATTCACTTGCATAGTGTAGGTTCATGCCATCCAGGAACAGCTCCTCTGGGATTCTGTTTGGTCTCCTTTCCGAGGGAAATCAAACTAGAGCCCCAAGACTACAACTAGTCTCAGGGCTGCGACTGATATGTATCATGGCCCTCCTTACCACCCATTCATATAGTCCCTCACCCTCCGTTAGCACGTCTACCAGTTCAGGTGGCTTATTGGTGGGGTGACTCAGACCCTCATCTTTGAGGAGTCCAAGACACTGGTCACCATGCCCTTCTCAGGATATGGCTGCTATACTTGTCCATTTACCATCAAAATCGAACAGGGAAATACCAAGAGAACCTCCGGTGTCATGTCCTTCCCTGCCCCCACTGTGTAGCAGCAGCCTTGACTCTGCTGATGACTAAGGTCAACTACACCTGACAGGGTGACAATTCCCGTCCTGGCCTTCTTGTCTCTTGGCATAAGGAGTCAGAAGTGACCAGGCAGTAGCTGCAGGTGGAGCTTAATGGGACTTTTGCTTTGTTTTCCAGAAGCACTCCCTCTCTAAGAATCAATACCTCTAGCTCCAGAAAGCCTTGAGTTGTGAGGATTGGAAGTCGAAATTCCCCAAATGGGTCACAAGGAGTGACGGTGAGCAAGGTCCCTTCTACTTTCACACTTCGGTTCCTGGCCCAATATATTCTGCCCATTGGAGATGTGCACTACATAATGGTCATTAACTTAGGGTGCAGACTGCATCCCAGAAGAGGTACCTTATCCCCACAGGGTATCAGGTCCACTGGCACCTCAGCTCTGCCATCCAAAGCTACGCCTCCATCTCTTTATTGGGCCGGCAATTTCTGCATTGTATGAAATAAGACCAATTGATATTATGGTCACATGCCAACTGCCACACCTCCATTACTGTAAAGTGAGTCCCTTGGCCCAATGCCATATTATACAGGATACCATCTTGGTGACTCAGACTCTGCAAGCCTTCAGATAGTGATATTAGGTGAGATCTCATGGGCAAAAGAGTGAAACTGATGACTAGAATATGTCAATGCCAGCGAGGATGAATCACTGCCCCTTTCAGGACAGAAGAAGTCCAATATAATCAACTTGCCACCAAGTATCTGGTTGGTCTCCTGCAGGGACAGAGGCTCAATGTTGGAATCCTTTGCTATCAGTATGGACATTCAGGAACAGCAGTAGCTAGATTAGCCTTGGTGAGTGGCAACCCATGCTGGTGGGCCATGCATAGCCTCCATCTTTGCCACCAAGGCTTCTCAATTTATGCCCTCATTGTGCTTGTGCTAGCAAGGGGAGTGAGGTCCAGGGAGGAGCTGATAAGAAAAGATCAACTGACTGAGTGATTCTGTCAACCTGGGTAAGTGCTTCTCCCATGGTGGACACTCCCTAATGGGCTTTAACATGTGATACAAAGATCATGCTTCGTGTCCACTCCCACAGGTCTATCCGCACATCTCTTCCCCGGGACTGCTTGACCGTCATCTTCTAATATTTCTCCTTCCAGGTGCGTGGCCAACCAGCCAAGCCATTCACTGCTGCCCCAGCGTCATAGATATTCTTACCTCAGGCCACTCCTCTTTCCACACAGAGTGAATCACCAGGTGTCCTGCCCAGAGGTCCGCCCATTCGCAGGATTACTCCTGGCTGCTGTCTCTCAGGCTTTCTCCTGAGTGGCACTGCAGTTCAGCTGCCATCTGGGTTTGGCTTTCACACACCTACTAAGTTAACCCATCCATGAGCCAAGCTCAGCTTCTTCCTCCTCTGTCCACCGGTCATAAGAGAACCTTCTGGCCCCATGCAGCCACAGGTGTGAGTAGAGGGAAGGTCACCAGAGCAACAATAGCAGATGACATGGGAGCCTGAGCCACCTGCTCAAGCAGCTTATTTTTATACCCTGGCACTGCCTGTGCCCACACCCAGATGTCCCACTCCCATCTTATTTTGGATTGCTGTTGGCCTCTCTGACCTCTGCCTTGGTGGGTCTGACAGAACCAACCTCCTGATGGCCAGGCTTTGTCTGTCCCAGGGCCCAGTGGCATGCCAAAAGCTATTTTTTAAGTGGTGAACATAGCATGGTCTTGGTCCAGAACCCTATGGGTCTACATTGTGACTATCCTATAAGAAGAATGACAACTTTTCCCTTCATAAATACCTCTAACATCATGAAGACCATCAGGTCATACGGCCCAGGAAGCAGGGATTCTTGCACCGTGGACATTTCAGGCTATGGGCTCCACTGAGCTGAAAGCCTTCCAGGTCACTAGGTAAATGGATTAAAGCTGTATTCCCAAGCATGAAACATACTATCACAAGAACCCAAAGAGGCTCACCAGGTAGAAGATGAGAGAGATGTAATAATTTGTCCTTTACTTTGAAAAGAACATCCCAACATGCCCCAGACCACTGGACTCCTAAAAACTTCTCAGATATGGCAGCCTCTTGAATATTTGTAGGGTTTATCTCCCACTGTCTATAGTGTACGTCTTACCAATGCCCCCAATATTCTTGCCATTTCTTGTTAATCTCTAGTATGATCATCAAAATGTCATCAATCTAGTGGACCAGAATATCATAGTGGAGTGTGATAGAATGTGTCATAGTGGAATGTCCAGATGGTCCAGGTCCCTTCAGACTTTATTATGATAGAAGGCAGAAGAGTTAATGTAGCCCTGGGCCAAGACATAAATGTGTACTGTTGCCCATCTCATGTGAATGTGAACTGCTTTGATCTTTTCATAGGTAAGGAAAAAAATGCATTCCCCAGATCAATGGCCACATACCATGTACAGGAGGCCATACTAATCTGTCTAGCAGAGATGCTACACCTAGCAAAACAATTGCAATTGGGGTTCCCTTTTGGTTGAGTTTGTGGTAGTCCACTGTCATCCTCCAGGGCCCATCTGGTTTTTGTAGAGGCCAAATTGGTGGGTTAAATGAGGATATGATGGAGATAACTACCAGGCATCCTGTAGGTCTTTGAGAATAGCACAAATTTATGACATTTCCCTTCCTCCAAGATGCAATATGGGTTTTTATTTACTATTTTGGCCAACAAGTAGGAGAAGATTCAGAGGCCACTTGGCCATTCCTATTCCAATAGCTCTTACCTGACATGCTAAGGAGCCAATGTTCCAATTATACCTTCAGGGACCAGAGAAATGACCAGCGGGTGGGTCTAAAGACCCAATGGACCCACTGTTAGTCACACTTAGCCAGAGGGACCATGTTGATGCTTCAGTATTCTGGGTGTTGATATCAACACAGATTCTGTGTCCAAAAGTCCTTGACAAATCTGGATATTCCTTTTTCCCCAGGGAATGGCCATATGTACCTTTGGGGAAGAACTGAAGAAATTATTGCCATTTTATATTTGCTGTGGCATTACAGGGTCCTTTATTCTGAAGACCTGACCTCCCCTTCAATTAATGGGTCCCACTTTCTCCAAGCTTGCAAGAGTCATCCTAGCAGCGTGCTAGCACTATCTTCCAGGGTCCCTGTCATGTGATGAAACCCTGAATAAGAGGAGAGTGCTCCTATAGCAAAAAAAAAAAAAAAAAATACCAACCCTCTCATTCCCTTATATTTTGCCACTCTTGATCCAGCCCCTTCAGAATGCAGTTCCATACACAGTCTCCCAGCTCCTAAAAGCACATGTTGGCTAAGTCGACAGCTCCTTTGGGGTATACGCTCTTTCTTCCCTTAGCCAGCCCAGCCCTTCTCTGACCAGATTATGTCGTGACTTATCCCCAGTTATCGGGCTGGTGGCCAGGAAGGGAGGAACGGCTGACTCCTAAGGGGACACACATTCATTCTCTTGCAAGGCAGAGGCCTCCGCACTGTTGTCAAGCCAGGGGGAAGCGTTAGCCTCTGACAGGAAGGAGTGGGTTGCTTCTGCAGGCCCAGAGGGGTCAGGGGAATCTGAGGATTCAATATTTTTAGTGAATCAACCCAGACGTCCCTATCCCCGACCCTGAGGCTCTGATTTCAGCATGACAGACTTGCTGGGGTTAAGAATTCAGCCTTCTCTGGAGCTCTGCTGCCCTTATCACAAAGTCCTAGGCCTAAGCCTCACCTTTTCCTCTCCTCCAGCTTCAAGTAATAAGATTCTCTTTTTATGCTTCCAAGGAGGTCCTTGGTGTTAAGTCGGTGATTAATTACCCTCAGCCTTTCATTGTCTTTCTCCAGTGCATCAATACAGCTACGTTTCCTTAGTCCTTGTAATTACTCCTGCCCCAAACCTCTCCAACACCTGAGATATTACACCTGCCAATACCCTTCCTTCACCAGTGTCCCATCTCAGCTCACCCCAGTGAAAGATTTAACAGCTGAGCTGCTACAGCACGCCAGGTTCAATTAGCATTTCGCCCACCAGCAGAGACAGGGTTCTCGTTGCCAGTCGGCTGGCGGATGACCCAGCTCCAAGATCTCACTTTGACATGTGCTTCCTAGCACCTCTTCCCATACCAGTGTTGTGGGTTCCTCTCCTCCAGAAACAGACTTGGAGATGGAGATTTGCCTGCAGGTGGTGCATTGGGAAGTGTCCTTGAGAGGGTGTGAAGGAAGCAGGATTGGGCAGAAGGTGGAGTTCAGCTGCAATGCAGCTACAACAGAGGCCTTAGCCAATCGCACAGAGAGCTCTGGAGCTGGGATGCCTCCAGAGGGGTCCCAAACTGAGACAAGAGGACCAGCTCTATATATACCACATTGCCCAGTCATTGGACGTGGGCTGCCACTGAAGAGGGGATACAGCCTTGGGTGAGGCAGCTCCCTTCAGCTGAGGGCATTGCCTGGAGAGGGACAAAGTGAAGTGCCCTCAGCAACAACACTTCCAGCAGCTGGGGAATTAGTGCCTTTGTGCCCAAGGGGGATTGGGCAGCTCACAATAACATTTCACTGCAACTGTCATACTCACAAAATTATGAAAGTTTATGAAACCTCAGTATGAAACTTTTAGGCTGCATCCCCAAGCAACACAGTAGAACGCTTGAGCAAGGAGAGGTCTGTTCACAGACTATCTTGACTCCTGCAGGCCATCGCCCTCAGAGATATTATGGTCACAGGCAAGGGGGCAGGAGGTGCAGAGGGGTGTGTTTCACTTCCGTCTCTCCAGGCCAAGCACATTTGTCCGTGGAAATGATGCTGTCTCACTGGTTCTCAACCTCAGATCGTCACCCAAACCGGAGTGGCCAAATACTTACAAAAATTTGCAAAGCGATGTTAGACTATACCCATTTGCGCAGCTGCCTATCCAGACATGAAGCAAGGCAGGAAATAAGGCAAATTGCTGCAGAGAAGAGTTATTGAATGATCAAGCCACACTCACAGCAACACACACACATCCCACCCTCGCTGAGCTCAAACTCAACCTGCCATCTCCCGGAAATAGAAAGAGAAGGAATTACATTTGTTAAATATCTTTTCTGTAACACCACCATACTAGCCCTTTAAATACACTATTTCAGTTAAACCTCACAACACTCAATAAAGAAGGCATCACCTTTTAGAGGCAAAGAAAACTAAGGCTCAGAGTGGTTAATGACTTGTCCAAGGTAACACAGCCAGTGAGGGGAAGAGCCTACATCTGAGTGCAGCTCTGTCGTACTCTGAAGCCCACACGCTGCCTTCAAGCAAATTCCCCCAAAGATGTACACTCCGCAGGGATAATGACCACCGCCTCCCTCTCCTCCCTGCTTCTGGGCTGCTGGACGGCTGCTGGGAGCCGTCTGTGAGGTACTGCTGTCCACAGCAGCTAAGATGCTACGTTTTGTTCCTTTTTTGCTTTAAAGGTGAAATTCCCTATTTGTTATTCGCTTACATTTGTAGTAAAAAAAAAAAAAAGAAGAAGAAGAAAAAGGCTGAGAGTCCCACAAAAGCCCACAGTAACCCATCCAGTAACTGAAGCATAGCGCCTTATGTTTTCTGATATTACACGCTAGGCCGCTCAAGTACGCAGAACTTGAAGTGCCCTCCCTCTGTAATCTAGAATAGTTCTCCAGAGAGCAGAGGAGTTGATTTCTTTGAGAAACATAACTTTCTACTAAGCTTTCCACAATTTCCACACACGCTTTCCTCCATCCTTAAAGAGGAGTGATAAACTATAGAGCATTAATTAGTGTTTATTTTACAATAATGACTCCCACGTTCCTGAGCTAAATGATTCAGGCTGTTTTGCTTTCAGAGTTCCTGTGTCAGCTTTTTATCGTTTTTCTGTCTCCTCCCTTGAAGTCGGTCACCTCTCACTGCCGTCTGTGATCTGTCTCTATCAGCCTTTACTTTGCTGTTTCTAAATAGAGTGGGCTTGGAAACAAAATAACCAGGCTTGCTGGAATTGGCTAAACGATACTAACTAGATTCTAAGCAAGGGTCTGAGGGGCTCTTCCTTGAGAAATCTGTGAAACTTCAGTGCATTTATTCTATTCATTCAACTATAATTTATCAAGCACTTGCTATGAGCCACTATGTGCTGGGGAGTTGGCAGGAAACAAAATAAATAAAAACTCCTTCCTTCACAGCGTTTACATTCTATCGGGACCAAAGAAAACTGGCGGCATCCCTTCTAAATAGGCAAAGGCCACTTTTGCTCACAGGCCAGTCCTTCCCATCCTTCATGTGGGTGGGACTGACGGACGGCCGAGTCCTCACACTTGTCATCTCCCTGCCCCACCGGCAGGAAGCCCACAAGGTCTGCAACACCGGGATAGCACAAAGCTAACAGAGGACTGTTCGCTCTGTAATTCCAACACATTGTGGGGTAAATGGGCTTTTGTGGGCTGGTCTGGGAACCCAGCCACCATGTGTACCTCTGATCTATAGGAAAATATATTCCAAGTTCCAGACAACTGACTTTCAGATGAACTTTTGGAACAGGACTCATTTGTAAGTTTAGGACTGCCTGTACTTCTCTATAAATGGTCCAAATAATCAGGGCATATTGACCCAACGGTTAGAAATTAAGAATATCTGGATACTACCCAGCACCCCCATTAACCAGCATGGACGCCTCCGGCAAGTCACTGAATCTCTCTGAACTTCAGACCCTTATAGAATGGATTTCATGAAGATTTTGTTAAATAGGGCTTCTGCTGCTAAAAAAGAAAAAAAGAGTTTGAAAAGCACTATTTAAAAGAATCAATAAATATTCCTCCTGTGAATGAACAAATAAGAGAATGAAATGAGCGAATGAGAAAACTTCACCCACATTCCTAATACTCCTTGAGTGGTGTCCAAAATTGAAGAACATTTCATTGAGAGTCATTTTCTCTTTTGCTCCTTTCCACAGAAGCTTCTGACCCAAAGTCCAAACATTTGTGAATGAAATAGAATGATTGCCCTCACTCCTGGGATCCCAACTGAGAATCTGGGCTTCGGCAGAACCCACAAGAGAGCTGTTTATGCAAGTCAATCGGATGAGTTAGTAGGGTGGGACTGGTCAGAACTCGCCAAGCAGCCTGCACTTGTTTGGTAAAAGAGAAAGAAAATGTGGTACTGGAGGAGAAAATCGAACCAAGAACTAGCTTCACAAATAACCATTCACCGGCTCCCCAGGGCTGGGACCAGCTTCGTCCTAGACCGGCCTTCCCCCCACGGCCAGGCAGTGCGGGCCTGGTGCGGGGCCAGCCTTGTTGGGAGGTAGCTGGCCCGGGTATTTCTAGGCCAGGCTGCTGTTAAAACCCACAACTCTGGATCTCAAGGTCACATGCTGCCCGGGATGGTCTTTCTCCCACCTCCCTCCTCATCAGGCCCCTCACCCCTCACCCCTACCCGCTCTCCTCCGAAGAAAGATGGCTTCAGAGAAAGGCAGGCACACCAGAGTCTCTCTTTGTGTAGACAGCATCGATGGGAATCTCAGGGAAGAAAGTCCAGGAGACCTGGAAGCTGTCACCACGTGCACAAGTAGGGACGATTTATGTCCAGGACCAGGATGTGGACGCACCAGTGAATTACCCTTTTGTGCCAAGGTAAATTGGACGGGGGGAAAATGTGTGTCAAGGAAGGAGAGCCTGGGCTTGGCTGTAATCCTCGCGGCACCTGGGGACGACGTCCTCCCTTACATTCTGGTAACTGCAAAACTATCGAGAGCCAATGATTCTCCTAGGGCCTCTTGCACAGGCATGACTAACATGTGTTGAGTACTTTTTAAGCCCAGCATCTTACAATAACTCATTGAACCCTCCAAAACCCTACGAGGTGAGTACTCTGACTCTCCCCACTTCAGAGATGAGTAAACTGGAGCACGAAGTGGTTAAGTAACGTGTCCAAGGTCACACAGCAAGGAAGCGGCTAAGCAGAGACGTGAGCCTGAACAATCGGACTCCAGAGCCTGCACTCTTCCCAGCCAAACCACAGCGTACAGTAGCCACAGAAAGGACAGGAAACGTTGAAGTGAGGGATGGTGACACACCCCACTTCTCCCTAAGGAAAGACGCTTCCAAGCTCCCCCACGTGACACCTGCCAGCTTTCAAGAACACGGTCGGCAAAGGCATTTATAAAATAAGAAACATGCCCTGTTTGGTCACACAGCAAGCATGAGAAACTCAGTACCTTTTATAGGTTCTCAGCAACCTTTAAGAAAGGACTAGAAAGAAAGAAACCCAAGTGCTCTGGGTGCTTTTAGTTTTTAAACTTTTCAAGGGTAACCGCTGTAAAAAGTGGTGTATTTCCTGCCATCTTTTTCTACGTGTCTATAAATATACCCAGAGATTCATAGAGATATATTTGGATAATCTACCTGACTAACCTAACATTATCTCATGACCATCTTCCTTCTCTCTAAGAGGCAATGAGGTGCAGTGTTTGAGTCACAAGCTGGACCATCAGACAGCGCAGGGTCACATCTTGGCTCTGTGACCTATCCATTCTCTGGACTTTAGCCCTTTGATTGGAATAATGGCATAAAAACTTCCTTGAAAACTGATAAATAAGGGGAAAAGTCAAACACACTGGCTTTCCTGTATGAACTCTATGTCAAGCTAACCAAACAGTTGATGAGGGAAAGAAGAATTCCAACTATCAAGTGCAGAAGGAAGGAAAAAAGTAAAAAAAAAAAAAAAGCCACCATTGGGCAATCCTCATTCCAATATGTCCTAATTACCGGTTCCCAGGAGCCCTCACCAGCCCCGGAATTCCACCAATAGTCTGGTCAAGACAAGCTAGGCGTTTTCTATGATGCTTCTCAAAATTCCTTCACTGCTTGATTCTACCTATTTATTACAGCAACACCCCACTTGCAAGCATGAAAATCTGTATTCATTTTCTATGGCAGTGTAACAAGTTATGGCCAACTTAGCACTTTATAGCAACACCCATTTCTTATCTCACAGTGCTGTGCGTCAGACATCCGGGAGGGTGTGGCTGCGTCCTCTGCTCTGGGTCTCAGAGGTCTGAAATCGAGGTGTCAGCTAGCTGCGTTCTCATCTGGAGTTGGGCATCATCTTCCAAACTCATTCCTGCTGTCGGCAGAACTTGGATCTCTAGATGTAGGACTAAAGCCTCTGTTTCTCTCTTGGTCATTGGCCAGGGACTGCTCTCCACTCCTAGAGGCCTTGAACTCTCAGGTCTTGTTCCCAAGGCCGCCTCTATCTCAGCAATGGAGTACTCCCCACATCAGATCCCTCTCATCCTTCGATCGCTTTGTGTCCTTTTCTGCCACCAGCTGGAGGAAATTCTTGCCTTGTAAAGGGCTGACATGACTGAGTGAGGCCCGTGTGGATAATCTCCCAATTTTAAGGTCATCTGATTAGTAACCTTAATTACATCTGCAAGAGCTCTTTTGCCAAGTGCTGTAACATAGTCACAACAGTAACACCAGGGCATGAATGCCATGGGGACCATTTTAGAATTCTGCGCACACCACCCTCCCACAGACGTGAGCTCTACCCTTCCTGTGTGACTTCCAGCTTCCTGCTTGCTGCCCCGCCCTCTTTCCTGGACCAGGAGGTTCCCGGCTTGCTTCTAGGAGGGTTGTTCGTTTCTTGGTTTAGTTGGAGGAGGGAAAGGAAGTTAACAATAAGGGGAAAATTTTTTATTTTTTCTCTAAATTTTACATCTTTCTTTTGGTTTTCTTCTATTATGGAGCTCAGAGAAATGGAGCAGGCGACACGGATGACCTGCAGTACTGCCACCTGAGCCAGCCGGTGCAGTGGCTAAGAGCCACTCTGGAGGGGCTGACCGAGGGTGAAGCCTGGCTCTGTGGCTGGCGAGCGTGACTTCGGGCAAGCAATCTATCTTTCTTGTGCCTCAGTCTCCCAGTTTATAACATAGAGGTAATAATAGCTAATAGTACCTACCAGACAGGATTTCCATGAGGAGCACGTTTGTCGAGATATGTAAAGTCCTGAGAACATGCCTGCCACATAGCGCTAAAAAAGTGTCAGCTATCAACATCTGTAAAATGTGAATAATCATGGTAAATATTTTATTGCTTTGTTGTGGAGATTAAATGAGTTCCTCAGTTCGACCCAGAACCAGGCATGCAGTATACACACTCAACAAAAGAGAGCCGTTATGGAGGCTGGCCGGGTGGCGTAGTGGTTAAGTTCACGCGTTCCGCTTCAGTGGCCCAGGGTTCACAGGTTCAGATCCTGGGGGTGGATGTATGCACCACTCATCAAGCCATGTTCTGGTGGCATCCCATATACAAAATAGAGTAAGACTGGCACAGATGTTAGCTCAGGGCCGATTTTCCTCACCAAAAAAAAAAGCGAGAGAGCTGTTATGAAGCTCACCCAAGAACTTCGAGGGCATTGGAGCAGAGCAGAGCTCCCTTGGCACAATTTGGATGCCACGGTAACTTGCAGAAAACTCGTCAGTGGCTGCCTGTTAACCTCGAGATAAAGCCCAAACACCCTAGGGAGTTTTAGAAGGTCCTGCAGAACCCAGCAGAGATCTCTTCAGCCTCATTCCTCCACCTTCTCTGCTCACTCCCCAAATAGAGTCTTCTGCAATCATACTGAACTCTCCTCAATGCCGCAAATGTTCCAGCGGACCCCTCTCCTTTGGGCTCTGCTGGGGGCCCTCTCCCCCTCCTCCTCCTAGCCCCATCTGCAGCTGGTTTCTAGTCATCAGGCAGATCTCAGATGGGAAGTGACTTCCTTCGGGGAGCCACACTTGACTCTGCCACCACACACACACACACACACACACACTCCCTTCCAGGTGTATTGTCCCTCCTCAGGCCTGCCCACAGCCTCCTCTGTTCCCCCTATCGAAACGCCTCAAGCTGTGATGGAACAGCCTGTTAACCACCGCCCCCACCCAGCCCCCACCACACTGTACTCTCCAGAAGGACTGACTGTTAATGCGTAGATCCCCAGCACGTATTTCAGTCCTTCTTTGTGGAAGGAAAAGGGAAGGACATTAGAATGAGCATCAGCAGACGGGCCGTGGTCCCAGATCTGACTCTAACTAGCTGTGTTCTGCGGACAAGTCAGTCCCCTCCCGGGGCCTCAGTTTCTGCAGCCGAGAAGCGAGGATTGGACCTCGTGACTCTAACATCCCTTCCTGCAGTAACAGCCCATGAACCAGGCTGCCACTAATATCTAACGCAACCGTAGGCCCCTGGACTTGGGATGTAGCTGCATTTAGAGATGGAGCCCCTTTTCAGGCCTCTTCACTGCCTTCTTGGGACCCCCACTCCTGGGACCAACACTGGCAGAGATTGAACACTCATGCCCTTCCAAGTTCAAGTCCGAGGACAGGCCCTGGTATGAAGAGTAGGCTTCCCCCACGCGCCCTCGCCTTTAACAGCTGTATTGAGATATAATTCACACACCATACATTTCACCCGTTTCAAGTATAAAATTCAGGTTTTTAGTATATTCACAGATATGTGCAACCATCACACAGTCAATTTTAGAACACTTTCATCATCTCAAGAAGAAACTTCATATCCTTTAGCTATCACTCCAAAGAATATTCTTGCGAACATACTTTTCTCTCCCTCCCTCCCTCCCACTTCTCCCTTCCTCCCTCTCTCTCTCTCTATTATTTGTTTTGACTTGTACATCGCAGGTTGAGGGAAATACTGATCCTCAGGAGAGTGCAGCTCTTGTAAATCTCACCCATCCTTTTCTGCCTAGAGAGAGAAACTGACTAAAAAGGCATTCTTTACAATAGACCCCAGGAGCTGGTCAGGTGAGAAGAGAGAGAAGCAGTGGCTAAATCTCTATTCAGCCTTCCCCAGACAGACAGACAGACCCTGCACGCAGAAAAGGGACTGGAACAGGCTGGGGGTCGACAGCCGCTGCCCCCCACTTACTGTCTTTTCAAAACTTCAGTCTCCCTCTTTGCAAGAGCACCCAGGGTTCTTCCACACAACTCAAGCAGGAGTTTTTCAGGAGCTATTTTCTATATCCTTCTCATAGCACAAAATGTTTTGAGAAGAAAAAAACTTGAATGTTTAAAACCAGGTCCTACACTGGTTTTAGGATGGGGCAGAGAGTGTGTCCTCAAACAAGCAGATTATAGGGTCAACTTATATGTCCCAAAGGGAGGGCTGCCCGCACCGCTGCCCAGAAAAAAACCCTATCATCTACCCTGAAGGGGCAGGCAATACCGAGACTCCCCGGGGCAGCTGTGAGCTTTGGAATCGCACAGACGGATGTCCGAATCCCACTCCTGCCTCTTACCGTGGACGTAAGCAACCTGCAAGTTACCCAGACTTCTGGGTCTCCATGTGCTCTTGTGTCAATAGAAGGATACTGTCTGCCTCTCAGCATCGCTCTACCTCCACAAACCCTAGCACTGTGCCTCCTTTCGCAAGCATCAATTTTATTTCCACTGAATGGGGAGTAACCCTTCCTTTACGTGACACAGCTCACTAGCCCAGTCACCAGCCCTTCCAGGCATGGAGCCACGATGTTGGCCACCATGTCATGGGGGTTCCCATATTTTCATGATCATTTGGTAAGAGAAACACGGATACCACTGGGCTTTTCTGGGTCCACCCTGCTTTACATGTGGAACCCGACAAGGTGGAGTCCATGGGAATGAGTGTGCACCCTGCCTGCCCAGGACCCACCCCGACCTGACACACCGTGTTCACGGGGGTCCATTTAAGAACATCCACATCCAGATCTCAGCAAGGGAAGCTTGGGGTCTAGAAGGGATGACAGGATTGTCCAAAGCAGGCTGAATGGACCTGGGGGTGCAGAGTGCCAGGATGGAGAGGGACAACCAGGAGCACTGGGAGGGGGAGGGCAGGAAAGAGCTGGAAAGGGTGCTGGATGCGAAGTGGGCTGTGTGGGACCCTTGGGAGGGGCAGGATTCCTGGTAAGTCCAGCCGCAGACCTTCACACGCTAAATACAAAAGGGCTCTCAATAACAAACCTACTTCCTGCCACGGCTCAGATCAGCCTCCTTTGCGGGCAAGGGAGTTTTGGAACTCCATAGTGTGGGAGGAGGAAAGGGACAGAGAGCGGGTGTTAGAGTAAAGCCTGAAGCTGGGTGACATTTACGTACAGGGTGAGGGGCCCCTGGTCGCTGCAACGCACTCAGCATCCCCACTGAGAAGGCTCCAGTCCTCCTGGGCTTCCATCTCCCCAAAAGCAGAGGGCATGCTGGCCACAGGCTGGTTCTACAGGAATCTGCAAAACGTGCGTCTCTCATGGGGTGGTATTTCTCCCCCTTTTTCTC
Organism: Equus quagga; assembly: GCF_021613505.1. Lineage (NCBI taxonomy): Eukaryota > Metazoa > Chordata > Mammalia > Perissodactyla > Equidae > Equus > Equus quagga. The sequence continues at coordinate 6,581,078 of NC_060288.1, read as the reverse complement.
TTTTCCCACACTTTTTCAGATACAGGCCCGTTCCTCCACGCCTCGGTTACGCATATTGGTTCTGACAGCTCAGATTAATACATCAGATGCGGTGATCCTCGCTGGCGACAGGCCTTGTGACCCTATCCGTGCAATCTGCCTCCCTGACTGAAAAGCTATGCGCCTCGAATTGATTCTGAGTTTTATAAACATCCTGCAGCCACGATCCAAGGAAGCCACTGATGAAAAAACCTGGGAAAGCTTAATTTGCCTTCCCCTGCCCCAGCCCCTCCAACCAGCAGGGCAGCAGGGCGAGACAAGCAAAGGGGTTAAAAGGAAGGCCTCAGAGTGGGCAACCTGGTAGGCTGAGAGTCTCAGGGACCCCCTAGCAGAGCTGTGCCCCCTCGTCCCTACCAAGCCCTGCCTGCGTCCTAAAATACAGTTGGAATGGTCCAGTGCGAAAGAACCTGATTAGGCATGAAAAGGCCTGGGTTGTCTGGCTCTGCCACTCACTAGCTGTGCGACCTTGGAAAATTTCCTTAACCTCTCTGAGCCTTGGTTTTCTCTTTATGAAATGGAGATAATAATAACCGCTCTGAGCAATTCGACAGGATTGCTGTGGGATGGAGTGAGATGATGCATTCTGAAGCGCTGATGAAATGCAGGGATTCGTGACTGGTTTTTATGATACACTGGGGAGACGGAAGAAGCAAAATTGGCAAATGTTGAGAATTGCAGATGCTGGAAGACAAGTACGTGGAGGTTCACTATGCTCTTCTCTCTAATTTTGTGTATGTTTGAAAATTTCCAAATTAAATTTCTGTAAACGATATACATTGAGCCATAAAGTACCTAAGTTTTATAAGTGTGTGTGCTGTGTGTGTGCATGTGTGCAGAGAGTAGAAGCCACTTCCTGGGGCACCCTCCCCCTTCTCACACATTTCAGGGTCTCTAGAACTGCCCCTGAACAGAGTCCTAAAAAATAGTGATGGTAAGGCTAGCTTCATGGCGTGGTGGTGAAGTGTGCACACTCTGCTTCAGCAGCCCCAGTTCACAGGTTCAGATCCCAGGCACAGACCTACACCACTCATCAAGCCACGCTGTGGCAGTGTCCCACACAAAAAATAGAGGAAGACTGGCACAGATGTTAGCTCAGGGCCTATCTTCCTCACCAAAAAAAAAAAAAAAGTAGTGATAGAGATGAATTTGGGTCAACATGGAAAGATGTTTGTGATACACTGTTGGTTTAAAAATTAGGTTGTAAAACATACAGGGAAGGAACAGTTCCCTGAAAAGGGATCGGCATTAGGAAGGGGCAGAGCTGTCTGTGAGGATTCTCCCATTCAGAGCCCGTCCAACTTCCTCCACGTGTCCCCGGCACCCTCCCTGGGCCTCTCGCACTCAGCGTGCGGGACAATCGTTGATCTGTTTCCCCGCCGTCTGCTGCATCGCACCTTGAGCCCTCAGCACACAGGCACTGACTGTGTGCTGGTGACCTCGGTCCCTGGCACCCAGCACAGCACACAGCACAGTGTTGACTAAATCAGCAAATCCACTCCCCACAACCACTCAGCCACACGCTGGCTTCACGATGCTAAGGCCTCCCTCTGCCTTCCAGCACCTTCTGGCAGGCTGCTTCCCCACAGTGCGGCCTCCTGGGCCCGGTTACCCACCAACCATCAGCCGATTGCGGGAGACCAGCACCTCCACGCAGCATTCTCAGAGGTGCGGGGCGCATCTCAGGACCCGGTCTTTGCCCAGCACGCCCAGGTGATTCTGACAGACGTGCACGCTCTGAGTGGCCCTGCCTGACTGCCGTCAGCAGGAGCCAGTCCTTACTTGTCAGCCTCTCCAGCGTGGGTCCAAACAGCAACAGGAATCCCCTGACAGTGGCTGTCCCACTTGCCCCCCGACATTGATCCTGCAAGGGAAGGAACCCAGACTTTCCTCCAAACTTCTCCAGAGCCTCAGGGTAACCCCAGGGGTCCCCCCACCCCCACAGAGAGATGACCCTCTCCGTCCTACTATGGCTGCCCACACCGAGCTGTGCCTGGGAGGGAAGGAGCAGGGCCAGGAGAGGACGGGTGAGAAGGATGGAGAAGCCGGCTCTCAGGTGAGCCAAGAGACACCAACCCAAGGCCCGCCCGCAGTAGGACCCAACTTTCGGCCCCAGAAGCCCTCTTAAACCACGGAGGACCGTCTTACTGACCTCACTTCCTCCTGGTGGAGGCCGATGGGCAAGAACGTCCCGGCTCAGCAGCCTCGCGGGCAGCTCTCTCCCGTTTGTCACCTCCCTAGGGCTCTGGAGAAATAATGAACAGGGGCGCCTCCTCCCTTACTTCCTGATCTCTCCACTTCCCAAGTCAGCACAGGCCAAAACGCTCTCCGGCTCACCTCCTTCAGTGGAAGTGAAGCTACTCAGTCACCGCGAATTGTCACCAAATAGACAGTGACAAAGAGACAACATCGGCGTCTTCAAATGCCATCTGTCTGGAGCGCTCTCCCCTGCGACCCGACCTACCTGGTCCCAGGTGTGTGCTGTCTAGGGAAACACGTGGCCCTGGGCTCAGATCCTTGCTCCTCCACTTACCACTGTGTGACCAGGGCAAGTTACTTAATCTTTCTGTGCTCGGTGTCCTCACCTACAAAATGGGAATGATGATTGCATTGACCTCAGAGGGATGTTCAGAGGAGTCACTGAGTTACTACTTGGAAGTAAAGCGTCTGATCTGACTGTGCGTCTAGCACAGCGTCTGGCACGTAAGCTCTGTGTGTTAGCTACCATCATCATCACCATCATCGTCACAACTGTTACTGTTTATTAGGAACCTTATTTTAGGTTCCTAAAAATTAATCTTTTTCTTCTCTCCTTCTAAATCCAGCTTCCCCACCTCTTCATTTACCAAGAAGTCTGTTCTCAAAGTCCAAATCATTTCTCAAAACTAAAATATGATTTTTCTTTCTCCAGCTCTCTTCTTCCTACAGGCCAGACTCATTCCTCCATGGTGTTTTATGACCCTCAAGACATTGGATTTTCTCCTGAAAAAGCAACAAAATGTCCTTTGTTCATCCACGGGCTCGTATTAATAATCGCTGCCAGTTTACAAAGCTCTTTTACTTACACGGTGCCATTAATCCTCCACGGAGGCCGGAAATGGGAGGTGGGTCGCCCAGGGCCCTTTCCTTTTCCGGTTACAGCTTGTAAATGGCAGAGCTGCACTTAGACTCCTGGCCTGTCTGACCCCAAGGTCAATGTTCTCCAAACCCCACTTGCCTCCAGAGAGACTCAGGAGACCACCCACCCGAGGACCCTGGCGGAGAAGAGAAGCCTCTTCCCAGGTGGCCTTGCCCTCCCCGCACATTTGCAGGCTCTAGACCTGCCTGTAGGGCAGGCCTAACTGGAAGATGGTGATGGTGGATTGGGGTCAACATGGGAAGATGTTTGGGATACGTTGTTAATTTTTAAAATAGGTTATAAAACATTATGTACAACAGGATTTCATTTTTTGTGAAAAGACACACACCTACACGCAAAGAAAACAGGCTGAAAGGATATATACATTTGGTGCTGACAATGGTAGAAATAATACACTTTTTAAATTCTTTTGTTCTATCTGTATTTTCTAATTTTTCCATGAGACACATCATTGCACTTCTAATTTAGAAAAATTAAGACTCGGGGAAGTGGACACCGATGCACAAACGCTTTACTGTCCACCCGATTCACCATCCATCTCCTCACGGAGAAGACACGCACGTGCGGAGGTGTCGCGGCTCTACAGGGCTCTCTGCACGAGGCCTGGATCCCACAAGGCCACGCGGCCTCTGTCCAGGAATGCCTTGGTCTCTCTCAATGGCAGAGTGAGACCAGGGATGGGCGCCCACACCCGCAGGTGAGAGAGAAAGAGCTATCTCCTTCATCACTAACATGGCCAAAACACTACACGTCTTATTTCACCCACACCGCAGCCTGCGAGCTGAGTCGGGCAGGCATTCTTCTCTCCGTTCCACGGACGAGGGAACTGAGACCCAGAGAAGGGGAGGAACTTGCACAAGATCCCACAACAGGAAGGACCGCGTGTCCATAGAGCCCAGGCTCCCTGGCACCAATTTGCTTCCCTCACAATAGTTCCCGTTGACACTTTCGACGGCCCAGGCTCTTGTGGCAGGGATTTGAGGAGGCACACGAGCCCTCCTGTTACCCAAAAACTTCTCCCCTGGAGCCTGCCTGGGAGCTTCCCGCCCCTCGCTGGCCTCAGAACTCGCCACTGGAACCACTCCTAGCCAGGTGGCTGGAGAAGAGCCCAGCTATGTCAGTCCCCAGGGCTGCCAGAGCAACACACCCCGGCCTGGGTGGGCTACACGAAAGGAAGGCATTGTCTCACCCTTCTGGAGGCGGGGTCCAAGGTCAAGGTGTGGGCAGGGTCGGTTTCTTCAGAGGCCTCTCTCCTTGGCTTGCAGACGACCGTCTTCTCCCTGAGTCCCCACATGGTCGTCCCTCTGTGCATCTGTGTCCAATCTCCTCCTCTCATGAGGACACCAGTCATACTGGGTTAGGGCCCCCCGCAATGACCTCATTTTAGTGACCTCTTTAAAGACCCCATCTCCACATACAGTCACATTCTGAGGTACCAAGGCTTGGAACTTCAACATATGAACTTTGGGAGATGCACTCCATCCCATAGAACCAGGTAAAGTCCCCTTACCTGCAAGGGTTTCCTGCCCCTCTCCTGCTGGCACTTCAGCAGAGACTGGATGACACTTATGCTGGTAGCTCCCTGAGTCCTGAGGAAGATGAGAGGCCAAGAGGCAACACGGGAGAAAACCCGAAGGGACAAGTCCTAGGATTTGGGCAGCAGATGCAACACGAGGGAGCTGGGAAGTTGGGTGCTGAAGAGGGCAGGTCCACCCCAGGCTGGTGTGAAAGGAAGAGGCTGGACCGGGGCCTCTGATGGCCCCTGAGTCCACGGAGACAGTCCCTCCACTGGCAAGTGAGGCAGGTGTATTGTAAAACATTTTTGCTGATAAAAAAGGATGATTATAGGACAATTGCTTTTCTAGGAAGAAAAGAATTAGAACAGTCTGGAACTATGGATGAGTCACTTCCTTATCAGCAAGAGAAGGAGAATAGACCACGTGGTTTCTAACTTCCCTTCCAGATCAAATGTCTTCAGATTCTAAGACAATGATTCTTCCTTACAATGTCTCTGGAACTCATAAAATTTTTTCCAGCACTGGCACATAGCTGGTGCTCAAACAGATTCAGCTTCTCCGCTCCATGCACTCCCTTTCGTTCCTATGGCATCCTCAGTCCCCAGCTCCCGTGCCCGGGTTAAATAACAGAAGAGAGAAAGCACAGAGAAACCAACAGTTCATGCCAGAAAAGGCATATGTAAACAGGAAATGGAAAACTATCCACGTGCACCGGCGTGGCTGAGAGGCCTGTCAGCTTCCGAGGATCTGGAGCCAGCCTCTTCTGGAGGCAGCGGGACAGCCACAAGGGGAACAGGAAGTGACATGTTCCCAACCCTGAGGACCCAGCCAGAACTTCTCTTTGCTCCACCACGTCCAGGGGTGAAGGCTCTGGTCTCCATTCTGACAAAGCTCCATCACCCAGTGCAAATGGCTGCAGCAGGGGGAGGCGGGGCCGGCATCAGGGCGCCAGCCTCTTCCCAGGGCTGCCTCGCAGCTGCCATGGCCCAACAAGTCCCCAGAGTGAAGTGAGACAGCCCATCTCGTCTCTGCGTTCGCCAGCTGATTGCTCCCCCAGATGAGCCTCTGAGCACCTCTCAGGCTGCTGCAGAAGCCTCCCGGGTGCCACGGGGTATGGGGAGAAAGGGCAGCTCGCAACTCGCCCCGTGAGACAGAGCTTCTGTCCCCAGACCAAGCTGAGCCCTCAACACAACCTCACAGCCAGCCGGGGACGAAGAGGCTGGAGGAGGAGGTGGTGCCCAGGGGGCCAGTGAGGAGAGGAGGCTCAGCCACCGCTGCTGCCTGCACGGTCAGAGCACACGGCCTCAGAGCCCGAGGTGCCCTTCCCACCACGCTAAGCAGCACTGTCCAGGTGCTACCATCCCTGTACTCTAGGTTTGGAAGCCAAACTCATGAGTCTGAATAACTGAGTCCCCTCTCCCTGTTCCACAGGTCCTGTGGAACCATCCCAGGGTCCACACCCCACCTCATTCTGTTAGAAGCGAGTTAGGACGCAACAGAAAAGTCAGTGGCGTAAACCTCACTCAGCGACGCAGGCTCCAACACCACTGCTTATTAGCAGGTGACCAAGGACAAGTCAGTGACCTCCTCTGTCTTCAGTTTCCCTCGGGATTGTGTGAAAAGCAGTGGGATTACGTGGTGAGAGTCTGCAGTGTCAGACCGATTAGGTTTGAATCAGCGCTGCCACTTCTTAGATGTGTGGCCTTGGGCAAATCACTTAACCTCTCTGAACATCAATTTCCTCAGTTACAAAATAATGGCAACAACAGCTTGTGTCTATTTGCACATATCCGTGTCCAGTCCTTCATGTAGATTAGCTCATTTAGTCCTCACCACGACTCCAATGAGAGTATGCTTCTCCCATTTTACAGACAAGGAAATTCACCTGAGAGGTGAAGAAACCTGCCCAAGGTCACACAGCCAGTAAGAGGCAGTGTGTAGAATTCAAACGCAGCTCAGTGTGACTCCCCAACCCCTGCCCTTCATTTACGCTGCAAGACCGTTCCACGGACTGCAGACAAACATTTAAAGCATCCGGCACGGAGCAGGCCTTCACTGAGTGGTAGCTATTGTTGCCATGAAGAATGTGGCAGGGCTATTTAACCTACAAACCACTTGTCCCCCTGGTACCTGGATGACTATCCAGGTGGCACCAGATGAAGCAGATGGGTTGCCCCTGAAGATGGGGTTCCCTTAGACGTGGATCTCAGGCATCTCTGTTGCTCCCACCGTGACAGACACCTGTATCACCTTCCCTTCATTGTCCTTGCCAATCACTATCCTGCAGTCATCCACATCCTACCCTCCAACGTATTGAAGTCTTAGCCCCAATTCCAGCCTCTCTCTACCCAAAGTGCTGCCATCATCCAGGGTGACTTCGATCTCTGCTTGGATGACCCCTTTCCAAACTGGCCCCTCGGTTCCTTGACTTCATTGCACTGAGCTGTCCTCCCACTCCTCTTTATCCACTCTTTTCCAAGTCAACATCCCTGAAGTCATCAAGTTACAGCCCGTCAGCCTTACTGCTTTCTCATCTGTCCTTCCCAAAGGCCCTGGATCTTTGCCCCACCAAGATCTTCAGTCCATAAACACATATACACCACTTTCTCCCATTAGCCCCCTTCCGTCTTCACTTTCTTCTCTCTCCTGCCCGGGTTCCATGCCCCATCACTTCAATCTCTCTTGCCAACATGCTTAACTGGCTTACCCAACGTGCTTGACTTGGATATCTTGGCTTTACCCAAGATCCTTATATCATACATGCCTGGCCAAACCCCAAGTCAGAGAACCCAAATGTTCGAACCCCATAGCTACATTGGAATCACCAAGCACACATCAATAGAGCAAATCCTATAAGAGGAGAGACTGGCTTCCCTATGGCCCTTCAGACAAAATTTGAAAACCTTAACATGACCTTCAAGGCCCTAGACAAGTTGCCACCTACCTCTCCAGCTGCATCTCATTAATCCATTCAACAGATAATTACTGAGCACCTACTCTGTGCTTACCAGGCACTGTGTCCCTCTCCCTTGCATCTTAGCTCCAGCCATGATAATCTTCCTTCAGTTTCTGAAATGAGATCCTTCTCACCCCAGGCCTCCCTCTGTTTAGAAGTCTTCTTCCCCTGATCAGTACACTATCGTTCCCTCTGCAGGTCCCAGCTTAAACGTGGCTTCCTTGGAGCAGCCTTTGTTGGCCTTCTAGACTAGATTTGGTGGCTCTGCCAAAGGGCATGCATAGCACCTGTGCATTCCTCATTATGGTGCTTTTTGATAAGATATACTTAATTGTATAATCTGAATTGCTCACTCCAAGGCTTGTATCTCCAAGGATGGGTAAATTGTTTTTTCAAAGAACAGAAGGACATATAGCAAGTTTTAATAAATTTCTACAGAAATGAAGACTTTGCTGTGGAATCACTATGCCTGTATCTTGGGCCATCCCATTTGTCTGTGCAGTTGGCTCACCAGATCAAACTAGGCTGCTGTCCACTCCTAACCCCAGTGCGCCCCCTCCTCTGCGGCCTCTTCAAACAAAGGAGGACTCCTCTGTCCCCCAAAGGAAGCCCCAAATCTTTCAGGGCCCATCTGAGAAGAGTATATAGAAGTTCCACTCCCACTTCCTCTTGGGTCCCTATTGGGCTTTGATGTTGGGGACCCCCAAGGACAAGAGGCTAGAGCATGGCATCTTTACTTTGACCTTCTTGTGCCCAAAGGCCAAAGCCAAAGAGAAGCCCCATGGGGCCCACCCACACCGTCTCCATCTCTCGCTCCCCATCCCTGCCCATGAGCTCCTGCTCAGCAGTCCAGTCTCTATGCCATCTCCTCGCTCTCTCTCACTCCCCCACATTTACTTATGCATGCCCTCCAGCACGCCATTTTGCAGCGGCAAAAGTGCAGGCTAAGGGTCAGGAGACCTGAGAGGGTTACATTCCAGCTTGGGACTTGTTGTGAGATTTAGGGCAAGTCACTTAGCTCCTCTGAGTCCTGCTATTCTCACCTGTAAAAATGGAGACAGTCATCCCTACCCGCCCCCCGGCTGTGCTGTGGGGGAGATGGAGTAAGAGACACCAGACTCTTTGTGGAGTTCTCTGTAGATGCTCCATACCACAACCTGTATTCTCCCCATCCTTCCTTTGTGAAGTCTCCCAAATGACCATGGCCCATACTCTTCCCTAAGGAGTGTTGTCATTTAGGGCTTTTTTCCTATTCACTGGGATTGGGAAGATGTAAATAAATGTTTCCAATGGAAAAAATAGAGTGAAAATGTTTAATTATATGTTCTGAGAAGTAGTGATAGTAGTGGGACCTACCTGGTAAGCCACTGTCGTGAGGATTAAATGAATTAATATGTTATGAATACGAATATAAATATACGAACATGAATACGAATTAATCCATATGTATATGAATTAAATGAATTAATATAAGCACTTAGAACAATGCTGGGCACACAGTAAGTCTAAAAGAGTATTTGCTCTTTTTCTCATCATCATTACCATTATCTGCTGACACCCCAGAAAGTGATGACAACGGCTGCCTCTGAGAAGGGGGACAGAAGACTTCAGGGACAGGGAAGGCAGCAAATTTTCTTTTCTGTGCATATTTCTGTACACCTTTGAACTTTTAAACCACTTGGATGCATATGACCTATTAAAATAAACTAATTTCAAATTTTTTTTAGTTGCAAAAGAACAGTATAGCCGGCATCCATGGAGCCCGGAGTTGGTGACAGCCATCCGGCTCTTGGTCATCTCCAGCCCGGCTCCATCAGTGGCTCCCAGTTCTCCATCTTTATCACCATGTTGGCAATGTTGTCCACTGAGCCATCGACCCAGCACAGAGCTCAGCAACCCGAGACACCAAATCATTTAACCTTCACATCCAGCTTGGGAGCTGGGGAACACCATCGTCTCCATTTTAGAGATGAGCAAATGAGGAGCCCAAAAGACAAGAAACTAACCCAGAATCCTCCAGATAGTCAGTGGCAGATCAAGGATCAAGCCAGGGTCTGGCTCCTGAAGCTACACTCTGAACCACGCCTCGTTACTGTCCCAACTCCTCCTGCCCCCATCCCCCTCCCGCCCAGCCAGTTTGTGCATGTCCTGGCCCCTCAAATGTTCTAGAGAAAAGGGCCTATGTCATCTTCCTTTCTATTCTCAATGCTTTTCCCTTCCCGCCCCAACAAATAATAATGTTTTCCCCAGCCCTGGGCAAGAATGGGCACTTGTTAAATATTTGCTGAATTGAATTAAATTAAACTTGTCCGGGCCACAGTGTTCATCATCATTATCATCATCACAGGCAAATATTTCATGAAGTGTCTACGTGGTGCTAGCTTCTGGAGAAGATCCATAGATAGATACGTTCTGGCAAGTCTAGAAAGAGCTTCTGGATAACACTTCAGGGAAGGGAGGAGGGGTAGGAATTGACTGAGCGCCTTTGGAAATTTTTGAGGAACTGCGTTTTCTCCCTCCCCATCGACACACACCCATGTACACTCACACGTAGTATCCTCTGTTCAGATAAGGTGTTTCAGCCATAAATCTTTCACGGTGGGGCAAGAGGTCTTATTTAGCAATTACAGAGCTGCTATTGCACGGCAATTATCGACTCAAGGAAGAAAGGAACTCAACCTGCCTGTCTCCCTTATCTCCAGGCTCTCGTTGCCGTTCCTGTCAGAACCAGAGCCAACAGAGCCGGCAAGCGGCCTTTCAGGTTTGACATCTCGGAGGCCCGGCTACATGGGGCTGGCCCTAGGGCCTGGCAAGGTGCTTCCACACAGAACTGGGACTGGGCGCCCTCCTCAGATGGAGGGGAGGGAGTGTGGCTCTCAGAAGACCCCTCAAAAGCAGAGGATTCTCCTTCACCCCCTTGCTCCTTGGAAGAAGGGGTCCACCCTGCCCTGTAAACCAGGAATCTGGTCCTTCCAGGCAGCCGGGGGTCAGGAGCATTTGCCCCCAGAGCTTCCTCAGAGAAGGGGCCAGTCCTCTGAGTGTTCCAGATGCCAGAATAAGCGTCATCATTGTGGGAACTAACCTGTGCCCATCTCCACAACTTTTGCAAGATGCCTGCTAGCTATTGTCTCAGTAGCTACTTTTTCACAACAAACCCAGGAGGTCAGCAGGGCATTAGACCCCTATTTTTCAGACGAGTCACAGTGAGAGGAAGTGAACTATCCAAGACCCCATAATTAGTTAGTAACTTATACTAGGTTGGACCACTTCTCTAAGGCCAGCAGGACATTGGCACGTGGCTGCCTTGCCTCATCGCAATCTCCAAGCCTAAAATCAGAGGGATTCTGGCCCACTTTGGGTCCCACATTGTCTCTCCTTTCTCTCAGTCTTGCTCTCACTCTCTGTCTCCCTCTGAAACCATCTCTCAAATCTCTCTGCCCCTTTGCCCAACCAGCAAAGTCCCGTCAGTAATTTTGTCAGCATTGAATCTCATCACGTCCTACAAAGTTCCCAGGCGACCTGAAAAAGCGCTCTGGTTCACTTCGTGGGCAAAGGCAGGGGGGCCAGCGTATCTGCTCCAGGAAGAGTCCCTCCCCTCCCCGGCCCGTGGCTCTGACTCGAGGCTTGAGCTCCACAGGGTTGAATGGTGTCTCTCTCCCTCGGCGCCCTGCACACAGCACAGGGCCTGTACTCAGTGGGGGCTCAGAAGCTCCCCCTGCACCAGGCTCTTGGAACTGACAGTTCTTAAAGCTAGTTTGCCTTCTAGTGTTTTCCAACTATGGGGAAAAAATCAGAGAACAAACAGAAGGAGCAGGTGTTGTGTTTAGGGACCACTTTCCCTCTGTCTGGCTACTTTCCTTTTTTAAATCTGTCTGCTGGTCTTCCATTTTTAAACCTGTCTGACTCCATCCATCTACCCAGTCCTGCTCCCTGACAGGTCTGACAAACACACTCTGGACTATGGGCACGTGGTTCTTGGTCCAGTGCAGAGGAATTCGGGAAGCAGGGCCCAGCCCTTGCTGCCCTGCAGAGTAGGCACCCAGCATAATTTCAGAGGGTGAGAATCATGACTCCCTGCCCAAAAATGCATTGCCTGCCTTCTCATCAGTGCTAGAGAGTCTGCTGACAGGGAACAAAGCCCAGCTCTGTGCAACCAGGGATGAGGCTACAAATCAAATACATCTGAAAGAACTAAATATTGACTTAAATTTAGACTAGGGTGTAAATGACTGCTAGCAGATCCTTTCCTGAGAGCTAATTGATGACGATACCCGAAGAGAGGGGTGAAGGCAGAAGAAGAGAGGGAATGACAGAGTAGAAGCTACTAAGGTGCTTCTCCCAGTGGAGACCACTGGACTGGGAGTGAGGAAGAATCCTAGCCCCAGCTCTGCCTGTGGTTTACCTGGTGACTTTAGGAATGTTGTTCCACCTCTTTGAGCCTCAGTTTACAAATCTATAAAATGGGATAATTAAATTAGATAACCTCTAAGTTGCTTTCAAGATCTGGCAAACTCAATTATTTCGGTTTGGCCTCCAGCCTATTCAGTTCTGTCTTCTTAAGCTCGCATTGTACTTGTAACAACCATTTGTCATGAATGTGCCTGAAAATGCCCATTGTTCAGACCAGGAGTCAAATAATGCCTCCCAAGTAGATTTAGAAACCAAGGCGATCACAACCTTGAGGAACATAAAGAGAACGGAAGACTGAGTCCCCATATCCCTAACAGGAGCTGGGGCTCATTAGGCACGAAACAAAACTGCACCGGCACACGGGAAATTACAATAATCCCTCAGATTTGTAGAGCGATTTACCGCTAACCATCCTCTTTCATACCCGTTATCTAATTTGATCCTCTCTACACCTGTGTGAGGCAGACAGGGCAGGAATCATCGCTCCATTTTGTAGGTTTAGAAACCGGGTCTCCGCTGAGGAACAGCAGCAAATAAGCAGCAGCCAGGACTCAATCTTCAATCAACTGATCCCTCGCCTCTGTGCCCCCATGACCTCGCTGCTGCCTCCTGTTTTCATTTTCCACCTCTGGTTCCAAGTCCAAAAGGGAGCTGGTAAAATTCAGAGGGAGAGAAACCCAAGCAAGTTGCAAAGGCACTGCCCGAGGACCCCCAGCAGCTCTGTCTGCTCTTTCCAACCTCACTGCCACAGTGACCTGGGAGCCAGCTCCTGGTTTTTGCTGCTGCCTGCCTGCAGCGGCCTGGGCTGGGACAGCTCCTTGTCTGGGTAACTTGGTGACCCGCTAGTGGTGAGGTGGCCGCAGCCAGCAGCAAGGTGGTTGGCCTTCCCACAGCCAACTTTCCCGTGAGCTCTGCCTCGCCATGGCCAGGTTCACTGTGAGAAAATTGCAAAGCAGGGAACTCCTGCTTATGACTAACAGAGCAAGCAGGACAGAGGTAAGAACAAACCCAACCAGGAGAGGGGGCGGGGGAGAGAGAGAGAAAAAGAAAGAGAAAAAAGAAAAAAAGCCGCTTTAATAATAAGATAATTGCCCTGTTTAGGATTACAATCTGCCAGCATTTCACGAAACTTTATGACACGTGATGACAAGTTAATAAGCCGGATACCTCACTGTGTGCCTCAAACAGAATCCCCAGCCTCCTTGTCCAAGGAGATAAGCCCCACGGCCAAAAAAAACGAAACCCATCCAGGTCTGGGGGAAGGGGCCAGAAAGGTGGGGAAACTGGTTATTTCTGTTGTCAAAATGGCCCCAGCAATAAATCACCATTAATAATACTGTCATCTATCAAAGAGGAGCTCTGGCTGCTAAGGCCTTTGAAGTAGCAGCACCTATAATTTCCCACATTTAAAAGGTACCTTTGTGCGTCTGTCATGCTGGAAGCCTACAGGAGCAAGCCCCTGGGGGGCTCATACTTCTGCACGCCCATCCCAACGACAAGCCCATGAAGCTTGCTCACCCGGCATGGCCGGGCGGCCAGGCCTGTCTCTACTCCCTCTGCCACAGATTTGAAAGGCCGCTGGGCTGCCAGTAGCCCCAAGATGCAGGCGCAGGGGAGTGCAGGGAGAGGCCACGCATCCAGGCAGATCCAGGAGCTTCCAGCCCCACCGAGAAGCTAGCCTCCTCCTCCAAGACAGGAGTGGCACCTGCCAGCTTCCCTCAGCACTCGCCCCCCACGAACGTCAAGGCAGTACCCCTCAAGGAGTGGACTTTGTCTTCAGGGTCACCTAGGAAGCGCCCAGAGAGCCTCCCCAGACATAACTAGGTGAGACTCTTTGTGGGGGTTATGGTCATGGACTCTGCATCTTTCACAGGCCCCCCTAGAAGAGATTTCCAAACACGGAAGTCTGAGAAGCGCTGGTCTGTGGTTCCTTCCCGTCGGCCAGACCAGGAACCTGGGAGCTGCAGAAGCACAGCCATGGCTGCTCCTCCCGGTCTCAGGAGGAAGACTGAGAGGAACCTGTGTGAGCCAGCCCTGGCCGCCATGACCAGGGACCGCAGACAGAGTGGCCTGAACGACTGGAACGTGTTTCTCACACTTCTGGAGGCAGAAGTCCAGGGTGAAGGGATCAGCAGTTGGTTCTTCTGAGGCCCCACTCCTTGGCTTGTAGATGGGCCGTCCTCTCCCTCTGTCATCACATGGTCTTCCCTGTGTGCGTCTGTGTCCAAATTTCCTCTTCTTACAAGAACACTAGTCGCATCAGATTAGGGCCCACCCTAATTATCTCATTTAAAATTAATTGCTTCTTTAAAGACCCTATCTCCAAATACAGTCACATTCTGAGGTGCTGGGGGTTAGGACTTCAGCATGTGAATTTTGAGGAGACACAATCCAGCCCATAACAGAGCCCTAAAGCTCAACACAAGGATAAGCCCCCACCCCAGATGGACCAAAGGCCCTAAAGCCATCCAAAACACTGGCAATATCCAGGATAAATCTCCTGAATTAATTGAGCCAAGCCCTCTCATGCCCCGTGTCACCTCACGGGTGATGTGTCCCTAGTTTTCAGCAGACCCAGCATGCCCACATCCTATGCAAGGGAGGACGGTCTTCCTGGTTCCTCCAAGGATGAGGTCCTTTTCAATGTGACTGAGACCAAGATCCCAAGGTGTCTCCAAAAGTGACATTTATTGAGTACATGTATGTCCCCAGCTCTGAGGACTGATGCTGTCTTGTCCGTACAACCACCTATGAGGTAAGCAGAAATGACGAAACTGGGAGGTTATTTGCCAAGGTCAACAGCTAGCAAAGCCCAGCCTGGCCTGGAGCCCAAGGCTGTGACTCCAAATCCCACATCTTCATCCCCTTTTCTTCTCGGCCTCCTCTTCACACGTGCAGATGCTGAGCCGTCAGCCCCAGCCATCTGAGAGCCTGCTGAGCTGCTGGGAGTTAAGGACTAGAATTAAACGTAAGAGGCCACGATTTTGGAAAAATATCCCACCGATAAAAGCAGCCTTAAATCCCCTACAAAATGTTAAAGATTTAAAGCTACTTTTATCTGTGGGCATTTTTCCAAAATCGTGGCCATATATGTTTACGTGGTTTATATAAGCACATCTGCAGTTTATCAACAGCAATGCTGTGTGCGTTTGGGCTGTGAACCCGCCCAGGCTGAGTTCCGGGGAACCCACACTAGACCCCAGGTCTCTCCGCCCACGACTCTTCCTTCTGCCATCAGTCCCTTCCCTTCCCTGGGCCTCAGTTCCTTATGAGGAGATGAAAGGGTTAAGTGAAGTTATTTCGCCAGCACTTCCACCTCTCAGGGAAGCCCTGAAGAGCCAAGACAGGGGTGAGACTTTGCCCAGAGAGTGCTTTGACCCCTTCCCGAGAACTGAAAAGTCAGCCCCAAAGCCTCTGTGTGTCTAGAGGCAAAGAGAGAAACATCACGGCCTCCTACGCCTCAGTATGAGAATTCCTGCAGCCCAGCGTCCCCAGGGGAAGGAAGTCTGTCCAGGGAGGGACGCCCTCCCCAGCACACCAGCTCCTCCGTCCAGCTGCTTCTGAGTCCTCCGGCTTCCTTTCATTTTCCCCACCAGCCTTGAATTTCCTATGCGTGTCAGTCACACATTCCCGGCGCTGTCTACGAAAACCCAAAAACCTGCAGGCTTTGGCTCCACAAATGCTAGAAAAGGGTGAGGAGGGGCTCCCTCAAGCTGAGGGGCCCTTTCTGGATGTTTCGAATCCTGAGGATGGTTCCAGAGGCCCTGAAACTCTGCTCTTGGTTGGGCGTTGGGAGAATGGCTTCGTGGTCTGGCCTTCTTAAGGAGCCCGAGTTGCGGGACTGTGAGCAAGCCCTTCATCCTTGGAGCCTCAGTTTCTTCTTCTGTAAAATGAGGCGGGTGGGTTCAAGGGTTCTTGAGGGTGCTCATAACTGAGTTTCTGTCTCACCCACCCCCATCCATCCACCTATGAAGGCGTCCATGAAGCATTTCACAACCACGCAAGTAAAGGCACACAGCACACACACACACAACACACACACACACACACACAGAGGGGCCGCTCCTGCACCCCTCACGCTCGCCTCCCCTCTCACAGGCTCTGCTTTCTCTCCCCAACACAAACAAGCGTGTCTCGGCCTCCAGAAGCAGCTCGGAGGAATGGAACGGCGGCAGTGGCTCCCGAGAGGACAGCTTCTTGGCAGAGACAGGAGTGGGTGGAGAAGAGCGAATTTTTTCCTTTGAGGCCCAAAGGGCTGTCAACCCTCTTCAGCTGCCCTGGGGCCTGACAGCCACAGAGATTTACGACCTGGACAGCTTTGATCCAGGCCTCTGATAAACATCAGGAACAGCTCGCCCCTAAGCCCCGGAGAAGGAGGTTTAAGGATGGGAATGCAGCCTCCTGGAGAAAGAGAGCCAGAGAGGGCGTGCCCAGGGACAGGTCGGCCTTCAAAGTCCTCTCATCAAGCTGGATCCCTGGGTGGGGTCAGTCCTAGCCCTTCGGGGAGAGGGTACAGGATTCGGGGCCCAAAACCACAGGCAGCACAGCTCACCGATGCAGAGGGCCTGCTGAGGTTAATCCTGGAAGGGGTGGAGACGTTGGCCTGGGCCTCTGAAATTCTCTCACACTTGCTCACCTGTTCTCCCAAACACATTACCCATGTTTCTCTAAACAGAGCTAGACCAGAAGGAAAGAACCTGATAAGATTTGAGCTGAGAAGGGCACGTTTCACCCAGCAGGCCCTGTGGGTTTTCTTGTCCCAGTGCTTGTTGTTGATACTGTTGTTCTTAGCAATGACGGGGCTGGTAAATTGCTGGATTATGTTTCATCCCCGCCTCCTTTCAGAAAGGACGTAAGGCCAGGACAACCTCCACGGGGTCACAGAACACTCGTGGCTCTTCCTCTTGCCCTCAGCTTGACCCCCCGGGAGCACAGGGAATCCATAGGTCCTGGGAGAACATCTCCAGCCGTGCAATTGAACAGAGCCTCATCGGAGCAAAGGGGGAGCCAAACAGTTTCATCTGAACACCTCCCCAGATAGGTCGCCTCAAGTGCAAAGTTACAGCTGCCTCCGTAACCTACTCCCCTTGGGACAGTGGCCTCGGCTGTCACAGTGCAAGGCACACAGGCAAGGTCTCTGCGCTCTGGGCTCCACAGCGTCACACAGACGTCAGGAGACACCCTGAGAAACTTGCAGCTCTTCCTCCTGCCCCACAAGCCAGCCTGCAGGCCGTGCACGCAGGAGTAAATGCATATTTGCTGAGCACCAAATTGGGTCTAATGACCCTGGCCTGTCTCACAGGGTCATCTTGAGAAATAGCTGATGTCAGACGATGAGCGTGAGCAGCTGCTCTCCATTTGCACTCAACAAGAGGAAAGGGCCTTAAATTACAGCGGGAGGGATTAAGGTTAAACATTAAGAACAGCTTCCTGGCTGGGAGGGCTGTGAAACACCGTAGGCTGTTACCCAGGGACTGCTGGAGACGCTCCTGTTTCCACGAGGCTGAATAAGAAGGAGGTTGACGTGCCAAGGCAGTTTGATTAGGACCTTTATCAGGTCGTCAGGCCCATCCTCCTGAAGGCGAGGGCTTGGGCTAAACACCCACCAAGCAAGGCCTTTCTGGACACAGGATGACCTCTACAGTCAAGTGCTGTGATTCTGAAAATGTCCCCACACTCTGCACAGTGAAAGGAGAGCCCAGAACCATTGGCCAGGCCGCCCTCTGGGGCCTATTTTCAAGCCTTTGCCAGCAGTGGTTAACAATGAGAGGGGGCAGTGGGGTGGTTTCCAAACTCTCTGGAGCCCAAGACAGTTATTTACCAGCCAGCACTCCCAGGGACAGAGAAATAACAAGATCATAACACTTTACTGCCAGAGGAACGATCCACCTTTCTTACAGATGGGGAGACGGAGGCCCAGACCTGGGCAGTGCCTTTACACAGTTACTTTGAATCGGAGCTGGGACTGGAAAAGCCTGGTTAGGAGCCTGACTTTACCATCAACCAGCTGTGTGACCTCAAACTAGTGCCCTAACTCCTCTGGCCCTCAGTAGCCTCATTTACAAAATGGGGACGTTATAACTATTACCCCCATTCGTGGGGCACCGTCCTCAGTTCTAGAGCACTATAGATCTCAAGTTTCTGCTCTATCGTGACTCTCAATTTGTGATCCTTCCTGTCCGTCTCGCTGCCTTAAACACAGACCTCTAACTGGGAAGTGGTTCTTTTAAGTTTCCAGATTAACAGAAAAATAAAACCTCTGATCTTTAAGACCAGGAAAGGTATATAATTAGCCTTAGTCATCCTCTTATCTACGTCTGCCATTTGCAGATGAGGAGATGGAGGGTGCCTGTGGGCACTCCAGAGAAGACAGGAGAGAACATGCTAGAAGGGATTGGGCAGGGAAGGGAACTCCGAGGGTAAGCTTCGTGGACTTTCCAGCGCCATGGGGAGCCGGCCTGCTCCCTGGCCCAGTGATGATTTTCAGTGCATTAACTTAAAACCCTAGGAAGTGTCTCCCCTCTGTAGCCCGCCCCCATGACCTGATGCAGGGTTAGCACCC
Source organism: Equus quagga (assembly GCF_021613505.1). Taxonomy (NCBI): domain Eukaryota; kingdom Metazoa; phylum Chordata; class Mammalia; order Perissodactyla; family Equidae; genus Equus; species Equus quagga. Next base: position 6,562,458 of record NC_060288.1, on the reverse strand, counting down.
AGGGGTCCTGCAGAGCCACTGATGAACCTGATGAGTCCAATGTGGGGGCAGGAGGTTTGTTCAAAGGTTTGGCCTTCCCAGCCCTCCCCTCCTGCCCTCCTGCCTCTCACCTGCTCCAGCCCCTCCCCAACACACTCACCTTCTGGCTCAGTCCCACCCCTGTCTCTAGAATCAGTCTCTACCCAGGCAAGAGGGACTAAAAGACACGCAAGGACATTTGGTGAGCAGCTCTTATTTGCAATAGGTAAGCAATTTATTTTTATTCGATCCCCTCTCTAACCAGCATGCCAGATCATTATCATTACCCACCTTTTAAGATAAGGAAACCAAAGGTCAGAGAGGTTAACCAAGCTGTCTTGGTCACACAAGAGCAAAAGCAGCAAATCTGGGGATCACACCTCAGGCTCTGACTTCTGAAGCTTGTCCTCCTCTCCTGGGCAGCTGCTCCCAGCTTCTTCCTCAATGCTTCTGACATCACTTGCCGCTTCTGATGCCACAGTCTTCACCTTGTCCCCAGGCCTGAGTCCCCTTCTTAGTGGAATTCCACGTCCCCTGGAGTTGGCAGAGTCCCCTCCCTATTCCTCAGGTCCTGGAGTTCCGTGATGAATAACAGAAATCCCTGCGGTCACCTGCCTACCTAGACTTTCAAGCTTCCAGATTCTCCATCACTGTGAGCCTCCTGCCTTTCAGGAGAGGCCGGCCCCTCGCTCTGCTTTGTGGGTGACCACCCTGCCTGTCACGACATCCTTCAGGTTATAAGATACGCCTGCAGAAAGGGCCTCTTCTCAGGGTCTGCTCATCCAGGGTACTTTGCATGCCTGCTCTCGAACCGTGCCGGATGCTCCTCACTCAGGCCCCAACTAAGATACTGCAGCCCAGCCTCCTGAAGACCCCCCAGAGAGGACCACAGCAGCAGAGCAGCTGGGAGAGCAGACTTGGGAGTCAGACTGACTAGCTGGGAGCTCTTGGGCAAGTCCCCCATCTATGCCTCAGTTTCCCCAGCTAAAAACGGAAATATGAGTCCCTACCTCATAGGGGTATTGTGAGAATTAAAGAAGTTAATGTTTGTAAGCAATGAGAACAGAGGTTGGCACATGGTTAGTGCAACATACATGTTATTAAACAAAAGTCAATGCTTATACCTTCAAATTTTAAAATCACAGACCAGGAATCCAGTCCCAGGCTTGGGGAATCTCAAGGTTGGAAGGAGGCACCTCCCTCCCCATACAAGAGTCCTTATACCCACTGCACCCGAGGGTGAGCATCAGCCTCTGGAATACCTGTCAGGACGGGGAGTTCACTACCTTACAGCAGACTCTCCCAGTGTTAAACAACTTCAACTTGTTTTTTTGTTTTGGTTTGTTTTGGTTTTGCCCTGAGCTAAAAGCAGCCTGCCTGGAGCTCCCACCCACTGGCCTGAGACCTGAGACGGAGCCTGCTCCCTTCCATGTGACAGCCCGGCCCCACATTCCCTTCTCACCCCTGTTCTGGGCACCCTCAGCTGCACACCATGATTTACGGGCGGTTTCCATCTGGCAGGGGATGCAAACCAGCCTGGCTCATTCTTGCCTGCTTCCCGCACCTTTCCTGCCCGAAGCCCCCAGGCCGGCATACCAGCACGCACGCCCGTGTTGACAGCTCCCTGGGCAGCTCAGCCAGGCAGGGCGTGGTCCCGAGCCAAGTGGATGGCGCCTGGGGACAAAGTAGAGAGTGTGGGCTCTGAGTAGAGCATGTAAGTCCACGTCCAAAGACGGGGAAGGGAGAAGCTTTTCCAGAATCGGCCTTAACACGGGGCCATGGGGCCTCGGGGAGCCAGGAAGTCTCTCCCCCTCTTTAAGGTCCCTTGCTTTGTGATTAGCACTGCCCTCTTCCTCGATTCCTTTATTCAATGTAAAAATTGATAGGAGAGATAATACGTGAAGCCTGTAATACTTTGGTGCAAATAACACTGACATTTTTGGAGGGTAAGTGACAGAACAGAGTGCCTGGGGAGAGAAAAGATTCTGGAAAATGGAGGAAGCTCCCTCCACCTCTCAGCTTGCCCGGAATCACTGAAAAAGTGAAGACAAAGAATATTTATTTCAGGGCCTGCTGTGTGCTAAGCGCTGCCCATCACCATCGACCTGGATGAATATAGTAATCCTCTAATACCACCACGAGGCAGATTCCCTCTCCATTGACCAATAAGGAAACCAGGACTCAAAGTCCGGCGGCGTGCCTACAGTCACACAGCTAATAAGTGGCAGAGCCAGAACTCAAACTCAGCTCTGGCTTAGTGCTACAGCCTGTCCACTTTCACCCGCGTGACCAGACCTCACTGCCTCCTCGTGCTCCCCGAGCGCTGAGGGCCTCCGCAGCAAGTGGACAAAGCTTCTCCCTCACTCACATGCGTACACACACACATACACACCTGCAGGCACACCCGTGGGCTCACAGAGCCTCCCCAGGACCCAGGGACCCCGTGCCGGCCTTCAGCCCTTCTTGGAGAGCGGCCCAGCACAGTGGCTGGGAGCCGGACCTCTGGAACCTGCCTGCCTGGCTCCGTTCCTGGCTCAGCCTCCCTGGAGCTCGTGACCTCTCTGAGCTTCAGATTCCCTGTCTGTAAAACAAGGATAACAGCACCTACCTTGTAGGGTTTGGGGGTTGATGAAACAAGTTGCTATTTGAACAGTGAATCAGCGTGTGTCACACACATACGAGCACAGCAGAGAGACCACGAGAGGCTGGGCTGGGGGCATCCACATCACTGAGTCCCCATCTCAAAATAGGAGGGCTGTTCCAGAAGCCTCATACCTTTTCCAAACCAAACATCCTAGGCTGCAGCTTTAAGTGCTTCTCTGCTGGGTAGAGACGCCTCCTTAGCAGGCGGCAAACACTTAGGGGCCAAGAGGCTTTTTCACAAAGGTTGAGCTGAAGGTTTTAAGTGTTCATTGTCCAGCCCACAACAAGGCAGTGTCCAGTGGCCCACTCCTGCAGAGGAGCAGGGGCCGGCAGGGCCAAGCACCGTGTGCCCCAAGGGGCTCTTGCAGTGGGACCACTGATGGCCCTGGGGGTCATGAGAACAGGACACCTCCAGCGAAACCAGAAGGGAGAGCCGTCTGATCTGCCTTCTCTCGCCAGTCACAGAGAGACAGGACACAGCAGGGGCAAGGGAGGACATTTCCCTTGGGGGAAAGTAAGCAAGGTCCTAGGAACACCTCCCCCAGAGGAAGGAGCAGGCCGGGCTGTGCAGAGCCTGGGGCGCACCCTGCCCAGGGCCAGCCTGAGCTGCGGCTCCTGCAGACATGGCCATTCCTCCGCTCAGAAAGAGGAGATGCAACTTTTAAACTGGATTCTTCTCTCACTCGGCCATTAGGCTGGGGAAGAGAGAGACCCCGCCAGTATACAGCGAGTGTTGGATTTTCCCTCTTTTTAGACATTTTTGGGACCCACTGATTTATTACCAAACATCTGGATTCCTGATTTCCATCCCGCTGTGGAAAGGGACAGACAACAGCTCATATGTTCAAGGCAGTCCAGCTCAGCATGTGTTCACTAGGCCCCTGCCACGGACTCGGTCCCTGGGGAGCTAGGAAGCTGAATTAGACCCAGCCCCATCCTGGAACAGTTCATAGTCTAGGCCAGGAGACTGGGAGTAAACAGACAACTCTGACAGAAAGGACAAGTGATCACGGCTTGATTAAAGATTCGAACCCAATGCCGCAGAAGCCCAGGAAAAGGACAGGTGGCAAGAAGATTGAGAAGTATGTGTTTCCTCCATGAGGTGATCCGGTAAAAATCATGAAAAGCCTTAAAAATGTTCATAATCTTTGGCCCAGAAAGTCCACTTCTCAGGGTCTGTTTTGAGGACATAATCAGAGGCACCCATGAAGACTGACATGCAGAGACATATTTAAGTTATTTATAACAGAAAAATGTGGAACAAAGCACACGGATAAGGAGCAGGCTGTAGGAGAGAGAATGGAGAGGGAAAGTCTTCAGGTGGAAAGAGGACATGCAGAGACGTCACGGCAAGAGGGAGCTCAGCGGCTCCCAGGACTGAAAGAAGGCCAGCGTGGCCCCACTCAGAGAGAGAGAGAGGGGTGAAGGGGACCCAGAGGAGAGAGGAGGCCGCCCCGGTGGATCTTGCAGGCTGCAGTGAGGGTTCTGCTCCCACTCGCTCACCCCGAGGGCCGGGGGAGGAAGCCTTTGCCACATTCACATGGAGCAGTGGTGTGATCAGACCCGTGCTTCCAGGAGAGCCTCTGGCTGCGTGGTGGCAAACGCATGCCACGTGCAGGCGCCAGTCCAAGTGCCATGCGGGCATTCGCTTCTTTAATCCTCACCACTCTGTGAGATAGGGAAGCTGAGACTCATGGAAGAGAAGTCACTTACCTGAGGTTGCACAGCTGGGAAGGGGCAGGGCCAGGCAGTCTGTGCCAAACAGCTTAGTCGCTGTGCTAATATTGAAGGGAGGGGATAGTGTGACATGGGCAGACCTTTTTGGAGCCATTGCAGTAATTCAGGTGGGAGAGGATGGAAGCTTAGAGACAAGTGGACTGGGAGACAATGAGAGAGGCCTAATTAGAGGGACTGGGTGAGAGATGAGGGTGATAAGGGGTGGGAGGGTGCAGGGCTGTTGGGGGAAGGGTGAAGAGTAACTCCTAGGCCTCTGGTTCGGGAAAACCAGAAGAGTATTAAATACATATACATACATGTTATACACACACACAGGCATATATGCCATATGTGCATATTAGGCAGTGAGAGAGAGAATGGAAAAAATTACAAAAAAATGGTAACACAGGCTCTCTTTCAGTGGTAGGCTGATGGGTTATTTTTATTTCTTCCTTATACATATGTATATTTTTAAGATTTCTCTCAGTAGGTGTACATTATTTCCATAATCAAAGTAAAATCAGTTATACCTTCAAATTATGCATCAGTATACATCCAGCGCTCTCTTAGGGCGTCCATATACGTGCACAGGCTACTATCAGGCACTGTCTGTGGGCACATTTATCTGTGTGAGGTATGTGACCATCACGGTGTCAATCTCAGGTAGGAAATGGCAATCAACCTTCTACAAGCCTGGTGGCTCACCCCATGCTCCTCGAAGGCCACCAAGAGCCTGAGGCCAGCGCAGCTCCCCTCTGAGCCCAAGGGTAGACATATGAAGCCGAGTCTCAGCAGGAGGCCCAGAGCTCTCTAAGAGATGCTGGCGTCCTGCAGGGGAGCGCACAGCACAAGTCCAGCCGGACATGGAACCAACCGCACAGAGGCTGAGTGAGGAAGGAATCCTGTGCCCCCCACCCCAGGGGATGGCAGCAGGTTCTCCCACTGGGCCTCGAAGTGTCCTGCCCAACCCCTGCTGGGTTTCCTCTCCAGTGGAACACCAAGCCAGGCAGGGCCACCCACATTACAGATGGCTTCCCTGTAATCTGGATGCAGGCCAGGAGGGCTGTCCCAGAGAAAATGGCTGGGAAGACAGGAGCAAGCCATTCCTCTACCTCCATCCCCTTGAGAAGAGATTCGGGGTACAGAAGAGTCTACAATAGGAGCTAAAAGGTCAGGAGCCCCCTGAGACGTCAGAAGCCTGGGTGGGCTCAGCCGAGGGTGTGAGCCAGAGACACCCACAGGATCGCCAGGGAAGAAAAGTGAGCTGCCTGCAAAGCCGGCCGGCGGGAAGGTGCTAACGAGACAGGTTCGGGGTGACCCTAGGAAGAAGATGTCCGTCTGTCCGGCAAGGGCTCCTTCTGATTTCTGGAAAGAGCAGCAGCAGCTGTGGGAGTGAACTGAAGCTCACTTCAGTTCAGATCCAGGCTCTGTTACAGGTTAAAAACAATGATCATGGCAATGGACCCCCAGGGTTACTGCGAGGCCACGAGACAGCACGTAGGAGCCACTGTGCCTGGCAGGTGGAGTCACAAAGTAAAAGGCTGTCTCTCCTGGGGTTGTCACTGGGTAGTACCTCCCAGGGGCTGTTCCTCAGACCGAAGGACAAATATACACGCACATACAAACACGCACACACAAACACATCATATGCATCGGTGTTCAATACTCACATCTGTAGTTAAAGACGTAAACCTAATCATAACCACTTAGACATGCAGGAACCACTCAAACGCGTGCACAACCTGATTACTCGCAAACATTCACATTTAATTAATAACCATAACTGAGGAAGATCTGCAATTTACAAATTGCTTTTTACCGGAACCTTATCTCATTAGATTGTCAAAATTCACATCCAGAGGTAAATAAGCTCATTGTTCTTATCCAGTTTTTACAGATGAGAAGACTGAGCTCAGCATGGCTAAGAGTCGCCCAAAGACATACGCTTGGAAATGACAGGGTCAGACTTCCATCCAGTTCCAAACCACATGCTTTTCTGCTTGGCCACACGTGCTGCCATGACTGATGCTCATCTCCTAATGGGGAAACCGAAGTTTCTCAACTCCCCAAAGAAGGTTTGGAATCCACGCATCAGTGAGAGTAGCCAAGGATGACAGAGCTGAGAGTCAAAGAGAGAAGGTCTCCTCCACCATCAAGCAGGCACATACAGCCACTGGATTTACCCTCCTTAATTCCCAGCCTTTACTTAGGGTGTTCTTTCCACCCAGGCCACTGTCCCCAGACTCTCTCCAATCACAATCAGAGCTCGTCTCAAGTCCCACCTTCTCTGAGGAGCTCCCCTCCTCATCTCCCCCTGCCCACACATCTTTCTTCTTTCCCTGAGGTCCTGTAACAGAGTCGGGTCCTCAAAGCTTAGCCCACGTGGCTCTCCAGTCATTTTCTCTGTGTTTGAAGTATGAGTGTGAGGGCTCTGCAGTCAGCCAGATGTGGGTTTGAGTCCTGTCTCCCCCTTCCCAGCTGTGTGGCCCTGTATAAGTTGCTTAACATCTCTGGGCCTCGCTCTGCTTGCTATAAAAGGGGATAATGACAGTGCATACCTTATAATTATGAGAGCTAAATGTGAAACACGGGCCTGACACAGAGTAAAATCTCAGTAAACATTCTCTATGAAGATAGTTTGATTTCTCCAGCAAATGGTAGCTCCTGGAGTGTGGGACATATTCTTTTTGGAACCCCCTAAAGGATCTAGCACTGTGCTGGGCACACCACGTCATTTGTCGGCGGGGTAAAGATGGGTCCTAGCGCAGCCACAAGCTAGCCATGGGACTCCAGGGATGGTCCACCTTTCCGGGCCTCTGTTCCATGACCTTGTGCGGCTCTCCTGACCCCGAGGGCAGAGTCGATTGAAAACCACACTCAGCAGCAGCAGCAAAGGGGAGGGGCTAAGTGCATTGGGAGTTATTGGACCTGGGTTCGAACCCTGGCTCCACCTTGAGCAAGTCGTACATCCTTTCTGAGCATTCGTTTCCGCATCAATAAAGCGAGGGTGACAACACCGACGTCACGGCACTGTTATCACAATGAAATAGCAGAATGTATACAAAATCCGCAGCATGTGATGAATACGCGATAAATGCCATTGGCAGTGGAGGTTGTATTATTTCGATGATTATTGTTACTGTTAATCCCAAGAATGAAGGATGAAGATGGTACAGAGAATTCAAGCCATAACTGCTATGACAGAAATGACTTAGGATAATTGCTTATGACAGAATAGTTGGTAAAAATTTGAGAAACAGTGAAATAAATGAACCCCAGTATCTCTTTTATCTCTCTTACTCAGTGCTGGTGGGTTGAGCTACACGACTTTCCTGGACGCCCCTCCCCAAGGTACGGAAAGAAGATAAACAAACAGCTTGTCCTCTGCTGGTTGTTGCCCCGAAGGTGCTCACTCTCTGGGCTTTTCCCCTGGCTTGTCCAGTCAAGGATCCCAGACAGACAAGGCACACAGCCAGGATGGCACCCACGAGGCGTGGTCCCTGTCAGGGCTGGAGGCGCAGCTGCCTGCCCCCGGGGACCTCCCTGCCTGCCCAAGGCCCATCTCCAAAGAGCAGAAGTGCCCGGCAGGAGACCAGCAGCCCACTGCAGTTCCCGGGCTGCGGCAGGCAGCGGAGTGTCCCAGGCTGTCCCAGTGCTGTCCCCCAGCCAGGAGGCCCAGGTCAGCACTGTGACCCCCCAGGGGAGGGGCTAGTTGGAGGAGGCGGGAGAGGAAAGAGTGTCTCAGGCACCAGGAGAAGAGTGGGGCATGAAGCCCTCTTCCCAGCTCTAGGGCACTCCCAAAGCCCCGTCTGACCCCACCCCACCCGGCCCACCCCTGGGGCCACGCTGCAGCCAACTTGAGCCTGGCCGTTTGCCAGCCCTCAAGTGTCGACTTGAGGTTGGGGAACTCGGCAGCTCCAAGGTGCTGACCTTCCTGCCAGGGCCACAACAAACACCTGTCACAGGCCTGAGTGCTAATGACAGGCCCAAGTGAGTGGCATTAAGGTTAACACCTGCATTAGTGACATGCCTTTCAAAGGTCAACGGTGCCCGTTTAAGCAGCCTGAGGGGAGGGCAGGAGGGGGAGGCTGGCCACGCCTCAGTCCAGGCAGGTGGCTGTGTTACTTGTGCTAAAGCTCTCCCCGGTCATCCATGGAATTGAAGTAACTCGGGGGATTTTCTCCGCCTCACCCTGGAGCAGGAGGAAGAGGGGAAAGAGAAAGACACATTGGTCTTACGTGGGCCCTGCTGCCTTGCTGCTGGAAAGGTGGGCTCTCTCTGTGCTTGCAGGAAGGGGGAGGCGGGGTGGGTGCCAATACCGCAGCTCCTGGAAACGTTCTTCTTCCATTAACGGTGAACTAAGACCTGAACCACTGTTTGAGGTCAAATCCGCCATCCTCTTTGTTCAGTTCCCAGGAACAGCTTGCCCCTGGCCCTTAACTCGGGCAAACCCTCTCCCCTCGGACTCTGCCTGTTCAGCTTCCAGGACTTTTAATCCTCGTTGCAGCATCCTCCCCATGCCGCCCACAGAGAGCCCACCTGTCTCCACTGTGGGACTTTGAGATAGCTCTTTACCTCGGGAGAACAGGAGAGACTTGAACCAAAGGCTCCCCAAAGCAGAAATCACCACCAAAAGGCAGGTCTAAGACTTCTCAGTGCGAGGAGGCGCTGGGCAGCACGGAATGTTCGTCAATGCCAGGTTCCAGAGGTTCCTTAGGAGCAGCACAGCACGATCACTTTCCTTCTGGTCATTTAACTCCCCAGAAAAATGCATGAAGGGTCTGTTTTGTGCCAGACACTGAGCTAGGTACCAGAAGCTAAAAGACAAAGTCCCCCCAAAAAGGAACTAAAATATAGTTGGGCAGATAAGGCATGCATTTAAGGATCTCTGCTACAAAGGAAAAAGTTAAAGATGCCAAAATAGAGGTGCAGGTAAAGAGTCGTGGGAGCACAAGGAAAGGAGAGACCATAACCCACAGGGAGAATGAGGGAGGGCTTCTCGGAGGGGGTGCCATTTGAATCTTGAAGGATGAGAAGATTTGGCTGTGAGGCAGTGGGGACAGCACATTTCCCACAGAAAGAACTGAGAATGCAAGGACACCACAGAGGGGAGATGTGACAGTGTTTCTGATGACAGCATGCCCTGGATGGGCCAGGCCTTGACCTAAATGTTGGGGGGAATTTATACAAAGATAGCTGCTCCATTTCGAGAAAACAGAACAGGTGTCCCAGGGAAAAAAATCCCGACATTGATTTTTTAGGGGTCTGTTCATGTGATACATGGTGGGTGGTGTTATTATTGTAAAAAGATGTCAGGAATAAACCACAGGCCTCCCCACAGATGCCACAGCCAGATGGGAAGACTGGCAGTATGTTGACCTCACGTGCACCCTGTGTCCCAGGATTCTCGGAGCCTGCCCCAAAGGGCCCAGCACCAAATGCTTCCAGCCCGCAACAGAGAAGGGAGGACCAGCAATGCAGCATCGCCAGAGTTTGGAGGGCACCCTTTGTCTCCCACCAGGCAGTTCTGTTACTCACCCCACAGATTACACGCCCATCTTCTCACAGGCCTCCAGCTCACCTCAGATGGCCATTTTCCAATTAGGGCAAACTGAGACCCCAGTCACACAGCTCAGCTCAAAGCAGAGACCAGGGGTCATGACGATGGGAACAGGCAGCATTTGCTGCACCCCAGCTAAGTGCTGGATACACGCTAAGGCTATTAGCTTTGGTAATTCTCACCCTGTTATAATCACCATTTTATAGATGAGAAAACTTGGAGAAATGGAGGGAACTGCCCAAAGCCACACAGCCAGTTCAGTCGTGGGTGACTCATATCAGTCCATTTCAACCCAAGACCACAAGGGGAGATTTTAAATGCTGTGTCCAGGTTCAAGTGGGCTTAAAGGCCAGGACAGGACTGCGACTGGGTGGGAGGGAGATAACCCCCAGGGGAGGCTGCAGGAGTGGGTGGAGAGCCCGGTACCTTCACAGGCCATCTCTCTTCTTTGCCGGAGAGAGAAGTTTCCCAGGGCTGGCAGGGAGGAAAGCCCTGGGGTTTAACTGTGTGCTGGTCTGAAGACTAGTTCCGGATTCCGGTGTGGGGAGGACAATGAGAGGAGAAGAGAAATCAAAGCAATAAAATTTCCCTTGCCACCTAAAGCAGGTAACCAGGGAGGAAACGAGGCCGGCAGCAGCGCATCCCTCGATCCATATTTCATAGGAGAGACGACACAATTGGACATGTCACTCCCGAAAACCAGAAACTCAAAGCAATTTTAGATGAACTTTCAGAAAGATGAAACAAATGGCCATGTTCATGTTATACACCAAATAAATCACACCAAAATGATAGTTGTAATTCCCAAAAGTACACAGAGAATTGATTTTGCTATGACACTTATCATGATGAACGGGGACACCCCTGGATGGGCCATCTTAAGTGGCTGCTGTTTAACTCCTGAGATCCCAGGCCCAGCTCGTCTCCTTGTAGGGTCCCGGGGCTGCTCTCTGAGCCCTGGCATGCAAAGCTGTCTCCTGAAGCCGGGCTGAGGCCTGGCCCCACCCCGTGGGTCTCGCCTCCATGGGTCGCCAGCAGCTTCCCAAACACTGGGTGAGCCCAAGAGCAGCCGGGGTCTGGCGTTGACCAGGCTCCTATCTGAAATGGGAAGGAGCCTCGCTGGCTGTGTCTGTGTCCGAGGGAAGGGAGAAAAGACCCGGAGTTTTCACCGGTTGCCTCCTTAATCCTCACAGTTCCCTGTGCCCCGGGTGTCAGTACTTACTCTGCTCTCCAGACGAATTAGTTGAGGCTCAGAGAGGCCAGCTTACACAGAGATTTGAATAAAGGTCTTAGTGACCGCAAATTGGATTCTCTCCCCAACACGTTCTGCTGGCAATTGTAGATCCTGCTGCTAGGATCCTTCCCTGGACCAGAATTTCATTCATTCCTTCATTCACTCATTCATTCATTCAGGAGTCAGCAAGTATTTATTGCGCATCTATAGGTGCCACTTGGGTTGGGGATTCAACAGAGAATAAGCACTCTGGTGCCAACCAGGCGAAAGGATGACTGCACAATGGGACCCAGGGCCTGGAGGCAGCCTGCGCCGCTGGAGTGGAAGAGGAGGCAAAAGAAGCAGCTGTCAGAGGAGGCCAGGGAGGAGAGAGGGCTGACCCGCACAGCCAGAAGCTTTGCTCCCGCGTGAAGCTATGGAAACCATTGCAAGGATTAAGCAGAAGGGACGTGATCAGATTTGTGCTTCAAAAGCTCACTCCAGTGCCGATTCAGGGACCACGTGAGCTTAGTCAGGTCACATGAAGGCTGAGCTCATCTTCAGAGTGGGGACCAAGACAGTGTGAGTCCTCGTATAGTTACAATAGGATTTGCATTCTGCCAAGCGCAGGTCAGAATTATATTATTCGCCATCAAAGGCCGCTGTATGACTTAGAGAATAAAGAGCAGACAGAACATAGTCTATAACATAAGCTATAAAAATCAACTCAGAACAAAGTCAAAGAGAGTTTCTGAAAATAGAAATAGATGACATCCCAGAGTTAATGTCGTAAACAAAATCTTTAGCTTTCTATTGTCACGTGTTTTTACATTTCTAACTTCAGGGTGAAGATAACTTCAGCTATTTTGTTTTGTCAAAGGTTTCTTCTGGTTTGTTTTGTTTTGTTTTTTGTTTTCCGTCTTTTGTTTCCTTAATACGGCTAGTACCATCCCAGTTCTGCCTCTCACTAGCTTTGTGACTTTGGGCAAAAGCCTTGACTTCTTTGAACTTCAGTGTTTCCTCTGGCTCTAAAATATTATGATCCTGTAACATCCAGAGATTCTGTAAGTGACATGTGCGTTTGCATCAGACGGTGAACGCTCGTCAGATTCAAGCTCTGGGAATTTGCAGGCAGCCTCACTCCAGAGAACCACTAACAGGAAAGGCCTTCGGGCCCCCAGGCCCCCAGACACAGCTCCACTGGGCTCCAGGAGTCTGGCTCGGGGCCGAAGACACACTTTTAAAGCTGTAACCATGACAACTTGCCCCACATTTTCAAAGATGAGGAGTAGTGGGGCACGATCAGAATCCAGTCACCCCAAAATTGTAAAAGGACAAAAAAGCAGGACTCAGGGAATTACCTCCCAATAAGTTTCTTCTCTCTTGACTTCTCCAGATTACAAGGCAAATACCTAATGAACCAAACCAGAAATGAGAGAAATTTTAATAATGTCTGTGCCCTGCCCACACAAGTTTAGAGGACGACAATTAACGGTGACCGTAGCATGATTTAGCAAAACCTAGGTACAAGCTCCCACCAGATGCCTTTAAGCCAGTAATTTTCAGGCTTCAGAAGTAAAGGATGAGAGTACATGTAAAGGGGAAAAAAATCTCACCATTCCCCGTGGGGTTGACTTAAGTCATTTTACGGTAAAGTTAACACATACAAACACTAACCTAGGTATACATCCTACGCTTCCAGCTCTTAGGCAAATATAAAATAAAGATAAATTTCTAGAATAAATACAGTTAAAACTACCAAACCAATAATATTCAAATCAACAACATTAGTTAACTATGATGGATGATGATACTTTGCAAAAGCTAAGTGTCTGGCGTTGGGTTTACCAGCAGAGAGATCTCATTGCTCTAGCTTTCACTTCCTTGTCAGCTCGATTCTTTGGACTTTAACATGTGGACCATCATTTAATCCAGAGGTCGGCAAACATTTTCTGTAAAAGGCCAGATTGCAAATATTTCAGGCTTTGCGGACCATACGGACTCTGTCACAAACTACTCAACTCTCTTGTGGTAGCATGAAATCAGCCACAGACAACGGGAAATGGATGGGCCTGGCTGTGTTCCAATAAAACTTTATTTACGAAAACAGGTGCCAGGCAGGATTTGGCCCAGGGGCCATGGTGTGCTGACTCCTGATTTCATCCATCATCTTTATTATGTCATCATTTGGCCTTTTGCCTTTTAACAACGAATTTCACTCTTAACTACTGATTTATTATTTTTATGGACCAGTCAATTCAATAATTCACTCCGAAATTCAACTTGAAAAAAATTAACAGAAAATATTTCTGGCCTATTTACTACTCAATCACTGGGAGAGAATCGACCTGAAAAAAAGCAGGATCTGAGCAATGTACCCTCTCAAAGTGGCTGTGGGTACCTTTGGGTTCTGTGTGCCTATGGTCCCCAGACCCATGTGGCAGCTTAGCTGTTTCATTTCTTCTCTCCATTTGAACTACCGATCAAACATCAGTGACATCCTTTACCTTTACCGGGCATGAACATATTATTTAAGATTGTCAGCATCTGCTATTGTCCCTTTATTTTACCATTCAGTCACTCAAACAAAAAATAATTGCTGAGCACTTACAAATGTCAGGCATTGTTCTGAGCACATAAGTTCTTAAGTGGAAAAACCGAGCAAAAATCCCTGCCTTCACAGAACTTACGTTCAGATTGGGGGGTGGGTGCTAGAGACAGACGATAAAAATAAAAAGAGCATATTAATACATAAATCTCATTGTTTGAATTAAATTAAGTGAAGGTCTGTATGAAATAACTTAAGAAACCAGCATCTTCATCCCAGAAAGTGATCTCCCATTGTGAACTAGCATGCGAAGGAGAAGCACATTTTCACCCGGTACAGGAATCTAACGTCTGCAGACGGGGAGGGTTTATTTTGTTTAACTGCTAGGAAGGTCAGCCTAACAGGGGCCAGGCTTGCTCAGCAACCAGTCAGGAACCCCATGCTGTCACTTCTGGGCCTCCTTAGGTACCAACGTGGTGGGAGTACAAATGCTCCAGAACTGAAATTGGGTAGCACTATTTGGTACATGAGGATGACCTAGAATGCGCTGGTATTATTGTCCGGGGGGCCTCCTCTCTGTCACAGCCCCTCGCAGGATGGCCTAGAGATGCCTGAAGCAGGCCAGGGAAGGCCTTGGTGGATCCAGGCTCTGCCACTGGCGACTGTGGATGAGTCAGCCACCCTGTGCGAGCCTTGGTTTCCCCATGCATAATTCTGGAATGATAAGAATGCCTTTCCTGTCCCCCTCATAGAATACTTGAGAAAACAAAGTGAAGTAAATTATGAAACAGTTTTGAAGATAAGCCTGCTGAGAGCTGGTTTTGCCCCAGAAAAAAAAAATTGGGGTCCCCTAAGAGGGGAGATTTGTACTGATATGCAATACAGCCCCAGGCCTCTCCAGCCTGCTGGGCCCTGGTCATTTGCACTGGGTTCTCATCGTTGGTCAGCTTTGTATACAGGCAATCTATAAATGTAATGTAGTCGTGTCGATGTAATTATTATTATTATTGCTATCATTCTGATATCAATGTGTTGGAAGGGCTGCTACAGTCCAAACTTCTAGGATGCTCACACAGTGGAATCCTCCTTACAAAGGAGAGACCTTATCTCTAGTCACATTCTTCCCGACTTCATGAACGCAATGAGTTACCAAGCCTAAAGAGTCTTTCCCTTTTATTTTTTTCTGGCAAAACTTTTTATAGACTATCAATATATATTATTCCTATTATCTTTTGCTTTATCGGTTTCAAATAACTATCCCCCAAGCCCTGTATCTGTTGCATTGTCCTTGGGGCTTTAGAGAAGAAAGAGCAAAGCAGAACAGAACTCAATGGGCCTATAGACTATATTTCTGCAGGGTCATGGAGTTGAATAGGAATGAGTATTCCTATTTACTGAACTTGAATGGGCAGAAGGACTTCTTTCCTAAAAGCTCTCAAACGGTACTCTACACGCATGCCCTCATCGTGTTCGATTCTGGCTGTGTGAAAGCACTGATTCAGAAGAGACATGGGAGCATCACTTACTAGGGTCTCATTATATGGCCCACACTGTCCTATACACATCAATATCAACCAGGACAATTTACTGAACTTCTGCTGAGGAAAGTCACTCTGCTATACACAGCCATACCAACACAAACATGTGTGCTTCTCTCTCTCTCTGTTTATCTCTGTCTCCAACTGTCTCTCTCTGTCCCACGTCCTCCAACCACAGACCAGTTGTTCTGGATCAAAGCCTGCCCGGATCATATCTCATAAGCGCCTAGGGCAATCTCCTGAGGTTTACAAAGCCTAATAATAATGTGGTTCCCAAGAGGAATAAAAGCTCATTCTCCACTCTCCCCACCTCCCAGCCACCAGGCACCCTGCTCCCAGGAGGCAAACACAAGCCAGACTGCCCCAAGAAAACAACTCCCCTGAGATGACAACATTTTCAATTTGCTATCTGATTTTTTTTCTTTAATATGTGTGTTGTGTGCTTTTCCCTTTGTCAAAAGAGCACAAGCCTTTCATTTTGCCTTTTATTTGTCTTGCTGCCGGTACAGTGAAAATGTATTGGCTTTTCAGTTAGTGATTACACATCATCACATACCCAATTTATAACACCATGCCCCAAAGAACAGATGTAATAAAGCAAGGGCAGGAAGTAGCAACCTTATAAAACAGCTGCCGACTCAAAGGTCCTTGTGTGTGTGCAAGAAAGAAAACAGTGCCGACACCAGGCCCGGGAACTGGGATCTTGCACATGATTGCAGATCTTCTGGACACAGCTCCGGTGGCTGGGTGGGACAGGGAGTGAAGACCGTGGGAGATATAGGTTCCTAGCCAGAGGACAAAAGACCTACGGCCACAGCGCACTGCAGGAAGGACCATGGTTAACTCTGCATCTATGCCCATCCCATCCAACCCAGCAGACCCAGGCCCAGCCTCCCGGGACTAAGGAATCCTTGTCTGGGAGGTGGGAGGTCAGCCCGCCTCTCTAGAGGTTTGGAGTTCTCTCCAGTTGTTGCAAGAGCTCCCCTGGCCTTGGGCCTGGAATAGGGCCTTTCAATGGCCACCTGCTGCTGAGACCTCCCCTGGCTCCTTCTCAGAGACCCCCCCAGACAGCAGAAAGGCTCTATCTCAAAGATCCCAGTAAATATTTCCTTGGTTCTATGACCATATGAACTGAAATTGTATCAATTGTCTCTAATTTTACTCTTACTTGATAAAGATAATTAATGAAATGCATAGCTATATGTAATTTATTTGCATGTCTGGAGCAAAGCAGAAAAAAGCCTTTCATCAAAGGAAGGCCCCTTGTTTTGGACTCAGAAAACATGGTCCCTCCACCCAAGGCTAACGGGCCTCGTCTTGGCACCGGTCCGTCAGTGGCCTCTTCCCTTCACTCAGGGCGGCCTCAGGCCTGACCTCCAGAGCAAGGCGTGGAATGCCGTCTTCCTCTGGGCCAGACCTGTTCGACTGAGATGTTTAGCCCTCAAGCCCAGAAGGTGGTTCCCTGGCAGTAAACTGGGTGCAAGTTTTCCTGGACACTAAGTCAGAGGGGACCACTGACAAAAATGCCCTCCAGACCCACAAACACTCAGCTCTTTGCCTTCCTTATTTTCTGCAGAGTGACCTCCCTCCCCTTTCATCTCAGCCATAGCATGGGCCATTTCTACGTTTGGGGTCCCTGGGTCTTCATGCTCTTCTCCTCTAACCCAGGCCTGTCTACACTGAGTCACATACCACCACACACACTTACCCAGAC